>NC_142153.1:37155115-37780115 GCF_024610735.1 Ursus americanus
GACCTGAGCTGAAGGTGGATGCTTAACTGACTGAGCCACCCAGGCATCCCTGTTCTGTTTTGTTTTAAGTAGGCTCCACGCTGGGCTTAAATTCACGACCCTGAGATCAAGACTGAGCTAAGGTCAAGAGTCGGACACCGAAGCAACCCAGGTGTCCCAAGGAGTTTCTAATGGTCCCATAGCAATCCACGTCTGACATTTCTATTCTATTATTAGTCAAGACCTTTAATTAATCTAACCTACAACCCCCAGAAAACTAAAATATTCATTGTATGGGCCAACAGACTACTCTCTACCTTTAATTTTCCAAAGGCATTATCAAGGTCATGGGTTTTGTTAGATTTTAGACAGTCAGCTCTCAAGTGCAAACCGGGGTATTTCTTGGTTGCCAGTGAGTGCTTCCCAGTTTCTCCTGGGAAAGATTTCAGGTTCAGCTCAGTGACAGTTGTTTGGACAATTCTCTCACTAAGATGCCAGTAAATTAGGGTATTGATGTCCTTGGTCGTCCACACATCTCAGACATCACTTATTTTTTTAATGCTTTTTATACTGATGCTAATTAAAAGGGGAAAAAAATTCCTCCTAATCTTATACCTAGTTTTCACAGTTCAGTTATTTGCAGAGTATTCGGTTCATTATTTTTTTAATTGTGTTCTTTTTAAACTCTTGAAGGTATTAGTTTCATGAAAATGGTTTCCTTTTTAATAGTCTTACTCTTTTTTACTCAATAAAATATAAATGAAAAACAGTATTTTCCAGTATAACATGATTGTAGGGAAAGAACTGAGATTGTCCTAGTCATACATCCCTCATATCCTTGAATGCTAAGATGTGTGAGTCAGCCTGTTAAAAAAATGGAGTATACACTGTGTTAGATGGTTTGAATCTGAACTTAAGAAGCTAAAGTGCCATTCAGGAATCAGACCAATTATTTCTATTTATTATCTTAAATCAGCTTATTTGGCCAAAATTGAGCAAATTTTAATCCAAACAAGTGGTCCAAAAGAGATCCATGAGGGGCGCCTGGGTGGCACAGCGGTTAAGCGTCTGCCTTCGGCTCAGGGTGTGATCCCGGCGATCTGGGATCGAGCCCCACATCAGGCTCCTCCGCTATGAGCCTGCTTCTTCCTCTCCCACTCCCCCTGCTTGTGTTCCCTCTCTCGCTGGCTGTCTCTATCTCTGTCGAATAAATAAATAAAATCTTAGGAAAAAAAAAAAAAGAGATCCATGAACAACACATGGCCAAGTGACATCAATGCATAAAATTCTGTCACTTTACGTCTTAGTGAGGTTTCTCTCTGCCCGACTCATTCTTAGCGGATCTTGTGAGGATAAATAGCAAGCAGGATGTGTTGGATCTTGATGAGCTCAATACTAGTAGTGTAGACAAGACTGTTGGGGTTTCTCTTCCTTGTGGAGGAAACATATTGCCCCTGATCCAGTCTCTTAATGAGCGAAAAGCAGGCCGGTTGTAATCCCCGGCATCTGTCCCCTCATCAGCTACAGAGGAGAGACCTTTCCTGGGAAACAGGTGATGACATACCCAATATCTAGCTACTCCTCTGTGAGCACCGCTGTGTCAGAGGAGTTGGTCCCTGACCGGGGTGTGGGACTCTCCTTATTTCACAGATCAGAGAAGCAAGTACGCAGGTGTAAGGCCATCCCAACAGAGGGTGAGTCAGGGCAAAACTGCTAATGTCTTTTCCCAAATGCTCTCTCTAATCAGGAAATAACCAATTCTCTTCTGATGTGTTGTCCTCTTGGGATAGAAGTGTGACTCCTCTCCTTCTCAGTAGCACAAGTAAGGAGACAAGCAGCCACAGTTTGAAGAGGGAGGAAAAAACAGCCTCCTTTCCATTTTGGTTTGGTTCATAATTGATCCATCTCAGCATTATTGCTTTAGCAAAAAATAAATTTCTCTGATTTTTTATTTCATCAAAATAATGTAGTGTCTGTGTTGCTAAAACCCAGAGGACACCTGTGAAGCAAGTGCTGTCGGGAGGGTAGAATCACATAAGTCAAGGTGGCCCGTGCAGGCAACAGGAGTAATAGGAACGATTAAACCCTGTCGGACCGGGTTAGGCTGAGCGCTTTCTTGCCTCGTGACAGGCTGTGACAGTCAAGTGGCACTGGAGCAGAACGAACAACAGCAGCCGTTTGCTGTGAGCAAGGCAACTGTCAAAACTGCTGTCCAAACACAAATGTTGGGGCTAACCACCAGCAAAGTTTGCAACCTGACGACTCAAATGCTGATGGCTGAGATGTCCTCCCAGTAAACTCCGGGTTCTTGTCCCTGTCGAGGCATCCCGTGGTTATCGTCCTGATTGCCAACTCTCTCTCTGTGTGTGTGTGTGTGTGTGTGTGTGTGTGTGTGTGTGTGTATGTGTTCTGGGTATTGTCCACTTTCTCTGTTGAAGAAAGCCTACCTTCTTTTAGAAAAGTGTTAACCAACCACCACACAACCCACGTGGCGTGATGTATCCCTCCTCTCCTGAGCTGTAATCCACGTGTAACTTACCACGTTCTGCGTTTGGAGTGATTGTGTGCAATCCACAAAGAGAAAGCCTGTCCATCTGTGAAGTCGAGTCCCAATTAGGTTGTAAGAATAGGTTGCAGCACAGATGTAAACCTGCCATCACAAATAGGGTGAAATACTTCACACCCAAAGCTAAAACAGCGAACTTAGCGTTGTCACCCGTTTCTTGAAAAGTTGGGAAAAAAATTGCTTTACACCCATGTGGTTTCACAGGTTTTTATTAGAAGCCACAATAGACACTTTTCAGCAGCAGTAAATGAGAAACCTTTCAACATTGTAATAACATGGGGAGGGTTTCTCAGCCTCTGTCCTCCTGCGGGAATTCTCCCATTGAGTTTCCATAGGTTGAAGGGAATGAGAAGGTTGCCCACGGTCTCTCTATCATACACCGGCCCAATTTTAGCCTTGCACTCTGTCCTATTTTTCATGTCCAATAGAGAAGGTGTAACTCAGGGCTGCAGTCTTCAGGGGGCTAGGTGTCTTACCTCTGATGAGGTCAGATTGGCCAGGGGTCGTATCAGGAATTCCTGGATCCGAAGATCCGTCTTCCTCTCTGAGAAACAGAATCTGAAAGACCTCACGAGTGCCTCACTGTAGGCTTTAACAAGCCAGCGCGCTCAGCACACAACGCTCAGAGTAAGCAAAAAGGTTACCACTTACATCTCGTTAGTAAAAGTAATGACTGTGGATTTACCAAACACCCCTCGAATGAAAAATCATCTACACACGCTTGTGTACCTAAAATAATTCATCAGACCTATGATTTGGAAGTTCCATCTTCCTTACCTGCAGCTGCAGAGGCAAACAAAATCATTCCACTTCTACTGTTAGGAAGGAGAACATATTTTTTAAAAGGGTAGTAAATTAGCTTGTGCTGGAAGCATCTATTTTCCTGCCTTCATCACTGCCAACTCCCTCTGTTCCCTTTGATCTATGATTTGCAAGCTACTATTATTATTTATGTGTTCTACAATTACGACCAGTGACACCTCCCCTTCTCCAGCCCTGAGCCACAAATATGAAAGGAATAAATGCTGTTTATTGTGACAGTCTGCCTTTTGTCTGTGGAACAATGACAAACTACACCGCTGACAGCTTGCTACTGTTTTTACTACTGCTCCCCAGCTTACTTCTCAAGTGTTCTCCAGAACGTGGCAATAGATGGACCTGAATAAAAATGCCTAGTGAGAATCTTTTGCATTCATTTACCTCCCAATGAGCTCCTGTGGGGACATAGAGCGGAGAAAGAACAGAAGGCCCGGCAGTATGAGGACATTTTAAAGATTTTGTGCATCTTTGGAGGGAGGGAGGGAAGAGACTCCCTAGCTTAACAGGGATCTCTAACCACTAATGTACTTAACTTTTTAAATGTATTTAATTTAAAAATCACACAGTCTACAGATAATGTGAAGAGGGAATGCAGATCAGAGTCATTTATGAATTTTTGGAACGGTTTCCATTTCCTCAGCCTGGGAACTTTGAGCGGAGCGGCAGACGCACAGAATGATTGGAAGAACCAAAATGTTTGAGGTTTTCCGAAGGGCCTGTAATTAGCTTTTGAAGCTGTGTTAAAACGATATGTTTACTCTTTAATTGCGCTTTACAAAACAGAATAGATTAATAAGTAAGAGAGTTACCACAATTTTTGTTGGCCCAACTTTGAGCTAAGTGCAGGCTTGTAAATATTCAACAGCCAGCCTGCTTTCGTCTGATGTCGTTAGCCAGAGAAGGTGACTAAAAGCCAGCACCTAGCTATGGTCTCAGAGAGACTGCGTTTCAGGACATGCGGTTCTGTTTCCTCTTGTTTTTAATGGTTGTTAAAAAAAATATTCACCACTCTCTGGAATTCCACTCCTAAAGAAGTAATTTTTTTTTTCCCTAAACCAACCATGTTTTCTACCAAATTTCTATTTTAAGAAAAAACATTAAAAAAAATCAATAACGATTTTCTCCATTGTTAAAAAGACGCTCATAACTTGCAAACATTGCTTAAATATTTTCTTTTGTTTTCATTCTTTGATCTAAAATCTTCTAGCAGCAGCTCTTAAATATCTGAAATACAGTTTAACCACTTAAAGTCCACCGCATAGACGTTTGCCTGGCAGAATTCTCATTTCCTGGGGGAGGTGAGTGGAGAATACAAAATGACTTAGAAGAAAATTGATTAAGCAGGCAGACATAAGAGTGGGAAAATGAAAAAACAAAACAAAACTAAGCAATGTATGATATTAATTAATAGTTTGTTCAAGAAAGGAATGGAATTAAATTAGGCATGTAACAGTAAATAGGCATGTTAACGTTCCAGTAGAGAGCCAAAGGCTTTCAGATTGGGATGAAAGACAAAATCCAGCTGCTTATAAAGAGCACATCGAAAATACATTTTTTTTAATGTTTGGAAATATAATCATAAATAAGATGTGCCTAGTAAATGTAGAATAAAAACAAAAGGTGGGGCTGCCTTATAGACACCATTCAAAGTAGAATTTCAGCCTCTACCCACTGAACAGAACAAAAGAGGTATTGTAGAAAGAACGAGGAAACTGAAGTTCACAGGAAAATGAAGAATTATAAGCTTTTTTGTAACCTGCCACGTAGCTGTGGAATGCATCATACAGAAACTCCCAGAAATATATTTGGATAAAACCAAATGATAATGGAGAATTGATTTGCAAAATTCTGCAAGAATTGTAATTAGGTAGAGTGAAAAAAACAAGGATCTGAATAATACAATCAGCAGATATTTGTGTGTATGTGCATATAAATAGACAGTAGATGGCTAAAATGCTAGATATTTAATAAGCAATGACATCATGTTTACTATGTGCCCTGTACTGCTGCAGAGTTGGACATATTCATTCAGGTAATTCTCATAACAACCTTTTACAGATAAGGAAACTAAGGCACCGATAGGTCTTGCTCAGGGCTCCCTGGCAGAGAGAAGTTTTTTATTTTTATTTTTTAAAATTTTTTTTAAAGATTATTTATTTATTTATTTATTTGAGAGAGAGAGAGTGAGAGAGAGAGCATGAGAGGCAGGAGGTCAGAGGGAGAAGCAGACTCCCTGCTGAGCACAGAGCCCAATCCTGGGATTCCAGCATCATGACCTGAGCCCAAGGCAGTCGCTTAACCAACTGAACCACTCAGGCCCCCCAAAGACAGGAGTTTTAAAGCAGGATTTAACCAGCTGGTCTGGCTCTGGGGCCTCTATGGTCTTAAAGACTTAAAACACATCTTACTGCCTACAGAGAATCTATGTGTTGTTTTTGGTTTTTTGTTTTCTTAGTCCATGAAAAAATGTGAAACTACTCACGAACTGATCAAAACAAACTTTTACAAATTTCAAAAGATAGAGATTACAGATAATATTTTCTGACCATAACCCAGTAAAGCCAAAAGTCACCAACATAAGATCTCCCCTTCCTCCAACAACAACAAAAATCTCCACCTATAGTTTTAAAAACCTATTGTAATTAATTCCAGGATCAAAAAAGTATCCCAAAACCAAGATTAAAGATGATTTAGCAATTAAATATGCCACAATTATTCCTCTTGACACATGACACTTCTCGCTCACCATTCTGTTGTTTCTAAATTGCTAATAAAATTTTTAAATATTGCCCCTAATTCCCTTTAGTCGTACTAATCTAGTCACTTAGGTATATCTATGTTGAATTTGACAGACCACGATTGGATAATTTCCCACTGTTAATACAGAATTAATTTTATACCTTTGTAAGTATATATTATTTGTAATTTAATTTCTCCTAAGTTGGATCCATTAAGGTTGTGATAGTGAGATGTGTGACCTAAAAATTTTAAACGTCCAATTCCAGAAGTCATTTTATGGCTTCGAGGGAGGAGATGGGGTTTCCTAGTCACTACCAAAAAGTTCGATGATAAGTAGGATATGGCAAATTTGACCTTTTATGTCTTCTGATTTGCCAGCCCGTGATTGTCCACTGCATGGTTGATGATTATATCTTCTCACATTTTACTACCTTCTTTACCCAAGCTTTTGACCCATGTGGGTTGTTATACTTCCTTTCATTTTTTTCCCTTCCATTATGTTTTTTTTTTATTATGTTTCTATGTATAGCTAGGGAGATCCATAGATATAAGGCACGTGTGTGTGTGTGTGTGTGTGTGTGTGTGTGTGTGTGCAATGTGTACACACAATGAATAATTTCTTCGTTAAGTCTGGTCTACGAGGAATCATTGGTAATTAATTTAGTTGTCTATATTTTAACCAAATTACTCTAAACATCTCTATATCATCTATTGCTTAGTCAAGGCAAGAGTTCACAGTTTTATTGATTTCTTTTTAATTTTTACTATCAATTACACTAAGCTGGTTGGAAAACAAAAAACCCTCATCATTATCAGTCTTACAGGGTATTATTATTGTCATGGTTATTGACGGCTAAACTTAAAAATGTGTTCGTGCAGGGGAGATGAATCATCTCTCATAACTGTCATACAAAGTAAATAGCAAGCTGGAGTAGTGACATTTAGGAATGAGGTCCAGCATAAACGAATGTGCAGCCCTGCATCTGTTGTTAGGTCACCTAATTTGCTCACGGTGGGATAAGCACTGGTAATTTATGTGCCCAGTCCGCTATTGAAACAAACCGGAGAAATAATCTCATATTTTCCAAAGTCTTTATCACTGATAATAAAGAGAAAAAAAGTGATCCAATTGAAGCTTGATTTTAAAGTCTTCTTCTTTCCACAATCATATTCCACTAAATATATATATATCTAAAACTGTATGTAATTCTAAGATCATACCTAAAAACTGTTTTTTTAAATACCAAAACCATATTATAACGACTTCATTATACCCCTCACTCACAATTATATTTGAAAAAAAATCCTCGCAGTCTATATATGATTTACTAAAATGTTCTCAATTACATACTGCTTCCTGTCAAGTATTCCTAAGCATTGGGTATATATGCTATATTTCTATATTTGGGAAAGATTAGAGATAATCTGTTTTAAAATGCCTGGTAGATTCTCTGGCACATAGAGTTTAAATTTAAAGCATGAATGCAATTGTCCAATGTATTTTGACATTTGGAATATGTCACTCACATCTTAAATATCAATTTAAGAAAATATTTCTAGGATATTGTGATTCTTCACTAAAATATCTTCCTTTTCATTGTAATAGACAAGTTTCAGTGACCTCTTTGCTAGTCTACTTGGGATCATTGGATGATAAACTCTCATAAGAAATTCTTGTCCACCAGCACATCTGAGGAACACAGGCCCCTCCAGTTAGTATCAGAGCTCACTATGCATTTTATCTCACAATCCTGTGAGAGCACAGTTTGAAAATGCCTCCCAGGTCATTTTGTAGTGATGTGAAAAGTGAAAATCTTCTGGTCTAATGGGTGGAATTTCCTACAGATGGAGTTGAGGTTGTTAGTAGTAGAAGTAGACGATCTCTTCCTGGCTGCCAAGCGAGATCAATACACGAATGAGCACGTGAACGATGCAAAGGGTCTAGAGTGTACCTACATTCATTTAAATATCACCTGGACTTCCTTCTGCTTCTCCCCTCCACACCCCAAACTGTTTTGGGGGGCATCGTTGTTTAATGCATTTCCATTAATGCTTCTATCCATCAGGAAAGGTCAGCGTGATGCCAAACTGGATGGTTTGAGCTCCAACGGAGTAGCAGTTGATTTGGGATGACTATTTTGCATTAGGCAGCCAGGTCAGCTCTTTTTATGCCAGCTAAAGACGTTGCTTAGAGTTTCACTTTAGCTGAAATCCAGCTTCCCCAGTTTCTGGATGAGGAGTAGGGAGGGACAAAAAATCCTGTGTCTTTCTTCATAATATCATCACTGGTCTGGTCACTACTGCAAAATGATCTAAACGTTCACCCATCATTACAACCACTTCCTCACCAGTGACTTTTGCAGCTCACACCAACTACCAATAGAACACAGCAGCTGGGGAATGGTATAGCTAGACATGCGATACCAAATTCTCGCTTAGTTTCTAGTTCGATTGCACTTGAATTAAGGTGGGGAAGGTATTATTACTTGGGGGAATTTCAGGTACAATCACAGGTAGATACCAATAATTCTGCCTTAAAGTATGTATATTAGAGACAATGGCAGCTTAGAGAATTAAATTAACTATGTTTACTAGCAAATTTATTCAACCTTCAGTGGAAAAGAATTCATCAAATGGAAACAATATAACTGAAAGCCTGTGGAACAAGTATGACAAATAGAAAATACTTTCTATCACAAAATTTTTGCAAGTGGATGATGATAATTATGAATGATGACGTCCGTTTATATTTGATATGAAAATAGGAGTGTAGGCTACTGAGGAGAACTAAAATAGCATAGTAAAAAAATAAGAAATTTCTATCAAAGGAATCATAGCATAACCTCAAGAAATTTGACTTTCATGTTATAAATGGTGAATGCATTGGGTCGTTTCTAGTGTTCACACTGATCGCTTTCTTAGTTGACACCATCAGTTAATCATTTTCTTTATCATCATAATCATCCACATAATATTTATCATATACTCATAAAACAATTAGTATAATTTCCTAGATAAGGGTCAAAAACTCCAGTCCTTGGGCCAAATCTGGCCCATCGCCTCTTTTTTTTTTTTTTTTTTTTTGTAGCTGATGATTTAAGAATTGTTTTTATATTTTTATATGATTAAAAAAATTAAGGGAAAAATAATGCCTTGTGACTTGTGAAAATTACGTGACATTCAAGTGACATTGTCCCTAAACACAGTTTGCTGGAATGCAGCCACACCCATCACTTTTATTGCCAACAGCTGCTGTTTGCTACACCTTCAGAGTTGAGTACTTGGAACAGACACAGTGTGACCTATGAAGCCTAAAATATTTAGAGTCTGGCCCTTTACAGAAGATTGACAACCTCTGTCCTAGACGATTCATATCCCTTTTAGCATTAACTCAAGTTAGTTCAAAACCAGAGTCAAAATTATTAGGTGAAATCAGGTTGCTGTTTATTCTGGGAATGTTTTATTTGGGAACTTTAATTTGGGTTCTTATGAAATTGTGGAAGCTTTCATGAGCACAGAGTACGTTGACGTGCACATTGGCAGAACTGTTAGAGATCATTTTGATTATGACTTTCTATAGAGCCAGCATTTATTTGTTGCCTAGAGCTGATTTGTCCAACTGAAAAATATAAATGAATAATTGTTATTACTCTTTTTCCTTGCTTATGTAACAGCGTACATGTACTGGAACAATTTTAATTTGACTCAAGGCTATAACATTCTGCTCCTCTAAAAGAAAGATTTTTCAAGTGGAAAATTCAAATTAAGGTTTCATTGGTCATAGCTCTTTTTTTTTTTACAAAAGAAAAAAATTCATACTATATTAACAAATTAAAAATGTTTTAATAATTATACAAGTTAGACTAAGAAAGAGAAGCATGAGAAGAGAGAACTCTGTCCCTTAAAGGATGGCAGAAATTGTAAAATGAGTAATCTCTGAAGGCTTTTTCATTCATTCCCTTGATTTACCAGTTTATACTTAATTGCATGTTACTGCCTTTTGAAAAGTATGACTTAGGGACACGGAATATCCTATCATGGAATTGTAAGCAAAACAGTTCTCAATGGTTTCATTTAACAACAAGCAGCAAAGAAGACCACTAATTTCTGAATGTTTAAGCTTTGAGCAGTTAGTTATTTTAGAGTTGATGCTTTATCCGGTCACTCTGTGGGCATGTGGCTGGTAAATCACTGTAATTTATTTATAAGCTCTACTTAATTTTAAGAATTATTTTACAACAACTAAACTATGGACAGGTGGTTATTTCATATTTACCTACAATTTTTATGAATTATTAGAGAATGAGGGTAAATATGTGACTTTTGGACAGGACCCAGAATCATCGTGCTTCTTACGAATGATTTGCCAAGTTAAATTTGCTTAGGTTATTCTTTTTGAGGAATAACAGAATGAGCAATTTTATTTATCCTGTTCTGTTTGATTCAGAAAGACTGTCTAAGCTTCATGTCCCCCCTGCTCTACAAACTTTTGTTTTCTTGTGTAATACTGTCCTTCACTTTTTCTTTACTTTTGCTTTTTTATTTGATTATGAGGATTCATCTCTCGGGAAGTGTTTAGTATTTATTTATGTGTAGAGTTGACGTGTAGAAACATAAAAAGCCAAATCTATGATGCAAAGTCTTTTAAGTATGATAACTAAGATATGGGATTATTTCTTACCTTATAAAACCATTTCTTTGTTGCTCATGTGAAAGAAAATAAGCATTCATAAAATTACTCCATTGATATTAATGATGTAAGAACAATCTTCATGAATCTCTGATTCCTTGAATGACAGATAGAAAAAGAAAAACTCAATAGGTTGCTACACATAGAGTAACATTATTTAAGATGACTTCACAAATGTTGATTCAAGAAGAAGCAAAGTGTTTTCAATAACTTTGGGGGAAAAATAGCTATCTCCTCTCCAGTCAAATCATCATAATATACTGTTAAGCTTTCCTTCCCTCATCGATAAGAATTGAGAAACACGTAAATAGTAAGACACAATAGATACACACCTATACTGCAGGGGATGTGAAATTATGTTCAGATTAAGCCCCTAAACATCACTGCCAAAATGAAGTAGAGCTGCAGTCTTGGAGGGAAAGGGTTTAGAAAGGAAAATACATGCTTTTGTTTCTGATATTATTTGCCATGATGTAAAGACATGGTACAGCATAGAAATCAGACTAAAGTAGTTTTGTGTATATATGTGGGTTTGGGGATTTATAAAATGTTAAATTAAGTGGACAACTGGAAAAAAATGCGGATCTTCAGGAAGAGGAGGACAGGAAGACTTTGTTAAAAGGGTAGTTTTCCTTCTGAAATAAAACTGATCCACCTAGTTCATATCAGAAAGAAACGTGGGGAATAGAATCCCTGTGGAAAGGGCCAACGTGCATCAATTATTTGGTGCTTTTAAGTTTCTCCCCATGTCAGGGACCCCTTGTTTTTACTACCAGATGTGCCACCATGCCTGGACTTCAGGGATTATCCTAGTTCCTCATGAAACATTGCTCCCCCGAAGGATATGAGCAGCTGCCTGGATCTCCATAAATCCTCTTTTAAAACAGAGGGGGAGAGAGGGGAAGAAGAAAGAAAGGAAAAGAAAACAAAATAAAAGAACAGATGCTTTTTGCATTAGTGGGAACCAGACAGAAGTAAGTCCCAAATTCCAACAGAGCTTCCGCCATTGCTACAAGCTGGTGGATACGGAGAATGGAGGAGTGTTTCAGTGATTCAACTGGAAAGAGAAGCAGGACAGACAAGATCACTCTCCAGAAAGTCTAATACTAGTTGCCAAAATAGTAAACACAAGTCTGGAATGGGGTAGTTCAGAGCAGCAGTAGTTATAAGGAAGAGGCTCAAGAGTCAGCAGAGCAGAACTACCAAACTTGTTCTGAGACAACAGGGGATGAATAGAAATAGGAGCAGTGCCCCTCCGAAGAATGGGAATGACAGAATTCAGAGAGGAATGAACAATTCCTCAGAAACATAACTGAAAACAAACAAACAAACAAACACTAAACTGATAGAAGAGGGTGCCCTTGAACTAGGAACCCTGCCATGAGACACACAGGTATTCAAACAAAAAAAAAAAAAAAGAAAGAAAGAAAGAAAGAAAGAAAGAAAGAAAGAAAGAAAGAAAGAAAGAAAAGAAAAAGAGAAAAGAGAAAAGGAAAAAAAAAGAAAAAGAAAAACATAGAACACCATACAGAGAAAATAGATGATGTGAATCAAAATACAGCTAATAAAAAGCAACCACAAAGCAGAGGAGAGTTGTTAACACAACACTTCTACTCGAATTTAAGATCCTCACATGAGAATTTGGAAATACTTTTAAAAGTGGAATCAGAAATTCAGAAATTAAAACTAGAAATGAAAAAAATGCAATGAAGGTTGATTAAATTCAGGTAGTATATTAAAAAATATCTTAAAAATAAGGAATAATTTATTAGGTGCCTTAGGAAGGACATATCCAAATGAAAATCTAATAAAGGACATCAAAGGTAGCCAGGAAAATAACCAACAAAATGAAGTTGAAATAAAGAAAAACAAAATAAAACAAAAGTCAGAGGGAAAGTAACTGAAGTGGAAGGTAGGGAAAAAAGTCCAATATACATATAAGTGAAGGAGCTGAATAAGAAAAATACAATAGTGGAACAGAGATGATATTTAAAACTATAATCTAAGAAAACATCCCTGGAAATTAAAGAAACCTGAACCCTACTAGATTGAAAGACCTTGCCATATATACCTGGGAAAATTGCCATGAATTAATCAACTCCAAAACATATTCTAGCATTCTAGACTTTAAAGATTAAAAAAAAAAAAAAAAATAAGAAAATCTCCAGACCAACGAGGGGAAAAAACAATCAAATTTATAGGAATACAAATATTCAGATAGCACTGCACTTCTCAAGGGCAACATTTTCAAGTATTCAAAAAAGTATGAAAAATGCAAAAAAAAAGTATGAAAAAAAAGTAATTCAAAGAAAAGGCAAACTTTCTCAGAATATTAATTTCTATATTTTTGTAGACTATAAAAAAGCAGTTTTAAATTATAAGAACTCAGAGAATACTATACTCATTAACCCTTCCTTACAAACTACTTGAAGATAGGTTTCCTACAACCAAGAGGTAACTGGAGAAACATGAACAAAAAATTGATGATGGATGTTTATTTTTTTTAACATTTTTTAATTATGTTCAGTTAATACATTTAATTGTAGAACAAAGACTAAAATGAGTATGGTGACTCAGGTGAGAAATAGTATTAAAACATTGTATACTCTGGTGTATTATATAGGCTGCCCATATTCTTGACTTTACTTTTGTGCCCGCCCTTACTGGATTTAAATTTATTCTCTCCCCTTTATTATTTTCACCAGTCTTAGCAAAAAGACTATGTAAACTATCTGGGTTTTTACAAATTACTGTGGTACACAAGGGTACATTTTTCTAAACTTGGATTAAAGAGGAAAAAGTGGAAAAGCTCCCTCTCTTACTCTTCCTCAGAGCCACCTAGAAGCTGTAGGGTTTGGGTGTGAGACAGTAATTGTCGTCTTGCTCTTTTACTTAAGAGAGATAAATGGAACCACCCACGCATTAAAATATGTCTTTTAAAAATTTTACATAAACATTAAAATTATAGTTAGCAAAATCAAATTTGGTGTGTGATTATCTGAAATAACTTACAATTGGAAATGTGACATGGAAAGAAAAACTACGGATATTGGAACTTGACATTCTTAGTTTCTTCGAATTTTCAAAAGAGTATTTTTAAATAAAAGGTAATTATTGGTTTAATGTAAGTCGATTGCATAAATTTTCATAGACAAGCAATTACGTTATTGTCCAATGGGAAGCTTAAGCAGATCCATAAAGACTTTCAGTTCAAATGTTACCTGACAAAGGAGTAGCCTTATGTAAGTGAACCAAATGAGAGTTCATCTACCCTGTGCCCAGCACCCCAGTAAAAACTGATGCCAAGCTTTTGCAGTGAACAAAGATAAGCTATGTACCAGTGTGGTGCCTGAGAACAGAGAGCCAATGCGGCAAAATCCCGAACTGCCTGATGGCTTGCAAGTGAGGGTTTTTAAGGGCAAATTAGGGGTAGGGGTCTTCTGAGAAGGTGGACGCCTTTGATTGGAGGCCCATGAGGTCACACTAGTGGATGTTCTAGTGCATCTTCATCTGGTCCCTTGGAGGTCTTTTCCATCTTAAGAGACTTGGAATCTAAAAATATTTTTATTATGTTGGAGTTTTGGTTTTTTGGTTTTTTGGGGGTTTTTTTGGTGTTTTTTTTTTTTTTTTTAAGGGGCTTGAACTGACTACCCTGAGATCAAGACCTGAGCTGAGACCAAGAGTCAGACACCTAAATGACTGAGCCATCCTGGCACACCTATGTTGGAGATTTTGTTAGGTACATCTGGTGATTATATTTCTGGGGTGGTGTTGATTAACTGCTTGTCCTGCAGGGTCCTTTGAATGATAATCATATATCCGTATCCCTTGAGCCTGGGCCTCTGTGTTCCTTGGCTGGTCAAACCATGCCTGGGGTTGGTGTGACCTCTAGTGTTCATTCTTCCATCTGAACTGGCAAGGTGGACACCAGCTTCACTTCCTAAAGGACACCTATCTTAAAATTTGGCGAAATCTAGTGAACGATCTTAAGTGCTTATTATTAATCAGCATAAAGTAGCTAAAATATGTTAGAATCAGGTTGGGTCCAAAAAAATAGATACATTATAATGTCCATTGAATGAATAATTTGAGAAATACATTGCTTGAGGCACCTGGGTGCCTCAGTCAGTTGGGTGTCTGCCTTCGACTCAGGTCATGATCTTGGGGTCCTGGGATCGAGTCCTGCATCAGGCTCCTTGCTCCTTGGGGAACCTGCTTCTCCCCCTGCCTCTGCCTCTCTCTCTCTCCCTCCCTCCCTTTTTCTTTCATGAATAAATAAATAAATAAATAAATAAATAAATAAATAAATATTTTTTTAAAAAATAAATTTAAAAAAATAATTATTTTTCTTGTGTCTATGGCCTGTGTCCATGACTACTAAATGTATGGGTCTTATTAAGCTATGGAACACTGGACCCTACTCCAGAGAATGTGACTCAGTAGATCTGAGGAGGGGACCAATAATCCGTAATATTATCAGGCATCTCAGGAAATCCTGAGACAGGTGGTCCATAAACTATACTTTTGAGAAACACCAAAACAAGCATTTGTTTTTCAGAGAAATTATGATTTTATTTATTTATTTATTTATTTATTTATTTATTTATTTATTTATTTATTTTGGCTAATTCAAATCTGCTTATCTTCAGGGCATATTTTATATAGTCTGTCAATTTAGATGAGAAAGAGAAAGTCATATTGACCTAATTAAAAAGATTAAGAGAAAGAAGTGCATATGAAGGTATTTATGAGGACAGTTAGACATCCTCTGATTTAAGAAAAATCTATATGTGTGATGGATTATAAACTTAAAATTAGTACAAACTGACAAATAACAACATCATCCTAAAAGTAGACGACGAATGCTCATTCAGTTGGAAACTCTGAAAAAGTTCATTTAGTCTTTAGTCCCTTGACCTGCAGACTCAAATATCAAAAACTAGTCACTTTGAAGATTATTTAACAGAATTTTGGACAGAGAACATACAGTGAAATTATTTGATCTTGAACTTTAAAGCAGATTTCAACAAGGGGAAATTTTGTGCCCCAGGAGACATTCCCAATGTCTGGAGATACTTTTGATTGTCACAACTGGAATAGGTCTTTTCTGTGTGCTACTGAGTCTAGCGAGTAGAGACCAGAGATGATGCTTAATGTCCTACAGTTCAGAAGGAGCTCCTCACATTAAATTATCCATCCTAATCATCGATAGTTGAGAAACTCTGCTTTACAGTTTTAATTAATATGTGTTAAAACAATCCTGTCTAAAATATTCAGACTCTTTGCTCATTAGTTTTTGTAGAAAAATATTTCTGAGTCTTTAAAGGCAAAAACTTAATAATTTAGGAGTAAGAAGGATGTACCAAACACTAGGTAAATTAAATGCCATATTTACCGTAGAATTTTTAGTTTTTTTTTTACCTCACTTGTATTACGTTGCAATATCACTAGCAATTTATAGTAGAAAATACTGTGTCTTTTTTCCATCAAACCTGAAGTTATTCATAAGTATGCTTTTATTACATTGGAAACATTCCTATCAAAGAGACAAATATCAAATGATTTATTATGATGTGATAGCAGGAGACATAAAATATTTATGGGCATAGATGTCTTCACAATCTTATGGGCAATTAAAACATAAGAACAACATGAAAACATAAAATGTCTAGAGAAGACGAGACCCATCTTGCCATCCCTCTCATTTACTTTATCTCCATGTCTTTCCTTTTTTCTGAATCATGACTTAGAAATTTTGTTTTGTTGTGAATATTTGAAAGCTTTCAAGAAAATGACCTTCATTATAACATAGTTCATGTTTTCAAGTGCTTTCTCCTCTTTTAGCATGGGTACTTATCTAAGCTTTTTGATATGTGAATTTCATTATGAAATTGATAATAGTTTGATTGGATTTTATAGAGTAGCCACCATTTTTAAGGAGCTCCTTTAAGTCAGCTTTACTTATTATCTTTAAAAGATATTAATGCAAACAATTTAGCTCAACCCTTGTGAAGAATCTTCTGGAGAAAGCATAGGGCTTATAGTCATGTAACATAAATTAAGCCTTAGTCCATCACTAACAAATTATATAACCTTAGATATTAAACCCTCTGGGTTTTGGTTTACACATACAGTGAAGAGATTGTGGTGTTTAAAATTTAGACATCAGAATCACACAGTCTGCGTTTTATTTTGGCTAAGCCGCTTGCTTTAGTGTGTGACCCTGGGCACCTCACCTCTCTAAACCTTCATGCCATCGTCTGCACGATGAACATAGTAATAGTTTCACCCTCATGGAGTTAAATCATGAAGCCTCGTAAGCATTTAGGCCACAGTTAGCATTTAATAAAAATTATTTGTAATGATTATTAAAACATTTTGAGTCTAAAATCTGATAATTCACCAATGGATTAAAATGTTAAATACCTATATAAACCTACCAGGTATACTCGTATCCAGATATAAATCGTTGAATTGGTTCTAATATCTAATTCATTGGATTTTTCCCCCATCATCAATCAATCATTCTGGCAGTGAGATATAATCAAAATGCACTATTATTCACAGACATAATCTATGGGAGGAGTTGGTGCTGCTGTTACTTGTGTAATCATCTACTATACCCCATTCTGGAAAAGAATAATCATTATTATTGAGTTAATAAACATCTATTAAATTTACAGAGCATAAACTAAAGGGAAAACATGACATCTATATTTCATATTTAAGAGTCTGTGCCTGGAACATCAAAGCTCTTAAACACTGCAAATGTAGAGAACTACATGTTATGGGAATGCCTGGTGGGATGTGACTAATTCTGCTTAGGAAGGGCTTTGTGGTGGCAATATACGTTAATGTGTGACTTTAAAGCTGTGAAGAATCTCCACAGAAGTAGAGAGGAGGAAAGGAATCCCAAAATGAGAAGAGACAAGAGCAAGGCACATAGATGAGAAATGCAGAGTATTTTGAGTGATCTTTCGGGAATGGAGGGTGGGTGGAGAGCAGGAAAATCCGTTAGTCAAAATGTAATATATGATGCAACTGGAAATGTAACTCTTACATACTATATGTTATTATATATGTTATATATAATTTGGCCACTGATTCCCAAGGGGTGAATACTACCAACGTTGGTTAAAGTGGATCCTAAGTACATGAGAAGCTTCCAAGTGAGATTCACCATCACAGGGGGCCAGTGTCAATGATAGGAAAGTATGGATCCCTCCCCCTCCCGTGGGAAACTACAGCCCTGCCTCCTCAGAGACGTCTGGCAGGTACATTCTGCATCTCAGCCCTTCTTTGACTGAAAACCTACTCTCCTGGACTCCTAAGAGTTCCCCATCCTGATGCTTCTAAAACTTAAATGTGCATCCCAATCAATTGAGTGTCCTTTTTAAATGCAGATTCTTTTCAGTAGATCTGAGATTCTGCATTTCTAACAAGCTTCTGGTGATGATTTTGCTGCCAATCCCAAGAAACCCATTTGCAAAGCAAGCCTTTCGGGTAGAGCAGGAAGGATCGCTTACCAAACTGTTCTCTCCAATTGTAAAGATGTTTCATTCGTTTTGTCTTGTTGCTACCCAAGACATCTAGACTAAGGTTCTAAAATAATTTCTCTGTGTTCTTTAAGGCAGGAGAGCATAGCCAAGCATTAAATGTAATGAACATTTTTACATAGGCACTGAGATTTTCTCTTAAGATCACATTAATTAAGTAAATGGCATAACACATACTGTGTAACAGATATTATGCTAAGAAAGTAATTTATGATAAAGCTGTACCAAATAATAATTGTAAAAATAGAAAACATTTTAAACTGTGTGAACTAATAGGAAAAAAATCAGTGATGTCACTCTAGCTTCTTCCTCAAATATGTGAGGAGCGTGACTGATATAATACTTTGATCTTGTAAAAATTCTTAAGTTATTATAGGAATTAAAATGCAGAAGCAACTCCATGTATTGTTCACAGAAATATTTTATCACTATAATCCCTGGTTTTTCAAGTTATGTAAAAATATACTCAGTTCTGACCTTTAGGGGACCAAACCATTTCTCAGACACTAGAATTAGACAATCAGTGTCCTGAAAAATTTTGAGAAACCAAATGAGATCACAGCATCATCAGCCAGTCTACCACAAATCTCGGTTATTTTCCAAAATGGACCTACTTTGGATTCCATATGTTATCTGAATTTTCACTTTATTATATGTTAATACAGTAGAAAATATCACTAGGTCATCTAGGACTGCACTTATATCTGGCAGAGAATGCCCTGCAATTTTTCTTAAAACCTTCAGATAAGTAGATTAGTCAACATTCCCTAGTAACATATTTCATTATCTCAATGACACTTAGGGACATAGGGCAGCCAAAAAAAAAAAAAAAATCACTCCCACATTACTCTAAATCGTTTTCTCCTGTTCTGCTCTCATAACACAAAAAAACATCTGCTCACCAGCACCCACGTGATTTCCTGTGAGTGCCTGATTATCATTGTGAAGTGGGATCCAGACTTTGTTTCTTCAGGTTAAACCTCAGCTCCTTAGCCTTCCCTCAAAAACTCCTTAGCCTAAGGAGTATTTCCTTTAATGCTTCAACAACAGATAGACTCAAAATTATCCATTTCACTTTACTTAGTGGAGTCATGGAACTCTCAAGGATATAATCAATAACAGTACAGTGAGAGCTGTTGCTTTAGAAAATAGGCTCAATTTTTACATCCCAGAATCCTATTAGTATTTGCTACAGTTGATAGCAAGCATTTCAGCTATCCTTTAGGACAGACCTATTTATAAATTTATAGAACTGAGACTTTAGATACACCTTAAAGGCCATCTGGTCCAAGTTTCTCAAGTATCCGTGCTCTTCAAGAGACCTCACAAATTTAAATTACCTTCTGTTCTAGATCACAAGGCTTTAGGATATTAAGACTAAAACTCTTAACTTTGAATTTTTCTTCACCAAAACTCTATTAAAATCATTTTTAGGAACAATTTCCCCTGCCTTACTCTATATAGTTGCTTCTGTGGTTGGGTTTTTGTTGCTTTAGAGACGATGGGTCTAGTTTTTGTGTTGGAGTGGGTTTCTTGTCTTCAAGCAGAGAATTTTATATGTATTCCAATTAAATGCTATCTCATTAGCTACAGTCACCAAATCTCAAGTGGTTGATATATTTTTTCTATAGTTTGTGAATTGGCCATGCATTAATTTGACTTAACAATATGGGGAAATTGAATAAGCACACCAACCATGTTTTCTACGAAGTTATTGATAAACCATCAGATAGGAAGGGCCGAAGACAAAGGCCATGAATCTGATGTGGATTCCTCTTTACAATGGGATACAGAACCATCATTCAGTCCTGTTTTGGAGGTTGGTCATTTGCACAATTACAAGTTCGCCGTCACCATTTTGTTACCCAGCCTACATTTCCTCTATGTTGTCACCAAGATTGCTTTGGAAGGCTTCCTGAGGTATCTTGATTTTTAAAAATTGACTAGTTTAGGGGCACTTGGGTGGCTCAGTCAGTTAAAGCATCTGACTCTTGATTTTGGCTCAGGTCATGATCTCAGGGTCCTGGGAGGAAGTCCTGTGTTGGGCTCAGTGAGGAATCTGCTTGGGATTCCCTCTCCCTCTCCTTCGGCCCCTCCCTTTGCTCATGCACTTGCTCCCTCTCTCTCTTTCCCCCCACCCCTAGCTCTCTCTAAAATGAAATAAATATATCTTTAAAAATTGATTAGTTTCTACACTTAGTAACGCCATAGTTATTTTGGATAAACATGTGCCGATTCTTATTACTAATTGCTTTGATTTCCTGGGTATAACTGAATATACTTTAATAATGCCATATAGAAATTGTTGGATGATTTATGTCAAACTGATGTCTATAATCTGTAAAATCCTTCTTCTTCCCACTTTGAAAATCATGGCAGTGGTTCTATTCTATCCTATCTGGCATATATCTGGTTCCCCTGGGTCCCTAAGAGACTACCAGTAGCTCATGCATAATCTCCCTAGCAAATTATCTCCATACCCTAAAACACGGCTCATTTGGGACAGGAAAATTAGCTTAGAAGATCCTACAGTTAAACTTCCTTTTCCTTTCTCCGCACTTATGCTGGAACTAAGCTCTCTCTAAAGCAGTCCTTCTCTGCACAGGAGACAAACCAAAAGAGAGAGAGAGGGAGCAAGGAGAAAAAAAAAAAAAAAGCATTTCCTCAACAACATACATAACACTTTTATTTTATATCAGGTACTATTTTGAGAAGTACATTTCATCTTTTTTTTCATTGAAACAGATAATAAACCCATGAAAAAAATCTATCTTCTTACAACTTGCATGCCCTATTTAGCATAATGTTTTCTTTAACAGTGCCTGTTTATAAAGCTTATTATACAATTTTAAAGTGTTTTCACATAAACTACCCAACTCAATGCTGACAAAATTTCTAGTACATAGACATTACCCTCCTTACTTACAGGTGCAGAATGTGAGTCTCCAAGAAATTTAGTGAATTGCTAAAAACCACAGTGCCTCAATGCAAGAAAAGGACAGCGTTCAATATAATGCATCCTCATTTCTTATTCTTAGTTTAAATCAACATTTATTAATGTATTGGCATTTACGTTGTTATTAGTGATTTTGCTGTAAGAAATGTATGGTGTTGGTAATTTTATTATAAGAATTCTGTTTTTGAAAGGTTTCCTTCCTTTAGTCTGTCCACCGTTTCAGGGACTCAGAATAGGAAAGCTTATCAACCTTTTTATCTAAGCAAAAATAAAAAGTTCCCCTGCCATTTCTGCCACGCATCTTGTTCTTGCCTCATTTCCTTGGCTTGACTCGGTGTTCTCATAATGGGATAGCCACCTTCTCCCAGAGTCCCATTGCTTCCACTTCACGAGGCAGTTTTGACTTGGAAGTCACAATCTGATCCAGAAATAAGTCTTTTCAGACATCTTTAGTGAGGCAAGAAAAACATCGTCACAATCTTTGCTTTGAGCTGGATCATAAAGCCTAGCTCACTGTTCTCGCTGTAAAAAGAAACCCAGTGCATGTAAGCAACATCCATTCCTCTGAATAAAATTACTTCTGTTCCTTAACCTTTTCTTTTTTATCCAAGAACTTCTCACAGAACGTCTGCTCTTAGGATGTCTTTCCTGAGTGCCTGAGTCCAGGGTTCAGTCAGGGGAGGGGAACTAACGGAAGTATTACGGACTAAGGGGTTTTCTAGGAATGAGTCAGGGCAGTTGGAGGACTAGCCAGCCCCGAAGCAGGCGCACCCACTTGCTGGAGTGGGTCTACTCTACAGAGGAGAGTAACTGATAGATCTGAGGGGATTTGGGTAGAATAAGGACAAGCTGGAACCCACCAGCACATTTGCATCTGTTCGCACTGCCTCTCAGGATGCACTTTAGAGAGGAAAATCTGCCTTCTCACTTTCACCTTCCAGCTCTTCCCTTTTAGCCCATGGTCGGTTCTGCCTTTTAGCCAATTCAAAACCAGAACAGGGAAGTGGATTCTGGAAGTGTAATTCCAGTTTAGCCAAGTGGACTCCGTACAAAGCCACCGTACTGTGATGCGTCTTCGAAATATGGAGTTCTACCCTCTCTCTTCTATCAATTCTGGTTCTTTGGCATGTATTTTCAATCAATTTTATATTGTAATTTTGATTTTATTATATTATACATTTAAATCTTCAGCGCTTACATAATTTCTAAGTGCCTAATTTAAATTAGACTCTGAACCATACGCCAAACGCCCACTTGAATCTGTCTCTTGACTACTCTGATTTTTTTCGTACTTTAGTTATCAATTCCTGTGACAACACCATACTGTTCTACTTACTGCATCTCTGTAACACATTTTAAAATCTCCTGAAGGAACTTCTTCCCTCAACATCTGGATTATACTTTCTCTTCGTGGCTGTCCTCATCTAGCTCCCCTTTCATATGCATTTCAGAATCATTTTATCTTTATTCACACCTCACATGTGTTCTATTAAGTTTTATCAGAATCGCTATCTTTTAGATTAACTGGGAAAAAATTATCTCTTGAAAATATAGAATATTTGGAACCAAAATGTGCATAGATCGATCTGGCATAATTTTTAAGGTTATTAGTAGATTACTAGATTTGTGGAGTTGGCAGTTGTTGCTACTGTGAGGAGTCTCCTCTTACTGATTTATTTTCTAACCAATTATTATTTTTAGAATATTAAAATTGAATTTGGGGAGCCTGGGTGGATCAGTTGGTTAAGCATCTGCCTTTGGCTCAGGTCACGATCTCTGGGTCCTGGGTTTGAGCCCTGCATCAGGTTCCCTGATGAGTGGGGAGTCTGCTTCTCCCTCTGCCCCTCCCCCTGTTCGTGCTCTCTTTCTCTCTCAGATAAATAAATACATTCTTTAAAAATAAATAAATAAATAAAACTGAATTTTCTAACTCATTGAACTCTTACTTTTCTAATGGTTTTTCACATGATTCCTTATGTATAAAATCACAGCATTTCAAAAATATAGTTTTATGTATTATGTTTTAATACTTCAAATTTATCTTTCTTATTCTATCACTCTGGCCAGGACACCCAGAGCAATAAACACCAATGGCCAGAACAATAAACACTAATGGCTGCAAGAATGGCCATTCTTGTTTTACTCTTTACTCAAATAGGAATGATTCTATTATTTTACCTCTAAGTAAACTGTTGTTTCCTGAAACATTCCCTTTATTACTTAAGGAATGCTTCTTCTTAATGTTTACAGAGTTTTTGTCTTTATTTTAATCAGAAATGAAAGGTGAGTTTTAACAAAGTTTTTTTTTTCAGTACTTATGAAGATAATCACATGATTTCTGTCTCTGTACTCCTCAATATGGTATATTAATAAAATACCTTAATATGCATATTTACCGCATTCCGTCAGTAAAACCTATTTAGTCACAACATTTTCTTCAGTATATTGTTAAATTAGATTTGTTAATATTTTATTCATAGTTTCTCCACCTTGTATTCACAAGTGACATTGGCGAATAGTTTTCAGGTTGTTTTTCTCTCTGTTGTGTTTTTATTTTGTGGTTATTCTAGACTTGTCAGATGAATTGGAAAGCTGTCCAATTATTTATATTTTTTTCTCTTCCCATGATTTCTTGCTGTGGATTCCTGGGCATCAAATTCATTGTTTTTTGAATTTTCAATCTCTTAAAAAAAGTTTCCTTTTCTTCTTCTTTTTTTTTTCTTCTAGTGGGGAGGATTTTTCCCTGTCCTTATTTCAAATAATCATTTCCTGCTAGTTTCTCATAAGACCTATATTATTTGGCCAAGACACAATCATCCTATTGTGGTAATCCATGATTAGAAAGTGCATATACTCTACTCCATTGTCCCATAGCCATTTTTAAGTTTATTCAACTAACACTTACTGCTGAATGTGTAAGGAGTATCATAATGGGATTTAAGGTGTGGGAGATAAATTGTTTTAAGATAGACTTGAAAGACATCATCTGGCCTTTAGAAACTTAAAATGTGTTTGGAGAAATGACATGCACTCCTGAAATAATGTAATGAAAGTACAAATAAATGTATTCATAATATTTCATGATAAAGCATAAAATGAGTATGGAAATGCAGAGAGGATGTGCCCAAGTGGTGAGTGACAAAAGTTAAGAGGAATTAGTCAGAAAACACTTAAGAGGAGAGGTGAGTTTGAGCTGAATATTGAATTAGGCCGTACACATGAAGTGGGAGCTCTGAGAGAATATTCTGAATAGTATGCGAAAAGACAGGAAAACAATAATAAGCAAATCTGTGGGCAGATGATAATATATGGTAGTTTATCTGAAGCTAAAGGAGGCATTTTAGAAAGCTTAATTAATGAAGCCAGGAAGCATGTTACGGCAATCCCGTGGTAGGTCCAGCAGTCAAGGTCAGACCCTGCCTGCACCAGCAGGTGACTGGTACTTTCAGACTGTCTCCTAACGTTCCACTGGGCTTTGTTCGGGTCCAGCAGAGGTAAGCTGACCGTGGCATACCTACAAAACTTCGTTTATTTATCTTTAATTTTTAAAAAGACTGTCTCCTAACGTTCCACTGGGCTTTGTTCGGGTCCAGCAGAGGTAAGCTGACCGTGGCATACCTACAAAACTTCGTTTATTTATCTTTAATTTTTAAAAAGATTTTATTCACTTATTTCAGACAGAGTAAGAGAGAGAGCACCAGTGGGGGGGAGGGGTAAAGAGGAAGAAGCAGACCCCCCACTGAGCAGGGAACCTGACTCCATGCTCAATCCTAGGACCCTGAGATCATGACCTGAGCCTAAGGCAGATGCTTAACCAACTGAGCCACCCAGGCGCCCCAAAATTTGGTTTAAATGTGATCTTGAGTCGACACGTATTATCGTAATGAATATGTACAAATATATGCACGTATCACACACATGTTCTGTCTCTTAGTGAGTGGAATAGAGTTCCAATGTCTTATTGTAGGAGTGGGGGAACAATTGACCTTATCAAGTGTGACTTACATGTTATCATATATAAATGAAACAATGTCTGAATATAAACCAATGTCATGAAGGGTATGAAGCTCTCCTCAGTATAAGGAAAAAAACTATATCTGATATCATTACGCTTCTTTGTGACCCCATACTTAAGTCAAACCGTTAGAAGTGGTAATCATTAAGAAAGAAAGAAAAAAGAAAAACTCTATGTGATATTCTCATGGCATTTTTGTGTTTCCATCCTTATGCCAAACCATGAGAAGCATGAGGGGGACAATGGTACGCCAGTTGAATTCTCAGAGAAATCCTCTGTCTCAAAGAAAAAAAAAAAAATCTGATAGGAATTATTAACTCTGGTACTTCAGAAATTCTAAAGTGTTGCCTGCACAAATGTGGCCTGCTTTGCAAAGTTACATGGTATCAGTAGCCCACGTACTTTCTGACAAACATAAGTTATCACAAAACTGCACACAGATGGATCTGCTCTCAGCTGTCCATTGACCAAAAAGGGCTTTCTACATATCGAGGCATGTTCTAAAAACTAGGTTACCTTTGCCACACAGGAAGCTCTCATGTCCCCTTTCAATTAAAGAAGGACCTGATGGGGGAGTAATGTAGATCCAAATCTGAATCCTGATTGTCCCCCTATCTCTTCTGATCTCGAGTGATTGTTATGAATAATGTATGTTAAGTACTCAGCACCGTGTTGGACCATAAGAGCTGCAGGAATGGTCAGTCTTTTATTTTCTTCCTCATTATGAAGGGAACCACTTAAAGAGCGTTCGCTGGATGCCAAGCACTGATCCAAGCACTTTACATGCGTCTCCTTATTTAACCATCACAACAACCTTCCAGCTTGAAGAATGGAAAATTTGCCTAAGGAAACCCAGGAAATAAGGGGAGGAACTAGGATCAAAACTGATGCCATCTGGCTCTCTCACCACCACTGCCTCACTGTGCTTTCTTGGTACCATGTAGAAACTGCCTCTGATCTTTTAATTTTGATCATATCATATCTGCTTAGCACACCGCAGAGTGAAGATACCAGCTCCACCACCAGCCAAGTCCAACTGTCATTAATTTTGGTGGTTAGGTGTCCGGGCAAGGTCTGCACACTGTTGGAATGCTGGCTGGTGGTATGTGAAGTAGCCCACCTTATTCCACATACGGAAGACAATCTGATTTTCAAAGCATTAAATGGGAAGTTGCTACTAAGAATATTTTCAAGGTAGTGTCTGCAGTGTGGTGCTTTATAGACGTAAACTCTGACAGTAATTCATCGCATTGTACGTACACTCAGTTAGCATTACTTGTTAAGTTTCCCCCACGGTTAAAGCCAAGGCTATGGAAGTTACAAAGTGACTCCTGTCTTAAAGGATGGGAGAGGAAGGAGAAATAGAAAATTGGCTGCTTATGAGTAGAAAGAAGCAAGAACTTTCTCAAGGGAGAAGTGAATCTATTGGAAGGAAGCCCCTCTATCCCATCACAGACATTCCAATCTAGGCTCAGGAGAATGAGGCTTTCTGAGGTCATTCTTAACATTTTTTAGGCAAGGACAATAAAACATGTAGAGGCTTCCAATATCAAGAAATAGTCCTAGACTGAACTGTATTTTTCTTACTCTGTGCTCGTGGAGTGGGGAAATGGAAGCCATCTGCAGTGGTCATGGAGAATATTCCCCAGTAGGCATTTCCAGTGATACTTAGAGGCAAGTGACCCTTTCATACTCTGAGTCAGATCCTTTACTCATACCTGGGGCTCAAATAGGAATAAAATCTGGCTGTTGTCCTAACTCTGACTCTTAGCAACTAAGAGTCTAGTTGTGCACACAACGGTGAAAAGATGAATGTGCGGGCACATGGTAAATGTGTTAGTGGAGCCGTGTTCAGAATACACTGAAACACCTAAGAAGGGAGGGAACCAGCTTCCTTGGGCAGAGTTATTAAAACTTAGGAGCTTGATAAGCGAGATAAGCTGCAGAGTGGGCAAATCACCTTGAGTAAAAGAACCCTGTTGGGGGGGGGGGGCATCCGGGTGGCTCAGTTGGTTACACACCTGCCTGTTCAGGTCCTGATCCCAGGGTTCTGGGATAGAGTCCCGTATCGGCCTCCCTGCTTAGCAGGGAGTCTGCTTTTCCCTCGCCCTCTGCTGCTCCCTCTGCTCGTGCTCTTTCTCTCTCGAATAAATAAAGTCTTTAAATAAATGAATGAATAAATAAATAAATAAAAGAACGACGTCTCCAGCATAGTTGTTCATAAGAAATGTGGGCCTCTCTCAGCCCCTCAAGATTCTGCTCTCTTTATGCCTGGGTCTTTGTTTTTATTGCCGCATTTACAAGATACCTTTTACAAATTTTTTCAAATGTGTCAGAATTTTCCCCCTTGATGAAATAATGGAAATCTCCAATGTTTTTTTGAAGTTTTTACCTTCCTTTGATTTGCTCATAATAGCAGAAATTGAATTACAAACCTTAAATAATACAAATCATGATTTTTTTTAAAGTGACACATGGAGATCAAGTCGGGCATCTGGGGAGGTATCTGTAAACATCATATGAACTATTTTACCTAGCATGAGTTGTGGCCATTTTGATGCTCAAACATAGGTCTCAGAAAAGGAAAATAATAAAAGCAGTTAGTTGTCTTGGCCTACCTTTTACCTCTAATTCTTCACCTGCCTGATACACTGTAGGAAAGGAGAGCAGAAACAGCGTTGAGCAGTAAGGACTTGGTTATCATTGGGAGCTATGTTGAGTGTGAATGCAATTTTACTCAATTAAGCCTTAAACAACTGATGTAGGCAAATGTGGTCCGTGCACTAGAGACCCTTATTATATCTCATATAAAATAGTTAATTGCTTCCAAATGAAGCTCAAATCAGACAGAGAAATGTCTAGTCTGACTAATACTAAAAGAAAAGTAGGCAATGGGCACTGTTGTGTTTTTGCTTGACTCTGTGGATTCTCAAGAATATTCATTTACTTAATAGGCAAAATTAAGGCACGAGTCCTCCAGGGATGGCCACTCTTGGGACACATGGACAGAAATGCAATTTTCTCTGTAATTTCTTTGATGGATTCTGTAAAGATCTCTATTAGTTTGTATGATAACAGTGTTTCTGGGCAGTGTTACTGAATTTTGGCACAGCTATATTAAACACATTCAGATATAAAACTTTACTATCAAAACAATCTGAAAATCTTTATTATATTAAGTGATGTTATCATTTAACCTATAGATCAAGTCTCATGTATTTTTCTCTTAAAATTGTTAAGATCAAGGGAATACCCTAAAGATTAACTTTATTAGAAGAAAACCATTTCAACAGCTTATAAATAGGGAAACAAAAAGTCCTGGTGTATTTTGGAGCTTTTATTTTGGCAAAAAAAAAAAAAAAAAAAGGAACTTAAATTGTCATAAAAGTCACAGAATGGAAGAAAATCCTCCCAACAAATTCACAATTTACTGTTAAGCTCTTCATTTTGAGTTGTGTTTACTAAATCTCAAGAGCATTACAGTGGAAAAGAAGATAAAGACATAAATAAGTCTAGATCATGGTATTAAACTAGATCCTGTGAACATAAATTGATAAAGGAAAAATACAAATATTTTTTAGTGTACAATTATGTTTGAAAATTTGATTGCTAATGGATTTCTGTATTCCTATCAAGGTCAGATGGGCAATTGTTTATGAGAAATCTGAACTCCCTTATAACCTCTCCCAACAAGTTTTATAGCATCTATTCATGTTAGACATTTTGCCATTTCAAATGTTTCTCCCTTCTGTTTTTTTTCTTTTCTTTTCCATAAGAGCAACGTGGTACATTTTGTCAATTTTGCACTTGTTTTCAAAATCCTCCTTTATGTTACTGGAGAGCGTGCAATTAACCCACTTCTCCCTATTGAGAAGCATCTTTATAATAACAGCTTTCCTGGTAGAGCTTTTGTTAGGCAGATTTTAAAATCAAGAGCCCATAAAGGTTGGAAAAAATCCAGTCATATTAAAGTTCAGCAAATCTCTTTCAAGGTCATATCCCTTAAAGTTATAGAGGTTTTGTCCCTATAAAAAGATGGCCAAGTCATTTTCCACAAGAAAAAAACAAACACACACACACACACACACACACACACACACCAAAAAAAAGAAGACAAACAGTATTACCTGTTTTACCAAATGTTGAGAGAAAAGCTGAGGTTTTACTTCTGTCAATGAATTGACAAGCAAGAGATTTTCTGCTCCCTTTGCCACTTTGAAGCTTGGTTGTAGGAAGGGCGAGACTCTGTAAACTGCCCTACAGATTTATTCATGCAGCCAGGCTGGCCAGCGATCCAGCTGCATGAAAGAGCTTAATAGTCAAAGGGCATGGTAATTCCCTCCATCTGCCTTTTCTTTCTTCTAAGGCAAAATCTTCACCTGGTGTTTTTGATTCATGTGTTCTAATTATGATGGCTGCCATCAGCAGCCCTGTGGGGGACACCACGGACTCGCTGAGCCCACAGAGCATACTGAAGCTTGTTAAGAGACCATGTCAGCCTGATTTTAGGGCCCATTTTGCAGCTCTCCACAGGCCTATCGAAAAGCATCAGGAGTCCCAGTCTTGCAGGACAAGTGCATTGTCTTTCTAAATGTCTCTTCCTGATAAGCAAATCCAAATATGGTTCATTCACTGTGGCTTTGGAGGCACCGTGGGGAACTTGGCTTGCATGGTGGATACAACAAAATGCTTAATATTATCATAGTATAGAGCTAAAGAACTCAATTTCCAATTCCAAGATAAAAACCTTTGCTCCCCAGCTATGATCAAGAGTTTGAAATTTAAATCAGGAGTCTTGAAAGCTATTCTAACTCTCGAAAGGGCTGGCTTTCCCATACATACAAAGAAGAAAATGCTGTGCTTGCATTAGTATCTGAATCGGGAAAAAGCTCACATCATTTTAGAAAATGTAATACTTGCCTCTTTCAATTGAAATGCTGTTGGGTATTTTCAGTGTTTTCAGTTCATTTGTTTTATTGTATTTCCCATTATTTAGATTATGATTAAGGCTGGTCCCATAGTCCTTTTTTATTACTTTATATACCTCCTATTGTTTTCGTATTTCCACACTAATAATACCTGGCCACATCCAAAAACATCTTGATTTATTTTAATATAAGTACAAAAGCAGCATCAAAAAATAAACTTAGCAACATCCTCAGCACTACATAGACCCCTTGCCCACATATATTACACGTCTTGAGTCAATACTTTTAGTTACTCTCAAAATAAATGCCAAAATGAGAGTTTCTTTATTTGTGTGGTACTTTGAAGAATGTTCTAGTTCTGTTTATGTCGGGTTGGATAAAGGAAATTTAGTTCATATTAGAAAATCACATTTAGGAAATGAAACCTAAAATCATCCCCAATGATTTGTTTTGTGGTGGTTCAAAGTATTTCAGAACAACTTATTAAGGCTGTCATTCTTATCCCCACCCCAAATCCCAACTTCATTAGTCCAAGGATTCCGAGAAGAAACTCACCAGTTTGCCAGGTAATTTGGGTTGTCAAACCATCCTGCAGTTAACATCTAAATTAACAATAGGGACAATGACTTGTAATTCCTTACATTTTTGGTTATTCTGATAGTTTATTTTGGGTAAGAGTCATTACTACCCTTGCATGCTTGCTATTGGTTCTCTGTCTCTGCTTTTTTTTTTTTACAAGATTTATTTATTTATCTTAGAGAGAGAGTGAAAGAGAGAGAGCATGTGCCCGTGTCTGAATGAGTGGGGGGAGGGGCAGAGGGAGAGAATCCCAAGCAGACTCCCCGCTGAGCATGGAGCCTACACAGGGCTCCGTCCCACAACCCACGAGATCATGACCTGAGCCGAAATCACTAGCTGGATGCCTAACCGACCGAGCTGCCCTGGTGGCCCCTATTTCTTTGTCTTTGAATGCTCACTTTGGCCTAAATGAAAGTCGAGTGATGTGTTGCATCCCACCAGCTCTCCATTTGCTGAGCTACTGAGCCATCACCAAGTGCTTGATGCAACAGCGTCATATCAATGGTAAAAGCAAATGTTTCCTCAACTGACTGAAAACTCAAAAGAAAAATAATACATAAATACATGCGTACACACACACTTAACTTCCCAAATCAACAATTCCTATCAATTTTACCCCTAAATATTTCTCAAAACCACTCCCTTTCTTTTCTCCACCATCACTACTGTAATACAGGCTTTCCTCATTTCTGGCTTCAATGCTGGGGGCATCGCCCAATGGATCTGTCTGCTTTTAGTTTCACCCTCTAGATTCATCTACCACATAAATGGGAATAAAATGCAAACCCGCCATGTTACTTCCTGCCTGGAATCCTTTGGTGACCACTGCCTGGCGTCTGTCTACTTTTCCAGTCTCAGCTCTCCCTGTCCACCTGCCACTACCACATGTACCTTAAACTCCAATAACCCCAGTAAGGCTGGTGTGAGCCCTATTAATTTCCTCTGCTTTCTGATTATTTTAGGTTAGTTTTATTAGTTTTCTCTTGTTCTCAATAATAAAAGTTATGTTTGGTTGCCACTGTTCAGATAGCTTATAGTCATACAATATCATATTAACATTCATTCATTCACTGAAATGTCACCGAGCACCCATTATGTATGTACAGGCACTGCACTGAGCCTTCAGTATTCAAAGACATAACTATATCATCAAAGAGCCAGGGACAGATTTCTAGGCAGGTAATTACAACAAATGGGATATATGCAGTGATGGATATGTGTACAGCAAAGTCGTTAAGAGAGGACCTCATGGGAGTTTGAAGTCTTGAGGAATGGAAGAGAAAAGGTATGTAGGAATAGCTTTGTAAAAGGTAAGATTCTTAATGAATAGAAGTTAACCATATGTAGACCATTTGCTGTCAGGCACTCAGAACAGAGGAAAGTGTGAGAAGTCAAGATAATAAACAGCACGGCACACGGGTAAAGAACAGAATTTGGAAATGAACTTGGAGAGGTACACAAGGTGCCAGTCAAAGAGGGTACTACATGCCATGTCAAAATACCTTTAGATGAGCAGAAACTATGGAAAAATATGCCCTCAATGTGACATGAGTTAGGTTTGCATTTTAGGTAGGTCGGTTTGGTACCCTGCAGAGGATGAAGTCAATGAGAAAACCGCAGAAGAAGGGAGACCCAGGGGGACGTCCTCATAATACTCACGCAAGAGATGATAGAAGCCTGAATGTGAAAAGGAAAGTGGGTGGGGCATAATTGGGAGTATTTGGCAATTGACCGGATTTGGGCAGTGAAAGAAGTGGAGGAGTCAGAAATGGTTTCGTGTCCTAGTGGATGACAGAGAGATGCAAATGTCAGCAACAGAGAGAACCGAGAATTAGGAGTATTTTAATATTAACTCTGGGAAACAAACTGAAGGCTTCAGAGGGGAGAGGGGTGGGGGACAGGGATAGGCCGGTGATGGGTAGTAAGGAGGGCACGTATTGCATGGTGTGCTGGGTGTTATACACAAATAATGAATCATGGAACATTACATCAAAAACTAAGGATGTACTATATGGTGACTAATTTAACATAATAAAACATTACTATAAAAAATATTGAAGCAGGGGCGCCTGGGTGGCACAGCGGTTAAGCGTCTGCCTTCGGCTCAGGGCGTGATCCCGGCGTTCTGGGATCGAGCCCCACATCAGGCTCCTCCGCTATGAGCCTTCTTCTTCCTCTCCCACTCCCCCTGCTTGTGTTCCCTCTCTCACTGGCTGTCTCTATCCTGTCGAATAAATAAATAAAATCTTTAAAAAAATTATTAAAAAAAAATATTAAAGCAGCAATTAGTTCCAATTTCTTATTGTCACATATGCTCCCTAGGTCAGTAATTTCTTGGATGTAGTCCTTATAGAAATGCATACATTTCAGGGGGCGCCTGGGTAGCTCAGTCGGTTAAGCGTCTGCCTTCGGCTCAGGTCATGATTCTGGAGTTCCAAGATCGAGCCCTGCATCAGGCTCCCTGTTCAGTGGGGAGTCCGCTTCTCTCTCCTTCTGCCTTGCCGCTCCCCCTGCTTGTACCCTCTCTCTCAAATAAATAAAATCTTAAAAAAAAAAAAAAAAAAGAATGCATACATTTCTGAATGTATCGAAAATACATTAGTCCCTATGTCCAGGACCTAAGCAAAGCAGATCCAACCAATGAATCAAACAAGTACCCTCCTTTCACTAGAGGGCACATTCATAAATACCACCATGCAAAGCAGAAAGGAATAAATCCCTCATGAAAGCCACAGATGCAAATTGGTGGTGGTCAGCGGAAGAATGGTTACTTTCAGCTGAGGGTTCAGCTGGAATAACGGATGAGATAGTGTTAAGGCGACCCTTGAAGCTTATATAGGACTTAGGCAAGTGGAGACTGGCCTAAAGAGCTTCTGGGCAGAGGGAACCACACTGATGGCTGCTGTAATAGGTTAGAAGAAAGGAAATGAACCCCTGCGCTGGAAAAGTGGGATGACATGAGTAAATCAACAGGATTACTAATTACTTGAGCATGAGCGGCAAGGGAGAGGTTCAAATACGACGCAACCTGGCCACACGGTAGAGGCGAGTCCCTAAGTCAAGGACACGGCCAGTTTGGAAGCTACCTAGACCAATGACGCTGGGTGTAAAGTGACAACCGCAACTATGATATTTATCCTTCATTCTAAAAGGCCACTGTTCCGGAACTACTGCAGCTGGTCTTACTCAAAGATGTTAATCCACTTTTAATTTGAGTGTAGCCAGCACACAGTGTTACATTAGCCTCTGGTGGACCAATAGTGCTTCCACAAGTGGATACAGGACCCTGCGCTCACCGCGAGTGCAGCTCGTATCTGTCACCATGCGGCACTCTCACGATCGCATTGACTATGTTCCCTATACTGTGCTTCTGTTCTGCGACTTCTTCCTTCCATAACTGGAAGCCTTTGCCTCCCACCCTCCTCCACCCAGTTTGCCCCTTCCTCTCCCCGCTCCCCTCTGATTTTTAAACCTTCAGGAACTTTGCCATCCTGTAAGGGCAAGTTTGGAGGCTGCCTTTTATTTCTGGTAAATGATTTTCAGAAGTTATGCTGCTTTCGTTTGGGGGTTTCATGCATTTGAGATGATGGTGGACGGGGGCGTTCCCTAGGCCAGGTCTCCATCCTGGGCTGATTGCAGGCACTGCCCCGCCTGCAGCTGTCTTGCTGCGCCAGCCAGAGTGTGAGCCCTTCCCCTCCAGACCCCATAGTGCCCAGCCCCGCAGGCTTTTACTGTCTCCAAATATGTTCCCGCCCCTTTTCTTTGTAAGTCTGTTTTTATCTTTTTTCCCTCTTTTTTTACTGCTCCCTTCCTCCCAATCCTAAAAGAATTCTATGAAGCTTACCTTGCTACTGATGATATGACCCCATTGCTCACCATGGTCAACATCCCTTTCAAAGTGTTGAACTGCGGGAAAGAAAAGAGTACCCAGCACATAATGGCAAAAGGGGCACCCCAGGAGAACAGAGAAGGGGTCTTGGACTCCTTGCCCTTTGATCCAAGCTGACCCACCTTCTACTTCCTCTCCTTTTGCCTCTGGTTGCTTTTGATTTCTGATTTAGTATGTTAGACTCTTTCGGCCTGGCTAATTCCATCCTTCAGCAAAACATATACATATATGTATATATGTGTGTATATGTATATAAATGGATGTATTTAGCTCTGATGCTCTCTGCCTGTGTTCCCCTCACCACAGTATATCCAACAGATTGTAACCTTGTGTTTAGTTCATGGGCAGGCACAAGTAAAATTTGCAGAGGTAACTGGGAACAAGAAAGAAGACACACTGTATCTGAAGTGTCTGAATATGTGTTTTCAACTCATCGCCATAGGCTTTGCAGTGATCATTTATTTTTAATGAAGTAGCCCTAGAAAGAGCTGGGATGCCAGTGAGTATTGTACTGTCACCATACATTATACTGTAATGTGGGGGCTTCTCTCCAGCACAACTGTAGGGTCGCCTTGATGCTATTTCAATAACAGGCAGAACTATGAGGCATTAGCCCTACCTGTGTTCTGTGACTGGGGGTAGATTGGGAACCAGCTTTCTCTATGGTTGTTCTCTGGGTGACTCTTATGGTTCACCTAGGAAATAAAAGTAGATGATACAATCTCCATTTTTTGGAGATCTCACCATTCCATCTTTGACCACAATTTATTCTTTCTTTCCCAGTTTCTTTCCTATCTTGAAAAGAATATGTTAATGCATATTAATATATTAATATATTAATTCATTTGTTTTGACTCTTAGGTATTAGAATTGTAGAACTTAGGGCCTGATAGTACAAGAGCTAATTCTTTAATCAATCCTTTATTCTATCAATGAGGAGACTGAGGCACAGCCAAGCGAAGCAGCTTGGGTCATCCCGCAGCTGAGGCTGAGTTGGAATCCAACTCTCCTGACTCCATATTGGGTTCTCCCCTCACAGCTGGGGTAGTGTCACAGTGTTTGGGAAAAGACCCTTATGGGTTCGCAGAAAAAACCCTAAATAAACATTTACCTTCTCTTCTGAATCCTGAGTGTTTTAAGGTGCATTCCTTTTCACAAGCAGAAATCAAGTCTGGCTGATGTAACTCTGTTGTTTCAGATTGCTTCACATTCTTGTTCCCAAGTAATTGTTTTTATTATTATTATTTTGACTTTCATTTCCCTTCTTTATAGATTTGGGTTAGTGCATATTACGTTGCCTTGTTGGGCTGTTATTATACATCAAGACTGGCATGAATCCAGAGGCAACAAATTAGAAATATTGACTTTTCTGTTGGGCTAATAAAAACAGTGGTGTGTGAGTTAACAAATGTAGTTTTAATTTTATAAGAAATGTAACAGTGCCTGCCAGGGAGATCCCTGCAAATACAAGAAAAGAAAACCTTTCTCAATAGTAAGAACCAGAGGAAGAAGCTATGATGCATAAAGAAAGGTCAGCCTGAGTTTTTTCACCGGTAACCCACTAAATCAAAATTTGGAAAGCCCCTTATGCACTATGTGCAATGAAATATATGTAAGTTTTATAGAGTAGAATATACGTAAAAATTGGAGGCCTCTCTTTTCCCAATAGCAAATCCAACATCCTTAGGAACAATAATTCCTCAAGAGAGGTAGTGTAAGTGCATTACTGATTTCTCAGCTTTGGAGCAGCCGCAATTAGATAATCTTGAAACCGGTGGCTATAATCCTTAAGGTTGGGTCTGATTAATAAAGCGACTGATAGCCTGCTGATTCTAAAATAAAAAGCTAAATAAATACACGTTGACACTTTCAGCAATAAAGTAATAAGCAGTTTGCAGTAAATGTGATTGGCATAAAACAATGTAGAAAATAATGTCAAATACATTCAGGAAACAGCTATTGCTGTCAAATTTGCAAAATAGGATGTTGCCTCCACAAATGTATCTACAATTTAAAGCTATTGAAATAGGTTGACAGATACGCTAACAAATTATTCATGCCATATTTAAATTGTGTACCTAGCTCCTCAATAGCATATTTATTTAATCAAAGCATGATCATTTCTGACAATTACTTTTATGAACTTTCATAAAATATACCAGAAAATATCCACAGACGTGTATTACCTAAGTCATGTAAGCAATAAGAAAGCTGACACAGCTATTCAAAACAGCAAAGGAATGGGAAGAGTCTAGCACATTAAGACACTGCCAAACGCTTCCTTAGCAGGTAAATGCCCGGGATAATAATAGATGAGTACAAAGGACAGCATGGGGAGGTTATTAAATTATACTACTAGGATGTAAGTCTCTAGTGTGGCATGCTTTGACTGCATCTATAGATTTTCCAGAAGAATCACAACACAATGTGCTTTATTTGGGTGAACAAGTCAGCAGCAGTATGTCTATTAGGAGTTGCCAATTCAAAAGCCTCAGAGTGAGGCAGATAATGCCAATGAGTAGTGTGGTCTGTGGACACAGGCAAACTGGAACGCACTTGCCCAGGATAGAGGCAGCTCACGGAGCCAATTATCGTTTTGCTTGCACATAAGTGCAGAATGCAAGATCTTCTGATATTTCAAGAAGAGCCAAAAGTTAAGATTTTTCCTGTGAAAATATATGTAATTATTAAAAACAACAACAATAACAGCTGTGTGGACTAGATTCAGATGGGAGCCACCTGTTCGCCAACTCAGGGTCCAATAGCGATATAAGCAGGATATCCTTACATTCTACATAAACTGTACCATGATGATTAGTTGAACACCTTATGGCCAAAATCACTTTGGAAACAGTCATACTAAGCACACCAAACCCATCAGAATATGTGTAGGGCTTTGGGGAAATAAGAAATTTCTTGGAACGAGAATAACTTAGCTGGAGTATGGTGTACAAGGAAAAATTCACATGACCGTGTTTGATCCTTGCCCCTCACTTCCCTTTCTGTAAAATGGAAATAATAGTAATATCTACCTCTTCAGATTGTTGCAAACACTACATGGGGTATTTATACAAAGCGCTTAGAACACTGCCTAGAATATAGTATGTTCTCAGTAAGGTTTTTTGTTGCTTTTATCATTATGAATAAAATGTGAGTGTGCTCCTTGAATGTTATAGGCAAGATGGCATATTCAGAATGTGGCAACGTAGTGTAGCTATACTTAAAAAAAAAAAAATGCCCCTTAAATATAACCACTGCCAAAAAGAAAATAACAGCAAGATATCCAAGTAATTGTGTTTTGGTGAGTTGGGAGCAGCTGAGAGGGGAGAAGAGATAGTTCAAGGTTACAGTGAAGCACAGCTTCCACAGTTCTCTTTTGGACAACGAGGTAATTATAGTGGACAGGCTGGCTTGGCATGCAGTCGTTAGCAGTCATCAAGGAATGCGGATGTGTCTGTCTGGAAGGGGGTGTTCTCAACATTTTGATGGGCTTTTGGGAAGAAATCTCCTTTTTAAATGTTTGTTTGTTTGTTTGTTTTGTTTTCCCTAAAACCCTTTACAAGACTGAGAGAGATAAACAGTGACAGGTTTTGCAAAGCCAAGAAAGTCTGCAGATACGCGCAATAAAAAAAAAAAGTACTACTGCCTACATTTATTTCCCAGCCTTGCTTCATGCAGATAGCCCTGGGTACTGTTTCCAAGCATCAGTCTAAAACTAGAGATACCCTCCAGAGCAGTGCTCCAGGTGGATGAGGATGGGTGGTGTAGAGCGGATCAAAAGAGACTTTTATTAAAATTCACAACTGTAAGCATTCACATAAATCAAGGGTCTGCAGACTGCACACAGCCAAGTGGCTGGCCCATGGTCTGTTTTTGAATGCCTGGTTTTTACATTTTTTAAAGGGTTGCAGGGGGAAGAAAAGGAAAAAGAAAAAGAATATGCAGCAGTGACCATCTATGACCCAGAAAGCCTGAAATATTTACTATCTGTCCCTTTGTCGTTTTCATTTACTATTAAAAGGGAAGAGGAGCACCCGGTTTTCTCTATAACATGATCCAGTAGAGACAAGTCACCATTCGTATTTGGACTTTGTCCTTGTTCATCTGTTATTCCTTTTTAACCAGGAGGCAGAAAAATGCCCAGATTTTTTTTTTTAATATAATGTCTATTGTACCCTGTTGTCTTAAAGAAAATTTAGTGTAGTTATCCAAGCGACTTTAGTTTTGATGGTATGTACATGCTGACTTATCACCAGGATGGCCTGTTCTTGCGTGGTTGCAAAATTATGGCACAAATACTTTTCATTGATCGCAATTTAACAGCCAATCAAGGCACAGCTTCATCCCCACGATTTCACTGTGCCCTTACAATTGAGAAGAATAGCGGCTATAATGGGTACTCTGATGGCCATTGTGTTCCTTCCAGATGAACTCTGAGACAGTGCTGGAGCTGGACAAGTTATATAAACGTCTGCAGCCAGGACGTTACGGAAAGAATTATGTAACCTCACAGGATATAAAGACTTTGCCATAACTTTGCACTCACTGGAATCCCCTCTAGCCCATAAAGTCTGTTGTGTCCATAGAAGACTCTTTGTAACACAATACTTCTTATCATGATCACAGTTTTTGGAACCAAGACATAGTCTGAGAGGAGGAAAAAGAAAAAAAAAAAAATAGACCTTTGGACAGAAGTTGGAAAGGTTTGTTTCGAATAACTAAGTTTGAGTTTGAAAGTAAACTTCAAATTTTCCATGATCAAAAACTGAAAAATGTTTTACCTTTTGATACTGTTTTTGAATCTCTGTCTTGATGCATTTTTCCTCTGGTCTCCGCATTGTCAGTGAGGTACTCAAACTTTGTTGATTTTTTTTAAATCTTACACGTTTAATTATCTGTTTATACCTTTGTGAGCAGTCAGATGCTCTAGCTACCTATTTTTATCATTTGAACTCTTAATAGTTCTATTTTTAGAAAACACTAAGATTCTCGAAGATTCAAAACATGATTTATAAGCTTTTAATTCCATTTTATGCATGGAGGTGTTAAGTTAAATAAGGAGACCATTAGACAGAGGAGGTTCTAATACCTTCCCCACCCAAGTAGGATACCAACACTTAAGCCTGTAATGCTTCAAGGTTAGGAAATAAAAACCTAAAGACAACCAATCACCAACAGCCAACTAGGCTTTTCCAAAAAAGGCAAACACTTAAGCTAGGGCCAGTCAAATTTCCTTGCTTTGCTTCCCTATCTTCCGTGTGATGAAAGTCTTTTCCGGGTCCTATCTGGGGAGCGCTAACCACTTAGGGTTTGGCGCTGCCCTATTCAAATCAATTTTTGCTCCAATTCTTAAAAAGTTAAAAATTTAATATGCCTCAGTTTATCTCTTAACAGGAAAGGATGCTTAATACACAGGAATGTCATTTTTTTTTAATTCCTTCTGTAATTACTCCATTTTAGGGGGTTTTATTTTTACTTTCCTCATCCACCAATGGATGGTGTTGAATCTGAATCATTTCAATGAGCATATCATTAGAAGAGAAGTTCTTTTTATAACATTGGAGCACAAGGAATTAAGAGTGATATATCCTTATTTCATCGTTACAGATATGTGTTAGGAAGAATTCCAAACTGTCAAGTGTCCATCACTAAAACCACTTCTTATATGCACTTGTAAGATATTCCAACTCTCAAACAAATACCAGGTGTGTAAGCCATGCTAACTCTACTGTAGACATTATCTACAACACAGTCTCCACCAGGCAGAACCAGCCCCGACCTCATGTTTACCACATACATCCAAAAAGTTACAAAGCAAGCAAGCAAGCGCTATGCTAATTCAATCAAGAGTTTATCCAGCCTTCTGTTCCTTCCTCACGTTACATTTATATTTCTTTACACTGGCAATTGAGGTTTAGACAAAGGACAAAGAGGTCTTATCAAATTTTGCCTACATGCCCCCCTCCTTTTAGTTAAAGGCACTACCAGTAAACCAAGATAATAAGCCTGAAGTGATATTTGACAAATTTTCCCTCAGATGACCTAAACAGTCAGTCCTGGGTTAAGTAACTCAACACACAATTGTTGGTTAAATCGAGTAGGAATATTATAGCTAGGATCCCAAATTCAAACACCTGCAGGCCAGGCTAGTAATGTAAATTAATGAACAATAATGTATAGTGAGGTGGGAGATCACAGGGCAGAAGGCTACTCCAGCTGATGGCTGAGCCTTTGCTTCTCCAGAGAAGCTGAGAATCTGAGTTGCAGTTCCAGGGAGGTTGAAACAGATATAGGAAAGGCAGATCCATGGAGAGTGTTCAACAAATTAAGACCACTTGAACTGCCCTTTGGGGTAAGACAAGGATTTGTGTTCCTCCCTTATGGTCCCATGTACCTCCATCCAGCCTCATGCATCCTCAAAAATATATGTTTCTCTCTAATTATGCTGCCATTATGTAGCCTAAATCTGGACCTCGAGTGGCCGTCTAAAAGATTCCCCCGATATTTATACTTTCTTCAGAGAGTTATCTGTAAATAAAAATCTGATCGTATCAACCCCACCACCCACTGAAACCTTCATTGACTCAATGGCTTTCCATGGCTATTTCCAAATCCCTTCATCCTTCACAAAATCTCCTGTTCCCTACCCAAGCCCCTCTGCTCTTATTTTAAGAGTATAGTACAGACCACACTGGCCATCTTTACTTCCCTACCATGGAAGCCTCTTGCCACAGATTTTTACTCTATTTATAGTCCCCTAGCCCGGAAGTCTCCTCTGTAGCCCTCCCCTAAACCACTGCCCCGTGTCGCATCGCCTTCCTTCCTCTGCCTTCATCCAAATGCCAACCGAAAGGTCATCTCTTCAGGGAAGAGAGACCTGATCCCCAGAGCAGCTTGAGTTCTGGGGTTCTATTCAGAGGTTCTGTGTTCTCAATGTTCAGTGGTTCCTTACAGACAAACACTTTATCCACCAATCACTCTCCACTCTGAGAGCTGTGACCATAAATATTTCATTGGGCATTTATAATCCATTGGAAGTAGATGCTTGGGGGAGCTCTGCTATGGAGTATGAGTATGGTAGAGTTGAAGCTGCATTCTGAACCAATATGGAGTCAAAAGTTTGCATTTTTGCAAGTTTTACATTTTGCATTTTGCACCCTCTCACATCTTGTTTCCTTTCTCTGAATTTCACTGATACGTTTATATATTGATGTAAAATTATCTGAAGAGTTTCAACCAGCCCTGACCCTGTGCTTATCCAGATCTTCATCTTTGGAAGCTAGTCCAATCTCTTTACATCTCTTTTTCAGTAACAGTGATTCCCCCAGATTATAATCCAGCCTAAATATCAGATACCCTCTCATTTTCCCAATGCAGCTGTTACATACCTGCAGTATTATTTTAGGGAACTCTTTCCATTTTTAAAATCTTTCTTCTCTAATCTGTAAAATAAGAACATTGTGTGTTAAATGAGGTAATGAATGTTCAAAACCTGATATGATGCTGGGCCTATCTTTGGGGACCAATAATGAGGAGTTCACTTTCCCCCTTTTCAGTCCTGCTTTCCAGAACCATAAATTTCTTATGCTGAGTCATGAATTGCATTATTCACCGAAGCTCCGGAGAGCTGTGTTTACGGCAATCATGGCAGCCATCTTGTACATGTGTCTTGGGACAAAGTGGATCTTAATTCTACCCATCTTTTGTTCCACTTTGCTATCAATCTCTTCTACTTCTCGCTCTCCCCTCACCCAACTTCACCACCACCTAATCAGAGAATCCTTAAATTAGGGCCTCTGTTTCTACATGCTCATCAAACCCTGTGATTCCTCATAGACTTATCTTATTTGTAATTCATTAATTTTTGTGCCAAGTCATATCTAAGGTCTTTCTCCCCTGCTGGACTCCCTCTTGTTCAGCCCTGCCAGACACACAGTGCAGGTTCTGTGACTGTTCAGTGTTCACTTATGTCATCACAAATGCTCCTCCTTCATGAAACCTTCTCTGATTCCCATTCTTTTTCCGAAGATACCTTATTCCAGAAAAGTGATAGTTCTTTATTTACAACTCTATTAAGCCATTTGCTATTTTCTGCCCTGCAATATAATTATTTGTAAGCAGGTCACTTTCCTCTTACTAGAGAAATTGTGAACTCCTGGATAAGAGAGGATGTAAATCCATCACCCTCCCATCACTGTGACCATGTTTCAACATCAGCATATCCTTAATAATAAATGTGGATAAATGAGTAAACAGAAATTAAAAATAAATAATTTCTTAAATATGACAGTAACTTACCTAAGACACGTTGCCAATCCTGGGAAATCTTTTGTGATATTTTTCAGCATAATATTGTTTTCCTTTCATAATCATCAAAATAACATTATTGAGAATACTGTTTGATGTCAAATTAGTATGTCCCCACTTGAATGGGAGGTAAGGTTACATGATGTAAAATTGTGTGCTGAATTAAAATAACAATCAAGGGTGAAGTAGTAAGTCCCTCTGGCTTCAGTCATGCAGTAGAAGGGTGTTCAGTAACCAGAGGAGAACTATACCCCAGAATCCCCCAGGGAAAGTGACTCTATGAGACAAGAATGCGTTTGTGGCTAACAGGATACAAAGAGCAGATTTTTCACTTCCTAATGTAAACAGGTTCAATCTAGGTATAGTATTTCCCATGGGGGCTCCCTAAATATTTTAACAAGAGGACGAGAGCATTGAGGACAGAAAATTCACCACTGACTTCCACTGCCTAACCACAGATAAAAAATTGATTACATTTCTGTTGATTTGAGAGGTTTCCAGATAACGATTTTTTATTTCTAAACTGCAGCAGACCCTTGAAATTGTAAACTGATGTAATGCCACCTACATTGCAGTGAAGGACCATAGCAAAATCAATATGCTATATCTCTTCATTCACAGTTGTTCACGGATTTGAGCATAAAGATAATGAAGTTTATTTATTCAAGTATACACTGCTGTCACCAAATAATGGGTCTCAAATAGGTTTGTGCTGCCAAACAGTTCGATGACATATGGTATTTTAGATAGGTCATTATATTCCTGATTACGGAGCAGAGAAATATTTAAATAGTAAAGAAAAAAAACTAATAGAAGCATTTAGGTTGGAAGGCATGGAGAAGAATATTACTTTCTATAATAACCTCTAAAAATAAAGCTTCACTGGTGGTCTGGCATGTCTAGCTATATATTGTGTCCTGCATCCACAGCAAGGCACATGCTCAAAATATATAAATTTATTTTCCTAAACAGCTAGATATCTGCCTACATATTCCCTTCAATTCATAAAGAAATTGCATGTGAAAATGGGATACATGCCAGCAAGCAAGTGAGCAGCTCAGAAGCTGAGTGTATATTGGTATGAAATTTGAAAACACACGTAGATTGGCTCTAAAACACTTCTTTTTCCACAAGCCACGAAATGGAATTCTATTACAATCCCATAGTGGATGTGCGCAAGGGGGTATAGTTGCTTCTCAAGGCTAATGGGCGTTCATCAGCAGCAGATAATATGTCCCATCATCCTTTTTCACTAACAGGGGAAAGGTATTCTAGATGAGATGGGTGGAGAATTGGACAAGGTAGTTTATATTATCATCTAAGCAATTTCTATTCTAGGAAGGAAAAAAAAAATCCACACCAAAGATTTGACATAAACCAGAGAACTATTCAATCTGAAAGTTACTGTTGATGTGACTGATAAAAACATCTTGACATTTGAGTCTTTTAACTGCCAGTCTATCATATGAGTGGCTCCGATGATTAGTTCCCTTGAAGAAGCTAACAAAGAAAGAACCTAAAGAGCCATTTTACCATCCAGATGAGTAGGAGACAACGTTAGAGACACAATGCATGTACTTACAGGAAAAGTGAGCATTTATGTGGGAATTTTGACCATCGGGCATTTATTTAAATCCAAAAAGCACCACTACATAGCAAAATGGATTAAATAACTTAAATTTATTTTCTAAAGCATAATGGCTATGGAAGTTTTTGACCACTTACATGCCACTACACAAGTAGCATCAAGTTGATTTTGAGTTTTATGGAGTCAATAGTACTTAGGTATATATTTCATGATTATCCAGGGTTTAGGTGTCTGTTTAAACAAGTGTCTCTGTTCGTGGCCACTTGATTTAACTGTGTGTTATACCCTGCTACTTACAGAGCTCGAAAGTCCTGGTTCAACCCCCTTATTGACCAATTAGCTTCCCGCACTACAACACTGAAGAAAGATCTTATTTTACTAACACATGTTTCAATTATAAAGGTGTAGTAGGTTGAATAACCCCCAAAGGTGCCCATATGCTAATCCCAGGAATTTGCAAATGCTACCTTATATGGATGGCAGAAGGGATTTTGCAGATGTGATTAAATTAAGAATCTTAAAATGGAGAGATTATCCCGGATTATGCAGGTGGCCCAAGTGTAATCAGAGGGGTTATTAGTAAGAGGGAGGCAGGAAGGTCAAAGGCAGCACAAGGCCATATGTTGGCAAAACAGTGACTAGAGTGATATGAACATTGTCCTATAGAAGCCAGGAGAGCCAAGGAACAGAATGCCCCCGGAGCTTCCAGAAGGAATCACTTGCTGACACCTTGATTTTAGCTCCTTAAAATTCATTGTGGATTTTGAACCTCCAGAACTATAACATAATACATTTGTGTTGTTGAAGCTATTGTATTGATAAGTAATTTGTTACAGCAGCAATAGGAGACTGATAGAAAGGAGGATCAAGAAAAAGTAAGTAGGTCACAGGGACTCCATTACCCTGCTCAGTGGAAGAAGGGAGGTGTGGATAGGGTAATTCACATACAAGGAAACATGCACAGGACCCACGGTTGTGGAGTATGGCAGAAAAGCAGCACCCTTTAAAGTCAAACCGAAGCAAGTTCAAAATCACTTGGTTTATTTCCTGGTACCTTGGCCTTTGGCAAGTGATTTAAACTGTGATCCTCAGTGTCTGCAAGATGAAGTGGGACTAACAATGACAGCTGTACAAGATTGTGGCAAAAGAGACACAACTTCAGGTTACTGGCATAGCTAGCACGTAGTGAATAATGAACGATTCTAAGTCTCCTTCTTCCTCTGTCTTAAATATCCAAAATTATTAGATGTCTCACAGATTCTGGATTTCAGGGGGCAAAAAAAGTTTGTTTGCACTATAATAGGTTTATAATCAACACATCTTTGGTTGATTATTATGTTATTTTATATAAGGCCCTGTACTTAGACTTTGAGAATGAAAAGCTCATTGAGACCCAACCCCTAGACACTGCAGCTTATGATCCCATAAGAGATAGATGTGTACATGTAAAATGAACAAGATGTAGACAAAAAGAGTTACAATACATTAACAAGGGCCCAGGAAAGTATAGAGACAGAGCTGTGAAATTTAGATTAGGAAACTCAAAGATACCAACACAGGGTCAGCTAAGATTTGAAGAAGGAGCAGCATTTCCTCAAGTAAAATGTTTTTGGAAAAGTCTCAGGTTAAAGAGCAGCATACACAGAGCCAGGAACCTGGAAGGTTCAGGGACAGGCAAGTGGTCCTATGAGGTTGGAATTACAGAAGGCAGGAAGATGAGGTAGGTTTCCCCACTTTTCCGGTTTGGGTGACTAGATGGAATTATCAATATAGAGAGACACTGCGAGAGGAAGGCTGAGTTATGAGGAAAGGGAGGAAGAAAATGTATCCAAATCTGGATGACTTGATTTTGGAAGACTGGCAGAAGCACCATATGGGGATATGCAGCAAGCAGTTAGGAATTTGGAGTAGGTTGGATTATTTTGACTCAAGTAATTTGTCTGCCAAACCAAATGTCCTTCCTATAACTATATGAATATGCACCACCGAATATTTTAGAGATAACAGCCTTCAAAACCGAAAGAATCACTTGACAGGCTATTTTTCTACCCCAAGAGTTGAATACCTTTTTTTCTAATTATTCTTATTTATGTATCTTGTGAATATTTCACACACATTCACTGTTACATTTGTTATATATACCTGTTTCAGATAGCATGAAAAAATGCATTATATAGTTCTTCTCAATTATGCCCCACAGAAGTGATAATTAAGGCTATATCTTTCTAGATACGCTAGTTCCAACATTTTGGCCAAAAAGTTCTTTGAGAATAAATTTATGCAAAAGTTCTGAAAGTACTTTCAAAGTCAAGAAAATGAGTTATGAGTTAAGTTGGCCTGAAGAATACTGTGGATTTCATTGTCATAAATATGTGGACTGCGAATTACTTGTAGAAAACTGGGTAGAGGGTGGCTAAACATGAATATTTAAAGCTTAGGACAAATATTGTTTGTTGATGATGGTTGATTTCTCTGCCCTTAAAAATAATGTGTCTCGCTGGAGTGAACCCCATTTTTGTTTGTTTCTTTCTTTCTGTTCATTCTAGCCGCCAGGAACTAAGAGGTCTGGGTCAAAATGACATAAATCAGACCAACCAGTTTGGCTAAATTAAAGTGTCTTGAAAATGTCTCCATAGAGCTGGTGGCATTTATTAAGCTTTGAGATATGATGAAAACTATAGAAACACTAACTTCTTTTTTCAATGTCCTAGAGAATAAATAGGGAATTTCAAATTACTGTTCTAAGGATGAAAAAACTAACATGAATAAAATATTATTTTATTAGTTTTTTTCCAATGCTGCTTTTAACTCTAGGAAAACTTTAACTCATTACTTATATATCTACCTGATGCTACTCCAGAGCTTTACATGGTCAAAATTCGTTGTGCTGGTAATTTATACTTGCAGAGAGACCAACACAAACAAAAAATCTTTTTGAAAGACCACTTTTGTATATGCTTTCAAAAGCATCACATAGACAAGATTCTGGGACATGGTGTTTGGGCCTTAACAGGTCACTCTCTCTTTACTCTGAATGCCAATTTCTCTGCCTTTCCCGTGTCCAGCAGATGCTGGGCTTGTGGACACATGGGTATTGTAATATTAGCAATTAAGAATCAAGCACAGTAACAAACACAGCAATACAAACTGACAGCAAAACAAAACATTAAAACACATATGAAGGTTATGACTTAAAAATCCAATAGGTTGGTTGAAGAAGAGAAACATAGGGGACCCTGGGTGGCTCCGTCAGTTAAGCCTCTGATTCTTTGTTTCAGCTCAGGCCATGCTCTTAGGGTCATGATCTCAGGGTTGTGAGATCGAGCCCCCCTTTGAGCCCCTCTCAGGGCTCCACACTCAGTGGGGAATCTGCTTCTCTCCTTCTCTCTCTACCTCTGCTCCTCCCCCTGCTTGTGTGCTTTCTCTCTCTAAAATAAATAAATAAATCTTTGAAGAAGAGAAAGATAGCATTGACATCCAAATTGGTGTACTTAAAGAAAGATTTGTGTTTTTTTTTATCTTAAACCCAGATTCAATGTACACAAATTAAAATATGAAGGAAAAGATAAGAGAACAGGAAGTGAGATACAGCAAGATCAATATGCCCACAAGTGGTATTCCAGAAAAGGAAAAGGGAATCAATGTAAGAAAGAAATATGAAAAAAAATGCCATCAAAACCTACAATTTGGGGGTGTCTCTATTGGGGAGAGAGGAATGTAAGGATGGGAAGAAGAGAGTAAGAGGGGATTCTACAAACTTCATCTCACAGAGGTGGGGGGAGGTGAGGGGAGTAGTTAGTATCTTGTTTTCAAAGAACAGTAGATGGGGTGCCTGGGTGGCTCAGTTGGTTAGGCAACTGCCTTGGGCTCAGGTCATGATCTTGGAGTGTCTGGATCGAGTCCCACATCGGGCTCCCTGCTCAGCAGGAGAGTCTGCTTCTCCCTCTGACCCTCCCCCCTCTCGTGCTCTCTCTCTTTCAAATAAATAAATAAAATTGTTAAAAAAAAAAAAAGAACAGTAGATAAATATGGGTCTGCATAAGTGTTGAGGAAGGGAAGGCAATCTTTAAGGGAAGAGAAAATGAGAACTTCCAATTAATAAGGGAAAAACTGGAGAAAAAATAATAACTTGATGAAACCTGAAAAAATGAGAAAGAAGAAATACAAAGTAAAATGTATAATAGTATAGAGAGAAATGGAAAGAACAAAATCAAGTGTCTCAATTACTACACTAGACGGGCATAAAGGAACACATCCCATTAAAAGGCAGAGGCTTTAGAGAAGGTTAAGAAAGACAATTCAGCTTTATGCTGCTTGTAGGAAACACATTTAGGGGCCCGTGGGTGGCTCAGTCAGTTAAGCGTCCAACTCTTGGTTTCAGCTCAGGTCATGATCTCAGAGTTGTGAGATTGAGCCCCCCATCTGGCTCCGTGCTGGGCATGGAGGCTGCTTAAGATTCTCTCTCCCTCTACCCCTCCCCCTCTAAAAAAAAAAGGAAACATTTAAAGCAGTGATAAAAGAATCTGGAATTAAAGAAAAGGCAATGCATAGTAGACATGAAAAAAAAAAAAAAACAAGAGTGAAAGTACTAATTTATAAAGACAAAACTTAAAATACTGGCCATAAACCAGTATCGACAAAAATCCTTAAGCAGACAGAGAAAAACATTGGAAATACAAGGGGAACTTGATAAAAACATATGCTTTGTGAACATTTTTAAATATACATCTCTCTGAACTGAAAAATCAAGTAAACAAAAAATAAGTAAAGACACAGAAGAGCTGAACAATACAACCAATAAGCTTTATTTAATAGAGAGATGCAGAACTCCTCAAATAAAAAAGGTTGGTTTTTAAATATATATGTTCTTAAATGTATGTGTGGATATGTTTATATGAAACAATTATGAAAATCCATTGTTTATTTGGCAAAAAAAAAAAAAAAAACTAACACATTTTTTTAAAGTAGAGATTTTATATAGGCAACTTTCCCTGGTCATATCAGATAAAATTATAAAACAGTTTGCAAAAGGATAACCTCCTCAAAATATCTTTTTCCCCCAAAATATCTTGGCCTTATTGTCATATAAAATATTTGGGACCTAACAACATTTGTAATCGAGGAGAAGCATAAGAGAATGAAAAGAAAAGTAAAGAAAAGAAAAGAAAAAAGAAAAGAGGAAGGGAAAGAAGGAAAGAGGGAACAAAGAAGGAAAGATGGGAGGGAGGGGAATTTTAAAAACAGGCAAAGTGCAAATGTTTAAGAAGGACAGAAGTACAAAGAAAAAGAACCTAAGAGAAATGTGATGATGATTAAAAACCGGTGCTAATGAAATTTCCCGAAAGACTAGAAAGTATAATTAAATCTTGAAAAGACCTATACAAGATGAGAGACACCTGATTAGGGAACTTAAAAGAAAGAAGAAAACATGTCTAATGATGGTTAGGAATTAAAGAGGCATAATCAGAGATGCAGAAGGGATGGGGTAAAATGGTAAAGGAATACAACATTAACTCTGGCAGTTAACATGAAAGCATAGCAGACATGCATGATATATCAACAAAATAAAAATTACCTACTTTACCCCCCAAATGCAGTGAACTTGAACAGTGGAGATATTAGAAGAATATGGAAGATTATTAGAAACATAGTCCGCCTCTTCTTTGAGTTGGGTCTTGGAGTCTTGAAGGTGTCATTCCTCTCCAGGAGCGAGAGGTCCTCTAACCACACCCCCGCCCGAGCAGCTGAAACTTGTCATTCTCCCAGGAACTAGACAGAGGGTTGGGGGGTACGCAAATGAAAATTTCAGAAATTCAGATCCAGAAAATCTAAATTAAAAATCAAACTTGTCTCTTTAGTGTGCACTTTTGAATATATGTCTCACGTCCAAAAATAAGTCTTCAGAAACATTTCAACTGTGAAAAACAAACCTGTGAACACCCAGCCTTTTCAGAGCTATTCCTCAGAACAGCATGCTTTACATCGCTATTGGAATGAAATAACATCAATGTTCCGAGATTAAAATGTGTCTCAGTATATGCATTCCTAAAAAGTTACGGGTAAATCAAAATTTGTTCATTCATATCTTTCCATTGATTTGCATTATCATTTCACAGATGACTTATCTTCATTGCAAATTTTTTTTTGAATTGGCAATGCGTGCTAATATTTTTGATTCAAGTTTCTCTCATCCCCTTTGTTCATGTAGTTAACGATCTGTAAAGCATTTCCACTTACAGTGTCCTCACCAATCCATACTGACTTCTCCAGGTATCTTGGCTAGACTCATCCCCAGAGCCCTCCTGAATGTTCCACTCTTCCTAACCCTCCAGAACCTCGGAGGAGCAGGTGCAACACCTCACAGACAAAACCCCCTAAAATAAACGGATTTCCCTACTTGTTTGCCAATCTCCTACCCGGCACTTTCCTTCCTAAAACCTATTATTGAGAGTTAGAATTAAGAAGAGTGGCTACCCTCTACAGTCTTCATGGTCTTGAATCATTCACTTGGCCTCTCTGAGCCTCAACTTTGCCATCGAAGTAAAATAGGTAAATAAAGCCAGTTTGTTTCATCAGATTGTGGTGAGGATCTAAGTTTCAGTGGAACAATATATTTGGAAGTGGCTCGTAAACATCACTATTCCATCCAGCTGTCCTGAAGGGACCCCAGACATTATGTGTCTGACACTGATTTCATCATCTTCTCCCACAAACTTGGTCCTCTTTGTGGATTTCGTGTATCGGTTCATGGTAATCACATCCATTCACTGTAGTCATCCTTAGCTCCTCTTCTCCTCTCTTCCCATCCACCTCTCCATTCGACAAGTCTTGTAGATTCCAAGAAATACTTCTAAAGTCGAATCCCTTCTGCACAGTAGTAGTATCATTACTTAATTTATGGTGTTATCCTCTCTTGTCTGTGTTATTGCCAGAGCTGCCCAAATGTTTTCTTGGGGTAAGAGTAATATTTATCTGGTAATATCCCAAGTTCTTTCAATAACAGGCTGAGAATGGCATTTTTCTCATTTTATAGATAAGTTTATTGAGGCTCCAAGAGGCTAAGCATCTTGCCTGAGGCTCACAGGGGAGGTAGATGTTAGAGTTGGCTTTGAATTTAGGATTCTTTCATGCTGAATTCATGCTTCTTCCACACGCTGCCATAATGCCTCCAGAAAAAACAGAGGACTGATGCTGCTTCTTTCCTCCTCATCTTCTTTCTTCTGCATAGGCTCTGTAGATAGTCAATAGTCATATAAAAGTTAGGAATTAATTTAGACTGAATACCAAGTACATTCTGCCTATATTCATTGTATTCTAGGGTTTGAAACCTTGGCCTATTGAGGCTGAATGATTCTTTCGGAATTTTCATCAGCATCCCTGGTCTCTGGTTATTAAATGCCGGTAGCACACACCTGCCTCAATTTGTCACAACCAAAAATGTCTCCAGACATTGCCAAATGTCCTCTGTGGGGAGAGGGTGACACAAAATTGCCCCTGGTCCAGATCTCCACACTCCTAAAGATCTCCTTGCCCCCGTAGATTGTACTTTTTAAGCCACGCCTCCAGATGAAGACTCAGGGACCAAACATTCCCATAGGCTGAGGTTTTATGACATTTCATGGTTTTGTAGTGGCTTGTTGCTGGTCTCTTTGGTCTTGATACTGGGTTTTTGACCCTCTGTCCTCATTTTCTAGCTCCAATAATTTGGTCCTTAACTCAACAGCTTAATAAAAGTTGTGCATTGTTTTAGCTTAGTTGTGCTATTTCTCCAGGACTGGGCTATCCCACCTTGCCTTTCTCAGTTCTGCAGACATGAATTGTGACTATCAGTTTTGGCTGAATTATACTCCCCGGTTATTCATTCATACACTAATCTAGGCATCACTGTGAAGCTATTTTGTAGATGTGATTAAAGTCTATTATCATCTAGTTTAAAAAGTATGGGAGATTATCCGAGATAATCTGAGTGGTCTTTATTCAATCAGTTGAAAGACTGAAAAATAGAATTGAGATTCCCAAGAAGTTTTGCTGGTGGGACTGCAGTGTGAGTTTGTGCCTGGTTGTTCCCTTGCTTTGCTAGAACTACAGAATTCGGACTCGCTTAGCCAACCCCTGCAATCACGTAAGACAGTTCCCGGGAATAAATGTCTTAATTTATGTCTCCTGCTGGTTCTGTTTCTCTGGTTGAACCCTCACTGATAGGTGAGTCTTCTCATTAAACTTCCATGTCCATGGTTAGGTCTTCCCTACTTATTGCTAGAATTTACCTTTAATAACAATCATCTGGCCCTGGAGTTCCACTTGCCCATGGCCATAGCCATTGCCTACCTGGCTGTACGTGTTGTCACCTTCTGTGAGATTCCTTCTAATGTCAGTTGCACAGCTAGTGGTATTGCGTTCTGGAACCACCTTCCAGATCTATACAAACCACCTTCTCTAAGTGGTGGGTCTGTCCATTCTCAAGATATTTACATTCCAAATCTATCTGTTCCCATCCAAAATGACATTCAAGTACTAATGTCACATGCGTAAATTGAACATGCTGATTCGAAGTTCACAGAAACAAAATCCCATTTCTTATGCAATATATATCAGCCCTCAGAAAGGAGAAAGAACATGGGCAAAGAGGAGGCAGTTTTTTGCCAATGCACTTCCCTAGCCATTGAGAAAGGTATGCTATAATTTCATTGACATTCTATTGAGATCATTTGTAATTTTCCCTGGAGAATCACTTAATGCCATCTAGAAATAACTATGGTTCCTGGAATTTGTATCAACCAAAACAGAATTCGGATTAATATTGTAAGTTTAAAAGAAATTTCCCAGCCTCTACTAATGGCAACACTGTAAAATATTCATTGATGAATGCAATTCTTGAGCAAGTTAATTTTTATATAAAGCCTGTTTATTAAAATGGGTTTTACCTGTGTTCGTGCCCAGTAGATGTGTGGCTGTCCAGTTTTATGGAGCTTGCAAGTTGTCCAGCAGGAATGTGGGGCATCTAGAGAAGAAGGCTGGAGTAGCTTATAATGAATTCATAACTCTGAGAGCACTACCATTGGCTGTGCTTTTGATATAGAAGGGATAGGGAAGAGTATGCACCACTGGTCAAGTGATTTATTTCCCAGAACAATTTGATTTAGTTTTTGACTAATGGGGTAAACAAATGTTAATCTTATTAAATTAAGAAGTGAAAAACACCATAAATTTGGGCTATTTTCATTTCAGCAGACACTTTCACAATAGATTAAGTATAAAAACATTTCATATCTCCTTGGTTGCCACGATTAGTGGTAATCAGCACAATTAACAACAAATATTCTAAAAACAGTCATTTGGGACAAAATACATTTACTCCTCAACATCAGCTTTGATTATACCATTTCCTTTACACATGTGCCATTGCTCACAAATGCATAATAACTTAAATATTTGCAAGGAAAACTTGCAATCCCAGGGCAAAAACACCCCTGCTGTAAATATTTTCATGTTCTAATGGGAACCTTGGGGTGTTGTTCTATGAAACAATATCCCTTTCTTGTGTGCCAGAGCTGGAGAACAGGGTGTTTGTGTCTTTTTTTTTTTTTTTTTTTGGTTTAGTATTTTATTGAATGCCAGTGTTGGCACATGCCGTTAAGTGGATCTTGTTTTTCCTTTCTGTATTTTATATCATTGACTTTTTTTTTGATTCTTCCCTCCTGTAGGATTTTATACCCTATTCAACACAATCCAAATTCCAAAAATAGTCAGATATAAGTGCATATTTTAAAATGTAAAAAGAAAAAATGCAATATAAATAGCCATAGAATTGTCATCTTTGTTTGAAGTTTCCAGGGTGGGCAGTCCTATTAGTCATATAGACTGTTCCCTGAGGAAATTCAGATTGGTACACTCCAGCCCAGATAGATAGCAATGTTTAGAGTGCTGTTTGTGACCTTGCCTCCCATAACTTCCCTTCTCTCCTCTCACACTTGCCAAACTGAACACCCTTTTGTTCTTCAAACAAATTCTGTGCTTTCTTCCTTCAGTGGCTTTATATCTGAACCAGGTAGTATCCAGGAATCCCCTTTTCCTTTCCATCCCTCCAGCCCTGGCTGAAACACCACCGGCTCCTTAGAGCCCTCCAAGAATCTGCTAGAAGGAAATCATCTCTTCTCCCTTGAATTCCCTTTGGCATCTTGTCACTGCTCTCATCTTATATCCCACATTATAATCGTTTGTCTATAATTAGATTCCTTGAAGACACAACTCTGTCTTAATTATTCTTTAAAATGCCACAGCACCTAGCAGAGTGCTTAGTACTACTGAACACTGAGTAAATATTTATAAATTGAATGAATAAATGAATTTGTGGCACAGTTTACCTGTTTGTAGCAGCCTTGTTCTATTTGCCAAGAAGTGGTTTCCATGTGAGATATTTAGACAGCTGTTTTACAAAGAGCTTAAATGGAGTAGCGTATGTGTGTGTTGAAACAAAAATAACTTACAGAGACTGCAGTGATAAACCACTTTAATGAAATTCATCTCTTGAAGGCCTACTATGTCTAAATTACTCAGAAGATTTGGCCAAACACCAATGGATAATGATAGTATTTCACACGTCTACAATACTTAAGAGTTTCCACTTGAGTGACTGTGACATACGAGGCTTTGCTGGTTGAACTCATACTCAGTTACACAGTAGTATCATCAGGAGAATGTTTGAAAGCACAGGGCAAGAATAGATAATGTTTCTACTATTTCAGTAAATTTATTTGCTCAGAATTATTTTTATACATCTCATATAGAAAATTATTTTGGTCAGAATTATTGTACATATCCCATTATACAATGAGAGCTAAAAACCAAGAGAGCTTTTCTTTGGTAATTGAATAGGAAACTAGAGAAGGTGTATTATTTTGAAACCATAAACATTACTCTGTCAGGTTTTTGTGTTGTTTTTTGTTTTTGTTTTTTTCACTTCAGGTCTTTGATACCCTAGGCAATCTTTCTCCCTTCTCCCACCCCTCCCCCCACTTCCAGCTGTTTGCCAAAAATTACTTGTCAGTGGAAATTTGCTCACACAGTGAAATAAAAGCCCTAAGCAGATAAAGGAAGAGATAAATCACTTGCCAAGCTAAATGCCTTAATAGTGAGTTTATTACCTCTTGTTTCTTTTTGATACTTCAAAATCCTCAAACTTTGCAATAGAGGCTGTTTAACTGATTGGGGTGTTTTTGGTGAAGTATTTGACATTAGAATCACAAAAAAGGGGGATTTTACACCTATTATAAGCTTTGAAAGAAAGGGATTTATTTAAAGGAAAACACTGCGTGTCATTAATATTTGTAATCCCTACATTTTTGTAATTTCAAAACTCAATGTATTTGTTGAATTAAGCCCTTACAAAAACCAAGGTATAAATCAAGGCTTTATCAAACGAGTCTATTCATTCTCTATCTTGTTCAGAATGGTGGTTTAACACAGTTTTTCACTTTTCCTGCTGCACCTGAGTTGGGAGATGCAGCTTCCTATCCTGATTATACTGCCTAACGTATGAGAACTAGGTAATGACACTTGCAGGCTCTCCTTTGAGGAGAAGGTAATGAGTTTCTTTAATGCACTTTTACACAGAAGGCATCGACTGCTGTGGCAATTCTGGAGGACAACTTGAGCTCTTGGGAATTTCCAGGTTTTCTGTGCTTAAATTTGGGAAATAAAAAAGGGCGTGCTAGCTCTCCTATGTGATTCAAGAAAATGCATTCCCCCTAATTCCATACAAAATGAACTATTCTATCATTATTCGCTTTAGTTAGAGAGTTGACATATAATTGCATGTAAATATTGAAACGAAAGATACACCATCTACAGAAAGGTCAAAAGGAAAAAGAAACATCTCAAGAGGCAGTAGAGGGATTGAACTGAGCTAGGCGAGAAGCAATGAGGTGATATTCAAAGGATGAAGTCAAGCAAGATGGTGACTTTGTGCTAAATAGTTGCAAGGCATGAGCAAAGACTGGCTACGGAATGAGAGTAAAGTTTGGGTAACAGGTTAGTCAACAGTGATTACTCCCTTTAGGCAGAGCTGGACTGAGTGAAGAAGCACCAAATACTTGAGGCTTCTTTTTTCAGGGATGGACCTTAATTCCCTGTCTCCCCACCCCACCCACCCCCACTCCCCTGCTTGGTGTTATTTTGGTGTCTTTCTCTCTCTCCTCTGTAAAGTTGTCATGAAAGAATTATTGTTGAAGGATGTGAACCATTCATATTGAGACCCTCCTCCCATCCAAAAGAATGGCCTTTTTGAAGTAACTTCAAAACTATTCTATCAATCAGAAATTTGCTTTTTGAGTAGGAGGCACAAAGGCATCAAGAGGAAAATAGTCACTTAGATCTCTGTTTTGATTGGCTGGACCCCTTTAAATAATTTATATACGACTTGTAATCACAATATTTCTTGCCTGATGAGCTTCTATACTTGAATCAATGATGGGGAAAAAAACCAATACACTATACCACGTTGTTGATAGTAACTCCTGGGGACAATATTTCTCTACTAAAGCATTCTGACTAAAACTATTGGAAATCTGGAAATGTAACCCAAAAAATTGAAATTATGAAACCGCTGAAGGAAACTATTGCTTGTAATCGTCCTCTTTCTCACAGCTTGACTCGATGACAGCTTGATGGGTTTATTGCAGTTGGCATTGGATCGCTTTGGCTCGCTAAATGGCAGCTATCTCGTATGCTCTTGATTGTGCTCAAATTAATCAAAGGCTTTTGAAGGGATGGCTTTTGTGTATAGGGTGAAACAACATCATTTTAAAGATTGTTGCATTTTGAAAAGATACAGATATATGAAGACATTTAAAGGCAGAGTTGCTGCTGAGCTTTCTGCTTTGCTTTACAAAGGGCTTCTGTCTGTGGCTTTTTCATATTTTTCTAATAACATAATCCATTAATAGCACCGCGAGTATATTAGCCCAATACACACATTGCTAAGAGCATTCCCTCAGCAAACATTTTTTGAATATGATGTAGCACATGTGAAACAATAATCCCAACTGTCTTGATTCTATAACCAGAAAAGTATACGTACTCAAATGCCATTTCTTTCCATTTTTATACGCCAGGAGGGGGGAAAAGTGAAAAATGCCTAAATCGTAACAGCATGAGTTGCTGATTGGGGCAGGACTTACTATTCAAAGCACCTGTAACAATGGGGAAAAATCAAAATTAATGAAAAAGAATCCTCTACCTCACTGGACTCTATTGTTAGTGCCCTCGCCGTGCTCTGAGAAGGAAGGAAGGAAGTAGATTGCTTAGGGACGGACCTAATTATTTCAGGCCAGTAGGTTACAATACATTAAGACCACTGGGCACTCACTGACATTTGAGAACAGCCTTAGTCACTGGGCATGTAGGGTCCATTTAACTGACAGTTCTGTAAAGTTGTGGGCTACCTGTCACATCTTTAACTTAATTCTCAGAAATGACTTTAATGGCCTTAATAGTATGTTTTCCTATGTGTAACTAACCTAAGAATCTGTAGTGTCTGACCAGCACTATGAAATTATTAAAAATTCAGGGGTACCTGGCTGGCTCAGTCAGTAGAACATGGGACTCTTGATCTTGGGGTTGTGAGTTCGACTCCTTCTTTGGGTGTAGAGGTTATGTAAAAAAATTTTTTTGATTTTAAAAAATAAACGAAATAAAAAATTCAGATTAGTTGATATTAATATTATTTTCTCCAAAAGTATTATGAGAAAATGATATCAGGTATTTATCCACCATTATATTGGTATAGAAATTGACATTGAAAGATTTGGAAAGGTTGTAGTATCAAGTGAAGCAGATGAGAAAAGTTATTATTAACTTGGTGTTTAGATTATTTAGTAAGTTTCCTTACTTTCCTCTGAAAGGAAATCTAATTCAGCAAATGTAATATCGTATTTTAGTGGCAGTAATACCCTCAATTATAAAATACACAGTTAACATAGTGTTTTCACAAAGAACAAAAGGATTCATAAACTTCCTTTTTTTAGCATAAAGTATGTAAAACATACACCTTACCACTCAAAAAATGTCTTGATTTGGAGATTCAAGACCAAAAATATGTTTTTAATTAAGAAATGGCTTGCACAGACTCAAAAAAAAAATCAAGTCCTCTTTAATGTCTTTGTCTTCTTCACTCTTATTTATTTATTTATTTATTTAAGTGAGCGAGAGAGAGAGAGAGAGAGAGAGAGAGAGAACGCGGGGAGGGTCAGAAGAAGAGAGAGAATATCAAGCAGACTCCACGCTGAGCTCGAGGCTCCATTCGGGGCTCAATCTCAGGACCAGAGCATTGCTCAAACTGGATGAGCCTTCATAGAGGAAGGTTTGGTTCATAACCTGAACCAAAATCAAGAGGCAGAGGCTTAACCGACTGAGCCACCCAGTCACCCCTTCTTCATGCCTCCTTTCTGATATCTGCATCATAGCATTTCCCTCTCGTAAGGATACATCCATAGCATATGCCTATGTGTGATCCCAGAACCTAGGACAGAGACTGACACAGAGGTGAACCTGCCAATTAATGACTATTTTAAAGAATTCCATAACAAGAGATACGATTAAAGTGATGGAAAGGGAAGTTTTCATGTAAATACCCAGCACAAATTTGGTGGTAATAGATTAATTGTAAAAGAAATATAAAAGCATTCCAGTTGTATATACATATTCTTATGAAGCTTTAACTTTTTAATAATGGAATGTAAGCAAAAGCTAATTACTTAGTTAACCTTGAAATGAATAAAGGTATCTATTATTATTTGAAAAAAAATAAGCAGGGGAAAATCAACCACTATTTATTTAATAAAGAGAAACAATGGTTACATGTTGATAGCATTATCAATGATACATGTTAATTTTCTGGTCACCAGTAGTAAAACTATTAGGTAACGTAATTAAAAGGTGTGAAGGGATCAGAATGTAATTTATTTAGCCCACGCAGTTTCTGGATTGACAGCTCTGCTGTTACAGATCCAGGCTATAAAAGTGTCTCCTTACCATCTCATCTGTCAGTCAATCTCTGGATAAATTTGAATCCCTACTAAGAACCAAGGCCGGGGCCTATCTTCTGAGGCTGCCAGTAAAGTTGCTATTAGGATTTTTCATTACTACATTCCCAGAGTGGTTTAAAATTGGAAAAATGCAATCAGTGGTTTGTTGATTATGACTCCAAGCAGTGAATCTCAGCCCTAGCTGTACGTGAGAGGCGCCTGGGGAGCTTTGGGGAATACAGATGCCTAGGCCCATCTTGAGAGATTTGGACTTAATTGGCTTGGGGTGGAGTCCCAGCAAAAGTATTGCTTAAAAGCTCCCAGATGATTTTATGTGCAAGCAAGGTTGAGAACCACTGCTCTACAGGAAGATACAATTCACGGATTCCATTGTTCATCTTCACTGAAAATGGGAAATTTGAGCTGCTCTTAAACCCTCCTGTCTTTCCCAGGATAGTGTGATTGTAGAAATGGGATAAAATTTGGAATCTGGGGGCCTGGCTCTGATCCCATTCCTGTCATTTCCCAGCTGGGTAACACTGGACAGGCGGGTCCGGTAAAGCAGGAATCACAGGAATGCCTCTCTCCCTTACTTTCCAAGCTTTGGGGTAGAATGAAGAAAACAAGGTCATATATAGGAAGGCCGTGTGCAAACGGCAAAGCTGTGATTAGTCTTCCAGGCTGACTCTCCCTAATCAGTCACTAGCAAGCTCCTGTCTGCAAACAGAGTATCACCTCGGTTAGCCCCCAGCACTCACGGACAGGTGTGATAGGACCCTGTGAGACCAGGATAACTTTCTAAAATCAGCACTGGTGAGACTTCAAATACAGTATTTTTTCAGAACTTTTTGCCCTCTCCCTATTAATTCAGGGCACACATGTTTGCAAAGGAGAAATAAACTGTATAGGGTTCAAGTCTGGCTGCATTCTTCCCGCAAGCAGCTGGGAGCCCTCTGAGGGGCCAGAAGCAAGCACTGCCCCCTGGACCACCTGAGGGGTCTCCCAGAAGCTTTACTCACACAGGAACACTGTTTCCCCTTACGACGCTCACTTAGCACTGCCAGTCCTTTGTCGACGTGCCTTTCCTCTGTGAAGGCTCATCCAGTTTGAGCACTGCTCTCTGCAGCTCTTGCCTCTCCAACAGTGACTGTCTGCAAACAACGTCAGCTGTTCAGTGAGCACAGGCTGAGGGACCCACGCCTCACCTGTCTTTGCAGCTGATGGAGAAAGCCCCATGGCAGAGTGCCTCGGCCCAGGGATGAGAAATTTTTAACCAGGCAGCAAAACAACCCAGATGAGATAACTAGAGAATAGGACAAAGCCTAACCAGGCAATGAAGTCTTTTGTAGAGACAGTAAATGAGAGAGCTGTGGCAAAGCAGACCAGCTCTTGGCGCGTTGACTATTTTCATGTGTGAAAACAAGGTAAGACAGGAAGACAGGAGTGTTTACTTTTGAAACGGTAATAATAAGCAATTATTTAAAAGAACAAAGAGATCTCTTCCTTTAGCTTTCTGTAAGGAGTATCAACTTTGGTATTGATACCCCGCCTTAGGCTTCCAGAAGGAAAGAGAAGGCTGCTTGCTTGGAAACTGGTTTTCTGGGGAGCTTAGATCTGGGCCTTGAACCTTTTTTTGGGGGAAAAAGGGCAGAGCCATTTTCTCTGACTAAACCAAACTTATTTGCAGACTCCTGGGTAAGGGTTTGGTTTCAAGAGAACGGCTGGCGTAAAGCCGCTCCTGCTGTGATACAGTCATTGATGAGCTTCTGTAACTGTCAAGGAGGCAGTCCTGTCCTCCCTTCCTGATGAATGGGCCCTCTGGATGGTCCAGGCCAAAGGCTCCCAGACCAGGGAAGCTCTTTTGGTTTTCTTTGGTATTTGGAAGATACTGAGTGGTATTTCTTCTCATGCTAGTGATACTTGTGCTTTAGAGCGTACAAAGGCCAGTATTCGCATGAGTCCTTGACATAGCCCAAGGAAGTGGCTACTATTAGCCTATTTGATGCAGAAATTAAGGCTCCAAGAGTTCGTGTCTTGTCCAGGTTCATACACTTAATAACTGATAAAACAAGGTTTGAACTTGGGACTTGAAAATTTCAAATCCCATGGTCCTCCCGTGGTCCCTCAAGGGGCCACGCTGTGGTGATACCATCTGGTCTCTACGCACACAGTGAGGTGCAGTCTGTCTCTCCAGCCGAGACAACTTAGATTCACTTCTTCTTCCTTTTCCACGCCATAAATTGTTAGGTGAAACAACAGCTTAAATAATACACACACACACACACACATGTACACACACACACACCATGCACACACACACACACGTGTATGCACATACGGACACAAAACAATCACCTTATCTTAAATAGGGTTTTGAATTCGTATCATAAATTCTTGATTCCCCTTGGACTGTTCTCTATAATTAGATCATTCTAGGGTGAATTATTTCTGTGTTTGCATCTGAAGCTCGCACTGTCACAACAGCCACACCAGATCCCTGTCAGCTTATAGAGCTTCTGGACGTGAACCTGATTTTACAGTATGTCAGGACGCAAAGCAATATGTTTTTATCTAAAATCTTGTGTTTGATAGGTACGGATACATGTGTAGCAACCAAAGAGATATAATTGATGGGGCTAAATATGTGTTAAAGGGGAAATTTCAACCACTGGTTTCAGACAGTTTGTAGGTCAAAATCACAATTGTTTAGGGTTTCTTCCTATAATTTAAATATCTAGAAACTTCATTTTGTCAATTGGCCTAAAGTCAGTCAGGTTAGGAGGACTGACTAACTCTAGCCATATGCATAAAATATTGACTGATAAATCAGAATGACAATCTCACTCCATAAACGTTCATTGCATACCTACCCTGCCACTGGCTCCAAGCTAAGTGTGGAGGATTTTGTAGCAGATGCGGCTGGGCCCACCCTATCCCTTCACCCTTACCATTTCAGACACTGTTCTTACTGTCCTCCCCCTCCCAAATGCCAGCAGCTGTGTTCCTTATCACACAAGAACAACCTTCCATCCATTCCCAGTGGAAAGTGGGGGCTGGGATGGAGTAGATAATGGACTTGTGTGTTGGACATTGGCTCCCAAAGTTTCCCCGGCGTGAGTAAGCTCCAGTCACCCACAGTGATAGCTACTTAGATAATGCACCTGTTACTGGTTACATTCCCTTCCTTATTTTCCAGTGGCTTATTCGCCTTCCAAGTAAAGGATTTACATGGAATCATTGTCTTGAGGTGTGCTTCTAGGGCCCATGGGGACCAAGCCTCAGGCCTCTCCTTCCATGTCCTAGTGGAAGAGAGAATGTTCTGCTGGTAAGTCAGACCCTGGGGACACATTCTCACACAAGTGGGAGCAGAGTGTGCCATGGGAAAATGTGGATGAGCATCTTGATCCTCAAAGAAAGCTGTCTGTACAAACTGTCCCAGAGTTCTGCATTGGAGTGTGAGGTTTTTTCCTACGACAGTCAAGGCATCTAGCATACATCTTATACTGTCACCCTCTCTAATCTCAGTTCTCTCATCTACAAGTTAGGAAAAATAATGTTGCCTCAGAGTAAAAGATAAGGATTGAATGAGATCATGTTATTATATAAATTGCCCTGCATGGTGCCTGCCACATAGGAAGCATGGAACAAATGTTTAATAACTTTGCCTTTCCCAAATGAACTAAAATACCTAAATTCTTGATAGTCCTGGAAAGACTTCTTGGGTGATCTCATCATCCAGGTTTTCCCAGGAAAGGCCATTCTTGCAGATGTTGAGCTTATCCACACTGATTAGATATTTATTTATTTGTTTGTTTGTTTGTGTATTATTTTCAATTTCAGGATATTTCCCTAACTTTGTGCCTAAATTCTGGGGGATTTTTTCCCCTATAAATTCTCATTCATAAGCAATCTCAAGTAAACAGTAGCCTAATGGGAATAAAAATAATTCTTAAAAAGTCTTCCCCCCTCCCCCCCAAAAATGCTTCTTCACAATCTATAAAAACGTTTTTCTGATTCAATATAAATGATACAAGTTAAGCAGGAAATAACTTTTTTTACTCTTGCATATTACTTAAAAATAGATTTATTGTGATTTAGAGATATTTCTCTCATTCTTATCCCTTGCCCACCACATATTTTAAGAATCTATGATTAAATTCTCTAGTTTTTCCCAACTTAACTTTAAAGATTGCAGATTGAGGAGGTGATTTGATCATGTACAGGTGTTAACGCTAATAGGTCCATCTTTGATAGTCAGGAAATTTGTATTTCTCCAGTTTGGTTTTCTGCTATAGAAGTTAGAAAATCCAAATGGTTTATTATTTAATATTGTTGCCATTAGTTCTTCGACCTTTAAAGCATTAGCCCACCATTTTAATTAACATGTGCCTAATGTGCCAGTAAAACCGATTTTTGAGAGTTATAAAAGGCTAGACAGAAAGGAATATTACCTCTACTGTCAAAAAATTAAAATAAGATATCCCATTCTTTTTCAAAGATCACTGGTCTTAATTTCCATATTTTGAAAAATATGGGGAAATGTCATAAAAATCTGCTTTTAAGCACATCGATCACAGGGCATTGGGTAAGGAAGAACAAAGCTTTGCAGAGAACAGATTCAGCTGGACTGGTTGAACTTATCAAGTGGTATTGCTGGTCTGGAAACCAGCCAATATTTAATCAGTTACACAAAAGTTAAAATAGGGGCTATCAAGATGATATTACAGAGAAAGAGACAAGTTATTTACCAGGAGCGATAAACCAAGAGCCTAAAAGGATCCCAGAGCTGACCCAGCATACTCTGTGCTGGCGCTGCATGGAGCATGGACGATGTATGCAAATGTATACAAATATACAAGGGTGATTAGACCTGACTCCTGCTCTCAGGCCATTCATGATGTAGAGGAATTTGAAGAAACAATAGGAAACAGTTGGCAATTATATGGGAGGGAAACTTGGTGTACTTTTTTATACTCTCTGATTACATGATGCCTTAACTTCCCTGCCTAGTTTTCAAGACCTTCATTCAACCTTGTTTTTGTTGGACCCCCCCCTCAGGGGGTAGGTGCTGCTCCAGTCAAGTCCACCTCCCAACTGCCTCAAAAACATAACACACTTTTGTTTCTCTTTCTCCCTTCACTGAAATACCAGCCAGTACCCTACCTGACCAAAATCTACCCGGCATCCCAGGGCCGGCTCCCCCACCCTTCCATCTCTGAGCAACCATGACCTGACCTACGCGGTTTGCAAAGTGTATGCGGTGTATCATAGGTGGGCTTCTTGTCTTCCAAACGACATTATGAACTCAGAGTAGAAATTGTGGCTTTTCAGCTTCATTTGTGTGCTCCACAGTGGGTGCCAGCGTGCTGAGCACATGGTGGATTAAATAGAGCTGTTAACATGCCAAAGCAATGAAATGGGAGGCTTATAATGGGGTCTTTGTTAAGAGAAAGAAAGAAAGAAAGAAAGAAAGAAAGAAAGAAAGAAAGAAAGAAAGAAAGAAAGAAAGAAAGAAAGAAAGAAAGAAAGAAAGAAAGAAGGAAGGAAGGAAGGAAGGAAGGAAGGAAGGAAGGAAGGAAAGAAAGAAAGAAAGAAAGAAAGAAAGAAAGAAAGAAAGAAAGAAAGAAAGAAAGAAAGAAAGAAATTTGACATCATCATGTGTCCATGAGAATATAATACATGGAAGTATGGTTTCTTCTGGCTGCCTGCTAGAGAACCTAACTCTAACCAGCTTAAAGCCCAAGAAAACCGACTCGTTCACCAAATAGCCAGGACAGAAATAAGGGTGAAGTTTCAGTGTTCCATTAGCCTAGTAGCTCTGGGTGCATCTTTCCTCAGTCTTCTTAGCTTTCCCTGCCTCCAGAAACCAGCTTCTGCCTCAGGACGGGAGCGAGCTGGCTATTTCTAGGCTTCACATCTACGACCTATCTACCTCCGTAACTATGAAGCATCATCCATAAGAACACCGAGAGACTTGCTATTTCTCCCAGAGGAGCCAGGAGGAACTTTCCCAGCTGCCCCTAGAAAACCTCATCTCATGCTCCCGGACCTGACCAACCACTGGCCATTGGGATGGGATTACTTTTAGATTAATGGAACAGCCCCCCACCCAGGACAGGCTGAGGGATGGAGGAAACAGGGGGCATCACCTGAGGCCCATGGGTTGCCCTGAGGGCGGGTCAGTGCCTGAAGAGAGGCAGAGATACCCAGCGGGCAGTGAATATTCTTGTCTCTAACATCCGATTTTCCCAAGGCATGATGATGCAAGAAACGAAGAACGTCTTCAAATTAGCGTGAGACAGTCATTCCAAATTTGACTTGGACATTTGAACAACCGATGTGCATATGCAAAAAACGCATGGAGACAAAGGACAAGACAAATACGACACACTCCCCCAGCTTCGAAAGGGTTGAGATTGCATGATCCAGACAAGAGAAAGTCAAGAACAGATGAGAGAAATGTCTTGGATTATTCAACCGGTCTTGATGAGCGTGCTGAGTAACTGTTTGCTGTTTCTCCAGGGGAATCAGCAGAGACTTAAACGAGATCAAAAGAGGGTTCGGTATAGGAATAAACTTCCCAGCCGCGGAGGTGACAGCTCCAGGAGCGTCTATCAGAATTCTTAAAGCTGGCATCGCCCTCCCTCGCCTCTTAGGCCTCAAACCAATGATCACTAGATCCGTCTGTTCCAGCTAATAAATCCCTTTCCTCTTCCGTCCCTTGTTCTCTTCATCCCTGAGCTCACTGGGTTAACTCAAGCTTCTACTTATTACTATTCACTTGGGCTACAGTAGTGGCTTCCTGACTGGACCCCGCCTCTATTCTGTTCACATTAGCTGGAAAAAATGCTGAGTTCTCTCACTAGAAGAGAGAAAACGAATCTGACCGTGTCACTCCCATGCTTCAAACCTCTGATCAGTTCCTATCCATCTTTAAGATAAAAATCAAATTCATTTACAAGTTTGCCAAGCCCTCCCTGCATGGCTTCAGCTCTCCTAACTCTCCTTTCTTTTTACTTTGAAGCATGACACATTCACACTTCTAAAAATCTCGTTTTTACACTTCTGTGCATTTCATTTCACTCTCCCCGCTGATCTTCTATGCGTATCTGCTCCTTTTGCAACTTTTTCTTGCTCTCTCTGACACAATTAGTGATGTTCTTAACAACTCGCTGTGACCCATGTATTTAATTAGATTGGAATTACTTGGTTATCTGTCTTTTTCCTCCGTAGGCTCTTCACTTCTCAAGGGCAAGGGGCGTCCTCCTCTTTATCTACCTGACTCCTAACACAGCACCAGGCACCTGCTTGAGAATTTACTAAACCTTGGTTTAAAAATCTGTCTAATTCATTAAAGCAACTCCAACGTGGAGAATGTTAAATTATGGGATTTTTTTTTTAAGTCTGCTTTAGATGTTTTAAGTAAAAGGCCAACTGCATTAGCCCCTGACGTGTATTTTAGAATCATGCATGCGTCAGGAGGAAGACTAAACTTACTAGAAAAAATAAATATGCCGAAACCAACAAGGGGAGGAGGAAGGGGATTTGTATTTGCCCATGGTGTTCACCCCTACTGCCTCACTCATGGTGATTGCTCTGTAACTACTTATTGAATCAAACTTTTATTCTCCAGCTCAGACATATGGCATTTTCAATAACATATTCCCATGTTATGTTTGTTTGTTTTAGACTAAAGAGAGATGCCCAACTTATTCGACGAAATCTGTAAAGAAGAGTTTTGCTATTATTTTAAATGCATTGTTTTCCTGTCCTGTCAGTCACAAACCATTTTAAATGCGGGCCTAATCACCAGTATTCCAGGGGGCTTGCCGCAGAAGGGAGGTGGGAAGCAGGAAGGCTCCGAATCACAGCAAGTGTGTATCTGGACTCATAGGCGCCAACTGGCGTGCGAGCAGCGCCCAGCTGGCGTGCACCTGCACCTGGGATCCCACCTCCCCAGGACAAGCTCAAGTTCCTGCCCTCAGCCTCGGCATGGGGTGGGGGGAAGAGTTGGCCTCTAAGCCAACCTGTGAGGGATCCTGTCAGGTGCTCACGCACAGGCTGCTTTTTATGAGGTGGATTTTAAAGTCAGGCAGGTGGTTATCCTTTTATCAGAGAACGAGGGCTGCATACCATCTCTCAGCTAGCCTGATGGGCACAGATTTGGGGGGTTGGCCCAGAAATAGATGTGTTTTTTTAAGGAGAACTCTAAAGAAAATGTCCTCTTGTTCGTATTATTAATTTCCAAGTGCCATTTTTCAATTCAGATAAATCAGAATTTTGATATTTACCTAAACAGAAATCAACATAGAAATCAACACAGAAAGTTCTATAATATATTTTTTTTAAGTATCTTTTTGACCAAGCATTCTGTTTCAGGAAGGACAGACATTAAACTGTGGAGGAGAAAGGGGACACCCAGCAAGCCAGTAAGATCAGTTGAAAAAACACTGGTGATCAGTGGGGTGGCTTGTCATAGCCAGGTCACCCTCAAATTTTAAAATGTGTCAGCATATTAGGTCACCTTTGTGAATTAATTTATTTTGGATTCAAGAAACTGAGCTAGGTTTTCCAATTTAGTCCGTTAGAGAAGAGTTATATGTACTGTGAGTATTCCCCCACATATGGATTAATTGTATAACTAGATTTAACCATGGTCACCATATGGTTATATTCACTGGTCATGCGCATACCCTACTGATATTGTCATCTTGGTCCTAATTTCTCATTTTTAACAGCATACCAAAGTTTCATTTCCCATTTTGTATACTGTCCTTTCCTGGACACATATTTACACTTGTTAGTGAATTAATTTCACACATTTAGACTTCAACAGTCATTAGTGTCATAATGATTACAGTAATTATATGAATAATGAGGCTCAAGTGATCAAAGAAAGATGACTTCCTGTAGGTGATGAGCAAAGTCAGCCACTGTTGGTGACCAGTGTAATGAGTTTCAGTTTGCTTAGTATGTGTTTAAAGATGTTTTTCTGTGATCCAGGAAAGTATACTGTATATTCAGCTAAAATTTGACAGATCTAATGATCTAATACTGAACTTACTTAATGAAGAGCAGGATGAGACTTGCATGTTTACTAAACCTTGTTGTTTTCTAGTTATCAGTACTAAGACCATTAGGGTACGTAATTAAAAGAATTAAAAGGATGTGCATGTAATTGATATAAATACTACAAGTTATCTTATTCAGTAGCCAGTAATTACACTCAGTTAATTGTCTGATTAAGAATTCAAAACAATGGATTCATTTTTTTTTTCTTCAAAAAGGGTTCTGTGTGAGGTTATATTTTTCAGAGATCTCTTCTAGGTGATTCCAAATCCTTGGACTTGTTGACTTTTGTAACTACATTTGACTATTTCCCCTTTCTATATAGCCTTTGACAGTATGGAGGATGGAGGATGACAGTGGTGATAAAAAGAGCCAATTAAGTTTCATGGGTAGGATCTGAGGGACTGTGAACAACTTGAGGACAAAACTGATTCTCATGCATCTTCTTCTTCCCAGAATCTTTCCCAACACCATCACAATCACATTTTTTACACTGTTTTCATACACATCTACCCCACCTTCCCTTTAGAAATGTGATACTAAGTAATACTAATTACTTGGTAATAATAATTAGTATTACTAATTAGTAATACTAATTACTAATACTAATTCTAGTCACCAAACTCATATTCTTATCGGATGAGTTAACATACTTGTCTATATTTACAATGAAACAACAGCCATTTATAATTTCACACATGTATACTACTCCTGACTCCTTACTTCACATGAAGGCTGAGTTTTAGGCACTACTGCCATTTTAAATTTTTATAATAATATAGGACATAAATATATTTTGATCTCTCATCAATCTGGAATTGGATTACGTGTGCTGTCTGTGAGGGATGGGTCCAATTTCTTTTTCATGTGAGTAACTTATCATAGTACCATGTATTGAAAGTCTATCCTTTCCTCATTGATTTCCAATGCCACCTTGTCATTTGTCCATTTTTCATCTATCTATGGCTCTGTTTGTTGGATATTACTGTATCCCACTGGTCAGCTGCTGCCAATATTCCAATACCTTAGTATTCGAGCTCCATGATCTGCCCCAGTCCTGTTCCCTTGCAAGTTTTTTTTTTCATTTTTTTGTTTGTTTGTTTTAGCTACTGTTGGAACTTTTCACATCCATATACATTTTAGAATTGGTTTGTCAAGTTATAGACTAAAACATGTTCTTCTTTGGGAAGGGGAATTTAAACTAAATCCATAGTTTGAAGGAAAATTGACATCTTTAAGACACTGATTTTACTGATCTATAAACATAGTCTATCTTTACATTCATTTATAACATTTTAATAAATTTCAATAACATTTAAATTTTTTCTGTAAGTTTTGCATGTATTTTATTATATTTTTTTTCTTAAGAATTGTAAGTTCTTGATGCTGTTGTGAATCGTATATTTGAAATTTAGGTCCTATTGGCTGTAATATAAAAAAATGCACATAATCTTATAGAATAACTCAGTTTCTGGTAACCTGACTAAAACCTCCTGTTTATTGCAATAGTTGACATTTGAAGAAATAGAGGCAATCATATCATAGGAATAGTTTTGTTTGTTTTTACAACTTTAAAATTTGTTTTTCTTTCTTATCTTATTGGACCATCTACAGCTTCTAATATGATGTTGAATGAAAGTGGTTTTGGCAGCCACCCTGAAAGAGTGGGCTTGAAAAGAATATTTTCAATGTTTCACTATTTTGTATGGTACTGTTTTTTTTTTAAGGTACTTCAAGTTTTTAAGACTTGGTTGTTTATTTTGTTCGTTTATTTTTATCATGAGTGGACATTCAGTTTTATCACAAGATTTTTTTTTGCATCTATTAAATTTATTATTTTTCTCCTTAATCTGGGAACGTGATGAATTACATAATGTTAAATCAACCATATTGTATCAGTCATTACAGATTAGGCAGTGCTGAATAAATAAGCACCTCTAAAATCTCAAAACAATTACTGCTACATGTCCAACAGGTTTTAACAAGGGACCTATGTTTATTTTAGTCTTATTCTAAGACCTGAGCAGAGGACAAACCATCTTGACACGTGCTTCCATTATCATCACTGAACAGGAACAGAGCATCAAGAGATCTTTCTTTGGCAATTCAGTGCTGTAGCTGAGAAGCAGTTCATGTCACTTCTTCCCATAGCCCTTTGCCTAAATTTCTTATATGAGTGCCCAGAAAGAAGTGGGGCACCTGGCATGAGTGAACGTTAGAAGCCTCTGCTACATTTGCATTTCTAAAAACAACTCCGCTTTGTCATAAGAGGTACATTTCTGTACGTTAACTGGATGCCTTTTGCATCTATATTAGTGAGTGGAACTCATCTGATAGACTTTTGGGGACAGGTTTTAGAATCAAGGATCTGTAAGCTTCATAAAATGGGTTTCAGAATTTTCCCTCTCCGGAGGGAAAGCACTCTGGAATAAGTTGTATAGAATAGGTGCTATCTGTTATTCGAATCTGTGGCAGAACAAATATGTATAAAAGACTAGGCCTCGGGGCGCCTGGGTGGTGCAGTCGTTAAGTGTCTGCCTTTGGCTCAGGGCGTGATCCCGGCGTTCTGGGATCAAGCCCTACATCAGGCTCCTCTGCTGGGAGCCTGCTTCTCCCTCTCCCACTCCCCCTGCTTGTGTTCCCTCTCTCGCTGGCTGTCTCTCTCTCTGTCAAATGAATAAATAAAAAATCTTAAAAAAAAAAAAAAAAAAACGACTAGGCCTAGAGCTTTATTAGTGAGAAGATTTTTAGCTGCAGATTACATTTCTTACAAGACAATATTACTAACATTTTCTGTTCTTTCTAAGGTTAGTATAAGTTATATTTTAGGAATTTTTTCATTTCATGAATTGTTAGATTCATTGGCACAATTTATTCATGTGTATTGAATATTTGTATCATTCTTTTTTTATTTTATTGTTATTTATTTTCTCTTTCATTTTTTATGCTGAAAAACCTCCTGAAGTATGGCAATTTTATTAGTTTTTTAAAGAAAAAAATGGGGTCCTCTCTTCTGATTTTTCTTAATTTCATTATTTCTGCTTTTATCTCTATTGAGTTCTTTATGTTTTTCTTGTTTTGTTGTTCTTTTTATAACTTCTTAAAAATGCATGTTTGATTCATTAGCTCTTAGTCTTTCTTCTTTTCTAATATAAACATTGACGACTACAAAGATGTCTCATGCATATTTCCCAGATTTACTAATTGTTAGCATTTCTCTTTCTCTCTCTGTCTTTGTGTATGTATATGTGTGTGCAGATATATATGTGAATATATACCCATGCATATACGTATACATATGCACACATATATATGCATATACATACAGACATATATAATTATATATATTATATAAATAATTGCACACACTTGTAGAATTACTTTTGTTGAAGGTATGCAGATAGTAAACTCAGTTTTTGTTTGGAAATCTTTATGTCACCTCGGTTTTTTTAAAAAACTAGAGTTTTATTTTATTTTTTATTTTTGAGAGAGAGAGAGAGGAGAGGCAGAGGGAGAGAGAGAGACAATCTCAAGCAGACTCCCCACTGATCGGAGAGCCCAATGTGGGGCTCAGTCTAACAACCGTGAGATCATGAGCTGAGCCAAAATCAAGAGTTGGACGCTGAACCAACTGAGCCACCCGGGCACCCCTAAAAAACTAGAATTTTAGATTGAGAAGGTTTTGTTTTGTTTTGTTTTCCTCTATGCACAGTAAAGCTGTCATATCACTGTCTTCTTTAGTGTATTGTGTCTGATGAAAATTCACAGGTTATTCTAACTCTTGCTTCTATGGAGTTAGTCTGTCTTTTCTCTCTGGCTACATTGAAGATCTTCTTTTTGTCTTTGGTATCTTGTAATTTCACAATGGCATGTCTAGAGACAGATTGCTTCTCATTAACACTACCGGTTATTCACTGGAATTCCGGAATCAGCAGATTGAAAGCTTTCCAATAGGTTTCAAAAATTCTCAGCCGTGATTTCTTCAGATACTGCATCTGCCACCTCCTTTCTCTTCCTTTTCTTCTGAAACATCAAGAACAAGTATGTTAGACCTTCGAACTCTATTCTCAATATCTCTAAACCTCTCTTTCATATTTTCACTGTCTTATATCTCAAGGAGGACTCCTAATACACACACACACACACACACACACACACACACACACACACATATATATATACACACACTATTGTTAATCAACTGATTGTTTTTATTTCAGTTATTGCACTCAGTGTTGAGTTCTTTTCTTCATAGTTTTCTTTTTGATTTCTTGAGACATTTTAAGCATATGTATTTTGTATTTTCAGGCTGATAATTCTGATACCTGCACATTTTATAGTCTGAATCTACTGTTACTTCTACTGGCTCCTGCTTATGATGTCTTATTTTTTTTATGTGTTTCATGTTTTATCTGTTTATTGTCTTTACTTTTTGGACTGTGAACTATTTTTTAAAATATATTTATATTTATTTTTTAACATTAAAATAGATTCCTAAAAAAAAAAAGCAAAGTGCTAAATTTCTCCAAAATAATTGTAATTGCTATTGGAACACTACAAGTCTGGGTCTATTCTAAAATCATTCTCATTTTGAAGTTTTTGAGTAAGCCTCAAAATTATGAATTATGGATATTCAGGCTGCAAACATTGGTGAGGTCTGTTTTCTGATTATGAACTGGCAGGATAGGTTCCCCACCCTACTCCTGCTTAATTCTTAGTTATGATATATACAGTTTTGTTTGCAGTCTCCTGGGCTGGGGGTTATTATTATTTTTTAAACTTCCCCTTCCGCTGAAGATGTCCAGATTCATGGATGGAGGAAGATTAAAATCTACACTGTAGGTGAGTCTTAGCCTTAGAACTCCTCTGCTTCTAGAAATTAGATCACAAATCTCAAGGTCACAATGTTGACATAAGCTCCCTCAGGCAAAAGCGTGCTTTAATGCGTTGCTTACTTTTCTGATTTTCACCTTCACTCAATCCCTATTTTCTGGAATGATTATAATTGAGAAAAAGATTTATTTCTTTGTTTGCTATTATTGTCATTTTAATTTTCTTTTCTGAGAATCCATGCTGTCTTCGATAATATCAATGATTTATAGTTTAATGAACACTTTAGTTCAATCAGTTTCTATTATAAATTTAGAGAGGCTCTAAACAAGACTAGAATTAGAATAGATTCGTCTTATGGTGTGTAGATATACTTCTCTAAGGGTTGAAGTCTACGTATTTTGATCTGAGAATTTTTGTCTCTGTAATTACCTTCTACTATTTGACACTGCAGGTCTTAAAATGCATAGACTTTTCTTTTTCTTACTAATGATCAAAAACAATGTATATCTTAAAAACATGTTAAAATTCAGGGGATAGCAATTTGTAATACCTCTTCTCTGACTGTATAAATATTCACATTTTAAAATTGCATTTCTCAGAGTGTATCCTAAGGTCAGCTGCGTCTGAGACTCTTGAAGAGGTAATTGAAAAATGCACATTTCTAGGTCCCTCCTCAAATTTGCTGAATCAGAATCCCTTTATAATGCCTTTAATCTTCATTTCTTTTAAAGATTTATTTATTTATTTTGAGAGCGAGGGAGACAGAGAGAGAGAGTGAGTAGGGGGAAGGGCAGAGGGAGAGAGAGGTATCTTGAAGCCGACTCCCTGCTGAGCATGGAGCCTGATGCAGCTGGATCCCAGGACCCTGAGATCATGACCTGAGCCAAAATCAAGAGTTGGCCACTTAACCAACTGAGCCATCCAGGTGCCCCTATAATCTCTATTTTTAAATAATAGTGTACTTTGTTTCCATACATCATAAAGTTTGAGAATTGCATGCTAACATTTTTTTTAGATAAACAGATTTGGTTTTATAAATTTTTTTTTCTAGAACATACATGCTTTCCATTCTTTATATTCTTTTTAGTGTTTCAATTCTTTTATATTTTTCCTTTTTTAAATATCCTTTAATATTACTTCATTTGAAATAGAGTGTTTAAATGCCATTTAAAGCAGTAATAATATACTCCAGACATTATCTTTGTCCCTTATTTTGAATATACAAAAAAAAAAAAAATGAAGCATAGAGCTTCACAGATTTGTGCACTTCTTGAGAAAGCCAAAAAATTCTATCAGTGTATCAGTTAGTTTATGTGCTATGCAACATGGAAAGAAACCAAAAATTGACATCTATAAAAATAAGTCCCCTTGAATGTTAACATCGGACTAAGTTTAACTGTTGAAACCTAAGGATCCAAATCAACTCAAAGAGCATTGTTATAGATAAAGTAACCTTCAATTTCAATGTATTAAGCACATATTTAGTGATACATGTGATTTTTTTCCTTCATCTTTCATATCTGCACATGTTTACTAATTTCCATTTATGAAGTGTTTTTTTCTTCTGATTTGGAGACTGTTAATTATATGCAACATTATAAGAATCTCTTTTGCTGATGATATATTTTTAAAATCTATTACTAAATAAATAAAAAGTTTAGTTAAACGTAATCATTTTTAAATTACAAAAATAATCAAATAAGACTAAGAAGCTTTGTAAGATCATCTGTGATTTTCTAGAATAGAAAGACTGGAAATTTGAAATATTATTTTTCTCTTTATTATCCATGAAAATCAACGGGGAAAGAAGGTATTTTACCCTTTACAAGTGGCCATATTTTAGTTTCACTTTATTAATAACTATTTTATTCTAAGCCTCTATTCCATTTTAAGCATCTAATTCTGAATCAGGCTACTTAATTTATTTTCTTGTTTTATTCTTATAACAAGCTTTTTAATTAGCATGACTTAAGTGCATAACTAACCAATTCCCCATATATGAGTTTTATAAAAATCTTTTAAAACTTAATATTTACAACACATAATAAATATTTCTCTGCAACTCTCTTTTGGCTAATCCATTTATTATTTAATGCTCAGGAGTAGCAAATCTTGCATGAAGCAGGTGTTCTCTGACTGAGCATTCCATAGCGGGGTCAATTAGCTTAAGATGTTAAGAGGTCACCGGAGCATAATCACAATTGTTTTATGATAGACCAAATCCACATATCTCTGAGGTGAGTTGCACAGCATGATATGAAGTATGCTCAAATTCTCTTTTTCAGGGACATGTTGACATCGAAACTGTTTGTGTTGATGTTATTGATCACTAATGTGTCATAGACAGTATGACAGATGGACAAGGAATACCACTTGCATCTTTCCTAATTCTTAAATGAGCCCTCAGGATCATAATTCAGAAGGAAGCTCATAAATGAACCATTGAGGATAGAATGGAGTGAAGGACAAAACTCTATTTTTACTTACTCTACATCCCCAGAGTGTTCTGTTACAAACAGATTCCATCTTCTCTAAGTTCTTTGACTAAAATCTTCTCTTCACTTTTAGGGACTATATTAGGTGAACTCGTTATTATATTCCCTGTTGTATTAGCTAAGCTTTTCCTTCAGTAACACAATTTATTTTTATCTTGAAATTAGTAGCAGCTTTATGACTTTTGACAACTTCATATCACCTTCAAACTCTCATCCTTACATTCACCTTTAGATACAAAATGTTCAAATTCAAACTATATTCTCTTTTGAAATACCAATTAAATTTAGAGGTGATATTAAGGTAAAAAATGAAAGTAGAAAACACTAGAGCTTTACTTAATAATGTTATCATCAATCTCCATGTCTAGGGACCAACTTATGGTTAAAACATAGTCCTAACAAGTTCCTTCTGATTTGTTCAATAACTCACTTCCCTTGGATGGGGTCCAAGGTAGCCTCTGTCATATACTAACTTCCGTATGATATTGGCTCTTGTCAGGATAAGGATCCAGTATACTAAGAAAGTTGAGTCTTACCTTTTAGGCAAGTTTTTAGCTTTTATCACATTAGGTGCTATCTGCAGAATGAAGGAGTTTTTTGTTTGTTTTTTTTTTAATTAAAGTGCATAAAACTTGAATACCAAAAAAAGTGTGCTATGGAAGAAAACCCCAGATCAAATGACCATTATTACCAGTGATTTAATATAACTGCTTCAAATTAGTTATACTTTTTCAACTCATAAAACTTGTCCTAAAGAGTACAAGTTATCTAACCAGTGTGAGTTTCAGATACAGATGGAAAATCATGACACTCTCCCAAGATGCTCTTCGGGGTAAGTGGAATCTCCTCGGGAACCACTTCCCAGATCAATCTAGCCTATCCATAAAAACACGTTTAAATTGCCCTCCCTGAGCCTGCTGCTAACAGTTGTACTCTTACATTATGTATGAGTCTTTGCTCGTTGCATGAACAAACTGCACAATGTTCCATTAGTGATTTTCAATTTCATGCTAAGCTTTGCAATTTATTAGTGTTATTTAGGCTAATGTACTATTATTTTGCATATTTTATATCATTTGTTATTCATACAATGTGATATTTAAGTATTGGGGATCAATAAGTCTTCTACATTGTTTATAAATTTGTACACTTAAAGAGTAAATCAATTAAGTATACTACTGCATTGAATTTGTTTGGGGAGTTGTTTTCTAGACATATATGCTGTCCTTTTCTTTTCAAAACTTGGACTATTTTTTAATAAACAGCATTTTTAAATATTTTAACATGAGTACTTGAATGGCTGTATTGAAGCTATATGGTTATAATTTACATTTGAATTATGAAATGCTAGTGATGAGTGAGATACTTTGGTCCAATTTTGCTATTAGCCAGTAAATCCATAGAATGCTTACACTTTCTTTTTTACATTTACCCACCATCACAGTGCTTGTTTTAAATGTTGGAATGTAGAATCTGAAAGATATATCTTTGTATTTTTTAAACTAAAATGTTAGTGGATGGGGAAGGAAATAGATCTCATACCCGTTATGTATACATATACACATATACAGATACAAAAATACATATAATGTTATAAAATTAAGTGTTTGAGAAACCCCCCTATCTAGCACACGTACCTTGCCATTTTTCTCTATCAAGTGCATGGGTGGGTACATAGGTCCAGGTACAGAATTTGCACCTGCTTTGATTTTAGGACCTAGTGATTGGTAAGTCCTGCTTGGGTTCATGTGTTTATTAGTGCTGTAGTGCTAAAAACAGGACTCGTGACAGCAAGAAATTTAGTTAGTCCCACAATGAGGATAAACCATTCCGAGTCTACTACAAAACATTGCTCAGTACCACTGATTCCATCCTGCATTCCTGATCCCTAGGCAAGCAGGAAGAGGGCACGTGAGCTTCACGCAGGGAAGGATAATTCAGTGGCTCAAGTTTCTTGTTCTATCCTGTTGGCATAGTGCACCTTCCTTCGCTTCCTTGCTTCCCAACTTTCCAAGTCTCGTCATTCCTCTTTATACTAAGGTTTTTCATCATTTCCGAAAAATACTTACAAACTCTCCTTCTCACATACATTCTCTCTTTCTCCACTGTGTTGTTCAGTTTTTACATTTAAAGTCATTTTCCTACTTTTATTTTATTTTTTTACTGTACTCCTATCTCTTTCTGTTGCTATTCTTACTGCTTTTCGGACTATGATTTTCTCTGAATAATTTTAAAATGTTAGAACTGTTTATTGTCCAAAACTCCTGAATCACCTGAACCTTGTCTATATGTAATTTTTGAACACATATATACAAATATTATGAAGTTTTTAGATGCTATATGACATTTTTAAACTCTAGTTTTGGAAAAGTACAGAATATTGCTAAGGATTTGAACTTCTCTGCAGGAATGCTACAGAGAGAACTTCTAGAAAGAATTAGATTGTTTAAAAGAATACTTTATGTCTCTGTAAGACTGTCTCCAGGGTGGATTATTATAAAATAAGTCTAATTTTCCCATTGACTCAACATAAAGATTTAGTAGGAATTTCCTTTGAATTATTTTGGTCCCAATTTTTAAAGATTAATAATAGTAAGATGACAATTTTGCTTGAGTTTGCATTGGCTCACTTGGGTTTTTCTCTTTACTATAGAGTAACGGTTCTTCTTCTTAAGTGTTCATTAATTCATTCCCTGAACACATATTTTTATGAGCCCATTTGTTAGGCTCAGGGCTGGATACTGGGGACCTATGAGAAGAAACTCCACACATAATCTGTGCTCTGATCCTGGGTTTGGAGCCCAGGAATCTGCATTACAACCACCACCACTGTGATTCTAATGCTTATGGAACGTGGACCACACTTCACCAAACAATATTATAGTGCAAAAATGCGTTGAAATACAGAACTGGTAAATTGCAGGCTATGTGATTATTATGTTTTTTACAGAACAGTCACACTATTTCAACCAACATGACAGCTAAAAACAAAAAATAACTTTTGTTCACAGCAGCAAAAATAGGAGCTGCCCTCCCCTCTCGAGGTCCTACATCCCAAGGTACCGCAACAGTGGGGTTTGCAGTGTCCTTGCTCTCCTGTGGTGCGACAATGCTGCTTCCAGAACACCAGCAGCTGGAAGCTTCGTTGCGACATCAGGAGGAAATTCATGTCTCCAGAATTTCCATATGGATATATTTTAGATATGAAAATCCTATCCATATGGAAGGCATTATAGCAGGGAATACAGCAAATTAGTAATTTCACAGCTTTACATACCTAAACCTTCAGCATTAGGGTAATTTTAACTGGTTAAATTAAAAAAAAAAAAAGGAAACCTGTCTTGCTCTTGAGGTACGATATCTTTTAAACAAAAATAGATACTGTGCCATAATCAAATGAAAGCTTAAGGGATAAATTTAATTTGACTAGTATCATTTGCACTGATTTCTCCTCAGTCTGTCCCCAAAACTACCCTACTCATGGGCTTTACATGACCCATATTTTTTCAGAAGAAGCTAAATCTACTTAGTAACCAAAATCCTGAATTTACTTTTTCTCTTTCCCCCCTTCATTGGGCGAATTAATTGTGTTGCTTATGACACATATATTAATACATTGTATATTAGATAGAAAATGTGTATATAAATCGGATGTATGTATATTTGTAGATATACTGAATATATAATATACAAACAAGATAGGCTTTTTTGGTAGATATACTAATATATGTATGTATGCATATGCATGTATATACACACATATATAATATTAACAAGGACTATTAACTTTCTTAAAACTTAGAGCCCAGAAATTCTGCACTGTGTGACAACATGGACGAACCTTGAGGAATTATGTGAAGTAATGCTGGTTCAGCCAGTCATGAAAAGGCAAATACTACATGATTCTACCTAAATAGGGTATTTTACATAGTCCAAATGATAGAATCAAAGAGTGGAATGTCTGGGGCAGGGGGAGGGGAGAAAGGAGAACTTTTTTTGTTTTTCAAGATTTATGTATTTGCGAGAGAGAGAACACCCAAGCAGGGGAGTCAGAGGGAGAGGGAAAGAATCTCAAGAAGATTCTGTGCCCAGCACAGAGATCTTACAACCCTAAGATCGCAACCGGAGCCGAAACCAACAGTGGGACACCAAGGAGATTTGCTTAGAAAGGAGAACTTTCTAATCAAAGGGCATAGTTTCAGTTAGGCAAGATGAATAAATTCTGGAGATCCGCTATATGACATTGTGCCTATGATTTACATCACTGTATTGCACACTTAAAATTTTGTTAAGAGGGTAGATCTGTTATGTGTTCTTACCATAGAAAAAATAAAATTTAAAAATAAAATTGTAAGTGAAGAATAAAAAAAAATGAGAGCCCAAAATAAGATTTCCTTCAAAAATTATTATAATTGCTTCCTTCAAAAATTATAAATACACATGAAAGAAATCCTATATTAGACGATAATTGTTAAACCAGAAAGTTCTATTCCAGTGTATGTGTAATTAGAAAACTTTTCTTTTCAAGACTAAAAAAAAAAAAAAAAAGCTTCACAGTTTTAGTCCTTACTTAAAAAGCAAATACTATTTTGTTTTAGTTTTTTCCAGGCATTGTTAGTCGGATGCACAAAACTACATGGAATATATGAGGGCTTTAAAAATTGTGCAATTTATTCCTCCTATTGCCAATAGACAAATCAATGCATTCCTATTTTTAGAAATTATGTGGTTTAGAATCTTATCTTAAGGGGCGCCTGGGTGGCACAGCGGTTAAGCGTCTGCCTTCGGCTCAGGGCGTGATCCCGGTGTTCTGGGATCGAGCCCCACATCAGGCTCCTCCGCTATGAGCCTGCTTCTTCCTCTCCCACTCCCCCTGCTTGTGTTCCCTCTCTCGCTGACTGTCTCTATCTCTGTCGAATAAATAAATAAAATCTTAAAAAAAAAATTTTATCTTAAAATTGAAGTGAATTAAGAAAGAATACAATCTGCCAATGTCTATACTGCCCTCCTATGAAGTCCTAAACCTATACTCCAGCATATGGGCTGAACATTTAAGCTGGAAGATTCATAGGTCATCTAGTGACTCTTACTTCACAAATGGAGAAATGGAGACACGGAGAAGCTTGCTCTAAGATTGTTGGTAATGAAGCCAGAAGTAGAATCGGTTTTTAGATCCTATCAGTGAGACACCGCATAAATGTGATTTTATAGAAAAGTTTGCATGCTAATATTTTTATGAATAATCTCATTGCAATACAATATGGAGCTAAGTGGATACTCAATTTCTAACTCAGTTATTATTAATCCAAAAACAGTGTTTCTACCTGCCTGTGTACTCACAGTTATTATTAATCCAAAAAACAGTGTTTCTACCTGCCTGTGCTAACCCTGGACATAAATGGAAAGCTGAGTGCTCTACCATGACATACACCAATCATCAAATCAATCCCGACATTCCTAGCAATTGAATACCAGGGTATTTCTTACCAGGATTCTTGGTGATAATAAGAATAATAATATAATAAATACTGGAAATACCCAAGTCCGAAAGAATTAATCTGTTTAAGGAGGAAAAAAATTGAGGGACTTAAGAATCGGTTTGTGATTGAAAACAGTGACCTAATGAATTAGTGTCCACCTTGAATCTCTAAGGTTAATTTTCAAATGCAAAACATAGTTTCAGGGACCTACAATGGCAAGAGGGCCTTGAACCTCCTTGATGCAGGAATATTGATGGAGGGTACAGGCTGCTGTTAGGGTCTGTATGAGCTGATGACACAATTCAAGAGGGGACCACAGATTCCTTTATGAGTCAACTGGCTTATCCATGTATAACAACGCACACATCCATTTGTTTTGTGAGCTCCAGATGGATAACAGAAAATAACCATGTGGTACTAAAATTTACAGTTCACTCCTAAACAGTATGAACAAACATTCCCATTTCAGCTGCAGTAAGGGAGTCTTCCAGATAATTAAATCAGCACTGAAACTGTCATGACAAAAATACTTACTATTTGAGTCTATAACGAATGGGGGAACATCATTCCCCTAATTCATGAATGGGAAAGAAATCAATATAGTTGAAATAGTGGATAAATCAGATTCTTCTTTTAAAAGATAAAGAAATAATGCCTGTCCTGAGAAAGATGTAAGAGTCCCAGGGATCACAGTTGGATGGTTACTTTCTATGTAAATTGTGTGAATGTAACTAATAAAAATGTGTACTCACAAAACTATATTGTTGCCCCAACTGAAACATTTTCAGTGGTGATGAGCATAGTCATTTTTCTATTGTTGTCACAATAGTTGTCTTTTAAAAAAAATCTCCAGAGAAAATGATTAATTAGATTTCAATTATGCTGCGGGGGGAAAAAATGTACTTTACATACGCACACACTAAAAAGCATTATAGTGTTTCTTTAATGTGTTTAAAAATTCAAAAATGTTTTTAAAAGCCACTTAAAAAGTCAAAGCAAAAGCAAGCTAATGGAATATGGTGTCATCCTTCAAGCTGATGTATGTTGAGTTTCCCCAGGTCCTTTTGTATGACATTACACAGACATTGTTGGAATTCTTATGAATTATCTTTGAACATTCTGAAATACCCATTATGATCTGTTGATAGACACAAAGGTAATCTCTGTAGTTTTGCCATGACTTGCAGGAAACACTGAAATAAATGTTGCTTCTTAGGAGGAAGGGGGATTGGCAAGGCAAAGCTGCTATTTTGGGCTTGTCTGCTTATTGGGATTAAAAGCGGCTCCCCCCATCTCTCTTATCATTTCGTTAATGAAGTGTCTTCTCAAATTTCATTCCCCTTTCACCTTTCTTGCTTTTTTCTTCTCTCCCTCTTCTCTCTACCTCTCCCTTCTCCTGCTCCTCCCCTTACTTTCCCAGTTTGTCAGTTTGATTTCTTTTTCCCTTAATCATCTTTTTTCATCTTTATTTTTATTTAATTTTAATTTTTGAGTGAAGTATAATTGACATACACTATCCTATTAGTTTTAGGTGTGTATCCTAGTTATTCGATATTTTTATGCATTATGAAATGACCGCCCACATAAGTGTAGTCGCCATCTGTCACCGTACTAAGTTATTACAGTATTGTTGACTATTTGCCCTGTGCTGTGCATTCATCAACATAACTTATTTATTTTGTAACTGGAGGTTTGTACCTCTTTCTTCCCTTCACCTGTTGTGCCTGTCTCCCCACACACCTCCCCTCGGGCCACCACCAGTTTGTTCTCCATATGTACAAATCAGTTTCTGTTTTGTTTGTTTCTTTTTGTGTGTTTTAGATTCCACATGTAAGTGAAATCGTACAGTGTTTGTCTTTCTCTGATTTATGTCACATAGCATAATACCTTTCAGGTCCATCCGTGGTGTTGGAAAAGGCAAGACATCTTTCTTTTTTTTTTCTTTTTTCTTTCTTTCCACTTACCTCTTAGCCCTAATTCTCATTTGTTCTTGCTTCTCTGTATAACCCCTTCCTTGTTTAAGTAAGGATTACAAATATATTTCTAACAGCTTTAACTGTACTTTGTTAGTCAATATGGCTTGATGAACAAGATAAAATTTTAATAGCACAGAATAAATCATCTTATATGCTTTTAATAGAAACTTGATACATTTTTGTATCAAGTGTGTCTAGAAATAAATTTTGGTATTTACTTTTTTCAGATGACATTTAAAGTATTTTTAAATGGCATTTGTTTGAAAAAGCTACCCAGGAAGCTTTATTTCTCAAAACTTGTTTTCCAAGTTTAACAAAAATCCGTATTTCTACAGTGTAGTAATACTTGTTATATTGAGAGTTTTAACATTCTCAGTTATTATGCTTACAAGTCTGCAAACCATGCTACTATAATAAAAACTATGATTTGCATGAATACAGTTACTCTCCTTAAGTGTTTTTTAAATAGGTGAGTTACTGCTTTTGCGATATGTTCCATATGTTTTATGTCTTAAGTTTTAATATCAAAATATTCAAAATATAATTGGCAACATATTTTTCTTAACATTTCCCTATTACCCTAATAGAACATCCTTGATTTTTTAAAGGTTTTTTAAGACATAGCTCCAATTACCTTTTTTTTGAATAGCCCTTAAATATACTGCCTTCTTTTCAGTTTCCTCCTTCTTTCCATTCCACACATCCAAGATTATTTAGTTTCCAAATTACATTGCCACTGGAAGTGAAGCAGTTTCATCTCATATGGCCTGGTTAGCTGTTAGAGGAACATGGGAAGCCAGGAAGCCAAGCCAGGCAGTCCACAGGCACATCGAGAGCTGAGATCATAAAGCCAGAGGAATTATTTTAGACAAGTGAAGATAGAATATTTCAAAAACAAATGGAAGTTTGTAGATAGCCACTGTCGTCGTATCCCCATACTTTCTAGCTTTTAGAAAAACTGAAGTTTATGCATTCGAAGTCAAGTACCTTTGTTGTTTATCTGATCTTTAAATATGGACCTCCTGCCCGTGTGCTCTATGCCCAATCTCCCCTGAGGAACAGGAATATATCTCCAGGAACTGAGTGGAGTTTTTCAAACAAATATCTAAAATACTCGACTTTCTGATTCCCACCAAAGTACTGTTTTATACTAACTTACACTCTTAAGATGTCAAACGATCACTAAGCGGCAAACTCTTGAAGCTATGTTGGGTAATGTGTACTTAAACCGTGGTCTACGAAAAAATAAATGATCCCATAACATTTGCAATCTAATCGTAATTCATTTCATAATGGCAGTCTCAAAACGCGTTTGTTAATTTTGTTAATTATACCACTGTCGTTGACTTTCTCAGCTCAGTTTCACTTTTGGTGAAGAGATACTGATGACATTTAGTGTTTAATGTCATTAGTTGTTGTGTTGGGTTTTCTTTTCTCCCGACTGAGGATGGGAATATTGTTCATTAATGTTGTGTCTCGCAGGAGTAAATGCAGGATATGAACATACATGTTAACTGTGTACATGCTAAAAATCATGGTTTGGAAGAATTAACTGCACTTCTGAAAGGAACAGAAGTATACGGAGGGGGGGGGATGGTCCAGGAGGGTTAAGGGGAGGTTTTTTGGCAGATTTGCTTTGCCCAGCATGCTGTAATATCTCTTTCCAAAGCATATTGGCAAACGACACTGAACAATCTTGATAAAGGAGATTAATTAAAATGCTGTAAGCATAAGATATCTGTCTCCCTACTATAGAAGGTTTTGTCAAAAGAATTTTATTACAAACCTAGCAGGATTTTTTAAATATTTCATTCACTTGTAGCCATCCCACTGATTACTTTACAGTTGGAAGTGTAACACAACCAGTCGGTTCTTAATAAGGGCTTTTAAAAATCACAGCATGTTTTTCAGTCCCTCAGTACTGGATGAATGTGGCATCAGGGACACAAATACCATTACCTTGATAAATTACTGACGGCATAATGATTATGGAAATCGTCATCGACTGATCATCAGTCACAATTTATTTCAAATCAATGTCTACAATTTGTAGCCTGGATGGAAGTTTTATCAAAACCCCCTCTGGTATAGAACGACTCTTCCTAGCTAACTTCCTCCTAAGAGCATTACAGCTTTGTCATGCATCATCTGCTGTTCATGAATGGAACCACTCAATGATTCCATGGCCTCCAGCAATCCAAATTAGTCAGAAGAACATTGGGCTACCACACACTCGTAGACAAACTCGTTCAGAAAAGCAGTTTAATTTAAGAACCAGCAAATGTGCCAAACTACGGAATCCCTCCCTAGACAGAGTTTCCCATTTTTTCCCCTTTCCAATTGGCAATAAATGGTAATGTTTGACTTTACTCTGCTGTTAAATTGCAAATAAATTGTTGCAGAATCATGACATAATAGGCATTCACATCTTTTTAAAACAATCTCTGTAACCGGAAGCATAATTTGCATGTCTTTGTCTGAGAAGTAGTGTTCCATTACTCTTTTTCTTTTTTCTTTTTTTTTTATTTTCATGTTTTTTTATTATATTATGTTAGTCACCATACAGTACATCCCTGGTTTCCAATGTAAAGTTCGATGATTCATTAGTTGCGTATAACACCCAGTGCACCATGCAATACGTGCCCTCCTTAATACCCATCACCGGTCTATCCCATTCCCACACCCCCCTCCCCTCTGAGGTCCTCAGTTTGTTTCTCAGAGTCCATAGTCTCTCATGCTTCATTCCCCCTTCTGATTACCCCCCCCTTTCTTTATCCCTTTCTTCCCCTACCGATCTTCCTAGTTCTTATGTTCCACAGATGAGAGAAACCATATGATAATTGTCTTTCTCTGCTTGACTTATTTCACTTAGCATTATCTCCTCCAGTGCCGTCCATGTTGCAGCAAATGTTGAGAACTCACCATTACTCTTTTTCTAACACACTTAACACCTCAAGGAATTTTAGGCCAGAAGGGCCCAATGACTCAATCCCTGTGGTGCTTTTCTATAATATTTATCTAATTTTTAAGTTAGTCATCATTTATTAAGTCGCACAAAATGGTCATTGGCGGTGCTAGCTAATGATGAACCGTTGGAGGGAAACTCTGTGTCCAGAAGGTTGCCTTCTCAGAATAACATTGTAGGTGGTAGATGATACTTTAGCTAGGATGGAGATTTGGTTTGAATATAAGCAAGACTGGTTTTTGTTTTGTTTTGCTTTGTTTTGTTTTGTTTTGTTTTGAAGAGCTGCCTTTTCTACTTTTGCATCTTTCCCAGACAAATGAAATAATTTCCTGAGTATATACTTCGGTTTGGATAGAAAGGCTGACGTGGAGAAATACAACAGAAAATAAGCAAGGAAGCACCGAGTTCAGTTGTGCTTTGTGAGGTAGAACTGATAGTGTTTTTTGGAGAGAAAAAAATCATAATATCTGTATAAATTGGCCAGTGCGAGCAAGGTTGAGGTGAACTGCGGTGTTTAACTTGTCATGCTACCATCCACTGCGTGCTTCCTTTGTGTTTCAGAAAATGTTTCCTGGTAGTAATAATACTTCTTACCTTTATAGTTTTACTTTCAAAACATGACACTCAATTGGACACGTAGGAGATGGTTTCCCATAAAGGTAAGATTACTAGTTCAAGTTGAAGAGTGATGCATACTTCTCTAAACGTGTATAGCAATTATCAAAAAGCCAAAACAGGTAGACTTGAAAACGAATACAGTTAAGGATGTATCACCTATTAAGCATCAGTTATGATTCAAGCATCCTGCTCAATATCCCAAGTATATATTTTTTTTCTGTAATTCTCACAAGAACCCTGCAGAGGTTGGTTTAGCCTCATTTTTCAAATGAGCAAAGTGAATCACAAATGCCTGAGGTTACAGGAAGTGTAGGAGGCAGGATGGTTTGACTTTAAGGTCATCGTTCCTCAGCTTTGCAAATCTCCCTGGAATATGGGGAGTAGTGAATATACAGAGTCTAGTTAAATTTTGCTTTTGGAATCTTTATATGTCTGGCATTTATGAATGGTTTGCCATATAAATAGTTGCATATAAATTGCTATGGAGAAAGAAGGAAAAAGGGAGGAGGAAGGAAGGAAGAAAGGAAGGAAGGAAGGAAAAGAAAGAAGGAAGGAGGAAGGCAGGGAGGAAGGAAGAAAGGAAGGAAAAGGGAAGGAAGGAAGAAAGGAAGGAAGGAGCAAAGAAAGAAACAAAGAAAGAACAAATGGAAGGAGCAGACAGACATGGTCTCAGACTTTAAGGAATTTACAGTTACCCCTACCTCAGCTTTCTCCTTCTTCCTAAAGAGCATGCATTTCCCAAGGGGACATGAGGACATTGGACAAATCTTTTATGAACACCAACAATATGCCAAAACCTGGAAGTCTAAATCAAGGCCGAGGATACTCCCTGGCTTTATCAGCTAAACCTCCTCTCCTTTCTAAGTGTCCTAGCTCTGTCAGCAACACCATCATCCTCTTCATCGACCTGTTGTGTGACTTTATTGTTGTCTTTGACTATTCTGCCCAATATCTAATGAATGAATGTGCATTGTTGACTTAACTTCTTACATAGATGTTTCTCCTCTTACCCATTCTATCCATCCTGCATGCCTTACACATTGGGGATAAACACTAACTTTTTTCTAACAAATTTAATAGTATATGATAGCCCCTCCAGATGACACTGATACCTTCCTAGTTTGCAATGAGGTCTGGGTCACAGTTCTGTCAGAATGGCCAGTCTGGCCAGAATGATCTTCCTGGACAAACTACTAACTTTCTCTGCTGTCTTTATCTTACATCTAAGGCCTCTGTTCTATATATGCCAGAACAAGTTAGCTCTCAGCTAAAAGGATGGTGAAGCAGATATTTGTGGCAGAGTCAGCACTAGACAGAGTGAGAGAAGCACCATATTGGTCAGAGACATAGACAGACTTGGGTCTCGGCTAGTTCCATCACTTACTAGCTGTATAACTTTAAGGAAATGTATTCACTCGACAAATAATAATTGACCACACACTCTGTACCAAGTAATTTTCTGGGAATACAATCTAACACACATGGCCCCCAACTCAGTAGTATTTACTTTGAGTGGAAGGCAATAGATACAGGCAAATAAACAATAGAATAAGATTATTTCAGATACTAGTAGGGGCTATTTAAAAAAAATTGAGAGAGCGATGGGATAGAGAATGTGGTGAGGAAATGGGAAACTCTGAATTTAGATTTGGTGGTAAGAAAGGCACTACAGAGGCGAAATGTTTGAGTATGGCCATAGGGATCTGCCAGGAAAAGATTGAGGGGCATAGTGTCTAGGTCAGAGGAGCTGTGAATGCAAAGACAGAGGAGCAGAAGGAAGGCTGGTGTGGCTGGAGGGTGGTGGATGAGGGGAGGGATAGTGGAGGGTAAGATCTCATCAGCAGACCTTGTAAGTCATGGAAAGGGACTGGATTTGTACTCGGGCATGATGGGCAAGTCATTGGCAGAGTTGAAGGAGGGGCGTGACATGATGGGATCTTCATTAGAGAAATACTGCTGTGTGAGCTGTAAGAAGGATGGATGGAAACAATGTGCTCAGTTAGGCAGTTGTAACAAGAGTCCTCTCCTCGAGCCAGCCTATTGTACCAAGAGCCAAAACAGAAACGAGTAATTAGGATGGCATGGTGTACTCAACGACTTTGGAATATCTGAAATATTGTTTGTTATTATTTATAACCTAATTCATTAGAAGTATTTCACCGGGGCATATATTTTAATATGCAATCATTTCAATTTAGATCTTTCACAAAGTCAGCCCAAATACTTGGGAAGATTTATGTGCTTGACTCTCTGCCTTACTCTTACTTTGGAGAGGTTGTAGAAATATTTGAGGGGGGATGGGATCCTATACTTTGGTCCTAAAACTGGCCATTTCCAAACGACACTGGTGAGCCAGGTCAGATGCTGGGAAACACTTCGCGTATCAGTAGCTACTCATCAGGTGCCCCCATACCATGCAGGATAGCATGCTGGGCACGCGGGAGACACACAGGCTCTCCAGAGAAGTACAGAATCGATGCGTGCTCGCGTGGAGCCTGCGGTCTCACACGGAACCTGTCTGCAGGAGCTGACCGGGTCCCCGTCGCGGCCAGGGCGCGCTGTCATCTAGAGCCGCGCTAGGTCTCCTACCTGAGGAGAGCCGAGAAACGGACCAGGGGGAGCACTTTAGGCCGTGAACAGCTTGAGCAAATAACAGGAAAAGAAGGAAGCATAGAGTCTTTCCAAAGGCAGTGGGGTCGTCTGGAGCAGAGAATTCACGTGGCCCACCACATTATAAGGGAAGCGTGGGAAATGAGGCCAGAAAAGAAAATTGGAACCAGATTGTGGAGGGGGCTTAATGCCTGGCCAAGGAATGTGGACTTTGTGCTGTTGGTATTGAACAGCTATTGAAGGATTTGGGGCAAAGGAGTGACATGCCAAAAAGATATTGGGGAAGATTAGTCTGCCAGCCATCTGCAGGGAGACAGGAGGGGAGCCGAGCACGAGGCAGCTGCTGGAGGTGATGCCGCGATGAGCGGTGTTCTGATTTTGTTGGTTCTAGGTTTTCAAAGTAGGCTAATTTTATGAATGTGTCAAAAATCCTCCTCATTTGTGCTTAGACTGTGTGAGTTCTCTGATGATGTGCTGGTTTTTATCAAAAAGTGTTCTTTCTATATAATTAAAATGAATATCCCCTTCTAGAAAAGTTATTCACCCTTTTCTCCATTCTTTTGTTGATTAATAGTGACAAGCTAACTAGGAACTGACAAGGAAATAGTAAAAGAGTAGGAAATTATGAAAACAAGTGAATGTTTTGCTAAGGAAATGTTTATTACTGTGGTTCTCATCATTATGAGTTAATTACAGGCTCTCAACAAATATCCCATTGTGAACTCAGAGGTGCAATATGTTTTATTTGAAAAAGTGAAATAGCGATTTCCTTTCCAGTATTCAGTTGTGTTTCCTGCTATTTTAAGACTACTCAGTGGTACCAATATACTTTGACAACCAATTATCCCAGCAGGTCTTTGCTGTGTATCTTAACTACAATGCCTTTTAAATTCTTAAATTGCAAAAACAGAATTCTATCTTAATTGATCAGATGTGCAACTGGAGTTGCCTGAACACTATTTGTGTAATATCTGAATAACTTAACTGGCTTACAGGAGCAGAAAACAAACAAACAAGCAAAAAAACAAAACAAAACAAAACCTGTTAGAATAAGACATACTTCCTTTGAAACTACTATTTACACATTTCCCCCCAGACTTTCTCTTCTCCAGTACCTTGACTCTTGGGGAAGGATGACACGCCGTCCTCGAGTTCTGGCCATATTGAAGAATATAACGAACCATAGACCATCTCTGGGAGTTCATAGTCTGATATACAGAGGCCAGTAGCCTTCTGACTCTTAGAGTTACAAGCATTCCAAACCTTAGGCTTTGCCCATATCAACTTATTCTGGCAAATTTGGTTCGAAAAATTGCATGGTACACATTCTACAAGCGAAAAGTGACTTTACCAAGTAAGAATTCTCCATGTGAATGTTGCACTCGCGCCTGTTAACTACAATTCATTGTTTAAAAGCTGATGTCTGTGATTGATTTAGGCACAGGGCCATTGCTTAATTTACTTTGGTTTGATTTTTTTTTTTTCTTCACCGTCCCAATTGGCTTCTCCAGGGGAAGAAAGTCAGACAGTAGTTACTACATTGGAAAGAAAAGATAAGCTGAACACCTTGGAATGCATTTTTTTAACACTCCTTCACCAAGTGTTACATGACTGTATCAAATTTCTTTAGACTTTGATAATGAGAAACAGACAATTCCATAGAAAATACAACCAAGAGATTTGCAGTAATAGAGGATTTCAGAAATACACATGGTTCTAAATGGCACTAAGATTATGTGCTTTAGAGTTCTGAATCTTTTATTTTTTCCATGTTTGAGTAGGCACTATGGTTGATTATCAGGTTGAAGAAGGGCAGAGGGCCTTCCTGCCAATTATAAATGTGCATGTGTGGAAAATTTTCACACATAATATAATATTTCAAAGTTATTTTTATGGAGGCTCAGGGGTCCCAGAACTTAAACAAAACTGCTGATCATTGGCTCCAAGAAATACTTAGAAGGAATCATAGCTTTTTTTTTTTTTTTAACATCATATAGAGTCATTTGCAGACTTTTGGGCTACAGATCACATAATGTTTATTTATTCAGCTGGCTTTGGAGATTTGAGCAATATTTGGAGACACACGAGTCTTTGCCTTGCTTAATAAAAAGTATACTCAAAGGTATAGCTACAGAATTTTTATATACAAAAGGTTCTCACAAGCAGAGGTTGATATTGACAAAAATGTAATTTTAAAATTAAAAAGAAACTAAACACTCCCAGAAAAAATTTTGTCCAGCATTGTCTTTCTTAAGCAATCTTTGGCAGACCTTATGTCCTGAGATCTTACTCTAATGCTTGGGAATGCAAGCATTCTTTCTGTTCTTTCACAAGAACACTGTAAACAATACTTACATTATTCTACTATGATCATCTCCAACAAACAAGATCTGGTTCACCTTCTAAGAATAATCATTTAACAGAAGATGTGTAATTTTGTTGGTATTAGTAGAGATTTATGTCACAGAGTCAACTCATTCTTTTCTATGAAAGAAGGGGGAATAAATATTTCATAGCCCTGGCTTTTGAGGAACATTCCGCCTTTCAATCTTGAGGCAGACTTTCAACATATATGCCAATCAGAAGTCTTTAACAAATGTAAAATGCATCCTGTCTACTTGTCTTTGAAAAATATAAGGATCTCAGGATGCACCTGAAATATTCATTATGTGGACACTCTTCCTAGCGGAGCTGGAACTTGCTGGGTGTTTCAGTCACTACTTACTTATTCAAGTGTTTCTTTCTTTTTTTCTTTCTTCCATGCTCCTCATAATTCCTTAATCTATGACTTGCCAAAAAGTCTTTATAATATAGCTACATAACTAAATCTGTTGTCAGTACTTAACATCACAGTTTTATTTGGTTAGCTTAATGATGGTTTGTTTAATGGAAGAATGTATTTTGTATCATGAATCATTTCTGTGTCTTTTGCTTCTGTTTCTCTTCTTTTTCTTTTAACTTACCTGTCCCTATCAGTTAAAGAAAGCAATGAGATTATCCCTTCTGGGAGTTTCTCTGTTAACATCTGGTTAATTTAGGGGAATTTCATGGACAGTAAGAAGACTAATTTGCAGTTTGCCAGTGTGATATTTATACTTTTCTTTGAGCCTTTGTGAAAAATGTGCCCAGAAATTGGATCCATCACCCAATTCTTCTGATCCATGCTCACCTCTCCAATATTGATTTATCTTTGTTTTGGGTGAAAACTATTACATTTTATGTTAATGTTTAAGACTTTTTCATGGAAAGTGATGTTATTTGATAAGGCGTTTAAAAGCAAAGTCCCTTAAAAGGATTCCTTAGGGGGCGCCTGGGTGGCACAGCGGTTAAGCGTCTGCCTTCGGCTCAGGGCGTGATCCCGGCGTTATGGGATCGAGCCCCACATCAGGCTTCTCCGCTATGAGCCTGCTTCTTCCTCTCCCACTCCCCCTGCTGTGTTCCCTCTCTTGCTGGCTGTCTCTCTCTCTGTCGAATAAATAAATAAAATCTTAAAAAAAAAAAAAAGGATTCCTTAGAGGAAAGTAGATATTTAATTCAGCATTAAAAGGATCAGGGCGGTGTCCTTTAATAACACAAATTCCCTCACACACACACACACACACACACACACACACACACACACACTCCTCTAAATACTAGACCGGTAAGAACTGCATGTAAAAGAGCTTAGGATCATAGAAGACCACAAGCTAATGTTAGTTTGCCATATACTACCATATTTCTTGTGAAGAGCAGTAAAACTTTTAAATTTCCAGTGAATCATTTCATTTTTCCTGATGATGCACTAAAAAATATTTTTTTCAGTTTCCTTTTTCCATCTTTTTTTTACCAATACCTGTGTTTTCCTTTTATCATCCCAATCTGAGCTTCTTTCAACCTTCATAAACAGAAATCCTCCTTGAAAAAAAACATATATGTGTACATACGTATATTTGTATATGCGAAGCTTTGTCATAGTCCAAACTGCTGTGAGAAGCAAGTCACAAAGTGGGAAAAATGAAGCATTTTGGGGTGCCTTATGATATACCAAGCACTATAGTAGATAGCTTTTTACATGTTTTCTCAAATAAAATGGAATAAAATAGATTTTTTAAGTTGTTGCTGCATTATATTATATATACAACTGGATTATATTTTTTTATTATTGATACCTGATTATTTTGATGACTGAATTACCATTTCCATTTTGGAGCAATAGACCTCTGTTTCCAGAGGAATAAAACATAAGAAACATGAAAAGAAACTCAAATGAATTTAATTTGTTTGTAGAGCAGTATGTTTCATAAGAAGAATTATCTCAGTTCCTATTCAAGGTATCAGTAGGGATAGGTATAGGTACAAACAAAAGAAATTTAGCTCAGACATCAGGAAGAATGTTCATGTGAATAATGTAGTTCAGAAATATGTTGTGAAAAATGTTGGTAAGTTTTTTATATTTTTATGGAAAACTATACAACTGTATTTATGGTCTGATTTAGATACATTGTTGCCTAGATGACTTTTTTAGATACTACTTTAACCCTGGTTTCACGCTGTTAGAAGCTGAAAAGAAGGGAGATCAGAAAAAAAATTAACCGTTCAGCTAAAAATATTAATTTCACCAATGCAAAGATGAATTAAATTCCTTTTATGACAGTGTTTGTTCCTTTGTTTGATTGTCTTTTTAGCTGAACATTCATACTTCTTCAAAGAACTGTAAGCAATGCATTTTTAACACAATCACAATGACTCTGTTACTTTCATGAAGATTTATTAATACTGACTACAAAATAAAAATGTCAAAGACACAGTAAATATCATGCATAAAAAGCATAAAGAAATGCTACACTGGTTTGAGGACAAATAGGAAACATAATTTACATTCTGAGTAGAAAATGAATTTCTAGTAACGTTAGGCAAAAACAAATTATGGGCAAAATGTTAATGGTCCTCATGATACCTAGATAAGATGGCAAAATTGAAACAGATTTTGGTTCTCTGTGATGTACAAACAAGGCTGACCCTGGGCAAGGCTCAGTGATCGCCTGCTCTTGACATCATTCCTCCGGTACCTAGTCCCCTGAGCTTCTCTCCTGGATCCAGGCATCTACAAGTACCTGGTCACAAACAAGAATTGTTATTTTAAGTCCCTGCTCATGAAACTTTTTCTGTCCTGACTTCCATCCTTTTATGGCAGTGGTGTTCAAATCTTTTGACCGTGGTTCACTGACGGTTTTATATATCCCAATCTATTCTACTCTTCAGAGGAAAAAGACCAAATAATAATAGTAATAATAATAATAATAATAATAATAATAGTGGAGAGGGACAAAATAACAGTTAACATATTACCAATAAAGCAATTACACAACAAGGCAAATGATGAATAAATATCAAGTCAGATAGTAATGTTACAAATACATTAACTCAAATATCTTTGTCTGCAATCAAGACCAATTCAAAAACGGTAGCATTAAGGGTAGCATTAACCCATGTCCCTTCCCAGATTTCAGGAATTCTAACAATTTTCATGTGAAAATGAATAGCAGGAGCATTGCAAGGCATTGAGTTGCAGTCAGATGTTTTCGTGGAATACTAATTTAGAGTTCTCAATTAATTCTGGCGACATGCTAATATTAGTTTATGAATAGTACCTTCTAGCAACTCAGCAAACACTGGTGAGTATCCGTTAATCTCTGTAAAATTGCATATTATTCGACTGTAGGAGTCAAAGATGAGTTTTCTCTCCATCAGGCTGAACTTTGAAGCTCCACAGAAGTCCATAGGGCATGCTTTGAGCTTTAGGGCCCCAACATCGGCTCACTGATAATGAGCTGATATAGTTTGAGACTTTCCCAGATAGATATTACATTTTCACCCTTGTTCTCTTGGGTGCTAATGACTACACAGTTGAAAGCCCCAGGCCATCAAAAAGAAAAAAAAGGTGGGGGAGAAGTGGGGGGAGTGAGAAAGAAGAAAAAGAAAGAGAAAAGAAAGGAAGAGAGGAAGTTGTATCTTTGTAAGCCACAGAGATATGTCTGACCTTGAAAAAAACATCTTCTAATCGGGCCCTTATTAGGCCACAAACTGGGGAACCAGGGCAGGGAACAATTAAGGTTAACAGCAATATACTCACTGGTCAAACCAGCCAAGATATTGATCAGGATCAAATAAAACTGAAGGGGGTCTGATAGGATGAAGATGTATCAGGAATAATTCAGGATGGTGGGTGAAGTGCCTTTATAGGTTTGAAGTCTGAGATCCTAGAGCCCTGTCTTCCAAATGGGGAATCTCAATATTCAGATTCCCTAACAGCAGCAAGTTGCTCTTACTCACTTAAGTCAGCATTTTTCAGAAGGCATCAACCTTTTCCCAAGACTTTGAATGACCAATGCCGAATTATTGGGCTACTTCTATTTATTGTTCCTCACTTGCTCTACGGTGAGTTGATCCGATGATTCATTAGGGCTCTAATGACATCTCCTTGTCTGCACATGTCAAACCATCTGTACAAAGTGACTTAAAGTGTGTTCTGATGTGAGATTACTATTTTTTTCCTGTTATAATTTCCAATTACATTATTCAAGTACTACCACCATCCATTTACACACATCTTTCATCCTTCTGTGGGCTTACAAATGGGAACATGATTTAATGGATTTCACCTGAGCTGTCAAGTAGTTTGTGTTGGCCGTTGATTAGCAATGTGCTGTTTGGATATCAGCTTGGAGCTGATAATTAGATCTTACTTACTTTTGTCAGTAGTTATTGTTATTCTACTGATAAATGTTTAAAGGAAAGATTTGTCTTGAACGTTGTAGATTTTATGTCCAGGGAAGCCAAGGACAAATGTTAATATGGTTATTGGTTCTTTTTCCTTCCTTCCTCCCTTCCTTCCTTCCTCCCTTCCTTCCTTCCTTCCTCCCTTCCTCCCTGCCTTCCTCCCTCCCTCCCTCCCTCTCTTCCTTCCTTCCTTCTTTCCTCTTCTTCCTTTTTTTTGTTGTTCTTGATGATGATGGCTTTGAAGGAGACACGGGGTCAGGAAGACATAAAATGCATTATTTGGAGTAGGTTTTAGGCAGTCTAGATGTTCTGATAAAAATTCTAGTGTAGTTGACCCTGAATGCTCTTTGTGTTTGATCTCGGACACCCTGACAGTAACGTCATCCACATGCTTACACAGAAGATGGTAAAAATAAGGGCTTGAAGCCTTGCTAAAGCACTTTCCTCATTGATAAAATTGGCAGTGACCTTAATCAGTGACTCTCTAAGCTTTTTAGCACTGACAGAAATAACCATTTCTTTCCACTCTATTTTCATCATAGACACTTTCTTCCTGTGATCTTCAGATATGATACATGTCCCTAGGTTTGTAGAGCTTTAGAAATCTGGTTGCTTCACTCTTCTTCTGTTTGTATATTATCATCCTTATCAGAATCCTCCCAAATATATATTTAAGAAGACTTGATTGGAAAAAACCCAGAATGTAGAAAAATTTTATAAATAAACATAGAAATTCACAAGTTTAAGGCCATTTAAAATAATCAGTTTGGTTACCACTGTTTATAAACCCACACAGAATATGTATTGCTCTAACTAATATATGCTATATCCACTTTTTAAAATTCCTAGATCTTGGTTATCTTCTACATATTTGTGAGACATTTAAAATTACTCAAAGCCAAAAATAGTTTTTGCAAGAGTAAAGTTAATAGTAAATGATTATTTTAATTCACTTGATATTTGGAAACCATAATCTTGATTACATGGCTAACCTCAGTAGCACCCTTTAGTAATTACTCCCCATAAATTAACATGCTATTTCCATCTTCTGTAATTTTCAAGAAATTGAGGCTGTTAACTACAAGCTATAGATAAGTCACCCAAGTCACAGTCTATCCAGAAGTTTCTAACACCTTCGTGATTAATTCTATGGTGATCAGGTGTATGTCAGTCTAATGCATCATTTGTATGGATGGAATAATCACACCAACTATCCCACTATTGAGTTATTTATTTTATAGATGCTGCCTTGGGTTGTCTTTTGGCGTATAATTACACTTAACAAAAATCCTATAATTTTAAGGCAATGAGAACTCACTGAAACTACATATTTACAATTGATAACTTTAGGAATGATTATTTTTTAATGAATTATGCTGATCTGTGAACCCTAAGAAGATTAATTCTTGAATCATTGTATAACGTTCAAGATCAATCTGATGGAGAGGCTGCTTTTTAGGAAAGAGAACTATGGGTCAGCAGTTATATTAAGTGCTAGGACAGTATAAGAAAATAATTAATATATTCTCTAAAATTATATAACTATAAGCAATGAAGGATTGATATTATCAGTATATCAAGGTTAAACAATTACAATGAAAAGCTATTGTGTTAACCTTGATATTGACAGACCTCTTAAACTGATAATGCTTTAATATGGTGTTTGAGTGGGTAAAAGTAACATGTTGAAAATTCAATGGTAATCATCATCAATATTAAAAAATATATATTTGTATTTTTCAGAAGTCATAGCAACCACAAACAGTAAAATCTCCTCAAACATAGTTGGTCAATATCTCTGACTGTCTGTCTATGCTGGCCACTAACTGTAAAGAGCCAGTGATACCCTTTGGGCATAATAAAGGAATCCCTATGAAAAAGGAATCTGACAGAGGTTACCCACAGTGCTACTCAGGGACACAGCAAGATAGGTACAGAACTGCAAGCAAGAGGCATCATGGTCTTAGTGGAGAAAGCACGTTCCTCAGACTCAACCAAGTTAGGCTGCAAAACAGGGAAGGCATCACCAACTTCACAGAACTGTTGCAGGGACGAAGTACATTGCATGTACACAACATCTACCAACACCTGACACAACACATGCACCATGTTCTCATGAGTTCATGTCCTTCTTTGCTACCCATTGCTCTCTGTATGATTGTTCTTGACTACCAGGTCAGGTTTAGATAAAAATAGTCAATGTTCAGCTAGAATACTAATGGCATTTTAAAGTGTCTTTGCAACTTGTGCATTTAAAAGTTTATTTAGGCCAGTCGCTGTATTTGTTTTTGCAGAGCATCAGCTAAACAGTATCTGTCTAGTACAGTGCCAGGGACATAGCTGATGTGCAGTATTTCTTCAATGAACAAATAAATGAGAACCATGGAATTTTTGCCTAGAAATAATCTTAGGTGATATGACTGGATTCTTGTGCCAGATGGTAAAATGTACAGAGCCAATAAGATAACTAGAAAAGAGTATTTAATCAGCACAGCTTTAGAATGAGGCCCACACATTTTCACGTGGAAACACATTGAAGTTTCTTCAGTTGGAAATCCAAACTGAGGAGCCCATAGCTTCTCCCAAGTGCAGTGGAACCAACAGCTTCCCCTCCCAACCGTTTCCAGTAGTCATGTGAGAAGTAGACAGAGATCCTTCAGTGCCAAGCTACTTGTACCGATTTGTAAAACCCAAAGGCTTGACTCCAGAAAGCAAATAGCAGTTTGTGTAATCACCATTCTCCTATAATTGCAGTTTTTAGGGTCACAAATGACCAGTGAATCCCTAAACCTAATTTGGGAATTGGGTTGTCCCTACCCCCACCCTCTGCCATGGCTCTATGTACCACCTACTCCACCATCCCAGGCTTTCAGTGGGACATCCGATAGCCAGGAATCGAAGAAACGGAGTATTGGCTACTTAAACTGTAAAGCCTAGGCCATGGACCTGTGTGTTCCACAACATAAAAACCCAATTTTTCTTCAAGTTAGAGACTACAGAGAAATGTTCTGGCTCAGGATGTTCCAGCATGCTCGGGATGGCACCCTAGTATGGGACTCGGATCTTAACTGGAGAATTAAGTAGAAACCAAGAGAATTAGGGAACAGTAGTTCCAACTCTGACCAAGAGAAAAAGCACTGATCAGCGCTGGCTTTGGAAAGAGTGACCTTTGGCAAGTTCCTTACATTTTCTCATGTTCAGTTACCAACTCTGTAATATTTGGATAAAAAATAGTGCTTGCCTTATAAGGTTGTTATGGAAATTAAATGAAATAATCCTCGGGGTGCCTGGGTGGCTCAGTCAGTTAAGCATCTGCCTTCAGCTCAGGTCATGATCTCAGGGCCCTGGGATAGAGCCCCATGTCGGGCTCCTTGCTCAGTGGGGAGTCTGCTTCTCCCTCTCCCTCTGCCTGCTGCTCTCCCTGCTTGCACTCTCTCTCCCTCTCTCAAATAAATAAATAAAATCTTTAAAAAATAAAAAATAAATAAATGAACTAATGCTCCTAAAACAGTACTAATATGCTCAATAAACATGAACTCATCACTTTGTGGCTGTCTCTAGGGTTCCATGTCCAAACTTATGTAAGTTGTAGGGAAGAGTCACCATGCTGGGGGAGAAAAAAACACTTTAATCACCAGCAGGGACTCGTATCTCCTGAATTTAATCATTTGCAGAGATCCTTGATATGCTAAGAAAATTTAAGAGTGCCATTTCAGGGAGATAACTACCTACCAGAGCAGATTATGCCGTCATGCAAGGTGATTTGCAAAATTTCTTAACAACTTGTATCACTCAGGCACAAATACAGACATTGGCTATAAAAATTAGTGCTGATGTTTGTGTGCAATGGCCAAATATTAGGTCAGCTTCCATCGCCCCACATTTTTTGACATCAACCGTAAATACCTTGCACCTAATCAAGTCAATAAACAAAAGAAATGCACCAGCTTTTAGTATTAGCCCTGATTGAATTTCAAAACATTCTGCTCTTGAGCAGTGTCCTCCATAAAATTTTTCTCACACGTCTTTCCTGATGCCAGGTTTTTACGAGCCTCCTGCTTCCTCTCCGATTGCTTCCGCAATTACCTTTTCCTTTCCGGTAAATGTAACCTCATCTGTCCCTATCCCTCCCTCTTTATACGCTAACTCTCCTTGGGTGATGGCATCTAACTCCATTGCTTTTGTGATACTTCTCTGAGACTCATAATTGTTTACCTCTGACTGTTGGACCTCATTGGTTCCTCTTCTACAAACTCCCAAAGAAACCTTTAGAGCTCACCACACATTGTAATAATCTTTTGTATTGGCTTGTTCTGATGAGCTGCGAGCTTCATGAGGGCTGGGCTCCCATCTTTCTTATTCACAGCTGAATCCCTGAGTCAAGCTAGTCCCTCAGTCATTGCAAGCGACAACCTCCAGGCCTGGCGCTTCACTGATTCCAAATCCTCTGAAAATGTTCTCCAGTGAAACTGAAATGCATTCAGCTTCCCCACCCCCTTTTCCATCATGTTCAAACTCTCTACTTGGTCATGTTTTCTCATTTACCCGGATTGCCCTCCCCATCCATTCTTCCCTGTTCCAACTCCTGCCCCACCACCTTTAAGAAATCAGATTCTTTCTTGAGGATCAGCTTAAGCCCCATCTCCTCCACAAAGCTTTACCCAATCCCCCTCTTGGAAGTAACCACCTAATTCCCATAACATTTTATCTATTCCTCTTTCATGGTATTCACAAATGTGGCATGTTTTTATACTTCTTTATTTACCTAATTTGACCTGTACCACCTGGTACATGCAAAGATACTTAGCGATTGCTTGTTATATGAATGAGTTATCATTTTATAGTTACGGAGATATGTACATTATAGTATAATGTATACAACGATAGTAAGATAAATATAGTATAGCAATTTTTCTACTTGTACTGTTTCTCCAGGTTTGTAAGACAACCAACGTCTTTGCTTGGCAACTCTAATGAACGATCTGATACAAAATTGGAGGAGAATACACCTTCTTGGTAAGTAGCATTTAAATTTTAAATCTGATTGTAATCAAAAGCTAATGTTGCGCCTCCATTTTGTTTAAAGCCCTATTTTATAAATTTTTTAAAATATTCTGCTATATTTTCTTGGAGATTAGAAGAATTGATGAGGAAAGTTTTCAAGAAAATTATTATCTATTATAGACACTAGCATACAACCTTTCATTTTTGACGCAATGCTGAAGTGATTCCATATAGTTATGGAAAGGATTTATGTTTTTGCGTAAATTTTATTGAAATATAACATTCAGAAAAACGTGCAGGTTATAAGTGCACAGCTCGATGAATTTTCACTATGTGAACACATCCATAAAACAGGACACGGTTAAGAAACAGAGTGTTACCAGCATCCCAGCAGATCCCCACAACCCCGTGCCCTTTTTAACACTCCCCCCTCCTCCCACCTTTCCCCCATCCCCACCAAAGTTAATTATCCTCCTGACTTCCAACACTGCGAATTAGTTTCCCCTGTTTTTAAATGTTATGTGAATAAAGGGACTATCTTTTTAAATGACTTAAAAAGAAAGACAAAATTGAAAAAGTGATTTTTCTATTTATGTAACATCTGTTTTTCCAGATGATTTGACAGCTAATTGGAATCATGTTGCTTTTATTCTTAACCTAGCAAATATCACCTGTTTTAATTGCGGGTCACTGCTGATGAAGCACTGCACTCAGGTTTTTCCTCATATTTGTGCCAAATAAATTATAGGCTGCCCAAGATCGGGAAAGGTATTCATCACGTCAAATGTTTACAGCAACTGTCTTTTATAATTAGGGCAAAAGATTTTCTTTTAGCATTGAATGATTAAATTGATAATTAACGTAGGATGAAGATTTTGCACGGTTTCTCAAAGGAACCAAGAAGATAGATAGAGGTACCCTTAGATCAGCTAAAGTCTTAATGACACATTTGTTAAAGGCGTTATTATATTTAGCACAATAAATGAGAAATGGAATCACATTTATTTCAAGAGAGATAACTGCCTTTCCAGTTATCTATTCAAGGAAAGGCCTTCCTAAGAGCCTCCTAATCTCTGTTAATTTTTAGGCATCTTCCCAAGAAATAGTAATTAAACCTTAACACTTCAAATGTTTCACTTAACGACTTAGATAGTATCTTACTGATCAAGATCCTGGAGACGAATATATTAGAGTTTTACCTACCCTGCATTTCCCAAAAAACTGTCACTGCTCGAGCTCTTGTATACTGTTATTAAATGTTATGACTTGTTCTACTTAATTTTCATTTTAGGGCAACTACTGCTGCTTTTAAAAATAATTTTTGTAATGAAAGTCATCTTTTTTTTTTACCTTTAGTGTCATTAATTATATGAATATTTTATCTATAATGGACAAGTCCATTATATGTTATTTACCTGTTATCCAGAGAAACTTCTTGACCTGCTCCTAAATCTTAAAGATACACTCCAGTTTAGAGAGACCCGTAGTCTCCTATTTACTTGTATCACATCAACCTGTTCTTGAACATGTACTTAATTGTCTTTAATTATGTGCATTTTGCATATAAGAAAAACATTTAAAGTAATATTTCCTAACCATCTTTTTTAAAACTCTTCAGTGGTTTTTCTATTTATTTTAAAGAATAGGTATGTTATAAAGTATTTACAGAGTGGCAAGATTAAAATTGGCATCAAAAGATGTAATTCAGTAACATTGCAACTTTTTAAAATGGGAATTACAAAAATAGCTACTGGGTATATATTCCATTCAGTTATCAATATTCATTAAGTGTGAAAAAAAAGCAGTTCTTTGTGTCGTAAAGACAGGGTCGATCTTTAACCACTCTCTCTCACCAGTACATTTTATCTGGAGATTAATTTTTGCCTACCCTTGAACTTCATTTAAATGCTGTCATGCAATGTGTGCTTTTCTGCTTCTGGCTTCTTTCATTCGATGTAATGTTTTCGAGTCTCATCCCTGTTGCTTAGTTTAAAAGTAGTTTGAGTTCACACTTTTTTTTTCCTTTTACTCTTCCATAGTATTTCATTAAATTAATATACCACTATATTTTTTTTCATCACTTTTTCATTGGGCATTTGGGTTGTTTCCAAGTTTTACGTATTATGAATAAAGCTGTTACAAACATTTCTGTAAAAGTCTTTTGTGGCCATACGTATTCATTTCTCTTGGAATAATAGCAAAGAGTGGATTTCTGGGTCATGGAGCAGGTGTGTATTTAACCTTAGAACAGACTGCTCAACAATGCTTCAAAGTCTGTGTCCCATTTTACGCTCCCACCAGAAATGTATGAGAGCTCTGTTTGTCCCAAATCTTTACCAACATTTGATGTTATTAGTCTTCTGGGTTTTAGCTTTTTTGTGATCTCACTGTGGCTTTTATCTGTATTACCTTTGTGATTAGTGGTGTAGGCATATTTTTATGTGTTTGTTAGACATTTATGCGTCTCCTTTTCTTTTGAAGTGTCTATTTGAGTTGGTTGCCCGTTAGTTGTGTTTGCCTGATTTGTGGGAGTTTTTAAAATAGTTTTGGAGATAAGACCTTTGTTAGATTTTATGTACAGTGAATCTTTTCACTCAGTCTGTGCCTTGTCTATTTTCTTAACTATCTGTTTTGATAAATAGGTGCTTTTATTTTTATGAATTAGTCAATTTTTTTCTTTTATGGTTAGTGCTTTCTGTGTCCTCTGTAAGAAATATTTGCCAACATCAAGTTTGAAATCATTATAGTTTGGGTTCTTACATTTGGATTTATGGTGGTTTTGAATTAAATTTTGTGCATGGTTTGAGGTAGGGGTTGAGATGCATTCTTTCCAATTATTTATGCAATTATTCCAGCACAATTTATTGAAAAAATAATTCCTTCCCAAACTGAGCCGCTTTTGCACTTTAGTGAAAATTAATTGATCATATCTGTTTCTGAACTGTTTATTTCATTGATCTGTTTCATTATCTCTATACCCCCAATACCACACTGTCTTGAACACTGTAGTCTTGAAATCAAGAAATGTAAGTCTTCCAGCTGTGTTATCCTTTTTCAAGATTGTTTCAGCTACTTTAGATCCTTTATATTTCCATTTATGTTTTAAAATGGACTAGTAAATTTGTATGAAAAAAGGGAAAGAAAGAAAGGGAAGGAAAGAAGGAAGGAAGGAAGGAAGGAAGGAAGGAAGGAAGGAAGGAAGGAAGGAAGGAAGGAAAAAGAGAAGGAGAAAGAAAGAAAGAAAGAAAGAAAGAAAGAAAGAAAGAAAGAAAGAAAGAAAGAAAGGGAAAGAAAGAAAGGCGAAACACAAAAACTGTTGGGATTTTGATTGAGATTGCATTGAGTCCCTAGTTCAGTTTGAAGAGAAATAACTATTTTAACAATGTTGAGTCCTCCAATCCATGAACACGGTAACTCTCTACTTAGATCTTTCTTTCTTTTTTTTTTTTTTCCACATTTTATGCTTTTCGCTGTAGAGCTTTCACATATTTTTAAAGCTTATTTTTAAATATTTTGCTTGTTTTGCTATTATAAACTACATTTAAAATTTCACATTTTCCATTTCATGACTTGCTGTCATTACTCAGAAATACAATTGATTTTTTACATATTGACTTTGTATCCTGCAATCATTCAAATTGACTTATTACTCCTAGTAATTTTTCTGCAAGCTCCCCTGGATTTTTATGTAAATTGTCATTTTGTCTACGAATAAAGAATTTTACTTCACCTTTTCCAGTCTTTATGCCTTTTATGAATTTCTCTTTGCTGTTGTATTAATTTGGGCTACCTGAACAATATGACATAGAAAGTGAGAACAGACATCTTTGTTTTGTTCCTGGTCTCAGAAGGAAAGTTTTCAATGTTTTATCATTAAGTATGATGTTAACTTTAGGCTTTTTGTAGATGCCTTTTCAGACTAAGGAAGTTTTGTCTGTTCCAAGTTTAAGTGTTCTTTATAATGAATAGGTGTTGAATTTTGTCAAAAGCATTTCTTCCTGCACATACTGGAACGACTGTCTGGCCTTTCTTCCTTTCCTGATGATTTCGTGGATTGAATTGATCTTTTAAGCGCTAAGCCCATCTTGTATCCCCAGTATAAATCCCCACTTCGTTTTATGTAATCCTGGATTTGACTTGATATTTTGTTCATAGAACTTAATCTAAGTCTATATTCTAGAGAACATTGGTCTCTACTTTTCTTTTCTTGAAGTATTTTTGTCAGGTTTTATTATCGGGGTACTGCTGACCTCATTAAATGAACTAGAAGGTATCTAAGCATTCTGTCCTGTCTTTTCTTATAACTTTTCTAGATTCATTTGTCCATAAAACTTTGATAGGCTTCACCAGACAATCCATCTCAGCTTGGAGTTTTCTTGGTGGGGAAGTTTGTAATTACAAATTTAATTCTTTAAGAGATACAGAGCTTTTACATTGTTTTCATTTTTTATGTTAGTTTTGGTAAATAGAGTTTTTCAACATATTTATTTCATATAAGCTGTCAGTTTCTCACAAATGTTCATAATATTCCTTTATTGTCCTTTAAATCTCCATATCATTTGTAGTCATATTTCCTCTGTCATTCCTGATATTGGTATTTGTGTTTTTTTAAAATATTTTTTCTTGATCAGTTTTGTTGAGGTCCATTAAATTTATTAGTCTTTTCAAAGTACCAACTTTTGGATTTGTCAATTTTCTGTCTTTTTTAAGTGTAATTAATTTTTACTTTTATTTTTACTATTTTCTTTTCATTTTAATTTGATCTTCTTTTTCCAGATACTTCAGACAGTAACTTAGATTATAGCTTTAAATCATTCTTCTTTTCCTATATAAATATTATAATGCTACAAATTTCCATTGAATCATTACTTTCGCTGCATCCCACAAATTTCTATTCATATTTTCATTGTCGTTTAGTTGCAAATATCCTCTGGTTTCTTTTATGATTTACTCTTTCACTGCAGATTATTTAGAAGGATCTGGTTTTAATTCTAAATATTTCAAGATTTTTCTACATCTCTTATTCTACTTTAATCCCTCTGTCTTTAGAAATGTATTTTGTGAGATTTCTATTTTTTGAAATTGTTGAGACATTTTATTTTGTAGCTGATGACATCATAGGGTCTATCGTGGTGAATGTCCCAAGTGCATTTGAAAGAAATGCATACTATGAAATTGTCCGGTTTCATGTTATATAAATATAAATTTCTTCAATTTGTTTTATCCTTTAATTGAACTCTTCTTCATCCTAACATTTTTTTAAAATATCTATGTGTTCTATAAAATACTGAGAGAGAGGTGCTAACAGTCTCTAACTATGAATATAGACTTACCAAGTTCTCTGTTGTTTTGTCAACATTTATTTGTCAACATTTGTCAACAGTATTGAAGCTCTGTTGTTACCTGCACTTATACCTGTTGTTAAGGTTGTTGTAAATTGCTAAATAATCAGGGCTTTTATTTATGAAACATTCCTCTTTTACTCTAGCAACATTCTCTATCTTCATGTCTACTTTGTCTGATATAGATAGAGCTTTATACCTAACTTTTGCCTGTTGTTTACATGGTATATCTTTTCCTAGTCTTTTACTTTCAGCCTAAATGTATCTTGTGATGAAGGTGAGTGTCTTGAGATAATATATACTTCCTTCTTGTATTTTGTCTGGTATGCCTTAGAATTGGAGTGTTCAGCTCAGTACATATAATAAATTGTTGCAGTTTAAATCTACAATTTTGCTATTTATTGCATTTGTTTTTTATTCTTCAGTTCCTCATTTCTTTGTTCAGGGATTAAGCAAAAAAATTTTTAAAGATTTGTTTATTTATTTTAGAGAGAGAGAGGAAGAGAGAGAGCATGAGTGGGAGGGGCAGAGGGTGAGGGAGAGAGAATCTCAAGCAGACTCTGCACTGCGTGTGGAGCCCGAGATGGGGCTTGATCTTGCAACCATGAGATCATGACCTGAGCTGAAACCAAGAGTCCGCAATTAACGAACTGCACCACCCAGATGCCCCTCATCAAAATTTTTTTTCAATATCCACTTTAATTCTTTCATTCAGGCTCTTTAGTTGTACGTAATACAATTTTTTAAATGTTTACAATATGCAATCTTACCACAGTTTACTTAGCATGCTTTGAATAACATTTTAAAACATTATAAAAGTAAAATTTCACTTTAGCCCTCATTTTTGTACTGTTTTTATCATATATTTTAGTTCTACATGCATTAAGACACTGCAATGTAATATTATTTTTGACTTCAGCAGTGCATTGTTGCTTACAGAAACTAAGTGTATTAGTTTGCTAGGGTTGCCGTAACAAAGTTCCACAAGCTGAGTGGCTTACACGTAATCCAGGTATTGTCTCACAGTTCTGAAGGCCAACAAATCCCAGATCAGGGTGTGAGCGGGGCGTGCTCCCTGTAGGTGCTGAGGAAGCCCTGTTGCAGATCTGTCCCGGAGCTTCTGCTAGTTCCTCGGCTGGCGGCAACAGAATTCCAGTCTTCACAGGGCGTTCTCCTCATGTCCATAAGCATCTCTCTGCATCCCAGTTTCCCCTTTTCGTAAGGACATCAGTCATATCGGAACAGGGTACAGCCTAACGATCTCATCGTAATGTGATGACATCTGCAAAGACCCTATTTCCAAATAAGGTCAAATTCACAGATACTGGGGTTTAGGACCTCAACATATGAATTTGGGGAGATTCAATTCAGCCCATAATACTAAGAGAAGAGAAAAAAAGGGGCTGTGTGTGTATACATACATATGTACATATATGCATATATAATTATATGTACTAATACATAATTATTAAAATTATATAATCTGTCGATATATGTATGAAATATGATATATATATATATATATATCCCCATATAGTTATCATTTTACAGATTCTTCATTCCTTTCCATAGATCAAGTTTCCATCTGGTATCATTTCCCTTTAGCCTGAAGCTATTTCTGTAGCATTTCTGGCGGTGTAGTTTTGCTAGTGACAAATTTTCTCAGCTTTCATTTATCTGAAAATCTTTAATTTAATGAATTATTTATTTATTTATTTATTTATTTATTTATTTTTTACTGGACATAGAATTTTGGATTGAGAGGCTTTTTTTTTTTTCTGTCACTTTAAAGGTACCATGTAATTACCTTCCGGCTTCCATTGCTTCTGATCTGAGGTCGGCTATCATTCTTACTATTATTTCCTTATAGCAAGATTTCTCCGGTTAGCGTTTTTTATACCATAAGCCACACAATTCTTTGCTGTGGGTGACTTCCCGAAGCATTGTAGGGTGGCTAGCAGCATCTCTGGCCTCTACGGACTAGCTGCCATTAGCGCCCCACAACCACTCCCAGTCGTGAAAATCAAATATGTCTCCAGAAATTAATTGCCAGATTTCTCCAGGGGTCAAAGTTGTCCCCGGCTAAGAACCAGTGCTATATAGGTAATGAGTCTTTTGCTCTCCGAGTAATGTCAGGATTTTCTCTTTATCCTTGGTTTTCAGCTCTGATGTGGCTAAGGACCTTTTTTCTTGTTTTTGTTTTTGTTTTTGATTGTATTTCCTGCATGGTTTTGGCTGAGCTTATTGGATCTAAAAATTAGAAAGTTAGTTTATTAGTGTGTTAAATATTTTTTCCTTATTTTAAAATATTTTCTCTTCTCTACTCCAGACTTCAATGAAATGTATATTAGATTACTGATATTTTCCTATACGTCCCTAAGGTTGTGTTCATTTAGTTTATTTTTTTAACTTTTTTTATTTTGAAATAATTATAGGTTCACAGAAGGTTTCAAAGAAATGTGCAGGGAGGTCTGTGAACCCTTAATCTAACCTCGCCTCTGTTTGCAACTTGCGTAACTGTGTTGCAATATCAAAGCTAGAAAATTGATTCAAGTGCAATCTACAGAGCTTCCTCACTAGTTATATACACACTCATTTGTATGTACATGTGTGTCTGTAGTTCTGTGCAATTTCATCTCATGTATAACTTTGTGCACCTACCACTACAACCAATATACAGAACTGTACTATCAATTAAAATTACAAGTAATTAAAAATACAAGGATCTTTCATTTTACATGTTGACAGCCACACCCATCCTCCCCCATTCTTAGCTCCTGGCAGCAAATAATCTGTACTTGGTCTCTATAATTTTGTTACCTAAAGAATTTCATATAAATGGAATCATATAGTATGGAAACTTTGACTTTTTTTCCTACCATAATTCCTTTGAGATTCATCCAAGTTCTTGTATGTATCAAGAATCGTTTCCTTCAATTGCTGAGTGGTAGTCCATGTTATGAATGTACCACAATTTGTTTAACCATTTACCCTTTGAAAGACAGTTTCCAGTTTGGAAACTACTAAAGCTTCTATGAACACTGTGTACAAATTTCTCATAAAAATACACTCTTACTTCTCTGGGATAAAAGCCAAAGAGTGCAATTGATAGGTTGTCTGGTATATGCATGTTTAATGTTAAAATGTTAAAATATCAAATACAGGCACTCTGGAAAATGGTATGGAGGTTCCTCAAGGAGTTAAAAATAGAGCTACCCTATGACCCAGCAATTGTACTACTGGGTATTTATCCCAAAGGTACAGATGTAATGAAAAGAAGGGGCACCTGAACCCCAATATTCATAGCAGCAATGTCCACAATAGCCAAAGTGTGGAAGGAGCTGAGATGTCCTTCAACAGATGACTGGGTAAAGAAAATGTGGTTTATGTATACAATGGAATATTACTCAGCCATCAGAAAGGATGAATACCCACCATTTGCATCGACATGGATGGAACTGGAGGGGATTATGCTAAGTGAAATAAGTTAATCAGAGAAAGACAATTATCATATGGTCTCATTTCACTAATATATGGAATAATAAGAAATAGTGCAGAGGATCATAGGAGAAGGGAGGGAAAACTGAATGGGAAGAAATCAGAGAGGGAAACAAACCGTGAGAGACTCTTGACTCTGGAAAATAAACTGATGGCTGTGGAAGGGGAAATGGGGGGTGGATGGGGCAACTGTGGGGTTGGGGGTTAAGGGGGGCACATGATGTGATGACCCTGGGTGTTATACACAACTCATGAATTATTGAACACCATATCTGAAAATAATTATATACTATATGTTGGCTAATTGAATTTCAATTTAAAAAAAAAGAAAATGTCAAGCTATTTTCTAAATTGGCTATACTATTTTACATTCCCACTAGTGGTGCATGAATGGTCCATTTTCTTTACATCCTTCTCAGCATTTGGCATTATCAATATTTTATTTTAGCCATTCTGATAGGTCTGTAGTGATATCTCATTATGATATTAATTTGCATTTCCAAAATAGCTAATGATATTGAACATCCATGCATGTGCTTATATTCCAGGCATATTCATCTTTGGTGAAATATTTTTCTTCCTGTCTTTTACCCATTTTCTTCTTAGGTTGTTTTGTTTTTTTTAATACTGAGTTCTGAGAGTAATCAATATATTCTAGATTTAAGTCCTTTGTTAATATGTGATTTGAAAATATTTTCTGTAATCCTCTTAAAGGAGTCTTTCATAAAGCAAAAGTTTATCATTTTCATGAGGTCAAATTTATCAACTTTTCCTTTTATGGGTAATGCTTTAGGGGTCAAGTGTGAGAAGTCTTCACCTAGTTTTAGTTTCCAAAGAATTTTTTCTATGATGTTCTCTTTTTTTTCCTATAAATGTTATAGTTTTATATTTCCCATTTAAATATCTGATCCATTTTGTGTTATTTTTTGTACTAAGTGTGAGTTTTAGGTTAAGGCTGATTTTTAAAAATTGCCTATAGATATCTAGTCATTTATTTTTAATCTTTTTTTTTCCCTCTGTGTTCTTAAGATTGGGTAATATCCTTTGATCTCTTCTCAAGTTTGCCAACCTTTTATTCTTCAGTCTCCAGTATTCTGCTAAAGTTACCCAGTGGATTTTCACTTCAGATATTTTGCTTTTCTATTCTAGATATTCTATTCTCTACTGATAGTCCTCCATGTGTTTAATCATTGCGTTCCTATTTTCATTTAAGTCCTTGAGCATATTTATAATAGCTGTTTTAGGTTATTGTCTGTTCACTTCAATATCTAAACTAATTGGGGTATGTTTTGGTTGCTTGCTTTTCCTCTTGACTATGGATCACATTTTTCTGCTTTTCCACATTTCTAGTGATTTTTAATTATACGCTGGACACTACTGGTATACTGGTTTATGTTGTCTTCCTTTAAAGGTATTGAGTTTTGTTCTGATATACAGTTAAATTAAGATTATTTTTAAACTGGATGTAAAAATCAGGATGATTTTACTTTTTGTTAGGGTGGCTGTATCTCGTTTTTTGTCCTATGCCTCAGGGCATATCCTTTACTCTAAGTCTTCATCTTTACTTTTAATGTGTAGCCTGTCTGTAATTTCAGTTCAATGCTTTCAGATACTCAGTGTATTCTTACCACTCAGCCTCAGTTGGCTTTACCCTCTCTCCATCCTACAGGATCATAGATAAAAGGGATCAACAGAGATATTAGTTCTCAGCCTCACAGCAAAGAGTCCACTCTGCTCCGTCACTTGGAGTGTCACCCTCCATATGTGTAACCCAATCCTTAGCCAAAGAGCCCCAGAGAATCTCCATGCAGACTTTTACTCCTTGCTTCTCCTATTCCTACCCTGCAGCATACTCCTTTCTGGTACCCTACATGCAAGTTCTAGATGCCTCTGCAGTCCTGAACTCTGACCTCTGCTTACTCTGACTAAGGATAACACAGTGCTCTACTTTGGCTCTACTTCCGTATATGGGTTCCAGACGCTGCCATAGGGCGGGTAGCCACGACAAATACTGAGTTTCCTTCATGTGCTTCCTGTCTCTCGAAGACCGCAGTCCTCCACTGCCTGTTGTCTGTTGCCTCAAAACAGTTGTTTTATATATTTTGTTCAGTTTCTTTGTTGTTTAGTGTGAAAGTGCATGCCCAGTGCCCATTATCTTGTCATGACCATGTGTGGAAGTTCTAATTCATTATAATTTTCCACAAAAGACAAAAATAATTGCAAGGAATCTGTTTTCATTTTGGTAGAGTTAAAGGACATCTCATTTGGTAGAGTTAACTCCAGTCAAATGAAGTACCCTCCCATCACTTGTAAATAGAGTGAACACATCTCCTGGTTTTCTTCACATTTTCCCAGGTAATGCCTATAACTAATAGTTTCCCATTTTACTCTCAAACATGTTCTGGTTTGGGCAATAAATAGGCAACTTTATTTATAAGTATTAATAATAGTAATGTTTATAGTGAGAATCCTATTTAAACCAGCTTTCTTTATTATATAACTATTTTTATTATATAGTTTACCTTTCCTGAATTTAATGTTGTTATTTCTTTCTAGGATTTTTTTTTTTTTTACCAATATGTAAGTTTGCACGCAACCTTCCTCTCCACTCACTAGTGCTTTGTAATAAGTTTCAAATGTGATCAAAATGTGTTTTGAGAAAAAACCTTCACAACAGAAACCATATTTTTATTAGAATATTCCTTACATAAGCAAAATGTATCCTATTTACTCACAATTGGGTTTTTTTTTTCTTTTTAGAGGCTTTTTTATTATCAACAGATAGAAGGTTGCTCTTACTCACCATGGTTGGTTATATTAATTCCATGGACCCTATGTCTAGAGCCCTGCCTTGGTACCAGGATGACAATGGACAGAGGCATTGAAGTATTTTGGGGAGGAGGAGTTAAGACTTTTTCTTCTCAAATCTCTCTTCTCAGTTCCTCTAACAGTCATTTACATTTTAGCTATTGTGACCTGGCCTTCTGAAAAATACACAGAAACTTGAATATGCCCAAACACCCTACAGAAAAGAAAGAAAAAAAAATTATGCAGAGAAAAATGTCCTATGTTTCCTTATATCTGGAAAAGAATGAATTACTTGAGTCAAACAGAATTTGAGAGTAAATGTGGTATCTCTCTGGCCATAAATATGATTCCTCTTATGTAAGAATATTGTGTTCTCCGGACTGTATCTCTGGCTATGTAATCAATGCCTTTATAGCTTAGTAAACATGATGTAAGGCAGATACTTTCGTTCATTATTTATTTTCTTTGAATATACACCTAGTTAATGCAAACTGACAACTTGAACAGTCACCTAGTTATGTTTCAATTGCCAAGTTATATATCATATTGAAGATGGTAATAAATGCTGAACTTTCAAATTTTATGCAAATGCAGTGTATTTCCTATATCTCCTGTTCAGCAATTTATTATTTTTATGTTTTTATATTGAAAACTATTCATAACCGATTTAATGTCAGGCTGGTACCTGCGATGATATATGGAAAACACCTTTCATTAAGTGGAAGGTTTTCTTTTATGCTAGTCCTTACAGAAGATGCAAACTATTAGTCAGAGGTGCTTATTTTGAGAGAGTAGCAGCTTGGGTGCTGTAATACGTTCCCTCTGTTTTAAAACATCCCAAAGAATGCTGTCAGCTCGAAGTTTCTATACCTAGTATCTACTAAATCAGATCAGACCATTTTTATATAACAGTTGCAAATGTGTTTTTTTGAATGTTAAATCTGTTTCTATTTTTCAATCAATTTAAAATGTGTAGAAAAAGTGTTCTGATTGTATATTATCCAATTTTCATCAGCTGCCGGAAGGAAATGCTGTGAAAATCTGCGATTTAAAACCCTTAAAACTTCTGCTTGAAATGCATGTTTTGTTAAGAACATTAGAGATGCAAAGTATGTTAAACAGAATTTTGATGTCTTTATTAATAGCATTTAAAAGTTTTAGGATTTCAGATATTCATAGATTTTGTTCTCCTTGATTTACAAGGTCATGTATTTTAGACCTTTGCTTTTCATCTTTTTGAGATAATTGGAACTGTGAAGAACACTAGTAAAAGAAATAATTCCATTATTAATAATAGGGCTATCCTTTCTAAGATTTAATGGAAAAGACATTTTACATAGGACGGATAAATAACCATAAATACCAGTAAATACTTAAAACCCACAGGGTGTAAGTCACTTGCCTGTGAGCTGTGTGAAATACTAAGATCTTGTCTTCCATGGGTTTATAATCTAGTTTAAAAAAAAATAATAGATGTGTCAAAAGAGTGGTACATACACCTAAGTGTTACTCAGGTTAAGAGGAGCAAAAAGGCAATTGTCTTCTAAAATGTCAACATTGGGCACCTGGGTGGCTCAGTCGGTTAAGCATCTGTCTTCAACTCAGGTCGTGATCCCAGGGTCCTGGGATCGAGTCCCGCATCGGGCTCCTTGCTCAGTCAGCTTCTCCCTCTTACCCCTCCCCCTGCTCGTGCTTTCTCTCTCTCTCTCACACGTGTTTTCTCTCTTTCAAATAAATATATAAAATCTTTAAAAAAATTTAAAAAATATAACCTCAACATAAAATGGGACTTGATTTAAGGAATGAAAATCATGCATAATCGTAAGTCATGATGAAAATACTATTGAATAGTAACAAATTTAAACGGAATAGAATTTTTATTAAAACTAAGCAACCTACATGGATATAAAAAAAGGTGAAAAAAATTAACTAATTAGAACAGATGCTTTTCTCTTTTATAGCTATATTTGGTGTCATACTAACAGAAAAAAAAAAGCACTGAAACTCTGTGTTAATTAGTACTTTATTTAGTTTCTCATATTTACTTTTACCTACTTTATCAGTATTTGCATTCTTCCTCAGGCAAGAGATCGCCAAAAAATTGTGACTTACCTATCCAGGGATTTATTTTTGTACTTAAAGTTCCATGGTGTCATTTGGGTTTCTTATAACCCTTCACCCTTCTGCCCCTGGGGTATTGGATCAGGTCCAAAACAGCAAGTGCAGGGGAAAAAGAAGGATGTCAGGCCTTCCTTTAAGAAGGCTCCAAGGAAGTAAAACACTTTACTTACGTGATGTATCAGTGGCCCAACACTAGTCACATCAGCACACCTACTGCAAATGCATCTTTTAGGTGGGTGTGGGACTGCCTGGGCTGAAGTTAGTGCTTGGTTTTTTGTTATGGAGAGGAACGAGGTCACTGAAGCCTAGGGTAAGCATATCACAGGTTTTGTCATTCCTGCTAAACATTTTTAATGTCCATGGTGCAAACTGTGGCACTTGTCAGTCGAAATGAGCCTGCCTGACTTTGCGTCCTGAAGTGAGGGGTCTCCCTCGTGGGGTTGATCTATTCCAGGCTCCGGAATTGTTACTCAGTGCCTAGGTTGGTACCACCCATGTTAGTTACTCAGTTTTACGCAGATCACAAAAAATGTCCTTGAAAATGACTAAGGGAAAGGATAGATGTCCAGAATGCATAGATAACCTGTGCAAAGGAGCATGGGTGTATTTGAGTGGATGGATAGACAGGTAGGTATGTAAGTAACAGATTGTGCAGTTAGGTTAATAGAAAGAAAGAGGAAAGGAGATGAGGGGGCGAAGAGGGGAAGAGGAAGAAAACTTAGGAATTGGAGGGAAAGCTTAGCAGTCTATTAAGGATAGTCTAGTCTAATCAAAAGGTACATCTCTATATTGACCTACTCGACTGATCATTTATTTTCTCAGTGCGACACGTCGTTCTGCTCTGCTGCTCTTCTTTGTTTGTGTTCCTTATTATTATTTGTAGATGATTCTGTATTTCCACTTTTGTAAATGCCGAGCGTGTACCTCAAACATAGCCCCGGGGAAGCTTTTTTTTCTCCTAGTATTTTATCCTATGTTAAGTTCCTTATTTACTTCTTGACAAGGGGATGCCTCTCTCTTCTGAGTGCTTTTCTGTGGATTTGCTTCTCTGTCGCCCTCCGTGCTGCCTCTGTCACCCTGGTGGAGGGGTGGTACTGGAGTCTTCTCCTTTTTTCTTTTTTAAGATTTATTTATTCTATATATAGAGAGAGAGAGAAAGAGAGAGGGAGAGAACATGAGTGGGGGAGGGGCCGAGGGGGAGAGAGAGAGAATCTCCAGCAGATTCCCCACTGAGCCCAATGTGGGGCTTGATCTCATGACCCTGAGATCATGACCTGGGCTGAAATCAAGAGTCAGTCCCTTACCCCATGGAGCCACCCAGGTGCTCCTCTCCTCCCTTTTCACAAGAAGAATCAGCTCTCCTCACTTAGTCTTGGATGGAAACAGGTCACCTGTGTTGGGCAGCTCCATGACACTCTGTGGGTTCGCCCGTGAAACATCTCTCCGCCATGGGAAAGCAGAACTGTTCCCGTTTAACTATTACATATACAGAAATACGTGGGCCAGGCTACAGAAATCAACGCTGTCTGGTGACCTACATTCAAAAGAATACTATTCTGTGCAATTTGCACAATGAACTACTGTCTTTGTACGGAGGAGGGAAAAAAGAGAAAAAAAGTTCTCTGCAGAATTTTCAGAGAAAAAGATTACCTCCAACCACATTAAAATGTTTTCAGTGACCCTCCTAGCTGGTTTTAAGGGATGTAAATTCCCCATTTCTCTCAGCAATATGCACAGTCTAGTAGAAATTAGGGGAAATTAAGAGAATGTCAAATAGCCGTGAAGGGCAACGGCTGCTAACTTAGAAAACAAAGTGCCAAGTGAAGACGCTGCTTGTAATCTATTCTCATGGGAATGCATTTAATATCTGCAGTGCCGTTTAAATTTTGAAGACATTATTTGTAAGTTTTCGTGTACAGCAGTAATAACAGGTAATGAGATAAGTTTTGCTCTTTCTTTAAAATAGCCTATACTCACCTAATTCATTTTGCATTAGAGATCACTATGTAGAAACCCCAGATGTGATTCTTGTGATGCGTAGCAGACGCCCCTTAGTCTTATTCCCTCTTATAAAATTAGTAGACACTCTTGCTGCGCATAGTTGATTGCACGTTCCAAAGTGATCTGTCAAATATCGGCTCCTGTGAGCATGCCTTCGTGCACAGGCTGAAGACAAAAATAGGTGTTTCTTTTTTTTTTTTTTTTTTTTACATGTTCGGCTTGGATTTTAAAAATAAAATAAGCGAACTTTTTTAGTGTGTCTAAGTTAATTTTTCAAAATTCAACTCTTGCATAGTCAATGGGGATGGAATAAATATTATGGGATTTTCATTTGCATTGCCCTTCCTGTTCTCTGAAATAATTTATTATAATTTTCATGAGACTTCATAATATTATTCATTCACTTCATAATTGAAACGTTGTTAAACGCTGCCTCATGTTGATTCCTGACCTATACCAGCCAAAGGCACCTTCCTCCACTCCTTCTCTCCTTTCCAGCTAAAGAAGTTAGGAAGTTTGATAGTCTATGATCAACTACATAGATGATTCTGGTCTTTATAAAATGGACTTGAAATTCCAGGCTTCTTAGAAAGATATGGGAGGTTAACTGATTGAAAATGATTTCAAATGTTGTACAAATATTAATAATCATTACTGAAAAAAATGTCTAAGGACAGCAAAAGATATTGGGGAATTAAAATGTGATGATAATTTCATCAATAACAATTAGTTTATCATTCTGACTGGCATAAAAGATGATTTAGAAATGAACAGTGGCAATTTATTGTATTCATGTTTACTACCCAACTTTTAGCAAGATAACAGAAGGAAAAGTAATTTTTTTTTTTAACATCACAGAATGTCAGGAAAATTGTCAACAGCTAGAAGAGTGCGTGGTACTGAGTAGGTCCGGGGGGAAAAAAATTACTTAGATCTATCTCCTACACTTTGAAAGCAGATGAGGAAAAAAATATGTACCCTTGCTTCAGTAAAATGTTTATAAAAACTCACAAAGGAGTTTCAGTTAGCCTTACGAATTACTGACGAAGTCAGTAAAATCTGCAAAGCATTGAGCACGGCTCTTCTCTGGCCATCTCCCAGCACCAGCCCAAATGGGTCTAATAAAGGCTAGAGACAGATAAAGTCTTCTGTCTCTGAAACATAAGTCATGTTTTGTTTATTTAATTTTGTCATTCTGTTATTTTACCCAAGCTAATTTGGGTATATGATGAGATTAACTCGGTGAACTAGTTAGTATAGGATACAACAGCCTTGAACTAGAAGCTCCACTTCTAGGGGAAATCCCAGATGTGAACATCTCCTCCCTACTCTCCCCATGTAAGGATAATTGGCTCTCCTTCTGCTCCACATTCCCAGGAGGATTTATTCCTTGACCACGTGTTTAGAAAAGTAGAACAGTGTAGGATACTGTTTGGGGATATGGAGTTTTTAAAAAATATTCATAGAGGCAGATGCCATGAATCGATTGGTGATGTTATTTCTTACTAGTTTTCTGAACCTGACACCAATAAGGGAAGGAAAACTCAGAAGAAGTAATTAACAGAGAGAAGTTAAAGAAAGCGGGAATTTAAAGAGAATACGTTTAGATATATCAGTCCAGGGGTGCCTGGGTGGCTCAGTCAGTGGAGGGTCCCACTCTTGATTTCAGCTCAGGTCTTGAACTCAGGGTCATGAGTTCAAGCCCCATGGCATGTAGCCTGCTTAAAATAAATAAATTAATTAATAATAATAATAAATAAATAAATATATTAGTCCAGAAGACAGACAAGAGGGTCATGAATAAATATATTATGCTAGGGAAAAGTGATATTTGAAGCCATAAAGAGAGGAGTAATATTTATTGACCATATATTATTTACGAAGCATTATCCTAGGTTCTGACGTGTATTCACTTGGTCTTAATTTCTGACCCTCTTAGCTTATTTTGCTTTACTTTTATTAGCATTTGTAACACATATTAAAAGTGGTACAAGTCAATGAAGTATAACTGGGTCTAGGTGTGTTTCCTGTGCCTTGTAGAACTGTGACCCGGACAATGCAGAAAACCTCACTATCAGGTATTAACCCTTCAGCAACCTGTGTTTTCTGACGTTAGCAGACAAATGAAGTGTCTGCGGGAATTCTAACATATAACCTAAATGATTCATATCTTCATCTCCTTGCCAGGCCTCTAGACCATAAAATTCACCTCATTTTTAGTTTCAGGCTTTGATGACATTCTTCCCAATTAGAATTATCTTTTAAATTATTCCGCGTTCGTGTAACTTCTATGGTTTTGTACACTTTTGATGGAGGGGAAAATATGCATACAGTTCAGAAAGTCAAAAATTGCAGGGTGAAAATACTCTAGTGTACTGTTGAGTTAATTCTGGAAGTTCAAGGTTTTACTTGAAAGAACATATGTTTTCAAGGACTTCCGCAGTCCCCCTGTCTGCCTGCAGAGTCAGGCGGCAGTACCCTGCCTCTCCAGGCTCTGACTTCATTATGAGGAAAACCCTTTGTAGAGGGCATCTGCTCAATTCTAATAATAAATTTTAAGGGAGGTACAGAATCAAAATGAGAAGCAAATGGATTAATTACTCCTCTACATGGGGCCTGGGATTCATTCATTACCTTTGTTCCTCAGCACTTTGTGTACTCCTGGGTTTCCGCAGAAAAGAAATGAGAAATGAAAGGGGTGAGCCTTTATTTCTCAGTGTTGGAATTTCAATTTAAGTATTCCAGAATAGAGAAATATCCCTAACACCGGGACCTGTGTACGGGCTTGCACTTGGACCCCCTGCTTAGGATCGGAGTTTGAAGATGCGTGAAAGATGGTGCCCATTCTCAAGGACACTGTAGCCCAGCTGGGATGACAAAGGTGAGGGGCAGAAGACCCGGACTGCAATTCTGACCTTGCCCTTAGTGACAATGATAGCTGGCACCCTGGACACTTAGTGTCAAAGAGCTCACTTGAAAGATGAGAGGATTAGAACCAATTATTTCTGTTCTCCTCTAATTCGAAAGTTGTGTATTCCCCTATCATTATAGACTTCTGTTTTAGAATGGACTTCAGTCATGATTTAACAGTTTGGTCACCTAGTCCAATGCTTTGTTCCAAATTGGTCCAATAAGTTAGTAAAAATTGAAAATGGGACTTGTAGCTTGAAGTCATGAGTGTTAAGGTAATTACTTAAAATATCAGATTGACTCAATCCTCAAAATGTATGATTAAGAGAAGCAGGGTACGGAATGATTTCAAAACAACCACCAAAGTGAAAAGTAACAGTGCTCTACCTGGCACATTGTTAATCAACAATTTTAAAACTATGATATGAAGTCTTTAAAAAGAAAATATGCACATCCCTGGAGATTTTGTCCCTGTTCAAATCATGGCTTGTTTTTTTGTTTCATTTGCATGCATAAGCATTTGTGCTTATCAGTTATTTTTGTTTAATAATGGCTCTAGTTCATCTAACATTTCAAATACTGGGTAAAAAGGGTGTTTTTCTAACCGGATCGGGAGCTCTCTGAGGGTAGGGCTGAGGAAACGGACACAGAAGGTTGGACTAAGTACCCGTGTTTGTGCGTGCACGTATGCACGTGTGTGTGTGTTCCCTTGAGTTGAGTGGAAGGGGGGTTCACCAGCTCATCCAAGTCATCCATGGAGGCACGCTCTGCAAATTTCATGAGCATACTCGTAATATTAGCTTCTATGCCACTGATCAAACTACCTTGTTATTTTTTACAACCCACCTCATTTCACAAAGAATTTGAGACAGTACCCAATTTTTTTAAAAGCTACAGTGAAATAAACTATACACAGGGAGAGAAGATGAGTACCAGGGACAAGGAGAATATAAATACGCCAACCACAAGATGCGTGTAGTTGCGGGGCATCATATTTCGTTTGAGCTTTCTGGTAGCCAGAGGAAATAAATGGGAACACGTTCCATTGTAAGTCCTCATTAATGGAGAGGAGGAAGCATACTGGCCCCTCAGGGGAAATAACACATTTTGATAAACACAGTAAATAGTTGTGTTCTGCAGACAGAATCCTGTGGAACTATCTCATTATTTACACTTAATTTTAGATGAATTGATTATTTCTTTATGGCACACTGATCATTTTATTTACCAATTGGGCATCATATAGAACCTTGCTTTCCCAGGTAACCAAGTAGTTATTTGGCTAACCCAATTAGTTCAAGGCTGCTTGTCTTAAAAATAGGAATAACAAGATTAACTGTAATTTATAAGAATTCCTCTTTCTTTTAAAAAAATTAATTTTTATTGTGGTAAAATATATACAATATAGAACTTACCATTTTAAACATTTTAAGTGTACAATACACTGACATCAAGAACATTCACAATGTTGTATAACCATGACCACTATTTCCAGAACTTTTTTTTACCATCGTGAACAGAAACTCCACACCCATTAAATGATAACTTCCCAATTCCCCTCTCTCCAGCCAGTAGTAAACTATATTTAACTTCCTGTCTTGATAAATTTCCCTCTTCCATATACCTTATATAAGTGGAATCATGCAATATTTTGTTTTTGTGTTTTGGCTTATTACACTTAGCATAATTTTTTCAAGGTTCATTCATGTTGTAGTCCATATCAGAGTTTGGTTTCTTTTTATGGCTGAGTAATATTCCATTGTATCCTTTCTTCTTAAAAATATAGGTTTACCTTTTCAGTCCTAAAGTTTTTCCGTTGTTTTTTTTTTTTTTTGAGTTGTCACAATACTAGCAAAAGATTCTAAAATGGCATTGCCAATCTCTTAAGTACCCCATTATAAATCATTGTTTCAATTATTTGTGTTTACCCCAAGATTTTACTTTGTTATTATATCCTTATCTATTATAATTTGGCTTTAAAAGAAAACACTGTTTCTCTACTCGCAATACTTCTAACACTAAATGTGTGGGTTTTCCACACCAAACAATTCTCCAATTCTCTGTGAACACCAACTGGGTGTCTTACAATTTAATTCATTTCTTTTTTTTTTTAAAGATTTTATTTATTTATTTGACAGAGAGAGAGACAGCCAGTGAGAGAGGGAACACCAGCAGGGGGAGTGGGAGAGGAAGAAGCAGGCTCCCAGCGGAAGAGCCTGATGTGGGGCTCGATCCCAGAACGCTGGGATCACGCCCTGAGCTGAAGGCAGACGCTTAAGGACTGCACCACCCAGGCACCCCAATAATTCATTTTTGACACTACCTACCTAGAGTAGGTGCAGACCCCACTGGTTAAGGGTTCAGTCCCATAAGACTCTTCCCCAGCTTGACATGGCAATCCCAATTAGTGGGTCCCCAGGTTACCCATACTCTTTTCAACTTGCTACAAATCAAGGTTTCCCATGACCCTTTCCTCAGATTTGACAGTTTGCTATAACAACTCACAGAACTCAGGAAAACACTTTATTTACTCTATTGTTTTATTATAAAGCATATTATAAAGGATACATGGACAGCCAGTGGAAGAGGTATATGGGGTGAGACCCAGAAGTGTCTCTAGTGCAGGAAATTCTGCCCTTGTGGGGTGTGGAGTGCAGCACCCTCCCAATACATAAATGCATTCACCAACCCTGGAAGCTCTCTGAACCCCACTGTTTAGGGTTTTTATGGAGGTTTCATTATGCAGGCATGATTGATTACATCATTGGCAGTTGGGATTAATTCAATCCCCAGTCCCTCCCCTCTCCCCAGAGGTCAGGGGTTGGGGCTAAAAATGCCAATCCCTTAATCATATGGTCTGTTCCAAACAGCCTCCATCCTGAAGCTACGTAGAGGCTTTCAGCAACCAGTCATCTCATCAACATCAACCGAGATATGGTTGAAATGGGCTTATTATAAATCACAAAAGATGCTCCTCGCACCCCTATTACAATTGTTTGAGAAGCTCTGTGCCAGAAACCAGGGACAAAAATCAAATACGTATTTCTTATATCACAGTATCACAGACTTAGAACTTGCACTGTAAGCAAGTCTTCCTCTGGCTTCTGTGGACAGAATTTAAAATCCTATTTTTGTTTGTTTGTTTATTTTTAAAAATTCCAAACTTTCTAGATCTTGGTTTCTAAAGTGTTTCAGGTGACATCTTCCTGAGAACTCCTAATTGATCATACGGTTATCAGATATTTTCATGTTGCCCTTCGTGTAATTCGAAAGCATTGCAAGTTTCTGTTTCGTTTCCCCTTGATCTGAACGGCTACTTCTTTCCTGAGAAATGTCCATGAGCTCTGGATATTGAAATCTTCTATTAATTCCTACAGTCTCAGAAGAAACTCTACAAAGTATAGAGTATGGAGGTTCAAGATTTTTTTAAACCATGATTAGAATTTAGGCAACATGACAATTTCCTGGACGTGAAAAAAAATCGGTCCTGTACAACTTCATTTTACTTGGTTCAAGTAAAAACAATTCATAGAGACCAAGGCTCATATCGAATAGCAATGTCATAAATCAAGTTGAAACTATGAAATGCACCTTGAATGCTAATTCAAAAATTCAATATTTCAAAAATTGCTTTTTATAAAAAATTTTTATTAGGTATACTCATTTTATAATATGCTAATAATAGCATATGTATTTTTACTAAGCCCTTCTTAGAGATAAAATATTTGAAGGACTTCATGAAATTAAGCTAGTTATTTTTCTAAATATGGATTTGAACTATAGTCATTTGTATGTATTTTTGAGTCACATCTTCTTTCCTATTAATACTTCAATAGCTAGAACAGCCTGCTAGAGAAATTTCTCGCAACATTTTCTCATACAACTTTTGCTTCATTTTGTTTTGCTAATAATTTTGGAAGTAGCTAGATATTAAATTAAATAAAAATATATCCTAATTTTGAAGCAAACGTTTCAAAGCATTAGTCCAGTACATGTAAATGCATTAATTAAATGCACTTCAGTTATTTAAATTCTTGGAGATTTTTTTTTCCTGAATTCCTAGATTTTTGGATTTTTGGGAGGATTCTTTAATTTATGGTGTTAGTAACATATATGTAATCTGTATATCTAATATATATAATAGAAATCAAGTACATCATGGATATATACTTAATATGAATATTCAGCTGTCCATTACCATTGTTAAGGAAAATATTTTGATAATTTTTCCTAATTTTTTCTAATTTTCTAATTTTTTTTCTAATTTCACATGCCTTCATTTCATATTCAAATTAAAACTTCAAAGTAATAAAAAAAATGGTTTAAAAATCTTACATTGTTACCAGTCTAAGTTTGCTATTACACCTTACTAATAAACTTTTGGTTAATGATCAGTTTTAATTCAGTTTAATTCCATTTTAATTCAGCGGTATTTCTAAGTTGGGTAATTAATATCTGACATTATTCTTAGTGCCTGACACCTGCTTGAATGTCCTTTACTATGAGGAAAGTTTTCCACTGAGCCAATGTAAATAAAATCTGGAAGGTAGAGAAAACAGCTACCTTGAAGAAATTTGGTACTTAAGAACCCAGCAAATACTTTAAATACTTTCCTGTTTTATTTCATGAGTTCTTACACACTACACTGGGGAAGTTTTTCCTCCAGCAAATACTTTAAATACTTTCCTGTTTTATTTCATGAGTTCTTACACACTACACTGGGGAAGTTTTTCCTCCCGCTCGCCTTATTTACCCTAAGTGCCAGTCTGATAGACTCAATTATAGTGGACACTATGAAAATAGACTGTCTATTCTGGAAAAGCCAGACTTAAAGCTTCAGTTCTGGTTGGACCTACCCAATTTAAATAGCTACTGTTACATGTATTTAAATGGCTTTAAAAAAAAAAAAAAAAGGACATTTTTCAGCTAGAAAAAGAACTTAAAATATATTGGATGTATTAATAGCTAATTGTGGTTTCCTGGGTTGCTAACATAAGCATAGTGATATACTCAACAAAATGCATTGTTTCTAATGGATATTTCTCATTTCTCTTCATTAGGAAATTTGTGATACCCTTTAATCTAGATGGCTACAAGTCTATCCTCGTTCTATACAGGTTCTCATTTTTCATTTTACTTGTCCTCAATGTCCTTCTTATTCGATGCCTTTCTATCCAGTCTGTACTAGAATGGACGCTTCCTTGAGTCATGTCTTAAATCATGCCCACAACTGCTTCGAGTATTTCTAAGGACATTTGCTTTCTTTCAATATAATTCACTAAAAAATTGCAAGTCTGCTGTGCACACTCTCTGATCAGCTTCTCAGACTCCACAATGCACTTGATGAGTTTATACTCCTTGGCTTTTTGAAGATAAGATGCAGCTTCAAAATTGGGAACAACCTAGGATAGGCTACTATATGGTATAAAAATTTTAAATTCCAATCACTCTTTCCCTTTTAAACTAGCAAGCAGCCTCCATTGATGGGAGGACCTCAGGACTTTTGGCTATCTCATGCCTATGACATACACACTGTATAGGTACATGTGAGAAAAAAGCAAGCTATCAAAGTCACACAATAATCCTAAACAGTTTCCCAGATCAGGCTCAACTGTGCTTTGTTGTTTCCCAACCTTGCTGTCTGAGAGAGCCCAGTTTAAAAGGACAAATTCAAATCAAATCAAATTCACAATCTTTACATGATGTACATTTGGGGCATTTGTTGGCACACAATCAATGCTATTTAATCATGGTGGGAGTGATGGTAGAGAATAGATGTGCACAATTAAGTGAATAGGTAATAGAAATTTATCCTGAAATTAATGATGTTCTTCTTGACTGTGTTTTAAACAACAAAGATATGTAAGGCTATAATCTTTGGAACTTCGCTTCCCATTGCAGTATTTTCTGGTTGCATTTTGGAAGAGGACTGAAATCCTTAACTTCCTTTACTGCTAATGGAATCTATGTATATAAATGTTAAAGTTACACTCCAATATAAAAGTAATTTGCTTTTATTTTTCTTCTTCATTATTTTAATTAATTGGGATTTTCCATATAAACCAAGAATCTGAACTCCCCTAGCTCTTAATGAATGATACAGGAGAATATAATTTCTCCGTGAATGTTAGGTTGATTGGAAAATGTCATCCTCTGACCTACTCAGCCTTGCTAATCAAGGGAAGTCTTCGGAGGAACTCATAGTTAGATTAAACAGGCTACAATCCATCCGCTACCCCCTTTATTTGTTTAAATTACAGTTTTTGTCAGATATCAGGTTTAGTGTATCGGAGGAAAGCCATGCCAACATGGTCGAGAGCGTATATGCCATGTCTCGGGTAATTGGATAGTGCGCTGAGTTTCACCTTAAGCTGTTTTGAATTAATGCAAGACAGCCGCTGGCTTTAGGTGGTTTAATTATCAGAATTGTCACATTTTAGTTATCAGCCCAAAGGGTGCATGCTGGGGTTGATTGTGAACATGTGGCACTACCTGATACAGGTTACCTGATGGCCAGATATGGGTCACTTCGGGTACAGACTTAATTTAAAGGAGCACTCTCCTGATTTTGAAATATTAATGGATTGGAATCAGATTTTCAAAGAAAAAGAAAGACTACTTAAATACAAGGCTGTTCACTGGGAAGAAGGAAAAGACATCAGTTGTGATCTCGGTCTCTTATATATAGGATTTATGTTGAAATTAGGAGGTATCTAAATGTCAGTATTCATTGGTTTTTTTTTAATTTTTTCATTTATGATGATTACATTCAAGCCATTTATTCTAATGTGTTAGACTAACCCATGCCCCACTCTATTACTAGGGAAAAAAAAGTCAATTCTTATCAGAAGTCTCTGTTAGAAACCAGGTAGAATATAGTCCTGCCTTTATTCTTAGTTAAGGGAACCTGAACCATTTATCTGAAAAATCTTCAGTGTCTGAAGAGTTGGTACAGTTTTCAGTTCTACGTGTTTAACTGCACTTTTACTGAAATTCTGTAGTGGAAATGCTCGATTGTAGAGCATAGGATCCCAATGACCACCACAACACTCTAAATTCTATTGTTTTCCTGGATGCTATTGCTCTCCTGAAGCATCAGTAAAAATAATGGAGCTAATTCTTCTGAATCACAGCACTCTTATCCCAGTTCAGTTCTAATAGTATTGACTACAATCTAAGCATTTTTGCTTCACTCAACACAGCTCTTAAAGGGCTTTCCCTTTTGAAGGCGTACTCTCTGTGGGTGGTCAATACCCTTATGAAATTGTCAGACTTGAAAGTAAGATGGATTGTTACTGGAACATTAAGTAGGACAGAGAGCAGATGAAATTTAAATACAAAGTCGCAGCTGTTCATACTAAAAAACTTAAATTAGTTCAGCTAAACTGCTAAATTCCAGTAAGAAACAGAAATGAGTTGGTTGCTCACGCCCTAATAGGAGGAAAATGCATCTAAAATATAAATTGAAACCTTGCCATTTTAAGAAACTAACATTTGTGCTAAGTGATCCCTCCTGAATCAGCCCCTTTAATCTAATTTTTTACAACCCCTGTAGAATAAAGAACCTTAAATCCAGATGGCCTCTGCTTATACTCTCCTCCCTCCGCCTCTGCAGCTTTGCCCAGGTCTATCCTCTCCTTCTTAGCAACCTCCTCCTTGCCTTTCCTTTGATCTTCTAAGAGCTTTCTTATTTTCTCTGTATTTCCTTCTTTGCTACTCTTTCTACTAGATCTCTTTTATGAATTCGCAAAATTTCCATTTCTGCTTCCTAATTTCTTTTCTTTTCTTTCTTTTCTTTTCTTTTCTTTTTTTTTTTCTTTTTTTTTTTTTTTTTTTTTTTTTTTTTTTTTTTTTTTTTTGGTCCTCATCCAGTTTCTTAGATTGCTAATCCACTCTTACCATCTCAATGGCAGGCTAAGCGCTCATTATTAAATTTGCAGTTCCTGCTGACACCTTTTTCTCAACTTATTTCCAGTGGTTCACAGAACACGTCCCACCAGGGGGCTGTGTTTGTGAAGTGGAGCTCGAGGGTATGCCATAATCAAGAATGCAGCCCCAATAGAACTTGCTATTCCTATCCATGGCTCCCACATTACCTGCTTCCCTGAGCTGCATGATTTCAAGTCCCTTGTATTGTATCTCCTTCACCCCACACCTGGTTAGCCACTAGGTCCTAGAGTGCGACCTCTGTAAAGTTCCGAGTTCGTTTCTCCCTTCCTGCTTTTCTAATTGGGATGACCATCCCCTCATCTCTCCTTCTCACTAGTTGACTACCTCGTTTCTGGGTGTACCACTTTATTTCTTGCCGGCTATCCAGGTTAGTACTAGAGTCTATTTGCATATAGAGCAAGTATAAAACCCCCAATCCAGCATTAGGGGCCTGTCTGAACTGACCCCATGCTATCTTTTCAATCTGACCATGTTCAACCTGTAGCTTCTTGCCTCTGTACAATGCTCATGGCCGGCTTTGCGCTGCGGCGTGCTCCCATTGACCTTTGCTTCTGTTCTTCTCTCCTCCCTCGTGACTAATAACAGTCTTGCACATTTTTAGCACTCACACCATTTGCCTTCCCCACAAACGTTCCCTGAACTAACACCAACCCACAGTGGGTTTTTTTCATATTCTGAATTGCCTCAGAGCCTCAGAATGACACACACAGGCTGAAACGCTCTATACATTTTATAAATTGCTTCCAAATTGTTTTCTAAGTCATCATGAATATATGAATTTCCTCTCAAACAAGATTTAGCATTCCTAAAGAGAAGAAACTGTGAATTGTACCATTTTAAAAGTGTGAATTCTACCATTGAATTTAAAAATAACTATTCCTAGTTTCTGGGATGTTTCCCCAATTCAGTTATTTCTAATCCCTGTGTGAGTATCAGAGGAACTAGGTCTTTAATGGCATAATCAGATCCCATGTCAAATAAATGACATTAAGAGTGTTATTAATATAATTCCGTATTCCCAGAGATGTTCTGGAAGGTTTATATGTACCCTCATTTATTATAAATACATTGAAGCATGCTTAAATTAAAAAGACTGAATAAAAATGAATTTCAAGTGACAAAAAAAAAAGATGTTCTGTAAATGGAAGAATTAATGTCTACACTCTCATGTAACTCTAAGCAAATATATAGAACTGTGGTCTTGCTCATTAAACTACACTCTGAACTCATTTCATGTTTTTCTGCCCGTAAAAATTGCACACCTGTAGAGCAGACTTGACCATTATCCCACCGTAATGTAACTAATGAACTATAGACATCGAGGATGTATTTGGGAAAACGTGAGGGCAGCACTTATTTCCCCTCCGGTCCTCTTCAGACACATCAGGTATTTTGTGAGCTCCAAATCGTGGATCAATGAATGCAAACATTTTTCCTTCCTCAATTTTGTTTATATAAAATTCACTGACATTTATATTTGTGATTTTATGAAACTGCTAATCTCAGATGAAGTGTTCTCGAGAAAACAAAAGGAAAATGTTTTTGTTAATATTTGGGCCCGTTTCCTCATTTGATTTGCATTAGGCTTGATAAATGCTTCATCAGAGTAAGAAAGCACAATCGTAGGTTCGAATGTTTCAGCAGCACAAAATGGTCTAACCCTCCTGATGTGCCACTGAAACTTTGGAAATAATTTATAAGTTTTCCACACGTTTTAAAAATATGTGTTGTAGAGTACTACACATGGAGCAAAGCATTTTTATTGCTCATAAAAATACCAGTAAACAAGCATCAGACATAACATGTTATGTTTTATATGTAGGAGGGAAAAAATGCAGGCTCATTAATCCTGTATATACCTTGCAGAAGTTAAAAAAAAAATGTGTTCTAAGAGATCAGAAAGATACTTTTTTAAACCAGAAAACCTGCAAAGAAAATGCCACCAACTATAATTTCTAATGTTTTTGGCTAATGAGCTGATCTTAATTAATTGGATATGAGGCAATGGTGTTATTACCAAAGTTCCTAATGACACAGTAACATTACCTTTTAAGCCCGTATATGGACTCATCATCATACTAAGAAGTATTACTTTTTTTTTAATATTTTATTTATCAGAGAAAGAGTGCACAGGCACAAGCAGGGGGGAGGGACAGACAGAGGGAGAGGGAGAAGCAGGCTCCCCGCTGAGCAAGGAGCCTGATGTGGGGCTCGATCCTGGGACCCTGGGATCATGACCTGAGCTGAAGGCAGATGCTCAACCAACTGAGCCACCTAGGCGTCCCGAGAAGTATTACTTTATACCCCAAATATATGAGGGCTGAGGAGACAGACACAAGCATTAGGATAGTTCAAATTCTGTCAAATATCCATTCCATGGAGATTCACCTGTCATACTCAGACTCCACACAGGGATAGTCTCATTTATAGGCCTGGCATGACCTGCTTCGCCAAATAGTTATCCATTATTTGCTGGCAGGCGATAAACTCATCAAAAGGTAACCAATAAGCAAGAACTTATTTGAAGAGTGACATTATCTTACTACTGTCAGGGAACATGAGCAAAATAGCCATCGGTCTATCGTATTTACAAAGAGAAGGGGTGTTTGGAAGTAGAACTTATTTTTTAAGGTTAGGATCCTTAATCCAAAGCTGCAGAAGATTTGATGTTTTGTAAACAGTTGCTTTTATCAGAGATCTGGTTAGGGGATTTGCCAAGTAAACTGTCACCAAGTCAGTGACAGTAAACACACACACACAACAACAACGACAACAACAACAAAAAGGAAATTAGAACTTGCCCCGCTTACGACTCGATGATATGTCAGAATACACAGATGCCACAGAAGAGGTATCTAAACATCTTTTGCATCCAATTACGGGCATCTCCAGTTGTCACGCACGCATATTTACGCACGTGGTGCACAAACAGGGGCTAATGTTCATAAACATGAAAAAGATTAGAAAATTCATTAATTAGGGTCATTTGTACAATTCCATTGTCAACTTCGATCACTTGTTTCCACTGATGTCTCCTTTAGCAAGTCAGTCTGCTAGTAGTTATTTATTAATCCCGCAAGACTATCGTGTAGGGCCCCCTTCTGCCTGACCTAAGATGTGATTTCTAATAATGCGTTCATTTCATTCTAATAAACGGGGTGCGGTTTAACACATTAACGTGAACTGTTAAGTTAATAAATACTTATTAACTCTGTGAGATTCCATTTCCTGTCGGTAGAAATAATGTGGTTGCATTTTACAAGCATTTATCAATTGGCCGCTTTGTGCCTTTCAGTAAGAACCTAAACTAAATTAGGTTTTTTTTACAAATTTAAACATTTCAGAAAGGCTTAAATTTCGTTCCGAATCCCAATTAATTTACTATTAGTAGTAGTACTAGTATTAATTTACTATTTATTAGCTATGCCATTTATAAACACCGATTGACGATACAGCGGCAGATAACAAAGCCTAAACAGCTTCATTTCCCGCAAGCTCACCTTTCTAGGAACGCGATATTTTGTTTCCATGTATGCAACCTTCTCCGACTATATTCTTTGTATTTGTCTTCTCTTTCCCTCTCTCTCTGACTATACCCTCCTCAAACTTTGATGTATTTTATTTATATCGTGTCCCCGTTAGCAAAAGTCTGTTACATACTCTTGCTTTCTTTGGCTTATTTAAAGGTAGTTGTACTTCATAAGCTTACTCTTTGACTCCCCCCCCCAACCAATATTTTTTCTACTGTTATTCGTGTTGTGTTTAAAATGTAAGCACTACCTTTTGTGTTTTAAAATGTAAGCCTCTTCAGGGGCGCCTGGGTGGCTCGGTTGTTAAGCCTCTGCCTTTGGCTCAGGGCGTGATCCCGGCGTTCTGGGATCCAGTCCCATATCCAGCCCCATATCCAGCCCTATATCGAGCCCCGAGCCCCGCATCAGGCGCGCATAGGGCTCCCTGCTCTGCTGGGAGCCTGCTTCTTCCTCTCCCACTCCCCCTGCTTGTGTTCCCTCTCTCGCTGGCTCTCTCTCTCTGTCAAACAAACAAATAAATAAATAAAATAAAATAAAATAAAATAAAATAAAATAAAATAAAATAAAATAAAATAAAATAAAATGTAAGCCTCTTCAATAGGCTTCCCTTCCCCCTCCACTTACCGTCAAGTTCTGGATCAAGGGAACCTTGGGCATTGGGAGAGAGCAAACTGAACTGGGGAGATGAAGTGAGTGATTTGTGAGGAAGTGAATGCAGATATGGTCTTCTCTTCTTTTTTTTTTTTTTTTTCACTTACTCAATCTAAAATTTAGAGAATTAGTTCAAGACTTTTTTTTCCCCAGTTTTATGAAAATGACCTAAGGCAAGTCACTTAATCCCTCTAGACTTCCATTTCATTGCCTATAAAATGAAAGTGTTGAATAAGCTCATCGTGATCCCTTTTAAAATTAAAATTCGTGTTTCTGAGATATCATGCAAAGAAGTTTTAAAAGAACTGAAAAGTTTCACTGAAGTAGAGAACAATGTTCTCAAAAACACCCTGATATTTCTAACAATTAAAATTTAGCTTCTGCTCTTCATATTGGAAAATGGCAGCTCCAACTTTTCCCCAGATGTGTCTCAAAGCCAGATGGGAACATTTACGTGTGAACATTCTGGAGCCTTAGAACATGCTAAATACACACGCACTGAAGGGTGAAGATTCTTACCGAGGGGCAAGGATGCTGGGGCTGTTTCTTTAACGGTGGACAAGTTTATTGGATGGTAGGATGTATTTCATGAAACTGGAGGAACGGTATTTATGGTTTCCAGCTCCTTCTTCTTTGCTGCCACAGCGGCTGGGTCAGGTTTTCTGAAGGAGTGCTATCTTTAAATAGCAGACACCAGCTCCCCAGGCCCTTTGCTAGCCTTAGCCTGGATGTTACATCGATTCTCCTTCATGCAGCTGGGTGTTGATGAATCCCAAAAGGCCCTGCCTGGTGGTAGTAATTTGTGGAGGCACAAGCCTGTTGCAGGATGAGTTCCAACTGGTAAACACCAACATAAGAAAACCCAAGGTCCATCTCCGTGTGGGGGGGGGGGGGGGTACTGTTCTTGGAAGTCATCCTTCAGAAATGCAAATTCCTGTTCCCTACCTTGGGCAGCTTTGTTACTCCTCATAGGCTAAGAAAGGTCTCTTTTTCACCCTGTTATCCCCTTCCTGAGAAATCCCAATCCCAACATGGGGTTTCACTTAGGCTCATAGTTCTTTCTCTCTTTCAGCTTCCAATTTCAAAGCTGGCGAACTCCATGTTTACGAGTTCTGTCCCCAAATCTGTAACCCAAAATTTCCATGTGTGAACTCAACATTTCAAGCTAAGTATTTTGCCACAAATGTAATGTTTAAGTGGAGTGGTTCTTCCTGGCATGTTCCGATATTCATCCCATCTTTTATCGATCACTCATTTATTTCAGCTTTGACACAGATGTAAAGACATATTGAAGAGCACAAAGTGTATTTAGTCGAAAGAAGAGCGCCTCTATCATTCTTCCTGGCTGCGTATCCAGGAACTAGTTTGCAAGCAACTACATCCAATCAGTCTCTTCTGAACCAATTTCGTAGGAACCAAAGGTGGTAACTTCCACCTTTGAACTAGGCATTCCTATGATACCAACTCTCAGTTAAAATTTAGAAGCACTGTGGTTTTCCCACATGTCTGCTTGTGCTTCGAGAACAAAATTCATAACTTTGATCAAGGACTTTGATTCAAAAAGCTTATTATCTACATCTGGAAATATTGGAGGTCACTGGAAATACTGAGCTTTATCTTCTTCCAACTTCAAGTGTTTGCAGAATCACGCTTGGGCTAGGAAAACCTCTGTGCTGTCAATGGTACTGATAGATTTGTGTAAAGAACATATTGAATAACTGTATTTAATAACTGTATTGATGGCGCCTTCTAATGCTTTCAGCATTACACTGATCATGAAATATATTCAGTCTTTTCCTGACTTTCCAGTCTTTTTTCTCTTCACCTTACTCAAAAGGTAATGGTTATGCTTCCATCAAAAATGGGCTTAAAAGACTTGCTTTGCCCTTATAGACTCTTTTACCTTCAAAATACTCACCAAAGCTGTCAGTGTATTACAGCAACTTAGTAGCCATATGACTCATCAACAAATCTATTTCTCTAGCAACTACAGTCAGTGACAAAGGTAACATTAGAAGTTCTCGCTTTGTCTGCTATAGTCTGGTAAGATCAAGTAAAACAGCCGTATTCAGTTCATGCAATCCAACTGCACTGAGGAGAAAATGGAAAAGAAACATTTCATACTGAAAATAGTTCAGTGTTACTTCATCACTTATTTTTAAATATAATCTTTGGGAAAGTGGTCGTGGATAAGCCAGTATGTCTGTGGTTAAACACACGAGTGCATGAATGCACACACACTCATTTGTGGTAGTTTTAGCAACAGATAGTGTAACAGTTACCCATTCGTATGTTTTATTTTAAGGTTCTCACTATTTTGTTCCACATATTTGCTCATCACTGCTCTATTTACGTCTAATGTCTGCTGATGGTTTATTTGTCCACTGCTTAAATTTCCTCTTATTATTAACATGAAAGGTGAAGGGTGTAAGACCTATCATCTTTGCTTATGCAAGTTTTCATAAACCCTTACAGTATATTCTAGTCCCACTGAAATCTACATTGCAGTGTATCTCTACTCAGCAAATTCAGTATCTTCCCACTCATTAAGCTTCCTGGCATTCTTCTTTCTTAATTAGGTCATGTAAGGTTTCAGTATAACCCAGATGATATCGGGCCAGATCTCTTCCTAAGTATTTGCCGGGGAAATAATCCTCCTTTCATATTTGTCATCCATCAGGTGAATCCAGTTCTAAGGGTCCAAACTTTCAGCTTGCAATAATATTTCAAAATAGTCACCCCTACATATGTTCTATCCACATTTTTTTCAATAAAAGTAGTTTTGAAGATATTGCCACTCAATAAGTTTGTTGTCTATTGGTTCAAAGGAAAGAACATTCAGCTGAAAAGATGAAGCAGTCACTAAATTATGAGATAATATTTACTGGATCATTTACCTTTTGTTTTACTTTTTAATCAAAAAGCTCTCTTCTCTGGGGATAGTTTAAAAAAAAAAAAGTAACAACATTTTTCCCTTACCGTATTTATGCATTTTAACAGAGATTGTAGTGTTGTACATATTTAAATACGCATGTTGAATATTTCCAAAGATTTGATATTAAAATAACACGAGTAATTGGGCTGTTGTTTTTTTCAAAGAAAATATGAAGTTTCTGTAAGTTACTTTTGATACTATCTCTCCTCAGTTCACAAAAACTTTTGTTCTGTTTTTTTAGCTAAAATTACCAGATTTAATAAAAGACCAGGCCTAGGTCCATATGATATCTGAGAAGTAAAAAAATCAAATATTGAGAAATATATTATCTTTGTGTCCCTGAGACTTGGGTAAAGCAACTCTGGTGTGTGTGTCTGTGTGTGTGTCTGTGTGTGTCTGTGTGTGTCTGTGTGTGTCTTGTACTTATTTGATTAGAGATGAAAAAATAAAGGGGTGGTTAAGAACTGCAGGAATTAGAGAAACACAGAAAGAAAAATACTTGGTATCATGTATACAAAAATAAAAGAAAACCAACAAAACTGTTTAAACAACTTTTATCCAATTCTTTATTTTTTTTTAGTATAGGATTCTAAAAGTATCTCATTAACTACCCTACATATTTTATTGTTGAAATACACCTCATTAGGATTTATTTCTCTAATTAATTTAGCACAGATGTTCTCAGACACTCATAATTTCATGAAAACAACAACTTCCATGCTAAATTTTTTGACACTTCATCACAACCCAATTATGAGTTTATCTTCAAAATTTGAGGAAGATCTTAATTCTTAATTGATTTATGAGAACATCTTAAAGAAGCCTCTGTTGCCAATGCCAAAAATATTCTGGCTGTTTAGTTTAATTCAAATTTAAATATAGCTTAACTTAAACTTCAAATATAGTAAATAAACTTTTTTCATTAACTAACTGAAAAATGTGCCATTTTCTAGCACTTTTCCTGGTGTTCATCTTTCAAAAATTCATAAAAACCTAAAGAAAAATAAATAACAGCTCAAGATGTATTACAATAATGTCACGATGAGAACTTAGACTCTTCTTCCACATAACGTGTATAAATGGCCTGTGCTGTCTCATGGATGATACCAGATGTCGGTGGTTCCAATATGTAGATTTGTTATTTGCTTCCCATTCCAGTTATATATCTCCAGTTCACAACAGACAAATCCAGAGATTTAAAATTTCAATCTCTACCTGAAACTGACCCTCTTGCAGCATACTCTTAGAGCCCCCAAATCCCTTGAGTCCTCTTTTCCCTCCAGTGCAATTCAGTACATTCAATTCCACCAGCATTAATTGGGCTTCCGCTGTGTGTAAAGCACTCAGTGTGAAGTACAACAGAGAATAAGCATTGGTCCTTCTCCATCATTTCAGCACAGAAGAGTGTGCTCCCTTGCTCTCCCCTGGAGAATGAAAGCTTCCAGTAGTATTACTGGGAACAGAAGTAAATATCGGAATATTGCTAGTTTCTTTATTCTCAAGTGGCAAATCTCCTCACTGAGTGTGTATCTACTTCTGCACCTGCATGTGTATGCACACATACTCGTCTCCATCAGATTCTCCATGGCAGGTAGGCTTTCCTATGTTTAATTTTCTTTCAAATAATTCACTTCTTACACACCACCAGTTATTTCTTATTTCTGTGGTCATGGAGATTCATTCAAAACACTCTCAACATGTCAGAGAGCACAGTAAAAGTTACTTTCACTAATTTGGAAAAATAAACAGGAACCCTCTATATAGGATGACAAGTTGGAAGGAAGTAGAAAGAAGAGTAAAACTTAAAGGCATCAGACTCCCTCAAAGCAACGTTATGGTTGCTATTTTCAGTCTGATCATTAGACATTTTCTATCTATCATTATTAGTAGAGTGGTAGGAAACCAGTCTGAATAAAATTTACAATAACAGTATCATATTTGCCCATATTTTTATTTAGTGTACATAAATGCACAATGCCATCAGAACAGTTTCATGTAGTAGAGTCCGACTCTGTGGATATCCGTTCAAACTGTCAACAGGGTTTGACGCTAATAATATTTCAAAATGGCGGAGAGGTAGCACGTGATGAGTGCACTGTCTGGTGTGCACTGACACTGGTGCAGAGAGTGATATTCTGCCAGGAGAACTGGGTAATAACTCTTGTAAGAGCGCACAGTTAAGACTGGAACTCAATTTTGAAGGACAAGTGGAGACCAGGGATGCTGACTTGCAGCACCGCTTCCCAATCATGACAAGAGACAGGAAGAATTTGACACTAAGCTTCCCCCACCAAATCGCAACCCTTTTACAACCAAGAAACTTGTACTGTTGTGAGGGGTCTATCTATATTCTACCTCTGTGCCAGAAATATGTGCATCTGTCTGTAATGATGAATCAAAATTATGGGATGGAATGGAATACCATGGCTGAAGAGATCTGGTGAGAATATTCATTGAGTGACCACATCTACTGTCTGGGCCACCCTAGTAAGAATCTGGAAACAAATGTTTAAATTCCTTTGCTGCCAAGAAAACAACACGAAAACAAATTTAAAAAAAAAAAATCCGCCTCTTCAGCTGTCCCCCCTGATGCCCCTGAGAATGTGATCTACTTTTGAGGCTAAATTCACTATCTGAACTCCCAAATGAAAGGAAGAGGAATTCAGGTTAGCCAGAAATTCCTTAGGTGAGTCTCACATCCTGTCCACAAGGATTATTTGAGAGATTTCTCATGGAATCTATCCATTAAGTAGTGAGACTAAGCTTTGTGATCTTTTTCCCAGGGTACATCCCCTATATGACTTGCAGATACTTACTAAAAATACTCACAGCTGAAAGCTCCTTACACACCCCTCACAGCATCACACGCATTTACACCCTTTCCAGCTGCCCGCTATATTTAAAATCATAGAATATTACTATGATGTTTTCCCACTTTTGGATCTTATTTTGTGAAAAGTCATGAATTAAAGTATAAAATCCCACCAAAACTACTGGTTATGTAAGAATCATCCAATTATTATTATAAAGTGAATTTTTATGTTTCCATCAAGTTTTCTCATCTTTCACTTCCCTAAAACAAACTGCAAAAGGATCATTATAGCAGTTCTTTTTCCCCCTGCTCTAATGGGAATTCTCACTCACGTGATTTACATCATATATAACAAAGACGCGTGCGACAGGACTGGATAGTTTTAATCAGATTTGAGCCATATGATGCCAGACAGAAACGTATGGCTTGGCATAAAAATCTGTAAGTCCGTATGTTCTAGATAAAGAGGTATCTCTGTGTGTGTGTGTGTGTGTGTGTGTGTGTGTGTGTGTGTGAGTATGCATGTACACACACACACAATTTGGATATGCTGTCATTTTTCAAAGTCTCAGATGTTTCATTTCTTCCCTTTTGACAGTTTAGATCTATTTGATGTTCGGGGACTAACATAGATTTTATAGCCAGATTTTTAAAGTCATTATCCAATGCGAGAGTGAAGGATTGCCTTCGTGTCATAACGAAAAATTGAAGGGACTTCAGTGTAAAGAGCAACTATGGTCAAATAAAACAAAACAAGTAAACAAAAACAAACAACAATGAAACAAACCATGAATAAATAAATAAGAGATAGAGAGAAGAAGAAAAAATACACTAAATCACTAAAAAAATGATCCCCAAATGTAGTTATACTCAGTTTCTGTCAGTGTTCTTGGCTTTCAAGCCGAACATCCCTGCTCTATGATGCAGGCACACACATATTTAGATATTTAAAGTATGTGCTCCAGGAGGACAGAGGGATTTCCATGTGAAATGATGTGATAGAATGAAGATTAACTGAAAGTAGCCATTTATCGTAGAATATTTAAGAAAATTCTGTTTTACAACAGGTATTAATCTCGGCATCACCTGCATGAATCTAACTTCTTAATTTGAAATTCTTGGAAGAATCCTGATGTCCTTTCACACTTTGGTTGCTTTATCCCATTAGTGGTCTCTTCCTGAGAACAAGCAGAAGGCATTCATCTACTCAGTAAATATTAACTGGATGCCAGACCCTCTGCTAGTGAACCTATTCACTGTCCTTCCTTATGGAAACATCCACATTATTTGCCTTAGGTTCTCTCATTTCTGATTTTTTAAAAACCTAACTTCTGAATTAGTTTCTTTGTGAAAACTTTTGTTTGCTCTAGAGTGTTCACCTCTTCTACCAATTAGAAGAGTAAAAATCTTGGGAGGAGAGAACATTTATCTCCTCCTGGGCAGCCTACCACTGTCTGAATTGTATCATACGACCGAAGGGGCTTCATACAACGTCGCTATGGCTGATCATTGGGAAGGAGTGTTTCTGAGAAGACTATGACTGTTCCTGGTCCCTCCCTTTCCTGCCCAGAGATGGGCGTCACTGTTAACAATTCCAACGTCATTATGGGATACTTGTCTCTAGTCCAGTATTTTATCCCTCCAGCTGAAAGCATGATCCCTAATCAACTAAAACCAATTACTACATGACTTTGGGGGATTAACCTCCCCACATCCCCGTCTCAACTTCTGTAAGGTACAGGATTTGCAAAATACTACTGCTAGGGTCCTTTCATATCCAAAATGCTGTTAGTCTAAAATTACATGACCATGGAGGACAAGCTTGCCTTCCTCACATATGAGGATATGAACACAATCTGTGGCCCAACTGATGGCCAAACTCCAGGGTTTCCTCCGACTGCACCGGCCACTCCTTCTCATCTCATCTGATGGATCTTCATTTTAGGCCTGACCACAAAGCACTCAAGTAGCTCAGGGCTCGAGGCTCATGCCGCTTCCTTTTCACTTTACAGGATTTCAACCAATTCCATGACTTTAAATGCCATCTCTATAAGGTAATGATTTACAGATTTATACCTATCTCCTGCCCTAATCTCTCCCTGGAACTCCAGACTTCTATATAAGTGCCTATCCAACATCTCCTCTTAGGTGTTATTTGGACATCTAAGACCTAATGTGTCTAAAATGAACTCTTGATGTCCACTCCCACCTTCACTGCAAACACTTGGCATGCTTCCAGTGTTCTAAATCTCAATAAATCTTACCACGATCCAGCCAGTTTCTTAGGTTAAAAACCCAAGAGGCATCATTTGCGCTTTTCTTTTGCATATGCCCCTATATCCACCAGCAGAGGTGCTGCCCTAATAATCCAACCATCTCACACCCTCCGCTGCCACCACCTCTGGCTCAAGCCACCATCATCCCTCACACGGTCTATGGCAACACATTCCTGATTGATTTCATGCTTCCCCACCACCTGTGATCCATGTAGCAGGCTTTTAGGACAAAACAAGATCTTGTAAATTATGCAGTTTAATACACCAGGGTTTTCTGATCATGGTTAGAACCTGAGTGTTCACCTAAGGCTGACAACATAATATGGCTCCTAGAAGAATCTCCAGCTATCTGTCCTCATTTACTGGTCTCCTTAGAACTGATTGTAACAGCCAGCACACTCCACGTCGGGGACTCTGCCCCTGCTGCCAGCAAAGCGCTCCCCACAAGTGCCTCCATGGCTCTCACCTCACCTGATTCATCTCCCTGCTTGAAACCACCTCTGTAATCCACTATATGAAAAAGTGCACACCTCCCTTTTTTCTCTAGGCCTTTGTCTTGCCTTACTTTGTACAACACATATTGTTCCTGGCATAATATCACACAGTTATTTTTTTTAGTATTTAGTGTCTCCTCTTCCAGTATGTAAGCTCCATTAGAACAGGGGATAGGTCTGCTTTGTTTACAGTATAAATATCAGAAGTCTAGAATCATACCAGGTACACAGTCGTTGTCTATTAAATATGTATTAAATGAGTGACTCACAGTATTAGTTCATGAGCTCCAGCCAGCCCGGCAAATCTAACCTATGCTGCTGGTTAAGATCTCTTGTGTGAGAGCTCCGTACAAAAGAATTTCTCAACTCTAAACATGGTCAGGAGAGTCGTAATATCTATCATTTCCTATGTGCTCGCTATGCTGCAGATAATGTGCTAAGTATTTATTCTTTCCTCACCTTCCTTAATCCTCAAAAGGAAACTACCTGGGATTACTTCCACTTCTGAGGTAAGAGACAAGAAGTATGGGCTTCACAGTTAATAAGTGATAAAACAGGTATAAAATCCAAAGGCTGCCCAAGGCTACATAGACTGTGTGCTTCAGTTTCCTACTTTAACACAAAGCTCAGACTCAAATGCCCGCAAAGGCCGATCCATGTTGGAAACCATCCAGTGGCCTTCTTGCTTTCCTTTGTCAACTCACCTTTGATAGAGATCTGGGCACAGATAAATATTCCTCTGCCACGGGGGCAAAAAAGGAAACAGTCGTGAATTCATGATGATGCTTCAAAGTAGTTTGCAACAGCGAGCGGGGAAGACAGTACACAGACACATCCTAGAGAGGGAAGCCACCGCTTGGCCCTAGCCGATTGTAGGATGAAGGAATATGCATCCAGAGCTGTCCGATTTCCCGCTTCCTCAAAAGAAAGTAGAAATTCCAATTTTTCAATGAAATTTCACAAAGTTGTACATGTTAGCTGAACACTCGCAAGGCCTGGAGACCATACAAAGCATATCTGTAGGCCATGTCCAGCCCACAGACCCCCTCGCTGGACATCCTGACAAAGTTCTGAGCCAGGTATTAGAGCTGAGGGGTGAGAAGTGGGGATAGGAACGCGGAAGAGAGAATACTTAGGTCATGGTCACAGACACATGATAAGGAGGGAGAACTGGCACTTGGTAATGCCATTAGCGTATGAGATAATCAAGTCCCAAAGCTTTAGAGAGGGGAATTACACCCATCTGAGACAGTCAGAGATTCACAGAACAGGTACCATCTGAACAGCCCCTGCTTTGTGTGGAAAGATACTTACGTCAGTGTTGCAGGGTTCAGATCAAATCATGAATTACATGTAAAGCTCCGAAAAGTAGGAGGCACTTACACATTTCAAGAATCTTAATTACAAACTAGAACTGGCAGCACAGAAAATATTTGAAATGTATATAAAATCTAATGCTTGCACAGAATGAGTCTGTCACCATCTTATTAAAATAATGTGTATTTTTCAGGTTCTTGATTGTAACTACATTTTAGGACTAGGGCACTAAGCCATGGAAGTTCTATTTTTAAATAAAATCTTTGTATGATTCTGCTTCATACCCCGGGGGTGCCGGGGACAGCATTTTACTTCTCCCTTCCTCCTTTCATTGATTGACAAGTGTTTTGTTGAAAAACTAAGTCGATTCTCATTTTGTTGGTGACATGGAGACAGCTTTGAAAATTCATTGTGCCCATTTCTTGAAAGGGACTTCTAGTGATCAGGAACTGATCTGAGATGTCCAGCAGTAATGGTTTCTCCCCAGCTTTTCATAACCTTCCTCTCCTCAGTCCAGTAGCCGAAGATTTTTGGTTTGTGGCTTTTAAAGTGTTGCTAGGGTACATATTTCTGCACATGAATGGATCTGTCCACCCACATAGCCTCACTACACTGTGCTCCTGCAATTATAAATTAAATAATAATTTAATTTTAAAATATTTAAATTTAATATTTACATTCCATATTGGACAATATATTTTGAAGACAGCCATTTTCTGATGAATGTTTTTAATTTTAAGGACTCTAATATAAGGAATAATAAAAGTGACATTTTAGACTATTCTGAATTTAGGAGCATAAATAGGAAATTTCAGGGCCTAGTTTTCAAGAATAGACGCTAACAGGATCAACAGAATTAAACCTGTCATTATGTAAAAAATGCTTTTTCATCCTGCACATATTTTAAGATCCGTTTTTGAGGTTTGCAGAGAGCTTAATTTTCAGTGTAGAGTAAAAGATAGCGTTACCCAGTGTAGGTGATAAATTAGGTTATCACAGTTATTTGCACGACCCTTAAAAGGTGAGCAAACCAAATACACCTGAAAAGCAGAGCTATTAACCTTAAAATGGGTTACAGATTTGATCTGTGGGTAAAGACACGCAAGCAAACGTGAAGGATTTTGTTAATACTCCCACTATTTGGTTACCGGTATTCGAATATTTAGACATAACATCTGTGAGCTAGCTCAATAGTGTATACAGGGAATTTTTATCTGTTTGGTTTTCTGACTTGACTTCTGCTTTTCCTTTCTGAATTCATTTCACACTACCTGACTACTCGTAACTAAAGGAGCTTATTTCTACTACTGTAACAAGCCTTCAACTGGCTGTTTTCTCTGTACACCTTTTTCATCGCCACTGATATATCTTTGTTCATATTATTGAGGCCATCAGCAACGAGGGGAGTGAGACTTGAGTTTAAATTCAGTTCTGCTATGTATAAACTGTATCTTTGTAAAGTACTTAATGTCTGAGTTTTCCTTATTCATGAAATAAATGCCATGTACAGTTATCGTAGGGACTCCATCAGGCAGGTAGCTTATCACAGTGCTCGATGTATATTTCATGCTCATTAAGGAGGACAGTCACTTTCTTTAATGATGCTATTCAAAATTTAACTTCTCAGAAACCTGCTAGTGACTCAGCTTGAGTACAGAACATATCTCACGTGGACAAGGTAGTGTGCTGATGAGGGGCAGTCAGAGACATAATCCACTTTCAGCCCATCTCGTTCACCTTGACAAACCACCAAAATGCCCTGGGTCCAACTACCCTGTGAAAAAACTTGAAGGGAAGATGATGAGGCCTCTTTCAGCTTCCAGAATCCTGTGACTGGACTCCAATTATTATTCAGGCTCTTCATGCACTTTTTACATAGGGAGAATGTTCCCATATTCTGCTGTATTTATTCATATATTGCCTAGTAACCATTCTTCAGATTTTAAAAAATTAGTATAATGCAATGACCAAGGTTATGCCTTTTGTACCTAAAAAGTAGGCTTTTGGGGGCAATGGGGAGAAATAGGTGCTCAAAAAAACCTAATTTCATGAATATTCTCCCCATGACCCAATCCCCAATAGCATGAACCTGTTCAATGCCACGTTTTTACAAGCAACACATCTTCTAGACTTAATTCTTGGAGTCTGCTGCTGAATTTTGATATTATTTGTGTGGCAAAACAATCTTTTACGTCAACATACCCACTGAAATTTTATAAAATTTCTTACATTTATTTTTAGATAATAGGTATTTAGTTTTTAGATAATAGGTATTATGTTTCTTAAACATATACAAAGGAAGAGCAGAACGTCCCATTGTTATATTATTCACACAGCACTCACTATTTTATAAAGAAAATAAATCACAAACAGGGGTAAAAAGGTGTAACATGTAGGGTGACACCGCCTTCGCCTCAGTTATTCGACCCCAAGTTGGTCATTTTATCAGTTTTCTGTTTTAATCCAGAATGTCTATGCAAACCCAGCATATGTGTGCAGATTTTTTTTTTTACAGCGTATAATGTCTACATAATGTATATGTCTACATAAGGTCCTTCTCTCACTACCTTTCTTTTTTTACTCTTAGTTCCACTTCTTGGAAATATTTCCTGATAAGCCATACAAAACCACACGGCTTTTAAAGAGTGGCTCCATAGTGTTCCATTATATGGGTTTTCCTCAATTTAGATTGAATGGCTTTCTAATAGGCCCCTTAGTTGTTTCCAGTTCTTTGTTATGATGAACAATACTGTGGTGAACAGCGTTTTCCTACATCTTGGCAATCTTGGGTTAGTATGTCCTAGCCCTGTGATTAGGATCCAAGGATATGCAAATCTGTTTGCAATTTATTTTATTTAAAAGAGGCCATATAATCATTTTTAATTTCTGATCCTCTCAGAATCTATGTCCATTTTTCGGATGAGAAAAAATGGGAATTCAGTAAAAACACTTGATTAGTAAGCGTGGAAGCGAGATTAGAACATATCCCTCCCTAGGTTCTTCATCGCTTTCTGTCACCTCAAACTGAATGCTCAATGAATTCCAAAGAAAAGGTCATTTGAAAAATTGGGCATCTTCAACAGATGGATTAAGGTGGTAGCTGGTAGGCCTTTGAAGAAATGCATAGAAAGAGACTCAGAGAAAGACACACTGTGCTTTTTTTCTCCCACACGGACCTCTTTGGAGTTACAATAAAGCCAAGCTTTTCTCTTCCCTTGTTTACCAGGTTCTATGAAAGAGAATAGAGAGAAAGATATTCCTGTTGATGAAAATGATGACAGATAAAATGTGTTTGAAGGCTATAAAAGCTTCTTACATCTGGAGCAGCTGGCAGCCTGGGATTGGACTCTAAGGGGAGCTCATAGATATCTAATTTGAGCAATGGTTAAAAGTAAACTTGGGAACAGCTGATTCAGTGCAGTTATCTCTGGCTCTGGGAAGTTTTTGTGATGTTCGGAGGCCAGCACATAAAAATCCACATGACACGTATTTGCTGAGTCTAATATCCTTATGAAAATGAACGGGAATGATTTACAGGAATATATTAGACACAGCTGTTCTTATATAAACCAGGATATAACATGCTAGAGCAGGTAATGAGCCATTAAAATGGGCAGAAAGACCCGCTAATGTTTCAATAATTATGTATATTAAAATATACAAATAACATTACAAATACCAGTAGCACAGAAATCCGATTAGATAAATTGCTAGTCATTCAGCAAATAGTTTTGGCCTACCACGAATAAAGCGTTTCGCTGAGACCCAAAAAGGACACAGAGTCTTTGTACCTCAACTATATTTCAGAATCACACACCAGAGATGCTGTCTACAAAGCGAAGCAACTTAGTGCTATAATGAGAACAGAGATGGAGGTGGGCCAAGGCCAAGCACCAAGGTCATTTAGTCACAAAAGCTGTCTTTTGGAAAGCTATGACATAAACTATGGTGATTTTGAGCCCCAGAGGTATCCGCTCAAGTCCCACATCAGAGCTTTCAGGGATGCGCACAAAGAGGAAAAGTCAAGGGAAAGAGAACGCTTGGTTGGAGAAATTTACATGAGAAGATTCTAGCATGATGGGCCTCCAGACTTCACAAGGAGTCTGGATCCTGGGCCTGATAAATGCTTTCCTCATGATGCTTCAAATCTGGATATGGATACAATGTACATGCACCAAGTTCCCTAACAGGAAGCAACATGCAACAAACGTGAGGTAGGGCAATGCAGTAAGCATCGCGCGCAGATAGAAGGGAGAGCAAGAGACTTTGCACTGAAGGTGGCAGAGGCAGTATTATTGAGAAGTGTACTCAGTTGAGCCCTAAAGCGTACTAAGGTTTTTGACAGGTATTAATCATGCTGGAAAGGAAAGGTAAAGAAAATAACATAACCAAAGTCATAGAAATAAGATAGTACAAGATGTATTTGGGAGACAAGGAATAGTCCAAAATGGCTCAAGTGTAAGAAATATAGTAAGAAATCAGACTCTCAAGGGTTTGGGGCTGTCGGGCTAAGGAATTTATATTTTAATTGAACAGACAGTGAGAGTCATTCAATATTTTGATCAGGGAAACAATGCGATTATAATGGCACTTTCGGAAGATTACTCTCGTGATGATTATGAAGTCGTTTGGAAAGAGGGAGTTCTGGAGCAACCCTATTAAAATAATCCAGGGAACAACGCTTGGACTTAGAAAAGTAGCAGTGGGGATGGGACGGAATGAAGTGATGGAAGAACTGTTGCTCAGGAAAAGGCAACATGAGACTTTAAGGTTGGTGAGAGAGAGAGAACGAGAAGAAAAATAAGAGGCGCAGCTTAAAACATGTTTTTGAACCTCAGTGAGGTGTTAGAGAAGACGCGGGAAACATGAGACTGAAGGAGATGCACATATTGAAGTTGTTCCGTTGGTGGGGCTTCTGTGCAGAAACATCCGGCAGACCTATAGAACTACATCAGTGGAGCTCAAAATCAGTAACATGGCTGGGATTGTATGTTTGGAATTGATTTTTCTCTGCTTAGAAATGCTACTTGAACACATGGATGAGGGTCAGAGAATATGCAGGGTAACACAGGCGAAGAAAACAGTGGCGCCTCGGTGCCTCAGTTGGTTAAGCGTCTGCCTTTGGCTCAGGTCATGATCCCAGGGTCCTGGGATTGAGTCCTGCATCAGACTCCCTGCTCAATGGGGAGTCTGCTTTTCTCTCTACCCCTTCCCCCTGCTTGTGATCTCTCTCTCTCCCACACACTCTCTTTCTCTCTCTCAAATAAATATATAAAATCTTAAAAAAGAAAAAAAAGGTGGGGGGGGCTAAGGAAACAGACCATCTCATTGAATCAAGAGCAAGACGCAGCAGCCAAGGAGTCAGAGAATGAAAAGGAAGCCTAGGTAATAACACAGTTGCCAGGACAGAAAGGAGAAGTGAGGAGAACTAGATCATTCAAGGTATAAAATATACACACAGGAGAAATCGAGGTCTGAGGAAAGACCACTGAATTTGGTCTGTGGGGTGTGATTGGTTTAAGAAAATGGTGGCAGCAAGAGCAAAGAGCATCTCAACCATATCCTTTGAAATAACCTTTCAACAGGGCTTCCTACTCTAACCTTTCCCTTATCAACCATCCTTCTTTCTATCCCAAGTTATCTTTCTAAAATCCAAATTTAGTGATATCACTACTTGGTGAACATTTTTCAATGGCTTCCATGACCTACAGACTTCAGGGCTCTTCCAACTGTGGCCGCACCCAATTGACACCATTTGCTGAAATCAGCTGCGTGTTGTTTGCCCTTCTTAAACAGGTGTCAACTCTTTATACTTCTTACCTTTGCTAATGCTGGTGTTGTTTTGTTTTGTTTTGTTTTGTTTCGTTTTGTTTTGTTTTCAAAATAGAATACCTTCCAATGTTTCCCAGCAGCCTAATGGTCTACCTTGGTCATCTCCTGGCTGAAGTCCTTTGGGCAGAACAGATTCCTCAAGTCAGTGCTTCCGTAGACCTTTCCAGAGGTCTCACCTATGCTATTAGATCACATTTACTGAACAATGATTTGTTCACACACCTTGTGTCCTCTATTGTGGTACTAAGTTAAAAACAGTGTCATATTCATTCTTAGGGTCCAGAACCTAGCATTGTCCACATATGTTAGTTTTTATTGCTTTTGAATGAAGGAAGGAAGGGGTTGTAACTCGCTACTAAAACGCAGGGTGTTTGGGGATGGGGAGAGCTGAGCATGTTTGAGAGTAAAGCAAAGAAGGAGTAAGTAAAGGGAAAGAGACTGCTGATGCTAAGAGGGAAAGGAGGAGATAACTAATGGAGCTATGTCCTAAAGAAATCAGGATGTGTTACATAAATAATATAGATGCCTGTGTGACTCTTGGAGAGAGAGGGGGGGGCACCTTTTCACCTGAAGCAGGGGACCGTGGACAGGGGGTCATAAGTAAAATGATGTGTCAAGCACTGTGATAGGTGCCTTAGATAGCTGTGCTCATCATTCATCATTATAAGCCATGTAACCTCTCTATTTTCAGATGATAGAACCAACCCAAAGGGTTTTAGAACCTGGTCATAATCACAGAGCTAAAATCTGAACCCAGGGCTCTTTCCTCCAAGGCTCATGCTCCTTCCATGGAAATACAGAAAAATTAGCACTGGTTGGGGGCATCAGAGGATATCAGGAGAACAAGGCATTTTAGATTGTTAGAAGGCAGAATTAAAATAACCTACAATAAGTCCACACTGGCTTTGTTTGCAGGCAAGTGAAGCCAGAATGCTGCTTTTGTGAATATAATAATTTATTTTGCTACATTCACCAGTTTGAACTAAGAAACAAAAGGTGCCTGTTACGTTTCAAGGTGTGCAATCATTTTCTGAATATTTCCAGCACTTTTCCTTAGATTCAGGAAGAACATATTGGTTAATTTATTTTACAAATAAATTATACAAATAAATATGCTGTCGGTGTTCAGTATTGTGCATTTCCTATGAAGCACCAAGGCAGAATTAGGTATAGTCGTTAGGGAAAGATACGTTAATGGAGCTTAGATACAAACAAAAGCACTATGTCATGAAGTAAAATATGCTTGCTGTAGAGTGGTTCAAACGTAAGTGAAGATGATGCAATAATTCACTTGAGCCTAAAACTTAAGGTGGGATACTTGCCATTGAGAAGCAGGTGGGTAGAATAGGCATTCGATAAGAAAGAAGGGAAGAGATGGGGAGGGAAAGAGAGGGGAGAAGAAGGAAGAAAATATGGCGCAAAGACTGAGGGGCCGGCAGGTGGTCCTGGTAGCCAGAGCTAGTCCAGCAGGAAAAGCATAGGATTAATGACAAGGTCCAAGGTGTACAGTTTTTCATTACAGCTAAGATGTTACTAAGATCTGTACTCAGCAGGCAATAGGGAGCCACTGAGGCATGAAGAAAAGCCCAACAAGAGCCAGTGTGATTTCACAGATTGGATCAAGTTTCTTCATCCACTAAAACCCTATAGCAGTTTCTCCTTGGTGTTGGAGTAAAGGTTAAAATCTGTATCTGGACCCTCAGTGATGCATCATCTAGTTTCCACCTAACGCTCCAGGTATAAATCACGATTCTCTACCACTTCCACCCCAGAGTTTTAACATATTCAATAGTTCCCTCTTTCTCTCTCTCAAATTTCTTCTTATACCTCACTTTCTCAGGAAGAGATTCTTCTCTGAGATTCTAGGCTAGATTAGTTCTCTATTTATACTGTCTTCCAACACCAAATTACAATTGTAATTCTATAGATATGTGGGTCATTACTTGTTTAACACCTGTATCCAAAATTAAATTATAAATTCCATGAAAGCAGGGACTTTCTAAAACCCTCAGAGCTAACACAGGAAAGAAATACATAAATTGGTTCGGGATAGTGGCTCATTGGAGATGATTTATGTGATATAAGGACTAGAAGTGAAAAAAAACAGGACATTTTTGAAATGTCTAGAAGCGGGTTATTAGAGATGTGATACAAATAAAATAAGAGAGGTATGTTTACAAGGTAGTTTAGGATTAGGAGCAATAGGGCTTGGAGATTAATTGGATGGATTATGTCTAAATAATTTGAGGGGCCCTTAAATATATTTAATAATAAATATTTAATATTTTTATAAAGATTTTATTTATTTATTTCTCAGAAAGAAAAAGAGAAAGAGTGGGAGAGATAGAGTGACAGTGAGCACAAGCAAGGGGAAGGGCAGGCAGAGGGAGAAGCAGCTCCCTGCTGAGCAAGGACCCCAATATGGGACTCTATCCCAGGACCCTGGGATCATGACCTGAGCTGAAGGCAGATGCTTAACCAACTGAGCCACCCAGGAGCCCCATCTACAAGATCTTAATTTTTTTGATTTTGAAGAAATCCTTTCTCAGTTCTACAAAAATCTCTGAATAGTCCAATTCTTTTTGTTCCTACATATCTTCTATAGAACTTTATACAAATATTTATTGAGAACCTATGCCAGGTACTCTTCTGTGTACTTGAATGTCAGTGAACAAAGCAAAGATCCCTACATTCATGGAGCTTACAACAGTTTGCAGAAGAAAAAGAGTAAACAGTATATATGAGTGTATCATATTGTCTATTTGAAGGCAGTATGTGTGGGACAAGGAAAAGTAGAGCACAGTAAGGCAGAATCCACACAAGAAGCCCAGTGGCATGACACCTGTTATCTATAGCACATAACATATATTAATTTTAGCATTTCTGTTTTATTGTTTTACTTCTAATTAAACCCAGAAACTTTCCAACTGTAGGTATTCGATGAAATATAATTGCTCTTTTTCTCATCTATGTCCTGGAGATAATATCTTGAAGAGCAGGAAAGGAGCTGTAGGTGGAAAGCTTCCTTCCTGGGCAGCCTGTGGGGGTCAGAGTCCCACACCAGCACCACACCCTGCCCCTCCCCTGCCCTTTGATTAAGGCACAGCTCTCAGCACCTCCCCCTACTTAGCATCTCAGCGTCTTTCCTAACACTTCTGGATAATTCCTTTATTTTGCCATTCTGAAAATAATAAATATTTTCTTAGGCTACTTTTCTACTTGTCACTTTTGTCAGTTCCTTGTCCCTAAAATCTTTCATGGCCTTGTTTACTCACATGAAATCACCAGACAATGTATTTCACATGTAGGTTAAATTTTTTTTCCAACTAGCTTGTTACATTTAATTTTTCATTCATGAATTATAATTTTTTCATGGCTTTCTGAATAGCATTAATAAAATTTGCATATTCATCATAACAGTAAATAACACAATATAAGATGATGAATATTTAATAGCGTTTTCTCAACTTTTAGAGAACATTTGGAACAATTCAAACTGTTGAGACACTGTTTACTTAGAAACTGACTTTCTTGAAACAGAAGGTAAACATATTTTTTAAATTTGTTCAGAGTTTAAACAGTAGGAAAAGAATAAATTAATCCTTTAACTTATCCTCTTTCATGAAAATTTTGTCATCGTCTGCAATATACACTCATAGTCCACAAGAAGATTATTTTTTTCAGCTGAAAAAATTTGTTAAGTACATCCCATTATTTAAATTAATTAAAGCTTAACTACAACAAGTTTAGAAATGAAACATTTCATTATCATTTTCCTTATTCCCAATAGTGGAGTGATTTTTTTCATAATAAATTAAATGTACTGATTATTTTGGTTTTATGCAAACATGACTTCAAGGTGTCTATATGTTTTCAATTAATGGATCAATCAGTTCCATAAAATTCTAGATTCCTGGCTTCTCTTTAAAAATAAAAAGTGGGGCGCCTGGGTGGCTCAGTCGTTAAGCATCTGCCTTCAGCTCAGGGCATGATCCCAGAATCCTGGGATCGAGCCCCGCATCAGGCTCCTCCGCTGGGAGCCTGCTTCTTCCTCTCCCACTCCCCCTGCCTGTGTTCCCTCTCTCGCTGGCTCTCTCTCTCTCTGTCAAATAAATAAATAAAATCTTAAAAAGAAAAAGTAACCTCAATACCTCTCGTTCCCTCATTTCTGGCTGCCTCATTTAGTCATATATTTGTATCATCCCTCTGTCTCTGAAGGCATAGAAATTGACAGATCGAATCCATTGATCCAGAAAATAAAGTATAAGAAGTGTCCCCCACTTTTTCAAAAAGCTTGCAACATAATAAGAAATAAAAAATAATCTGTAAAAAAATAATTAAAGACAAAGTTTTAATGAGTTAATAAATGTATTTCCTCTGCTTGTACTGATTAGACATCCCCCCCCAAAAAAAACACCCTGAAACCAATGCTGTGGATGTGCAACCCCCTTAAGGTATAAAAGGGAAGTTGAAGGTTGATCAGATTAGAGAGAGTAAGAATTCCTTTGGGAAGCTGGTAAGCCGTAGTACCATGATACTCAGGAAGGGAATGTTTATCATAAACTGAATCCAGTTGAGGGGAACTCAGTCACCCAAAAAGTTGAGTGTGTGTCTCCTGGGACTGAAAGTCGTCTAAAGGTTAAAGGTTGCAGGAGTGACCAACCAGGTGGCCAGCTCTGACAGAAAAAAACTGAAGAAAAGAGCCCTCCCAGCAGCAGGGGGCTGGGAGGAGATACCATGACGGAGATTTCCAGCCCCCCTACTCCAACTTTAGGCTTTCCAACATCCCCAGGTGTGTGTGTGTGTGTGTGTGTGTGTGTGTGTGTGTGTGTGTGCGGGCATGGGTGTTGGGAAGAACAAGTTAGATAGATTCGAGGTTTTGATTTTACACTGAATTCAACTTTTTAAAGCCTCACCTAAGGGATTGTTTCTTTATTACCTGAAAGTAATCATAAAAAGTACAGAATTACTTGAAATTTCAGCCCAAGTCCTAGACGTACAGCTTGCTGAGAATTAGTTGAAAGGTGGCCAGAGAGGGAGATTGTAAAGTTTTCTTTCGGTGCTCTTCCTAGTCCCACTCATCCAGTGAGGTTACACAACATGAGATGTGGCACAGGGGACTGCCACAGCCGTTCAGCGTGGAGTATAGAAAATTAGTTCAAAGCAAAGAAATGAGCATGTATTGCAGAGGGTGACAACATTTTGAGGCAAGAGGATAAAGAATTGGAAGAGAGCTGGGCACTGATTACAGATGATTGTAGCCACATAGGAATTCTGTGGGTACGTCAAAGTGTGGCCCCATTGCTCAAATATTTCAGTGGATCACTCAGCATAAGTAACTAAAAGCTGGAGATTGTCTTCGGATGTGAGAATAAAAGTGCATTATGGCTTCATGTATTTTGCTTTTTCTTTAAGAAATACGAATAAAATGGCCTACCATGCTCCCTTATCAGCTGCCACAATTAAGTTTACCAAGTAAATCAACACGGGAAGAAGCATATCAAACCACTGTTTCAGTAAGCGTAGGATTCTGAAGTTGAATGGATAAGGAGAAGTGACCTGAAGCCGGGAGAGGAAATGATGTGAGTAGATAGTTTCAGAGTAATAACAGACTAGAAGCCGATCACTTGAAGAGTAATACAGAGAAGAGGTACATCAAACGATAGCTCTCCAGGAGTTTCTTTTGTCATTTTGAATAATATTTAATTAAACACATAGAGACAACCATGGTCCTAGGAACAGAGTATTGAACTTGAAACCATTGGATGAAGGCTGCCTTTCTACCTAGCTGTCCATCAAATTCCTGCATATGTCTATACTGATTGCTGAGAAAGACAGTCTCCCACAGGTCTCCTGGGCTCCTACATATCTTACTGACTTTGTCAATTAGGCAAAGCCCTGACTGCTCTCTACAGGGGCCATTTCTCAGGGTCATGTAAACAGAGGGCAACCTTAAGAGATGATGTAATGTCTGCTTCCGAAACCACAAAGAGGTTTGCTTACTGCTTGCTATAAAAATGATGCATTCCCCAAGCACAGTGTTCCTCGGTTGCAGTGCAAAGCCACAGTGTGGATAGCATCGGTCTGGGCCTTTCCATAACACGCCCATGCAAGGATGAGGGAAACCAGCACAAACGTGGTGATGGTCATGCTGCTTGCTGTGCTTCGAGCTACAGAATCACTGCCACGGGTGTCTTGTACCTTCTGCCAGCTTCCATGAAACATTAACAGGCAAACTTACTAGCTTGCAAGTAGGTTTGACCCAACAGTCGTCACTGATGTGTAGTCTCTACTGGCTTTCCCTGGCTGGGTATATCATTCAAAGGTATTCAAAATATTATATTTGGAATGCTCTTATGTTGCTAGTCTAAACGGTCCTTAATTTTTGGAAAACTATAAATGTTAATGCCTCAAACAAATTAATAACGTGTATACCTGGGGAAGTCAAAATGCTCTTTTTACCTGTTTGTTTCTTTTGTACTCATCCTTTAAATATTCATCTTCAAAGTAAGCTTCAAGATACTCTAAATTCAGATCAGCATGTTCTTATCATCTGGACTTTCCAGCTTCCCCTCTTCCACCAACCTCTGTTAGCTCTTTTTCCTCCAGAGACCTATTCACACACACCCACACGAATACGCATGACTTGAGTTCAGGACAGAAAGGTGATCTGCTGGTCTCCATTCATCCTGTGACATTGATTGCAACTTGTACATGTCAAGGAGTTAGCTCAACATGAGAGCAAGCTATAACATAATAAACAGATGCAGCAATATAAAAACTATTACTAGAGTCTTATAAGCGGCAGGCTGCAGTAGGATAATTATGAGGATGAATGGCCTTATTAACGTCAAACACAATAGTATTTTCAATAAACTTACAACAAATCTCCTATTCCTTTGCAACGAATATTGAAGACTTGTGGAAATATGAACTTTTTCTCAGATTCATAAGGGCCTAAGAAGAGATAGTGACATAATTATAATTATATTAAGAAACACGGTTGATTGGTTGTCAGCATACTTTACATTTAACAATCCTGGGTGTTTTTACGTGATAATGACATAATGACAGTAATGAACTTAGAAGCTATTCTTAGCAGAGTATCACAGCAGAGTGCAATCGATTTCTGCATAAGCTATAAATGCAATCCCCAACCTTATAGGTTATTGTAAATGCAAAGCACAAATTCTCATTCATAACTACTTAATTAAAGAACATTATTGGTTTACCTGTAATTGCTTTAATTTATCACAGTGTTACAATTTATAAGTAATGTGTGTTATTCTTCAGTAGTTTTATTGTAATTACACATAATTTACAATTCACATTACTGGATTTCTAATTAGCCTCTAAATATTCTTGGTTATAAAAATGAAAATACTATTTTAAGGAGAATAGGATAATTAACAATGTATTAAATCTATTGGCTATCAAGCATTTACCAAACAATAAAGTCAACTAATTTAGACTATTTAGTTGGCAAGTTGTAAAATTGTATAAAGTTATGGAGTACAACCTGCCTCTCCTTGAGGTATTAACATTGATAAATCTCTGTTTCACATTAATCTCGTTGGCACTCTGATCCACATTATATTTAGCAAAGTGACACATTTACTATCTCTTTTTGTGTCGGGGTGGATGATGCTGGAGAGGTGGCCAGGATACACACTGACTATCATGATATCCCAAAGTGAGTTTGTCTACTTTCACAGTTTTCAGGTTATTCTACTCTGTAGGTCGAACAGTGACAAATTCAGTCAGTTGAATCTTCTTTGTTCCTGGAAATTGTGAAAGATCATGTGGTTTGTTCAGTAAAATAACATTTTTGAAGTTTTGCTGCAAGTTTCTTAAAAGCCTTGTTTTGGCATGAAATAGCTATAAGCCAAAGTCACGTGACTTGGCCATTTTACTTAAAGATGATTAATGAAAGACACTTGACTGGCTCTAAATGTTCCATAGAATATGCAGCCACCTGTACAATGTGTTTCGAAAGGTCTTCAGACTTTAACATCTCCTCTGAACCAATCTGCTATTTCTACTAATGGAAACAGTGCTTTGGGTTAGGCACGTACCCAGAAAGTTTCTTTGTAAATGCAAATATGCTATGTAGCATGGATGAAACATGAATCATTGGTCCTTATTACTGAATTCAGGGGAATTCATTTTTTAGATGAGCTAGTATCAGGCAGAAAGGGTAAGAGATACAGAAAAAACGAAGTCAGAAAACAAAGAGGAGAAAGACAATAGCAGGGAGTTCTGTTGAGGACAGAAGCTTGAGCACAATAACAAAAGGAGCAGGTATGGTAGAGGTCTCCTGGAGCCCAAAGGGCCCTGTGAAGTCTCTATGTACCAGGACAGAATAGAAAATCATTGGGAAGAATGGAGACGGGCACCAAAACCAAATGTCCATTGTGTAGTAATTTTGCCTAAGGCCAACCTTAAAATCACCCTGCTAAGATTTTTCTTTTTGTTCCAGCCCTTAAAACTATGGCACTTCATATCTTTAATGAAAATGGAGCTTTCCATAATTCAGAATAAAAATAATTGGCTATAATTTTGTAAATTGAATCGAAAGATAAAATGCTGAAATCATAAATGTCATTTACATTTCAAGCCATATCACCAAAACTGCCAATCATCTTCTGAATTCATCAGCATTAAATTTGGTTCTGTACTCTAACTACACTCACAGCCATCGGCAAATATGAACCATTCATGGGGCAATATTCTAGGGATTTTTGTCTGCTGATATTGAAATTACCCATATCCCCACCCTGCATCATTTTATATTCAGAGACCAAATCAAAGATTCCAACGATTGTGGTCATTTCAAGCACCCAAGGGTTCATAGGTCTGTCTAGGCTCTTCCATTAGCAGTGTCCCTGTGATGAAATCAACAAAGCCCTATTGTGAGGACTTTGGGGACCAGCTTGGAAGCATTTTGTGATAATGGTGCTCATTGTAACTGGATTTGACCCATGGTTAACTCATAGCAGCAACTAAAAATGCACGCATTTAAGCACACTACATAGGATCCTAGCCCAAACCAAGCTGTGTGTGTCAGCCCAGTGATGTCACAAAATGTCCTGTGCAATTGATTAGCTGGCTGCATTCAATTGGACTCAATGTATTTTTTGTGTATTTTTAGGCAAGAAATGTGCAATTAAGATTTGTGGGCTGTCTGCATTTCCTTCTCTTCCAGACTGTCTATATTCAGTATGTTCAAGTCAGTTCTTAGTTTAGATTATAAATGTGTCTCACTTACTCCTAGAAACAGGTTGATTGAGTTGATTTTTCAACAGCAAAATTCCCCTTTCTTTCTGAGTGTGTGTATGTGTGGTTTTAAATCATACTTAAACAAATATAGGAATATGATGTTGGAAATCTGCACTAATCGAAGCAAAGAGTCTAATGGGCCTTATAAAGGGTAAGGACGTGCCATACCTCAGTTGATTGCTTCTCAATTAGGACACAGAATGCTACCCCATTCTTCCTTCTGGGTATGACTTGAGTCTGTACAGTGCAGTACATAAATGATTTTCCATGGCTTTTTAAAAGGCGGTGCATATTAATATTTTAAACTGAAGTAATTGCTTCTTGCTCAGCAATGGGTTTCATTTATGAGTGTTTATCCTCAGCAAATGGAAAGTATGGTTAATCTAAGTTAAAAATGGGTTCTTTAAATAGCTCTAATTACATTCTGTTTATATTTGTATGTATTAGACACTTAAGATTTAATCGGTAGCAGTTCTAACAAACCATAATGTTTATTAGCTGGTTTTAAATTATTGTTATGGATGGCAGTTGAATGAGAAAATAAATGATTTGCCTACTATAAAACACAGTAAATAAAAGATGGACCAAGGTTAAAAAAAATGATTTTTAGCATCACTTCACATTTTAAAGTAATTTATCAGAAAGAGGTTATATGAGGTAGATCCTTCCTTTTTGTTGTTGTTTTTTTATTGCCTAAAGATACAAAACTAGCATGGTTTCTAGTGGTATGAAGTTAGTGGGAGTTTTGTTTTCAAAAATCTTTAAGATCTTGGTGTTCAAGTGTCAGAAGAGAAGGGACTAAATTTTACATTTTAATTTATATTTATTTTACTTTGAAGTAGAATAAACATCAGAAATAATAGGTTGATTTATAAAATGTTAAAAGCCCATTTGCTTTAGGTTGATGTGATGCTGGATGAAATCAATTTAACTTGCTTAAATTCTATATTTTGATGAAACAGAAGAGGCTTTGTTGGGTTCTGTTTCCTCTCTAAGAAATCTGTGAAAGGACTTCCCTTATCTTTGGGGAAAACTTCTCAATTGCACATAAGTATTACTCAGTGAATTAGAAGACCCCCAGTCTTTTTCTTTTTTCTTTTTTTTTTTTTTAAAGATTTTATTTATTTATTTGACAGAGATAGAGACAGCCAGCGAGAGAGGGAACACAAGCAGGGGGAGTGGGAGAGGAAGAAGCAGGCTCACAGCAGAAGAGCCTGATGTGGGGCTCGATCCCAGATCGCCGGGATCACGCCCTGAGCCGAAGGCAGATGCCCAACCGCTGTGCCACCCAGGCGCCCCCCCCAGTCTTTTTCTTGACATTTCATTTCCCATTTGTTTTCTTGGGATTTTCAAGATATGCAAAATGAAGTATAAATCAAAAGACAATTTATTAATAACAGCACCTGTATCTCTGTGGAACTCTAAGAATTTGTCATTGTTTTTAAAATGTGATAGTATTCCCAGAAAAGAAATCTGTGGAGTTATTAGTGTCATTTTATAAATAAGAAAAGTGACAGAAATATTATGACTTCTCTACATGGTAAATAAGTTAAAAAAAAAAAACAGAACAAGATATTATACCACACTTTCTCATGACCAATGTTTAATTAGAAAGCTGTGTCCTGGGATTGAGCCCCACATCAGGCTCCCTGCTCAGTGGGGACTCTGCTTCTCCCTCTCCCTCTGCCTGCTGTTCCCCAAACTTGTGCTCTCTCTCTGTCAAATAAATAAATAAAATCTTAAAAAAAAAATGAAAGAAAGAAAGCTGTGTGACCTTGGGCAAGTCACTAAACTTTAATGTGTTTTGATTTCTCTATCAGTTGGAAAGTAGGGAAATTGTAAAAGTAGGGATAATAATAGTATCCACCTCATAAAGCTAGTGTGAATTAGAGTAATGTAAGCAAGCACACAGAACACTGCTTTCATAGAAACATTAGGTATTAATATTGCATTTATTTTATCTCTCCCTCTAGCTGTGAGCTCTGTCCCAAGAGCTTTCTTTGCAAAATCTCTCTCATTCATCCTTTCTTTTCCATTCCTGTTGCTGCTTTCTGGAGAGTGCCCTTGACCCCTCATGCCTAGAATGTAAGCCTCTCAAATGCAATGTCAGGTCTCCCTGCCCAGCTCCACTACTGCATTTGTGTCCTAAAGAACCCCCAGCCAGGCCACCCTTAACCTCAAACCTGCTAAAAGGTTCCTCTCTCTGCTGAGTGCAACCCCACATGCTCATCTCGGCATGCAGCGTGCTCCAACATCTGGTTCCATCGCCTTCTCTTCCGGGCTTATATCCCATGGTCTGCCAAACCTCCACATCCCAGCCAGTCCTCACTGCCCTGCTCTGGTGTTCTCTCCCTCTTGTTGGTACCTTTGCATTTTTCTCTACCTACATCTGGCCTTACAGAAATATTCCCATCCTTCAAGACTGCAGTACAAGCCATTTCCATGACCATCCCTTTCCGTATCTGCGCTGGGTTCTAAATACACTTGTTTTATGCCATTCATATGCCACTTACCCTTTTGCCTCAGCATAAATATTCATGAACATTTCTCTTCTCCCTACTATATCATATTCCTGTCATATCGTCAGCCTGTAACTCGGGCCTAGCACATATAGCTACTCAATACGTGTGTATCAGTGGGTGTTTGTTGTATGACTAAATGTTGCTTGGTGCTAAGTACTGTATCTTGCATGGTTAGGAATCAGGGTATGAAAGTGGCCATCAATAGGTTGTATCTGAATTAATCAGTGGATTAGTAAGTTAGTCAATTATTTCAAAAATATTGTGAAACCTTATCTCTTTTCCGACTTCCATGCTCTCTCTCATGGACCATTTTTTCCAATATTCATTTCCTGATTTCTTACTACGTGTCAAATATGACGTTGGTACCCATGATCTGGGGGTGAACATGTGTCACCACCAATAATAATCTTGGAGGATAGCAAGGAGGACAAGCACAGCAATCATGACAGTGAAATGCGATGAGCATTATGGCAGCTACTGTCCAAGGGATTATGGAAACAAAGAACAGGGATCTCACTTAGTCTGGGGTCAAGGAAGTGCTCTCTAAGGAAGTGACTTCTAAACCAAAACCCAAGGAAATCACAGAGTGAACCCAGCAGAAAGGGAGGAGGCAGGCCAAGATATTTCCTGGGGCCCATACTAGGCTCGGGCACAAAGGTGAAAAGAAGAAGAAGAAAAAAGTTTCTCCCCCTACAGAGCTCATAAATAATAAAACAATTGCAATAAGTACAATGAAGAAAGCAAGAAGCAAGCAGTTTGTTGTTATAAGAAGGTAGCATGTGGGGGAATGACATCTCATTATGTAGGGTGACCTGAATATCACTTTCTGAATAGGTGCCATTTAACCTGAAATCTGTGTAGGATAAGAAAGAGGCAGCCATGGGAAAAGCAGACATGAGAGCCTTCCAAGCAAGGGGGCTAGCCTATGCAAAGCTTTGATGGTGGAAAAAACCTCAGTTATTCAAAGAGCGGAAAGAAGGCCAATGTGGCTGGACAGCTGAGCTGGCCTGGGATGAGATTAGGAAGGTGGACTTCACCACACTATGGAGGACCTCATAAGCCAAGAGAAAAAACTCGTTTTGTATTCCTAGTGCCCTGGGAAACCATTAATGATCTTTCAGACAGAGTGGCATAACCCAGCTTATGTTTCAAAGAGTTTGCTTTCTGCCAGAGGGGATGGGAAGACTAGAAGCAGGACACAGGGATGATGGTGACTTAGATGAGGGTGGGAAGAATAGAGATCAAAGCAGGAGACTCCCACACATGCTTGGGGAGAATATTGAGTGGGAGATGTGGATTGAACTGGGGTTTGACTGGAAGAACACTGAGGAGCTTAAGAGCAGCCGTGATCATTACTGAAGGAAGGTCTTTTTGCGAACTCCTCCCTCTGGGCCTCTTTGGTTCTGGAGTTGTTTCTTTTATAACTTGGCCCTATGACAAGAGAAGAGAATTTTCTTGGAATCCTTATTATAAATTTAGCTCTTAAGACCTTAAAACCAGGGACGCCTGGGTGGCTCAGTAAGTTAAGCATCTGCCTTCGTCTGTGGTCGTGATCCCAGGGTCCTGAGATGGAGTCATCCATCTGGCTCCTTGCTCAGCGGGGAGCCTGCTTCTCCCTCTGTATGCAGCTCCCCCTGCTTGTGCGCGCGCTCTCTCTCTCTCTCTCTCATAAATAAATAAATAAATAAATTCTTTAAAAAAAAAAAAGGAACCTTAAAACCAGCAGAAGAGAAGGATTGTTAATTCTGGTGTCAGTATCACCTTCGGTCTTAAACCTGGCTTCTCACTTATCGTGGTGACCTTTCTCCCAAAGTGGACTTGAAAGGAGCCCCTTCAAGCTGCCTCCATCCCCCATGAAAAGACTGTGACCTCACTTACGATGTGGTTTTCAGGTCAGCTTGAAGGGATGCCTCTGAATTATCTCCTCCATATTCCATGCAGGACTCTCGCAGGCCTTTCCTGGGTGGCAAAACCACGGTGGACAGCAGCTGGGCCACGTACGACAGAATTGCCCCTTGTTAACTTCCAGCTCCTAGCGTACTTTGACTCCAGTTGTACGAATAAGAAAATCCAGGTGAATCCTGATGTGGAATTAAGCTTGCTTTAATTGGTGTTTGCTCCTGCACAAGGCGCTGCTTATATTCTGGATTTTGTAACATCTTATAGCTAGAAGGAGCTTCAGATGCCATGCTATCTAATACCTTCATTACATAGGTGGGAAAACTAAGATGCACAAAATTAAGGTGATTTGGAGTACATCATGCTATTCCAGAAACACATAACCTTTGGAACCAGAAACACTGGTTAGATGTCTAATCACATCTCCTATTAGCTGGGAAAATTAATCTCTCTACCCTCCTTCAATGTCCTCATTTTCAAACAGAGGTAATAATTCCTACTTCGCTGAATAGTTGGGGGGCGGGCACAGTTAGAACCGGTGTAGTTGAAAACACTCGATAAATGCTAACCATTATTATATGTTCTTGCCTTTGTCTATTACTAAGGTGACTGGTCCACGTGGCCAGTGCAAGCCTAGAACCCACATTTCCCAACCGAATCCATCTTTCTCTATGCAACATACAACCAGATCAAAATTTTCATGGGTTCATGGATTTTTATCAGGTCTCTTTAGGAATAACAAACAAACGTATCCCCCATCGTGCACATTTCAAGCCCTTTGAGACTCCTCTGTGGCCTGGAGAATCGGGTACACAATTTGTAATTTTATTCAGCAGTGAAATGCCACTGTGGTAGCGAAGAGGCTAAAGCAATATTTCAACCTAAGAACCAGGTCTGGCACCCAGAATAAAAGACTCTTTTAATAGGAAGAATAATCTATCAATTTTGTGAAAGAGCTGTTGGAAAAGGCTTGAAGTCCTACTGCAATATAAAACATAAATGGTGCATTGTCCTAGTTTTTTTTTTTTTTCTGGAAATTGTATGTTAGCACTAAAGTACAGAATTTTTTTCTTCTTTTGCCTCAGCCTGCATTTTTAGAACATTCTACACAGACAACTCTATTTTCTAGGGGTTAATAAGTGACATAAAAAAAAAAGAGATGGTATGGAGTAAATGAAGATAACCATAATAATTATAATAACAGTCTTGGGCATTTCCACACTTAAAGTGTAAGAAAAAAAAATCTATGTTTCTGCACATGAAAGAAAAACCCCGCTTTTATTGCTGCTATTTTGTGTACTTTATGGTGCTTTATTATACTAAGGTATGGCTATAACCCTGGTCCTGCAGGAGGGCTGTCCTGTGTCCCCAGATGGGGGTCCAGGCAGCTCATTTCTGGTATCAGCCATTGAGTGTGCTCTAGAGTAGACATGTAGCTTGTGTGTTCACCAAGAAGGTGGAAGTATTCCTAGGAAAAACTCCTGGAGATTATGAAGTCATGTCCTCCATGGGGAGTGGGCCAGGAAGATGGAAATAGGAACCCCAGAGAAAGAGCTGTGACGGTGTTCATCTTTCAGTGTTTTCTTATAGATAGGAGTGCCTATAAGTCAAGGAGAGAGCAAAAATGATAAGATTAGAAACTCATACTCTAAAAGCAAAATTGTTTTATGCTTCTTACAGGGTATCTATGTATTTCTTAATTTTTCCCCCTGGTTTTTAAGTGCCCAAACCTTAGTGGAGCTAAGAGGATCGGGATGTTGTCTATTCTTGAGTGAGATATATAAGGGAAGAAAGAGGGAGTACAGAATGTGGCTGTATCAAGGTGACCAGAACGCTCAGCTGAATTAGGGAACCCAAAGCAGAGACGTACCCAGCAGCAGCCTCCATGGTGAATCTTTTAGGGTCTTGGTATTACTTTATTAATTTATTAAAGCTAATGTATTTAGCTTCACCAGCCAGTATTTCATCTCAGTGCTTCCAGTTATATTCCAAATATTCCTTCCTTTTTCCTTGACCTCAATAATAAACACTTTCAAAATGATAGCAACAAGCAGTGGACCAAGGAGGGAAGCATTGAAAACTGCAGGAATTGGAGCAGAGTTGCACATCTCATGTAGATGTTCTTTATGTTCTAGCTTAGATTTCTTAGAGATTTTTGTTGCACTGTTTTGAAAGGAAGCCATCAATAAAAAATAATGTTAATAATAATTTTGAAATACACTCAGTTAAAATATAATGTCCCTGAATACACAAGTTGTTTGGTTTTCATAATGTGGAGTTCGTGTGCTCCCTGTAGGAATATAAAATATCTAGTTCCGCTTTTCCCCATGATCTGAACATTAATATTTTTTAACTTATGAAATTTAAATTAGCTCTACTAGTGAAATACTTCAAACATATGGGAAAATACAGATGTCTTCTAAACATCTGGGTTGTATGGCATGCATTTATTTAGCTTCTCAGAACTATTGATTCAATCAATTATCTATTGAGTGTTTACTATATGTTGAGTACTGTTGTACTGAACAAAACAATTCCTGTCCAGTAGAGTACACATTCTGATAGGAGAAGACAGATAATAAATAATGATCATAAGAAATGAATTATGTAGTATATTGAAATATGTAAGTGCTCTAAAAATAAAGAAAGGTGTAGGGAATTGGGAATACCACAGCAGGACATGGAAGTAGGGCTGCAATTTTGTATATGGTAGCCTCACTGAAAAAGTTACATTTGTGCAAAGTCTTAAAAGAAGGAACGAGCCATGTAGATTTCAGAGGAAAGAGTGCAAAGGCCCAGTGGTAGCCAGCTTCCAAGGCCGGTGTGTATGGCATGAACAGAGTGGAAGTGGATTAAAAGGAGGTCAGAGAGGTAACTACCTTACATGTTAGTGTATGGTATTGTACTCCATTGACCATATAGGTCATTGTAGGGCTTTGCTTTTAGTCTTAGTGAAATAGGGGGCCACGGGGGAGTTTTAAGCCCAGGAGTGACATGGTACAGCTCTTATTTTTAAAAATTATTTGGTCTGTCTGTGTTAAGAATAAGGCCGAATTAGAGAAATCTATGTGGAGGGTATTACAGTAATCCAGGCAAGAGTTGATGAGGTCTCAAAACAGGGAGGGTAGCAGTGTTGGCCTTAGAAAGCGGTCAGACTCTGGATATATTTTGAAGATGGACCCATCCAAATTTCCACATGCATTGGATAGATATGGGGTGTGAGAAAGAGAGAAATCAGGTATCACTCCATGGTTGTTGACCTGAATAACTGGAAGGATGAAGCTACCATGGCCCAAGATTCAAAAGACGGCATGATTGGCAGTGGGAAGCAGAATCAGAAGTTTAGACATTGCAAATAGCCTCTCCAAGGAGTTTGAAAAACCTTACACTCCCATTAGACATGTAGGAGCGTGTGCATTATGTGTATCCCTACATCAGTGTTAATTCCTATAATCCAAGAACTCCTCTATTTAAATTCTGGCATATCCATAACCGTTATCACTCAAATATCACCTGTTCCCCATTCTCTCTCTTTCCGGAACTTTTATTAGAAGTTTCTGTATCTATTAAGCTTCATTCCGTATTTTATCACTTTTTTATTTCTCTGCACTGCATTCTGGATGATTTCCTTAAATATATCTTTTAAATTACAATTCTCTGTGCCTGATGCCTCATCTGTTATTAAGCTCATTTACTTTTAATCTCAACTACTCTAATTTTCACTTATAAAGGTTTTATTTGGTGTTTTAGATCTACCTATTCTTTTTGTAAATCAATGTGCTCTTTCTGTTATTTGTTATCACTTCAGTTATTCTAACCAAAATTGTTCTCTGTTTTCGTAGCATTCTGTTATCTCAATTCCTTGCGATGCTCATTTTCCCTTTTCCTTCCCTCTGACCACTCCCCCTCATAGTGAATGAGTCCCTCTAACCATCTACAGTTTCCTTGTTGTCATTGTTGTGAGGTTATCAAGAGTATAGTTGTCCCTTGGACCTGGATCGTGGAGATGTTTGGTTTTGCCTTTGGATCACTGAAGGCTCTGGTGGATTTACACATCTGAGATGAGTCTTTGAATTCATGTCTCGCTGATTGGAATTGGAATTTCCATACCCTCAGTAAATATTTTCAATCTGATCCCCACACCTATACTTCAAGGAAGTTTGGAGTTAAAATTTCTCACAGGAGACTTTTCCAACAGACCACCAGAAAGGTAATAGATTGCCTTGCCCCTTCTTGGAGAATGGGAAACATTTTTCTAGACTGTTTTACAAAGGGGCAATCTTTACAGTGTCTTGCTTTAGGTAGTGATCTTGGTTTCCTTCCCCTTTCAGTGTGAGGACACTGACCACATAGAAGCCTTGACCTTCAGTGGACAGTCCCTCTCAGTCACTAAATGCCAATCTGCCAATGTGTGCTTGAGACTCCCCAGAGGACTTTGGTGTTCAATTAAGGTCCTTTTTTCCTTTTATTATTTTTTAATAACCTAGAAGTTCTTTTTCTTTCTTTTGAACTCTATGTGGTTTATTTTTTAAAGTTTTGTTTAGCTTTTATCCAAAATTCCCATCCATTTGGAGTTAGAAGTTGCTAAATATAATTCATATTTAATGGTCTGTATGACACATAAATGTCAAGCCTCTTGAGACCATGAAGCATTAGTGCATCAAGCCCTCCATAATGTCTGGATTGTAAGGAACTCTGGGATCCTGAGGGAAGGACCAGGGTGGTGGCCATGTACCAACCAACACCCAAGACTTTCAATATTTTAACCACCAATACAGTTTACATGGGTGTGTATCAGCCAAATATCAGACTACATGTAGTCAATTTTCTTATTGTTCTCTACTCATAACTCATATTGTCAATAATTGCAATTAGATAAAGAGCTCAAAGGAAAAACACTACTCCAAGGGGAAAAAAGACTTGGAAAAATATTTGGTCATTAAATTATTCAAAACTACACAGAGCTATCTTAAAGTGTATTTAGACTGCTTTGTTCTTGAAAGAAGATAGAATGGGAAAAAATTATTTTTAAGACTGAAAGTCGATTTCATGTACTCATTCTGATGCAGAATAAAACATACATTGTGAAGGTATTTAGGATTATGGTTGCTTAATTTTAATTAGTTCCAGGCACTTCAAACTTTAATTACAATAAAAAAATCATTAAATCCCTACCTTTGAAAATAGGTTAATAATGTTGATACTGGTGCTTATTTTCTAGAAATTATGAAGACCGTCTTGGCATGTTCAAAGAATCACATAGTTTACAGCTGTAGGAATTCCAATATTTTTGGATATTGGAACCCAAAGATGTTCAAAAACATCTTTTGGATAAGTTTTTGTTTGAAGTCAACAAATATAATTTGTAGATGGAAGTAAGGGTTTTGGTATGCAGGCGATTTTACATCCCGAAAGTGTTATAGTCCCTGGATCCTGAGTAATTGTAAAACCCAGTGTATTTAAGCATAAAATATTTAAAGATTAATGAGAAGATTATCAATTATACCTAGAGGTGGGTGATACTGTGTTTGCCTTGTCTTGGAAACCATTTTAAAGGACCTGTCCTGTGCAAATTTTCAGCTATAAGTTTTGAGGCTCTAATGTATATAGTATGGTGATGATAGTTAATGGTACTGTATTGTGTACTTGAAATTTGCTGAGAGTAGATCCTAAACATTCTCCTAAAAAAATAGCTATGTGAGGTGATGGATATGTTAATTAACTTAATTATGTGAATCATTTCCCAATGTGTGTGTATGTATATATATTATATATATGTAATATAGATATATAATATATATAATAATATATATAATATAATATATTATATATTTAATATATATTACATATAATATATATTTAATATATTATATATATATAAAATCATCATGTTGTATACTTTAAATATATAACATTTTGTCAATTATAACTCAATAAATTTGGGGAAGAGAAGAAAAAAAGATCTGTCCTAGATTGTCCCTACTTGTCAATTATTTCCAGCCCTTCTCTAATCAGATTGAAAGCACAGATTAGAGCAAGAGTTTGGGTTCATTTGAATAGTCCAAAATGTTGTCAAAAATGCCCTTTGGCTCCAAAGATTATCCCTCTAGCATTAATTAGTTATGAAAACCCTTAGGACAAAAATTTACTGTGAATTCAGTAACTGTGGTAGATGAATTCTCACTTCAATGTAAATTCAATATGTATTTGAAAAATAGTGGTGTGTGCAGGCCATTATTAATTAAATCTATTTATTTAACCTATTTCTTTGGTAGATAAACAGAGTCTGGGGATTCCTACAATAAGTCTTTCCCTGCCCAGGATCTGGAGTTAAATGTTGAAAACTACTGTTCTACATACTGTAGAAACAAATGAACAAACATGTAAAGGCTTTATAATTGATATTCAGCATTAGTTCAACTTTATCGTAGCCTGATCAGCTGACACTCTGTAAGAGCCACCACCCCAATTATTCAATTGTTGAATATAACAAGTTTCTCCAGAGCCCACAGTCTGTGGCTACGGAGGGGATACCAACAACCGTTAATAACTCAAATTCTATCCCTTTCCTCAAGTCCATCACGCAGAACCTCAGCCTCCAATAAAATGCTCCTCAAATGTCTGAGGGTCCCAAGCTGTGTCTCTCTTATGCTCACTAATAAACCCAATCCCACAGAACTTTGTCCAGTTCTGTCTACTGCGCATGTCCATTTGTTTCTAGGCAATGGGGGAGATAAAGTTATCCTTCAATTCCGCCCTGTGATGGCCACGCGGATGGTTAATGGCGTGCTAGAGCCTCCGTGCTCCTCTCTGAAGTGGGAGCAGCACCTGCCTCCCGCTCACTCTGTGCTGCACTGTTTTTGGTGTTCCTGTGATTCAGAGTGACCTTCTCGCTCATAGTCACTTGACTTTTTGCCAAAAGCCCACCCTCCTAAGCGTTTGCAGATAGAATCTGGGTCCCCGTACAGGACAGATACTCTGCTGTCGTTCCTGCCTCCTCTTTCTAACACCTACATTCAAGCATTGGCTTCTCTCCTTTCTCTTCCATCCAGAACAGAATCCTTACTGCAAAATTCCTCATGGAACCCTCTATTTAAACAGCCCATTTATTTGTCAGATGACTGAAACATGTTTGCATCTCAGGGAAAACACTGTCATTGATTTGACATAATATATTGTTGGTAAGAGTTTCCGCATTTATTCCCCTACTGATAACAACCATAATGTGATTAAATCAGAGGGAAATTACCATTTCACTTCCAGTTTTGGAAGACGATAATTTTGAGAAAGGGAAATTGAATGCCTTGTTTAAATAGTGAAAGATAAGCAACTTAGTGCATTGGGAGGATGTACAAGGTATAGAAGGCAACTAAATTTAAAATTAGGAGTTAAGAATGGGCTGATTGAGCGCACCTCAATAGGCAGTAAATAGTCCTAGAAAAAAATGGGCAAAACTGCCTGAGACTCACAGGGAAGAGAGAACTAAAATAATTCAGAACAGCATGGAGCACAGTAAAGCACGGAAGATTTCCATTTTCATCTGAAAAGCAAGATGGCAGCTTAGCGCGCCTGGAGACATAGGAATGGGATTATGGTTGGGAAGACTTTTCTTTCCTCACACTGTGAGTTGGCATGAGACTATTTAGAGGATGAGGGTCTAAACTACAAATGTAGCTGAATCAGGTCTATAGTCTGGTCCTGCGATCCTGAATTTTAGCTCAGATTGCCTGACCGAGACTTCAGGGGTCGCACAGTTTCTGTAATCAGACAACTTAGTCAAAACCGCTTACCTGTGGGGTAAGAGCAGGAGGCAGAGTGGAATCAAGCGGCTCTGTGAAACAAAACAGCGAAGGTTCTCTTCTCACATCGACAGAGCATTGACATTTGATCTTGTATTCGTTAATGATTCTTGTATTCTTTAATGATCTGCAGAATACATACGTGATATCAGGGAAGAAAATTCCAACAGGCAAACAGAAGTTCTTGACTTGTTCCCAAAGGAATGGAATCAGTTCGGTTAGTAAACATCGAGCCATCTGTCCTGTACCTATGTCTACAGCCACACGTGCCCATGCGCGTACACACACCCACACAGTCTAGAGGACATATACATATCTTGTCGTTGCTTTGTATCATGGTGGCTTTCTATTTTCTATATATGAATAGGCCCCTCTTCTATAGCTCAGGCTTTTTGCTCTTTATCTTAAAGATAATTCCATGTTGTACATATTCATTCTTTGTAATAATCCAGTTCACTTAACTGTCACCTCTTTAGGTCGTTTTTATATTTCACCTTTACAAATGCCAAACACCCACATATACCCATCTAAGTATGCTTCTAGAATATATTCCAAGAAATATATTGCTAAGGCAAAGGTGGTATGTATTTTAGCTTTTACCAGCAGCTGCTTAATTTCTCTCCCAAAGACTCTATCAATTTACCCTCACATCGGGGAGCCTGGGTGGCACAGCGGTTAAGCATCTGCCTTCGGCTCAGGGCGTGATCCTGGCGTTATGGGATCGAGCCCCACATCAGGCTCCTCCGCTATGAGCCTGCTTCTTCCTCTCCCACTCCCCCTGCTTGTGTTCCCTCTCTCGCTGGCTGTCTCTCTCTCTGTCGAATAAATAAATAAAATCTTTAAAAAAAAAAAATTTACCCTCACATCAACTGTACATAAAAACACCCGTATAGAAACAGACCCTCACCAAAAATGGATCTTCTTCATCTTTCTCTTTTATCTTTCTTTTTACCTTTTGACAATATGAGAGAAAAATATTCGCCACTTCTGTGTTTATCAGAATCTACTTGTGTCTCACAGCCTGGCTTGAATGCCATCGCTTTCATCAACACCTCCCCTGGCCACCTGGAACCCCGCTGAATTACTACAGCGATTTGTCCAGCCCTTCCACATCACATGTCACATTCGGTTCTGTATTATAGTTATTAGTAGTGTGTATTCTTAACTCTGCCTCTGGGTTGAAAGCAAGGCCAAGTTCTATGTCCAGTTGATCTTTACATCTCCCTTAGGCACTTGGTTTAGTGGCTTATACGTGGCTGGGAGGTAAAAGAAAAAAGAGTGGAGCTCTATTCTAAATAAACAATGTTTTGGGGTGTCTGGCTGGCTCAGTCGGTAGAATGTTAGTTTGACTCTTGACCCCGGGGTTGTGAGTTTGAGCCCCACGTTGGCTGTAGAGATTACTTAAAAATAAAATCTTAAAAATATTTTTTTAAATAAATGAATAATGTTTGATAAGGAAATTTTGTTGCATACATTTATGATTTATCCTGAGAAGACAGAGCAAATAGTGGATATAAAAAAGGATCATCAAGTCAGAAGAAACCTCATATAAAATCCATCCCAAGGTTCCGATGTCTAACTATATCTACATGTTAATTTACATAGAATAAAATATCTAACTTATAATTCTTTGTGTATGAAGTGTAGCGAGCACTGTGGTTGGCATCAGAAACACTGAGTTCAAATCCTATGTAAATCACTTACGATCTTGTGACTTCAGAAGATTCATTACCTGCAAGATGATTATTTATTTTCACAAGAGTTGTTGACGAGGTGTCTACTGTGAGTCAGCCACAGAGGCAATAAACATGAATACGTTGTGGGAATCACAATACATGTCGGTGAACACACTTTTAGAGTAATTGATGTCTATGTACAAAGAGGTATTATACACTTGAGACAAGGTCTGCTCTTCCTTTAAAAAAAAAAAGGAATTGAATACATAGTTTTTAATTGAACATTTTCAGTCCCGTTAGAAAAGACAAATGTTTATTGTTTTAATAGCCAAGTTTTTTGAACCACAAACTAAATATTTTCCATGAGTGTTTTTGGTTCAGAGACCTATGTGAGTACTGGTACTTCTACAGTCTGTTTTCCTTATTTCCACTTACTTTTTTTATTAACTCATTCATATTTTTAAAGATTGTAGATTAAAGCAATGAAAATGCTGAGCGGTATCCCCATTTCCCTCTTTACGTCTTAAGCATCTCATTGTGTGTTTGAAAAACAGTATTTATAAAACTATAGCAATGTGAGGTCAGTGAATAGGATAGAAAATAATGAGGTTTCAGAGATATTTGCTCCCATTTTGATGAGACGTTTTTGCTCCTAAAGTTCTCAGGAGGGGAAAAAAAGAAGAAGAAGAAGAAGAAAAACCCACCCTTTCACTCTAGCATGTTGACCTTTGAGTCAGAATTAGTGCAGTATCAGTGGCACAGTCTAAGCTGCAGAATGAATCTGTTAGGATTAAGGGTTTAGCTGTTGCATGGCTAAATGGGTCAAGCTCTCTTAACTGATGGATTTCCACCCAAAAGATGGAAAGTTTGGATTCAGACAAACCTGCCAGCTTTCAATATTTCTAGTATATCACACTTTTTCCATGAGACTCACAGCCTTTCAAGTTTTGGAAAGGAAAAAAACAAAACAAAACAAAACAAAAGAAACTTCACACTCCCAACTTCTTTTCTGAACCAGCCTTGTTAGAGGAAAGTGAGCGCTCAACTTTCATTATACCTAACAGCTCAGGGAGGCACAATTTTATTTGGTAACCGAAGTTTGAGAAATGTAACCAGTACCACGAATCTGCCTTCAACCCCACAATAATTTATTCCAGCTTCTATGACTCTTCCAAAATATACTGAACTGCTAAGAAAAATAGGAAGTTCTTCATTTGCCAAATTTGATTCACAAGGGGAAAAAACAGAGTACAAGGCTTCTATTAATCATATGCAGAACATTTTAGTAGGATAAACAAGTATAAATTGAATTCAGTTTCTTGTAGCCTTAAGAATAAAGAAATGCTTAGACACATTTATCAGCTGATATAAGCAGCTGGTAAATGGTTATCTTAAAAAAGCAAATCTTTTTCTTTCTATAGCCCACACTAATGCCTATATCATTCCCTTAGTTGTTTCATAGAATTGGAATAGCTCTCACCCATCTGCTAATTCTAAGTGTGAAACCTAAGAAGTCACCTAATTCCCCTCAATTTGCTTACAGTAATGAAAATTAGAGTCAGATGTCATGGTCAGCATCCATTTTTCTAAACAACCGTAAGTAAGCACGCAACTCTGAAGGGACTTTGGAAAATTATCTTTATAAAAGCTTCCTCTCAAGAGACCTAGATTCTCTTGTCTCTGTGCTGTACCCCTCCCCTCCTCACCCTAATATAAGTGAAAGTGTGGATGAGTGCAGATTTTTCCATTTAATTTCCACAAAGTGTGCGTTCTCCTGCTTGGGTTTATATCGCTGCCTAATGAAATAATCAGCTGGTATGCAGTGGGGGAGTGGTAGCACAAGAGGGGAGGAACCATCCTAAAAGGTCTATTATCCTGTCAATATGTGCACAGAACTCTCATTAATGTTAATTAGATTTACCCGCCAGTACAAAGGGGAGGCTAGACCTTAAACAGCAAGTTTGAGAAATCCTATCTAGCAATGCAAAACATAGGGGGAAAAAAATTAGAAATCCTTCCTGCCTCCAAGCAACCTTAACTCGTGTAAAAGACATTTATGTGGCCATTAACTCAGGCAGAAATTGAACTTGTCAGCATTACATGCAGAATGCATAGAAGGGTAACTGTTCATGAACAATTTCTCCAATGAATTAAATACAAACTGGATTTATTTCTAGTCAGTAGATGTACTCTGTCCATCATCTCCTTAATAGAACAACTGTAAGAAGTATAGGCGGGGTTGTGCTTTTATTCATACTTGCCTTTGAGGTGGAAGATGAGGGGTCAAAACACAGAACTGCTGTTGAAGATCTGGCTTATGAATAAAACCAAAATCCTGGGGTCATCCTTGTCTCCTCTTTGTCACAGAGCCCCTATCTAACCCATCCGCAAGTCCTATTATTTTCCTTAGAAGAAATGTGAAATCAGACCACTTTGCTTCACCTGCCCCTCTCCAACCCCTGGTCCAAGTCAACGCGTGTCTCACCCTGATTATGGTAACAGCCATAACTGGGACTGCTCTCCACCACCACGTAAAAGCCACACTACCCCTCTTAATATGAAAGTCAACGTCTGCCATTCTCTCCTTACTCCCTTCACTGGCTGGCTATCTCATTCAGAGTGAGTGCTGCAAGGTGGTCCTCATGGTAGACCCCACCTACCCCACCCATGACCTCTCTGAACTCGTGCACTTCAAGTGTCGTTCTCAGTCACTTCTTTCCGGCCACACTGCCTCCGTGGGGTTCCGTGGGCATGCCAGTCATCTCTGAGGTCTTTCTATGTGCTGTTCCCCTGACTGTCCTATATGAAATAGCAGCCTTCCTGCCTGTTTCCTTACTCCCTCTGCCTTTCTCTGTCTTACTTGGCTCAATGGGACATAGCACCATAGTAAGTACATGCTTACCATCTGTGGACAACTGTCTGCCCCCAGTAGGATGTAAACTCCATGAGGAGAGTACTTTGTCTGGGTTTCTTCTATTGACCCAGAACCCCGGACATTGTGCAAAACATAGTAGACACTCAACAAAACTTTCTGGAAGGAATGAAGTTAAATATTGTGGCAGTTGAGAATACACTGTATTCATTCCTTGTTACTAACAGTGCACTTTCTTAAGCATCTGGAAATTTCTTCATACAACCTCAAGAGATTATGTAAGAAGATATAGCCATAGGTCAGCTTTGGATCCCGGATTTCTTTATTGGGTCCCCCACTGGCTGCTTCAAAATATCTTTTGCACTCAGTACCTTTTATTGTTAAATATCTTACTTGAAGGTCATGCATTTTTTTTTCCATTCCAAGCTCATTGAACAATACCTTACATAGACATGGTAACCTTTTTTTTTTTTTATCTTTGTTAACCCTGGACCTGTCTCAAAATCAAAGTTGCAAAGAGAAAAGAACCAATGTCATCTATAGCATAATCACAAGTGTTAGAAACAGGAACGTTAGCATGAGTGTACAGACCTGAACTATACAACCCTACCCGTTTTTGTATGTGACATGTTGACAGAGGTTGACACTTAGTGGGTGAGCACCGTGTAGTTGTCAACTGGCATTAAGACTTGCAGTTCATTCTGCAGTCGAAATAAAGGAGGAATGACAAAGTCCATATCTGAGATGTATACTGCAGCCCTGTGGCAGCCTAAAGCATTTCTGATTGTTCTACAGAACCCAGTGCCCTTCTGCTTTGCTAAGCACAGAGATGGATGCATTTAAGCTTAAACAAGGTCTCTATTAACCATCCACATTTAAGTGCATTTTGCTCATTGTGATAATTACAAAGACATTTTTTGCCACCAAACTTACATCCTTTTATTAATTACAATAATATATAATAGAAAATAAGCAAGAGAGAAACCCAGGGCAAGAAAGTATCTACAAGAAGAGAAGATGCCTATTATGATTTTGTTAATAGTTCAGAAAAAAAGTATAATGGAAAGCTGTAAAACTATGGTAAAAGAGTTCAAGGGGTGGGAAATTTTCTTTATATATTACAGGTTTTTTTTAATGTTTGTTGCTTGCCTAGTAGGATTTAGTTTTTTGTTCCAAGAAATATTTACTTGAAAGTCTACAATATTACCATATTGTATTGTGTGGTATTTTAGTCACAGAATTAGACTTTATAAAGAACTGTAGTTTATTCTATCCTTGTCATAACACCTATCATGAGTAAAGCAAGCTTTTAAACTCATAAAAGTAATTAGGGACTTGATCTGTGGAAATACTTTTACGTTGTTGTAAAGCCATTTGTGTTGCCTCTCTTTTAGAACTGAATTGCTATGTGTTTCTAAATTGGGGTCTTTTTTTTCTTCTTCTTTTTCGTCTTCCCCTTCTTCTAAATCATAGAGGTTGTGCTTTCTTTGTATGATGAATAAGAGCCTTATCCGGAAATTGTTGCATAGCCATGCTTCATTTGAGGTAGACTTGAAAATTCGGTTTCTTCTTTCTCCTCCTAAGCAAATGAATAGACTGAGGAAGCCTTCTACCTGCCTGACACTGGTAACTGCATTACTGTACAACACATTCAGGCAAAGAAAATCCAGAGCAGCGGCAATTAAATTATGATCTCATGTTCCTGAGAGTAGGCTCCCCACAGACAGAGAAGGAGGAGACAAAACGGTATAAAATGATGGACTCTGAGATCAGGAATCGAAGAAAGCAGACATTAGGTCTTGAGCTGGGCCCTCTTATAAAGAACTGCAGAGAAGGGACTCAGACTTGGCTGAAGTTGTTTCCACTTGGGGTTGCTTCCAGTTCAGCCAACAAACGGTGCAAAGGATATCTGAGATCAAGATACAAGTTCCTAGGTTTTCCCGGAAAAAGACTTTGAGTTTGGGAATCAGTTGAGCTGGCCCAAAGTGAATAATCAGCCAGACAGAAATGCCCAAAGCAGAGCTCTTCTTAACAGAGACTTCTCAGCTGGGGAAGGAGCCCTGTCAGCATGTCAAGCCTTCCTACTACCTGAAACAGCTTTTCTGCCCTGGGCCACAATGACATACATCCCATAGTCCTACTAGCCATGGCCTAATGGGGGCTACTATTGCTAGTAATTTCACATAAATAACTTACTTGAACTCATTTGACTCACATAACAAGCTTGAAAGGTAGGCTTTTATTTTATTTTTATCTTAATGTGACATATAAAGATACCGAAGTATAAGTGACATCGGATTAATAAAGGTAGTTGCTACTTAGGATGTATTTACTAATTGCTAGACACTGCCTTAAGCATGTCATATCTGCTATCAGATTTAATCCTCAATATAACCCCGTGAGATGGATGCTCTTATCACTATGTGGAGTTTGGTTCTCCATCATCATCATCTCACCTTAGCAAAGCCAGGGAACCCCACAGGTGGATGGATGCAGCAAAATGCCAACAAAACAATACCTATCCATATTTAGCTCCACATGCCTAAGGTAGAAAATAAGGTATCAAAGAAGCTTGTATAAACCATGAACAGCAGTACAAACTCAGGTTTGCATTGTTTACAAATGTTTTATTCAGGGGCGCCTGGGTAGCGCAGTCATTAAGCGTCTGCCTTCCGCTCAGGGCGTGATCCCGGCGTTCCGGGATCGAGTCCCACATCGGGCTCCTCCGCTGGGAGCCTGCTTCTTCCTCTCCCATTCCCCCTGCTGTGTTCCCTCTCTCGCTGGCTGTCTCTCTGTCACATAAATAAATAAAAAATATTTTTAAAAAATGTTTTATTCAACTTTATTGAGGTATAATTTACATACAATAAAATTCACTCATTTAAGTGTATATTTCAATGAATTTTGGCACATTTGTACATGTGTAACCACGACCACAATCAAGGTATAGCACATTTTCATTCTCCCAAAAATGTTTTCTTTTGATCCTTCTGAGTGAATTCTAGCCTTTTCCCTTTGCAGACAGTCATTGATCTGCCTTCTGTTTAAATGGGTAGGCCTTTTCTAGACTATCATTAAAATGGACTTACACTGTATATACACTTTTGTGTCCATGGAGTTGTATGTCAGTATCTCAGTCCTTTTTATTGATGAATATTATTCCACCGAATACATATAACACAATTCGTTTACCCTTTAACTTGCTGATGGATAGTCCGTCGTCTCCAGTTTAAACTGTTGTGAATAGAGCCGGTACGATCTTTTGTGTAGAAGTCTTTGTAAGGACATAAGTTTTCACTTCCATATGGTACATCTAGAGGTAGAATTATCGAGTCATATAGTAAGTTTATGTCCATTTTCTAAGAAACTGGAAAATTGTTTTCTGAAGTAGTTGTACCACTTGGCTTTCCTACCTGCATTCTGTTAAGAGTTCCAGCTGCTTTACGTCCTCACCAACACTTGGTATGGTTAGTCTTTCTTTTTGTTAACTTCTTTTTTTTAGGTATAAAAGACATACAACATGACATTAGTTTCAAGTATACAACATAATGATTCAATATTTATATGTATTCAGAATGGCCACCACCGTAAGTCTCGACGACATCCATCATCATACTTAGTCACAGAACATTTTTTCTTATGATGACAACTTATAAGATTTACTCTTTTATCAGCATTCAAATATGCAATCCAGTATTATTAATTATAGCTGCCACGCTGTACATCACATCCCCATGGCTTATTTATGTTATAACTAGAAGTTTGTACCTTTTGGCTCCCCCACCCATTTTACCTACGCCCCACCTGCACCTCTGGCAACCCCAAACCTCTTCTGTACCCTTGAGCTTATTTTGTTTGTTTGTTGTTGTTGTTTTAGATTCCACATGTAAGTAGATCTTATAGTATTTGTCTTTAGTATTTGGTTAATCTTTTTTTATCTTAGCCATTCTAATGATAATGCAATGGTGTTTCATTATGGCTTCAATTTGCTTCTCTCTGATGACTGATGATATTGAGGGTTTTTTTTTTCATGGATTTATTGGCTATTTGTATATTTGCAAGTGTCCATTCACATCTTTTGCCCTTTTTTAAAAATTGTTTGCCTTTTATTAGTAAGTTAAAAGGATTTGTTATATATTCTACTGAATACTGGTCCTTGGTTATGGGCTTAACTTTTAATTTTCTTAATGATTAATTTTGATGAATGTTAACTTTGACAAAGTCCAATTTCTTTTCTTTTAGGGTTTCTTCCTTTTGTGTCCTAAGAAATATTTACCTATCACACAGTTGTGAAGATTCTCTATATTCCCTTCCAGAAGTTTATAGTTTAAATTTTTATTTTTTATTTCTACACTCAATTTTGAGTTAATTTTTGCTTATTCTTTATGGTTAAGGTCTAGATGACATATTTTTCTGTTCCATAAGGGTATACCATTTTTCTAGCACCCTATCGAAAAAAAGTATTCTTTCCCCATGGGATTACCTTTGCATCTTTGTCGAAAGTCAGTTGACCATGTGTGTATAGCTCTATTTCTTAGGTTGGTATTTTTAGTTTAAACATTACAGATAAATATTGGATGAGACATTTTTAATCTCCTTAACCGTTAACTGAGAAATTTGTCTCACAGATTTTGAGTAGGCCAAACTCAAAAGTCACAGTTTTCTTATCCTAGGGTATTAATAAATCCAAGATTTGGAGGAATTCTTATTACTCACATATCAAGATAAGGATATTTCCACTGATTACCCATTGGGGAGGAGAGGGAAGAATTTCATTTTTTTGCACACATTTCTAGTTTCTCTTCTCACCTCCTTCTTTGCCCTTCCCTATCACAGAGATTGTTGCTAATTGAATTGATGTGAGCCTGAGGCCCAAGCCTCTCTGTACAAATGATATCTGGGCCCACACTTGGAAAGAGAGAATGAGCTGGGAAAATAATCTGTCAGACTGTCCCAAGCAGAAGGATAGCAAGTACAAAGAACTGAAGTCCTCTGATCAGCCTGTGAGGGCTTCTGTGGTAGAATTCCTAGAAGTGGATCTAAGCCTGGGGAAAGGAGGTAATGATAGGATGGTCTTACTATAATAGTCAACACGATGTGTCAGGTGGAAGGGTAAGAGTTTGGAAAGACCACATGAGTATAATTATGAAGGTACATGAATACTAGATTTAGCAGATGCGTTTGAATCCCTGGGCAGCGGGGAGCCACTTACTAAGGGCTGCCGTGATAGAAAGGGTATTTTAAGAAGATTAATTCAGAATCATTTTGTGTACAGTCACCACTGAATAATTAACTCTTTAATTAAATTGATTTTCTAAGCGAGTGTGAATCAAGAAAGGGTTAGGTGGCCCGCAATCAGGAGGCTACTACAATGATGGTGACTACAACAATTTCCATGGAGACTAGAATGGAAGGAATCAAAGAAGGTGGAATGATAGGTCAAGCATCAGTATCTCTTGACAACTAAAATATAAGAACAACAATTTATGTTATTATAAGATCCCATAAGTTTCTTCAGTTTCCACTGGACACCCATGAATGACACAAGTTGTATGCCCAGCTCTCATGATCTATCTGTACCTTTGTAATATATTTTTCATGAAGGCAGGTGGGGTTTTTTGTTGTTGTTGTTCTTTGGATTTTTGGTTTTAGTTTTTATTTTTGTTTTTGGATTTTTGCTATTTGATTCACTACTATATTCCAAATATCTAGAAGAGAACTCAGCACATAATAGGTACTCAATAAATGTGAGATGAATGGAAAGTGTTCAAAAATTGGCACAGTCATCTCGAATCAGAAAAGGGTACTAAAAAATGTAGGATTATCATCACTGTGCTAGGGGCTCACAGGATGTTTCTTTGGTTGATCGCACAAATGCAAAGAAATCATCAAGTGGCATTCTTCACATTCCCAAAGTTAAAAACTTATCTTCTTGGGGCGCCTGGGTGGCTCAGTTGTTAAGCATCTGCTTTCGGCTCAGGGCATGATCCTGGAGTTCTGGGATCGAGCCCCGCATCGGGCTCCTCCGCTGGGAGCCTGCTTCTCCCTCTCCCACTCCCCCTGCTTGTGTTCCCTCTCTCGCTGGCTGTCTCTCTCTCTCTGTCAAATAAATAAGTAAAGTCTTAAAAAAAAAAAAAAAAAAACTTATTTTGTTGGGGTTGGCCAAGGAGGAAAAAAATAAAAAAGCAACACTGTATAATAGATTTCAGATGCTACAGGCATTTGCTTTATGAATAACCCTGCACATGTGTTATACTTACCTGGACTACATACATTTCAGAGCAACCGGCTACACATATTTATTAATTCAAATTCTTCTCTTCTTTAGAAAGTAGTCCAATTACATAAGAAGAGCTGATGTTCTAGGGTAATGTTTAAAACAGCAGAAAGAACTAGTCCGTTTCTTTTCAATGTTCAGTGATAGCATAACTTTGTAAATCATTCTTACTAAAATAACGGTATTTGGAGAGTAAGATTTTTCACTTATTTACTTCAGTTGGCATTGCTGGGATGACCTACCCCAGTGTAATCTGACACGGCAGGACTGGATGCCAGCACTCACGCCACATTATGACTGTTTCAGACCGTTTGCTCTAGTGCAAATCCGTGTAGACTGTGCAAAGATGCTGTTCTGCATAGTTTATTTTGTCTCTCGGCCTTAGAGCACTAAGCCCTGGACATGACTGTGTACAATGGGTTTTGAATTCCTTGCCCACGGACCACAGCCAGCATTACACACAGAAGTTAATGACCGATTGTTATCTTAGCCCATAGCTTGCATTCCTTTTGATAAGACTGTTTCAGCAAGGGGGTGGATCACCAAGTACAGGATTAATTAAGGTCAAATCCCAATGAAACGTGCAATCTATTTTCTCAAGGAAAGAACTTGGAAGAATCACAGGGTGAATTTTATATACCAAAACCCAATTTTTAAAATAATGTTTAATTAAACTTGAAGCTTAATTTCTTCCTTGTTTAAAGAGACAGAATAGTCATGCAACATAATTTAAATGTGCCGGTATATCCGCAGATGGGAAACAGTGATCATTGCCGTAAACCACTGTCATTTACAATGGTGCTGAACCAGCCTGAACACCCTAAGAACCCAGGCACATCTAAGTCCTCCAGCTATGCTGACACTAGCTTATTAACATCTGACAGTAAAAATTGGTCTCTGGGAAACCAGCGAATGTGGGTCCAGTGGTGTCCTGTTATTTAAAAATGTGGGTTTTGATGGAGAATGATCGACGACGTCAGCCTTGTGGCTCAGCGCACTAATCATTGCTGTTTTAATACATTGCAAAAATGCCAACCCCAACTGGGATTCGAACTCCAGATAAGATTGTGCTGAATTTCTGGATCTCTTATAAGGTGTTTTCCTTCCGGGATTGTAATGCCATTTTCTCCTCATTATCTCTGATAATTTTTCCTATCATATTATGAAGTCCTGTAGAAGAAATCAGTTCTCTTTGTTGAAACTCCATAAGTAAACTCCATTGAGCTAGAGTCCTTGGCACATTTCAGGCTTTTTTTTATGCCGTTAGAGAAGGTAAGTTATACTTAAAGATGATACTTAAAATAAGAATTCTTAAATGAAAGTTATCTTCCTTCGTTCCTGAATATGGTCACAAACTCCTTCCTGATTCCATCTTCCCCAAGATGGGTAGCTTGCAGGGACCATTAAGTCCTCTTGCAGAGAAAATTGGAGTGCAAAAAAGTTCAAAGCTAGATGTTAGGTTTACAAGTCTTTTTGTTGATGTTTCTTTTTGTTTTTAAGACTCTGTCATCAAACAGTAAGAATCCGCCTTTCTAGCTGCCTTATAGTTTGTAAAACTACTTAAACTGGAATGTAAATATCATCCTAAATTAAGATTAGATGAACTCTACCAATCAGACAGTAATGATCTGAGTAAATAATACTTGTTTTCTTCTGCCTCAGATAAAATGTTTAAATAATTTGAAGCTGGGCAAATCCTCTATTATTCATGGGTTTCCGTTTCTGCTCCTGTAGAAGGAGCGTTCTGGTGACCGCCTTACCGGATGTCTCTCCTGACCTCAAGCCAAGCATGTGTGGCCCTCGCATGTGCTCCAAACCACCCTGAGCTTATTCCCAAGAGGAATTTTGGCTCATAGGATCTCCCTCCCCCTTGTGAGGCTACTAGATTGCTTCTATATTATAGAAGCCAGCAGCAGACTCTCCTTCAACATCATATTTCCAGAATCCAGCAGAATACATGTTAGGACACAGAACAGAAAATCAACATTGATTATACAAAAGACTACCCGTTAAACTACTCAGTGCACAGGTCTCATGGACAGTTAAGTAGGAGAATGTATACGAAGGGGTTTAGAAAAACTCTGCTTATAGAAACAATGCCATAATTCATTATGAAGATTCTACTGCCCAAGTATAACCACAAAAATCCTTGAGGGTAAGAATCAGAGCTTTGCATGTTTTGTGTTTATTCATTTGTTTTGGTCTGCTTTTTGGCTATTATCAATTTTAACGTCAGAACTCAGCACGGAATCCTGCACGTATTATATCCTCAAAAAGTTGTTGTTATTGTTATTTGGTAATAATGCACTACACTCAGACATCGTTCCTCAGAGAAGACTTTCCTCAACTCTTCACCTAAACTGGTTGTCCTGGTGTACTCACTCCTGGTCCAAGCGATTTTCACTCTGACTCTTACCCCACTTTGTGATTGTAGGACTCTGTGTCTATTGACTGTCCGTCTCTCTCGCTGAATGACTAGCTCCCCGAGGGTGGGGGCAGCCTCTGTTTTACTAACCCTGTGGCTCCCGCATCTGACACGGTCCCTGTTACAATAGGAATTGTTCAGGATGTGTGAAGGAATACGGAAGGGGAGGAGAAAATAAGGTAGGGAGCTGGGAGGGAGAGAGAAAGGAATAAAATGATATTCTTCAATTTAAATGGTTAGTGATTTTAATAAATCCAGGTTTCCCGTGAAGCAACAAAGGCTGTCTGACTTTGCTCTTACATTACCTGCATATGGGTGTCTTACACCGCCCCTGTACTCTTTTCTCTCTTTTCATGTATGGGTGGGGAGGAACTATTTACCGACAAAAAGTTGACAGAGAAAAAAATAAATTGAGATTGCAAAGTTGACATTGTGGGTGATATATTCTCAGGTAAAATAGTCCAAATAGAATTTTTGAAAAGCCTTTGGAAGTAGAGCTCTATGGAGTTTGGACAGGCAATGGATGCGAGCCAGACAACTTAAAGTGGTGCCTAAATTGGCCCTATAAAGTGGACATTAAGAAAACTAAGTGCCTATACCCTAAAAATGCACAAACAAAACCAAAACCTAGCATTTACATCCTTTAAACTGGAATCTTGGACTTTATATTGCAAAAGCAAATGAGAAATGTCAAATAAAGTTCAAGGGCAAGTAATGCAAATGGAAAATTAATGGCTTTATTTTTCTCTGTGTTAGGCGTCATTTCCTAAACATTTGAAGCAAAGTGTATATTTAAACCACATTTAGATTTATCTTTGACATCTTTTTTAAAGAAAAATAGGAATTATAATGCAATTTGTGTATAGTCATGCACTTCATACTCTATTATAGGATTAATGTAGGGAGAGCTGTTCTTTTAGAAAATGTCAAAAAGAACAAAGTACTCAAAATGGTATTGTTGATTATAAGTAGGCTGTTTTGCCTTATACTAATATAATGAATTCTCTCAATAATAGATTTTTTTTCAAAATTTTCAAGATAATTTTAGTGACTGACTCATGATCAGAAAACTGAAGGAGAAGGAGAAAGTTATCTCAATGTAAAATATTTCAGTGCACTTATATACCAGCCAGCTATTTCTTGAGGGCAACTTTAAATCTAAGTCAAGTCACAAATGGATTGAGACTGGTGATCTCACTTCGTCCTTTGGAAAACTATGTATATCACAAAATCAGTATACATTTTGACATAGTCAGCAGCCTTTGCTTGAAATAGGCTCTGGATCAACTGAGCATAGAAACTCAATTTGCCCGGGGATATTCTGGCCTTTAAATAAAGAGGGTTGGTATTCTCTGGGTAGAACAATGGAAAAATGTCCCAACATCTATAATTTTGTGTAGACTATAACTGTAATAGACAGTCTTGGTTTCAAGTCATCAGCTGCTCATAAAATGATTATATATACTTTTGGAACAGAAGTATAATAAATGGGCTTTTAAGCTTACTTGAACACGTATTTTTTTAGAGTACTGATTTCATTACATATTTTCTTTTATTTCTCCCAGAAGATTATTTTTGCGTTATCTCTCCAGCAACCGTGGTCATGCAGAATACCACCTGCTGATCCCAGAGCTCTATGACGGGCATTGAACATTGCTAATGGTAACACTGCACTAGTGAATAGATGACTTTGGATGTCTGATTTAGCCCAGGGGTGCAAAGGGCCTGCTCAGAGAGGGTATGATGAAGCTACTTAGGAAGAGTGAGACCCAAATTAGGAATAAGTAAATGTGTAAGCAATTATCCATGGGCACATACTACCTTAAAATAATTGGAACCAGTGTGCACATTGCTTAAAGCTGCCTGACGCCGGCTCTCAGCTTGGACCCTCACTTCTATGCTGGCACGGAACAAATGAAGGAAGAAAGGTGAAAGCACCACGTATACAGGCCAGACTTCAGTGGGACTATGGAACTATTTTCAGTGGTTTTTTACAGTGCCTTTGATTATTCTGTCATTTCAAATGACTGTGGATTGTCCCACTCAGAAATTTGGGCTGCGAAAAAGAACTTATTTTTCAAGTTGCCAAACATGATTTTTAAATAGATTTTTAAAAGTTTTTTCAAGATAGTTGAACAGTACAAGTATATTGTCTCTATAGGATTTCCTATAAAATCTATTACGTGGGATATTTGAAAAGGTTGGTTCATACAACTTCTGGAAGATTGTTTTGAAAGAGTAAAGATCTTGCTTGCTCTACTCTTGGCCACCTACTGGTAAATTTCACTTTTCTTACGTAATGGTGACCTGTTAACATTCCTCTTGGAAAGATAAAATTTAAATTGTAAGCCAAAATCCTTAGTTGGCATAAGTGAAAATATTAAACCAAAACCCAGGACAGATCGGGGAGGTTGGGAGTGGGAGGAAGAGAGAGACAGAAAGATTGAAGGAATAAAGGAGGAAAGACACTAGTCTGTCACCATTGTTAGATTAGGATTTTTACCGTAACTGTGTTATCACTTCACAAAAGACAGAGACGGGTTCCACTCTCCTGAGGTAGCACTCCAATCTGTACGTACATAAAACTAAGTAACTAACATAAATTAGGCATAGGCAAGTCACCTAAAATAAAATACTCCTACTGTATTTTAAGTTATTCTACTTGCCTCTCCCACCCTAATTTTAATGCATCCAAATCATTTCTATCATATAAATGAAGTTTGAAAATGTCAGCCAAAATCCATATTCCAGAATGTTATTAACAGCCAATAGTTGTGTAAAGTACTTGTGAGATGGGTAAGCAGATCCGATCCCTCTGCTTTTCGTACTGTGACTTAGCATCTGTCTTACCTGTTTCCTGCAATCAAGGTGTGGGTCTGTTGGTGGTAGCAGCTGGGGTATTGTTGTATCTGCTGCTGGAAGTAGAAATCATGCAGGGAAGTTCCCTTCCCAGCTGAATGGATTAAGGAAAGGAATTTGGTTTCGATTAAACAGGTTGTATCGAAGCCAGACAATATCCAAGTGTACAGTTTAAGAGTCCATGATCTTACATGTGGCAAAACAAACCGGCCAAAATTAGATGGCGTGATAATCACCTTTAAACATGCAGACACACACACACACACACACACACACACACACACACACACGTGCCCTCACACAAATTAGCTGCTTGCTCTCCACCTCCAAAGTAAAGCTTATAGTCACAGCTAACTGTATATAAGACACTAGAGTGGTGCTTAAAATAAGAGGTACATTGTTCTTGCCAGGTTTTTAGCATCTCAAAATTCAAATGCCAGCACTCGAATATCAATTTCCTTATCAACACATAGACTAAAGGAAGTGAAATAAAGCTAAATAAATGGTACGTGAAGATTTTTTAGGTGAACATACATCTGCCTACTGAGCGATTAGTGATTTTCTTTGATACTGAATTGTTAGGGAGACTCAAATGAGAGCAGCTCTGCCCTTTTATCCCAACCCTCGATTTTTAATGTATCTCAAGACTTTTCCAGACAGCAAAGTTTATTTTATTGAATGCTTTGACGTGGATGGTGAGCTGGTTTCTTTGAATACATTTTAGAATCGATTTCTTCTGAAGATACAGCATATTACCGCTGTAGCAAGCGAAATAATTAGATTTGGTCATACCACTTGTTCGAGAGCTGTCTCAAGCAGATGGGGAGCCCAATCCTTCAATAGCTATAAACAAATAAAATTCAAAACAATGCTATATTTCAGTAAGACAAGTAATATATTAAAATAAATCAATGGTTACTTGAATATAAAGGAGATTCTAAATGCATATTTCTGTTTTCTAGACTCCACCTCCCCTTTCTTTCTCTCCCTTTTAGTCTGTTATATAATTCTTTAGAGTTAGTGCCTACACATAGCAATATTTCTTTATGTTAAATTTCAAAGCGCAATTTGCCCAGAAGAACAAAGCAGGCTGCTTTTAAACTTTGATCTCATCATAAGGTTTCCATTCTAGAAGGGATATAGACACTGCAGGCCAAATTTGTCCCCGATTCCCTAAGAAAATAAGAGTAGTTTCAATTCAGAGAGAAGTGGAATTTTGGGGATGTGTTGGCCTCATAGCTTCAATCAATAAGCTCTGAACTTGTATGGCCTCAAGTAAGTCCTTCAATGAACTGCACATATGAAATCCCAATCTCCATCTTCGAAGGCCTCTAGCAGTGGATGGAACCCAAAGATGAAAGGCTCATGAGAAGAGATAATTAAAACTTAATAGATGCTTGTTGTATAAGCAGGTGCAAAGAGAAATGGTCACTTTAGGTATTCACATGGAATTTATAAAGAGTTCTATGTGTTATGAGTAATTAATTTTGGATAGTTAACACTAGGAAGATGACCCTTAAAAGATGTGGGTCAAGGCTAAGTGCCCAACTCTCTTTTCTGTTATGTTTTATGGGGTGTTTTATACTCAATTTAAGCAAAAGACACTAAATCCAAAAAAGCCAGAGAAAAGCTGACCTCTTCTGAAATTTTCTGTTGAATTGATTCAGATTAAAGCAATGACCTTTTGATTTTATGAGGTCTCTCCTAAAAAGCCTCCTAGGATTAAAGGGCAAGAGACATACCTTGGCGGGGCGGGGGGGGGGGGGGGGGCAGCTATAGACTGATTAGGGCCTCTGACTGGATGTTTCAGGAAATAGGAGTATCTCTTGCCTGAGGGGGGTGGCCAGGGAGGCATTTGACTGCACCCCGACATAGTCCCTCGGGAAATGGCCGGTCCACCAACAAAGTAAGATACGGATGTAGGGTGTCAGAAAGATGCAGGATAATTTTACAAAGCTTTCAGAACTTCCATCTCCGGTAAGCAACTATATCTGTCTTGTGGCAGTTACTTTTGTTTGCGTGTGTCGGATGGCTCGAGCTTGAATGAGCTCTTCACACATATTCTGTTTGAAGCCAAGTCTCGCTGTGTTTTCTTTTGTCATTTATGTGTCTATACAGTGGCATTGCCTCCTCCCAACCCAGCCGCCTCTCCTCTGCTCTGCTCCTCCTCTCATGGTCCCTCGATTCTCTTTGAGATTTCTTAATGTCTCCGGAAAACAAGAGCCATTCTGATATCCTATTGTGAATATGTTGATGGAGTTTATTTTCTTCTGCACAGCGATGTGCTGTGATGTGTACGCTGCACGCACGGCCGAATACTGTCAACATAGGACAAGCACCAGCAGGAACTCAGCTTCTAAAACATGTATTTGCCACAGGTGAGAGAATAAACATAGATACAGGGGCAAACACTGAGAGAAACAGGAAAATTAAAACGGAAAGGGTCAGAGAATGGAGAATGAGATTTGCGTTGATTTGCTGGGTTTCAGGGTTTTCCATCTGGAAAGCAAAACACCCCCTTCGTGAAAAAGTTCAATACGGTATCCGTGTAAATGACCTTGATTGAGGCCGTTTCCTACCCACCTGAAGTCTCTAAGCCAATGAAACCTATGAATAGTGAGTAGTTCTTTGGGGAGGGGGGGTCAGAACATAAAAGTTCGAAAATAAAATTCTCAAACTTAAAAATCTTACATTTTTTTTTCTGTTAAATGTTTGAAATATTTCCTCATACAAGTTTCCTGTTGTAACAACTTAACTACACAACTCTGAAAAATTAATCCATTTACATAGGTAAACAGGCCATAATCTGTGCCCTCCCTTAGAGGAAAATGTGAAATATTACTTCTTACTTTAAAAAAAAAAAAGGCAATCACAAGAAGTCACATTCTGAGCCTATTTCCTTCATCTCCCTGCTTCTCTTTATGGATAAGAGGCCACAGGACTTCTTTTAGGAGTGAGTACTTTGAACAAGACAATAAAAGCCCTGAATGTTTTAGCTTTTATTATGGACATTCTCAAGTATATACAAAAGTAGAGAGTATATTTTGCAAGTCTCATTTCATCGATTCTCTCCCCATTACTTATTTATTATGTTTTTATTGCTGAAGAACTTTAAAGCAAATCATTTCATTCACAAATACTTTAACGTGTCAATAAAGACACTTAATTACTACATTACTCATTTGTTTTGAGAATACCACCACGCCGCGATCACACCTTACACAAGATCATTGCCTCATACCAGCTAACATTCTGTCCATATGGAAATTTCTCTGATTGTCTCAAAAGTGCCTCTCTACAGTTTGTATAAATCAGGATCCAAACAAGAGACATGCAGTGCATTTTTTTTTTGTCCTGTCTTTCGTATTCTGTGATAATCTCCTTCTTTTTTAATGTCATTTATTTGTTGAGGAGATTCAAGCCTTTTTTTTAAAGGCAAGAAATTCCATACACTTATGGAGGGATGCTGAGAGTGATCAGTGGGTTCTGGTACCGTCTGCCTGATCCATCCATTATGAACGCCCTTGTCCTTTTACCCAGAGGTCCTAGTATCCTTGGATGGTTATTGCCTAGACCCGTGATTCCATTAGGAGTTACAAAACAGTGACTTTCTGAATCTGTCATTTTTTATCAATTCATTAAAATGCCTGCATTTCAATTTGACTGTAAACCACCAGCCGTGTCCCTCTTTCCCAAGATAACAAAGACTGCAGCTAATTTTGTCACCAGATGAAGGCACAGACCCGGCGAGGTGTCATGGCGGGCAGACCTCAGAAGGGCTGAGGGGTGTGGGTTAGCAAGGAGATTTCTTCAACGGATATCAAAATGATCTCTGTGTCATTCAATTTTGGATGGTGGGGATGAAAAAAAAAAAGTCATGCCCGGGTCATGAGTCTGTCCTCTAGCTACTCGGTAAAGGGCCATTCGGTGGAGTATTTTTCTTTACCTTACTTACTATTATGAAGTTATTCTCGGGGCTTTCCACAGATTTTCTCTATTAGATTATCTCAGAAGGCCACAGCTCATGTTGAGCCTGTTTCTCACTTTATATAAAAGTCAAGCAGGCAGAAGGCTGAGAAATCCAGTCAAGATTTTAGTTGGTGTTTTCTGTCTTCTCCAAGTCAAGCCAATCCAGAAGAATACAATGTGAGCTGAAATAAGCTTATCTCCCAGAAGGCCCAAGGGCAAATGTAAGATTCTGGCAAAGAATTAGTAAAGGCTTAGAGAATGAGATAAATGCTTGTTTCAAATATAATTTAAGGTATTGTGGACTAACACCAATCTAATCTCTGAGAGAATAAAAACAAGTCCATCTCTTAAATGGGTGAGGCCCCTTCCACAATAGCCAGCAAATTGACTCCCAGCTCTGCCAGACACAAAAGTAGCAAAACATTATCTGTACTTGACTGATGAAGACTCTTTTTTGACCCACCTGTGCCACCTATTAGAGTTTCGAGGAACACAATGTTGTTTCTTTGGCCCCTGTGGAACTCCCTGTGAAGACTGAATCTCTCTCTCTCTCTCTCTCTCCCCCTTGCCACACCAATCCATATATATACATATATATATATATATATACTTTTTTTAAATGCAGCTATTTAAGTAGGAGGTACTATGGATGGAAAGCTTTCTTCCACTCTTTGCTTATCCAGTATCTACAATTACAGAGATAATTTGTCTATTTGGGAATGCCATGCTTTCCCTCAATTTTGCAGTTTCATTCGAGATTCTAAAAGCAACGTAACAGACAGACAGGCTCTGGGCACAGGGAGGATGGGGCTTTACTGTTAGTCCAGCATGCCACCTGACTGTCACATGACCTTGCCCATGTTCCTCGCCTGTAAAATTGTGATTATAATATTCACTTTTCAAGATAATTGCAGAGTCTGTACGTTATGTATGCAACGTACCAGAGCAGTGCCGAGAACGTGGAAGATACTCAAGAAATGACCCAATAAATGTTATTTACTACTATTATTTTTAGAAAATGTTCAATTTCTAGAACCAATTTAAACCCTACTGTTTCTTTTACCGTAAAGCAAATCTGGTCTGGAAGCAACATCGGCCTCTCCCATGCTCGCTTTCTATGGGGCAGAGGGCATTTGCCTGCTTATCAACACGTTTCATTGCCCGTTTGCCCTTGCTGCCCGCTGATGGTCTCTTCCTAGGCGGAATAAGAGAGCCAGGTTAAAGTCTCTAAAATAGTCCCCTGTGACATAACACGAATGCCAACCTCAGAGATTTGTAATTGTTGCTCAGTAAATAAGGTGAGGTGAGAGTCTTCCTACTCAGAGCTGCTCACAGGGCTGGGGTTGCTCAGTTCAACCCGCAGGCTCAACCCTACAAGATTTAACCAGCTTGGGCTGCCAGCCTGCCCTCGTCCAAGTGCTTCACCTGACGTCGTTGGACTTTTGCTTTGTTGTAAAGCCCAAACTCATCCTCTCTATAGGCAGGGATGTGCCTTTTCCTCCCCAGTCCCCTTATTAGTCTAGCCCACTGGTTTGAGCCTTGCTACATGCTGACAGATTTCCTTCAGGTCCTGGTATTGAGTATAAGAGGATCACTTTGTTTCCTCTGTCTCTCAATCTATAAGGATGGAAGGAGAGTATCAAACCCCTCACTCACCTGAGACCTGTTTGCCATACTTGATCTGGATGCCATATTTTCTGAAGACATCTCCTGGACTAAAGCTTCCTCCATCACCTGCAGGGGAAAGTGGTTGCCCAGGACCTATAGGACCCTTCTTGGCTGGCAAGTTCCAGGCTTCGTTTTCCCCCAGTCGGTCCTGTCCAGCCATAGCTGAGTGAGCCTTAAGGCAGAATATCTAAATGCAGAACTAATATCTGGGACTCATGTGTCATTGGCTCTTGCCGGGTGGGGGTCATCTGCTTTTGAGATACAGCGGAGACCCCTGAGTTAGGAATCCTGAATCCATGATGGCTCCTCTGGCCAATGGCAAGAAGCGAAGTTAGAACCTATTTCTTTCCTTTCCTTGGTTTGCATCAAGCATTTTTACTTGGCTCGTAAAACAAAAACCTCACTGATGAAAAGCATCTAGAATGCTGATATTGGAATTAACCAAAAAGAAAACCACAGAAAATACAGAATTTTTTTTAATGAAAGGAAGAATTGCCAATAATAATAAATGGCCGATGTACCGCCACAGAGGGTTTTTTTTTCATTGTAACAGGTATAAAATTTCAGATATGTAAGATTATAAGTTCTAGAGATCTGCCGTACAACATTGTGCCTAAAGGTAACAGTACTGTTTTGTGCACTAAAATTTTGTTAAGTAAGTAGATCTCGTATGAGATGTTCTTACTGCATTTATTTTTTAATTTTGGAATCATTATATATACACACACACCACAAACACAAACACACATTCATATATTTTTGCACATACATCTTTTGAAAACTCGATGTTGGTTTATAAATTTTTTTAACTTCAAAATAAGAAATGAAAAGTTACAGGATCCAGGGGTGGTTTGGTTGGTGAAGCATCTGCCTTCAGCTCAGGTCATGATTCCCGGGTCCTGGGACTGAGTCCCACATTGGGCTCCCTGCTTGGGGGAAGTCTTCTTCTCCCTCTGCCCCTTCTCTGCTCATACTCTCTTTCTCTCTGTCTCTCTCATAAATAAATAAAATCTTTAAAAAAAAAAAAAAAGAAAGAAAGAAAAGTTACAGGATCCAGAAAGTCCTGTCCATTGAGTACATTGTTCTGCTGCTAAACATGTTATAAATGTTTACTAAAATTGATGCCTATTGATACTCAATTGGAAACTTGATTATTAAAAATGATTAAAGGCATTCATGATTTTTTAAAGATGTATTTATTTATTTTAGAGAGAGAGAGTGGGGGGGGGAGAGGGAAAGAATCTTAAGAGGACTCCCTGCTAAGCACAAAGCTAAGCTCTGGACTTGATCTCATGACCTGAGCAGAAATCAAGAATTGTCCCTCAACCAACTGAGCCCCACAGGCGTCCCAAGACATTCATGTTTTTTAGCAGTTTTTGCAAATGTTTTGATTTTTTTCAAAGATTTTATAGTGAACTAATTGGAAAGTTCTACTTTAACCCCTTTTCCTATCTTATGATATGAATCAAATCATTTAATATTCCTGAGTTTCTGTGCCTTCCTCTTTAAAATTAGAATATTGATATATACTGACCATAAAATATGATAGTATATGTGTCATCAGTCTTTCTCAACTTTTGCCACCATGAAATGCATGACACATGACATAGTCATGTGTATCACATGCCCTGAGCTTTAACTATGTTACCTGTGTTGTCTCCCGCGTGAGGGATGTTAAATGCAAATGAACATGAATGAGTTCAGGATACCTCAAATATAAAGGAAGTAGCATTTTTTTCTAAATTAAATCTACCAGTGTTTCACAACAAGGGTGCTGAAATCTATAGTGTTAAAATACATAATTAATTGGTAAGCGCCAAATCAAATAAGGTGCTATTTCAGTAATTATATTAAAGTGGAAGGTCTATTTCTCACTATGCTGAAATCTCACTCAGGTGGGTAAATATTTTGCAAGTTTGGATGCCACCTGACAAAAAACAATTAGGAAACTCACTGTTTAATTTGTTAATTTGTGACCTGATTTAAATTAAAGATAAATTAAGCTGTGTTCTTTAGTTATTAGCGCGATTCAAGTAAACAAGATTTAGAGAAATAAATAGTATTGAGTTTCTTTGTGCCTGATTTTAATAATGAAATCACTTTCAAAGACAGTTCCTCATGTGTTCCACTTAGAATAATTTTGAAAGCAAATCTCTGAGCCATAATTGATAGCTTTCCGATAACACCTTCATCTCAGATGCTTGCTTATTATAAAAGCTAAATCGTATTCTTCTAGGCATAAATTCTGATTTTATTGATTCATAAAATGAAATTACCAGTAGTCATTTAAATAAGAATGAGCATTAAAATATGTAAATAAATAACGGCTGTATGTGAAATTTCTAATATATATTTAAAACTGAATTATAATTAATGGGAATTCACTGTCAGTTTCCGTGGCATATTTACTAAAGGGCTACACAGCAATATAATTAAGCTTTTTAAACCACCTAAAATTATTTCTTATCATTGCTGACCTTAGACTTTCTGGTAGAAACTTTATCCCAACCATCAAGGTAAAAGAAAAAAAATACTCTTTTGTCTATCATCTTAAAACTTTCACTTCCTGTGGTTCAGTCCAAAGATAATGCACTTGTTTCACATCAAGCAGTTTTTAGAACTCTCCTTGAGGATTTTTCCACCATCAGTGATTTATAACCACCTCCTTTATGTGATCGTATGATATATCTTTTAAAGTCTACATTTTAAAGTTATTTCAGGGGCCCACTTAATCAGAGTTACAGAGCCCCGTGGTCTCTCCTTCATCTCTTCTTCACATGCATTTTGTCTCGGCGTTCCTGGACCCCGTCTGCTGCTGGCAGCTCAGACCGTGGTTTGCCAGCACGCCTCTTTGGCCAAAAGAATAACTCTGGGTTTGATCTATAGCATGCATTTGAGGATTTTCAAATAAATAAGAATAAACACTATTTTTGGTGAGCTACAAACGTATGTCCCACAGTAAATGCCTAAAATTATGTGTGTTGGAGGGGAGGGTGTTAAAGACTCGTCTATGCCACAGGTTCCTTATTCGCAGTTTTTAAATGATATTCGGAGGTAAAAAAAAAAAAAAAGAGAGAGAGAGAGAGAGAGCAAGAGATTGGCAGAGAATGAGCATTTATTATCCAACACAACGGGTAATACTTTTAGGTAAGGAATGCATTTGGAAAGAAGAAATCAAGCCCCTTGAGGACAGGGATTAGATCCATTCTGTTTGCCACTTTATCCCCTGTACCTAGCGGGTTGACTGACATGCAGGAGGCACTCAAAAAATATTTATCAAACAATAATAACAAGCAAGGATGGGGGAAGGAAGAGGAGAGAGTGAGAAATAACAACCACAAAATATTGTCCTCCTCCAAAGTCATGATGCATCCCATCTGGAAAAATTCATGGCTATTTGCATGTAATTATGGTCATAAATATCTAATGGAGTTAGCAAAGGTTAACATAAACAGCAGATAGAGTTGTTTTTAAAATAATTAATTATTGCTTCATCCCCATGTCCACCGCTTGTGTTATTTGCTATTTCCAGCTAACCCTCTCCTTTTCCTTTGCCCTTTGTCCATTCCCCAGGGCAAGACCCAGTGCAGAAATCCTGAAACCAAGAAGGAAGAAGTGACTTACTCAGTGGAACCCAGTTATAAAGTTCAACTGTGAAAGTCACAGGGGTTATCCTGGAGGTACACACGAGGGAGAAAGCCACCTGTAGGATCCTGCCCAGCAGCCTTCCCCCATTTTCAAACAAGAAATAAAAGTTATTGGGGGCTAAGCCCTCCCTTTTACTCCTCTACCAAAAACAAAAACAGTGGAATAAGTGAGCCATCAGATGTGAAAATAAGATGGTTTGGGAGAAACTGGTTTAAGATATTTTGAGATGGGGCACCTGGGTAGCTCAGTCGGTTAAGCATCTGCCTTCAGCTCAGGTCATGATCCCAGGTCCTGGGATCGAGTCCCACATCGGGCTCCTTGCTCAGTGGGAAGCCTGCCTCTCCCTCTGCCTGCTGCTGCCCCTAATTGTGCTCTCTCTCTCTTTCTGTCAAATAAAGAAATAAAATCTTAAAAAGAAAAAAAAGACATTCTTACGAGGCTACTGTCGCGGAAGGCAGAAGGCATGCACTATGGCTGTGAGCAGGCCTGTGAGGCAGGATGTCTGTGCTCACGGCATCTGGTTGTCAGAGGTGTTGTGTGTAGATACTTGAAATTATGTGGCATCTGCCTGGGGTTCCCGTAGATGCAGTCCCTGAGGCAAGACTGGAGTGGCTCTTTGGGAAGTGATCCCAGGAAGCCCTCCAAGGGAGGGGGGAAAGTGAGACAGGGAAAGGGGGAAGGAGACAGAAGGCACATTAAAGAGGAGGTTAACTTGACTACTTTGGGTGCCCTGGGTGCCTGGCACCGACCCCTACTGCGGACCTCTACCTTGAAGAGACTGTGTGTGCCGAGCTGTCCCACCTGAGCAGCAAGGAAGCTGGAGGATTTATCCACCAGTTCTCATCTGTCCTTAACACCATGGCATCTTGGGTCGGTCCAGCACGTTTCCCTGCCGCACTCCTGCATCCAGGCGGAGCTCTCAGGCAGGCAGATGCGATCGCAGCAAGAAACCCGGTGTAGGAACTGCGGGCACGCAAAGGGTGTGGGCGGAGCAGGGGCACTGCCTCGTACTCGCAGCAATACAAAGCTTCCACTTTTTACAAACAGACTTGGTTTCTCATTTCCTTGGCTTACATCACAAAATCTTGGGTCATCGACCAATAACAACAAAGACAGCTGCAGCAGCGAATACAGGGTGCTCATCTTCAGGGAGAGTGTCTCCAAAAAAGCTGTCAGTGTTTGTTATCCCCACATCTATATCGGGGAGCACTCTTTACCTGGCCTCATGCCCGCATTGCTACTCATGCAAATCCCCCTTCTTTCCTAGTTCATTCTGCTCCTGGTTCGTTATCATCCCCCAGCCACCCTTCAGCGTCGGGGCTGCTTACCTCCATCGGGATGATTATAGTCGGCTGTGGGCTGGAACTCCTGCTTACACCAGCCCCTGCACAGCCCAGCACACTCATGGCCAGAATTTACAGAGCTTTTGTTATTGCCTATGAATTGACCCAAACTTCTCTGACGAGCACACGAGGTCTCTGGTGAGGCGCCCAATTTCCCTCTCTTGCCTGTTCTGTTGCTCCCGCCAAGCCGTGCCCTGGACCCTCCGGCCACTCAGTCTTATCGCCATTCCTTATTCAGAAGCCTCTCTCTGTCTCTGCCTCCCCAACCTGTCCACGATGCTCCCCCCAACTCTTTTCCTTATACCAGCTGTGGCAAAACTATATCCGTTCTTAAACTGTTCGGCTTTTTACATTCTATCGATATTCTTCTATCAAAAAAGACCTTCTTTCTCCCTTTAGCAAGAAGGCAGATAAGCTCAAGGTTGGTAATGCTTGACCAGGTCAAGAGAGCTGCTGTGTACTAACTTAACAGGTACAGCTGAGAAGAGGACCCCATCCTCTCATCCCTTAATAATGCAGAATGTCCAGGGGTAGGGGAGGTGACATAGCTGCTGAGAAGCATGTAAGAGTGATATAATTGGATTAATTTGATCATGGCAAAAGCGGCAACTTCTGTGCCGCCATATTGGTAGGTGACTTCTGGTTCCATTTGGAAAGATTACTTAGTAAACTAGCATTTTTTCTTCATGCTACAGAGGAAATGGAGATGAAAGGCATGGGAAACCCTCCTCCAGAGACTTAGTAGAGAAGGAAAATAGCATAATCTTTCTGTGATAAAGAATGCAAACACATTATTCCATTGTTAGAAGCAGAATTTTTTTTTAAATGTTAACATTGAAGCATTAGTCAGTGTTCCCCAGAAAGATTCTAGAGAGGATGGCTGGATGACACTTTTGGTGAGGCTAAACTTGTAGCAATGAATTCCAGTCTCCTTAAAAATTTTCAAACTCTATATCCTGGAGATTTGACACCGAACAAGATCACACAGCCTGGGGACTTTCTGAGACTGGTGCCCAGCAATTGCAGGGATTGACTCCAGTACCTTACTGTGTCGTAAGACCCAAGGCCTTAACATGATCTTTTTTTTTTTTTTTTAAGATTTTATTTATTTATTTGACAGAGAGAGAACACAAGCAGGGGAGTGGCAGAGGGAGAGAGAGGAGCAGGCTTCCGCTGACCCTGGGATCATGACCTGAGCCAAAGGCAGATGCTTAACGAACTGAGCCACCCAGGCGCCCCACCTTACCATGATCTTGACTGAGATAGAATCTCCTGATCCCAGGGATAGCATGTGTTGAATTCAGAATTAAGCTGATATAGAGAAAAATAAGGAAATGCAGTATTCTATGCTCAACGGAGTCTGTGGATTAAGGGCATATCCAGTACACATTATTGTACATATCAATTAATTCACCTGCTGTTTATGGAAAGAGAACTTAGTTCTGCCACATAACCATCCCTGACTGGAGGGGAAGTTTTAAGCAGACCTTAAGATATGAATGCAGCCCATCCGTAGTCAGGTCAAGTAACATCTTATGGGCAAAACTAGAATGAAGAGCTACAAATAGATTATAAGAAAGGCAGTTGTTATCTGTTATCTGTTATAATATGGACAGTAATGGTGCAACATCAAAATGTAAAGTCGGACATCACAGTTAGAATAGTAATTGGTTTTTAGCTTCTTTCTCTTACAGTAGAGTTTTCAACATATGTGCAAATAACTGGGAGATACTAATTTTAACATATTTTGATTTTATTTATTTATTTTGGGGAGGAGGAGAAGAGGGGGAGGAAACGAGAATCTCAGACTCCACACTGAGCATGGAGCCTGATGCAGGGCTCGATCCCATCACCCTGAGATCGTGACCTGAGCCAAAACCAAAAGTTGGACCCTTAACTGACTGAGCCACCCAGGTACCCCGATTTTAACATATTGGTCTAGGTACTAGGATACATGAGTGAAGGCATGAAAGGAACTCCAGAAGGTAAAACCAAGGAGGTGAGCGTAAAGAGTGTATGTGGACTGCAAGACAAAGAAAGAAATCGAGGATGTATTAGTTTCCTAGGGCTGCCTTGACGAAGCTCTACAAAATGTGTGTCTCGCAGTTCTGGAGGCTGGATATCTGAGATTCAGGTGGGGGGGCAGTGATTCTTTCTTAGGGCCCGGAGGGAGCATCTGTTCCTAGCTTCTAGTAGCCTCAGGCATTCCTCGGCTTATAGATGGCATTCTACCTGTGTTTCTGTGTCTTCACGTTGTCTACAGTAAGTGCACATCTCTCTATGTTTAAATTCCCCTTTTCGTAAGGATACCAGTCATATTAGAATAGGGCTTACTCTAATCTTATTTTAATGTCATCATCTGCAAAAACCCTACACTCAGGTAAGGTCCCACCAGCAGATACTGGGGATTAGGACTTCAACACCTTTGTGGGGTGGGGGGGGTCACAATTCTGCCATGATAGAGGATGAATTCTAGAGTTTGACAGTAATCCGCTGAAAGGATGGTATTGCCATCAACTGACATGTGAAAGGCCGTGGGTGGTACAGGTTTACATCGAGTCAGCTTGAGATGTAGAGAAATCAAGTGGTAATGGGGCAAGCAGACAGTGATATCAATGTGGATAAAGGCTCAGGAGAAAAGTCTGGGCTGAAGACAAGAATTTGGGTGTTGTTAGCGTAGACACAGAAAAGTTTTAAGTCATGACCTGGGATGAGATGAAGACTAAGCTAAGGACCAAGCCCTCTGACACTTCAAAGTCAAAATAGAAGAGAAGAGAAGGAACCAGCAAAGGTGATTGAGGAAGAGTGAGCAGTAAGAGCAAAAACAAGGGAGACCTTATTTGCCAAGTATTGGGAGCCGATGAAGGAGCAGGCGCTGGGCCACATGTCGTATACATAGTGTCTCTAATTCCTGCAGCCCCACCCAGAAAATATGATCCTCCTTTGTTCAGGTGAGCACGCTGGAGCTCAGAGGCAGAATGGTATTATGCCTAAGAGCATACAGTGGCTGGCCTGTTTCAAATTCCCATTCTTCTCCCTCACTAGCCCTGCCCCTTGTGCAGGATACTTTATCTCCCTGTTCCTCAGCTTCCCGAACTGCTGAATGGCAACAACATCTACTTCATAGGCTTGGTTTCATAGGGACGACATACATAGATAAATTAAGACTCTTAAAAAATGAAGTATTTTTAAAGTGTTTTGAAGAGTCCTGGTATATGGCAAGCACTGTATCATTGCCTGTTAATTAAGAAAACTTGCTCAAAGTCCCACTGCTAAGTATCAGAGAGAGGATTTGAACCTAAGATTTTCTGTATTCAGAGCCCATCTTCCTTCTATCATATCACAGTGAATGTGACTCTTTCCTTAGCATTAACATAGATTAATTAATCTAATTAGGGGAATTGATCATTTGGAAAAATGGCGAGACAGATTTGAAAGGCTGCATTAAAGATGTTTTACTAAATAGGAAATGAAGTTTTGGGAGGATATGTTGTCATGTAAACGTGAAAACAATAAAAGAGAACCGAACCGTGAGAGAGCCCAAAGTACCCGGGCGTTAGGTGGGAAAGACCAGGTTTATGAGAGTCTCTCAGGAAAACAGACTGTCTGTTTTTCCGAGGAGATAAAGGATTTTGCTTCCTTCCTGTCTCACCTAGAGCTGCCCCTTTTGTTCTCCACCCCTTCACCCTTATCATCAGGGGTGGGATCACCAGGAATTTCTGTGTCAAGTTCATACTAAAAACAATAATCAGGGAATCAGGATTCGGTTGAAGAGGATGGAGGCTCAGAACAATCCACATCAAAGACGATATGAAATCAGGAGAGTGGCCGTGGGGAGTCATGTGATGGTGAAAAGGCCAAAGGTTGTCCAAGTAAAGTTGCAGGAAAGCTAAACATATCATGTCGCTGTCACAAGATCTGTAAGCCCGCATGACCGTAGATGAAGCCTAGAAGCTTCATCATAGAGAGTGGAAGTGGATGGAATGAGCCATTTTAAAGTAGCCGGAAGAGAACATGAAGCCAGTGCGCATAGAATCCTAAAACTGAAGGGCTAGAAGGGGCCTGGGGCGTCGTCTACTTGAATGGTTTGTACGTGAAGGGAGCTGAGCCTCCGTCAAACCAGTGACTTGCCCAGCTTCTCACAAGTAGGTCCTGGAGTGGAGGAGCAGAATGTGGAGGGGCTAGATCACATGGAAGGAGCCATTATGACAGGGAAAGGGACTTTACGGACTGATGGTTCTTTTCGAATGGGAAGAAAGAAGCTAAAGCCTAGATGGAAGGTTCGGGTAGGAACTAAGCATCAAAAGGACACTTCACTACCTGAAACGGGAAAGTAACAAATAAGGCACAGGAGTGCAGGAGGGAAGCAGGAACCACGGCCCCTCTTTCTGTTTGAAAGGACCTAAGAAGACCTTTGAGAAGTGGCATGATGGGTGAGGGGTTACAAAATTTAATATTTGGGAGTGAGGAGATTTTGAAAACTGTAGATCAGTTTGTCAAGTAAAAAAAATTGATGGTTATCTTATTTGTACAAAGAGAACTAGTACAAATATTTGTGAGGGTTTTTTTTTTAAGCTTGAAACTCTTCCACATTTTTTGTTGAAGAAGCAAAATATACACTAAATTAAGCCTGATTTTATATATGAAAAAAAGTCCTTGGAAGACTACCATGGTACGGACTAGGGAATTCAGCTCAGAATTTATAGCACTTATATAGAGGTTTTTTTTCTCTGTATTTCTTATGTTTGTATTGCAGTAATGAAGAAATATGGAAGCCGTCTGGTGGCCAAGTAATATCTGTAAATTCCCATGGATAAAGCTTCCCCTTTATATTTCAAAGTTATTAGGTTCAAGTCCTCTTATGGTTCTACTTTTATTGGTTTTTTCCCCCATCAACACAATTATTGATTGATTAATTCTTATTGGCTTTCTAAAGTAGAAAAAAAATTATGGCCGAAGTAAAACACTTCATAGAGTGGAAAAAGTAAAGAAAATAGAAGGTGAAAATCTGAGAGGGGTGGTAAAACCTTCATTCTAGCCATGCTGCTCTCTCTTGCACAGAAGACTTGTGACAGATGGGGAACAGGGAGAACATTTGGCCCAGGCACAGGCTGGGAGGGACCAGGGTGGCCTGCTTGGGAACCAGTGTTGTTTGTCAGGCTTTTGTCCCATCATGATGTTCAGCACTGGCACAGCCCTTGAAGAGTGTACGGTGTACGAAGCCCTCTTACGTGTCCTCACTCAGCCCGACAGTCTGTGAGACACACGTGGCAAATTGTGCCTTCTCAGCAAACTGAGGCTCAGAGAAGTCAAATGATTTGTTTCGTATCACACAGCTAGACATGATAGACCCAGAATTAAAACTGAGGTGGGTGGTCTCCCCCTCCCCCTGCTCTTCTTTTTTTTCTTTCTTTTTCTTTTTTCACTCCTGACCCATGGCAAAGGATGAGTTCCCTGATAGTTATGGCTGGGCTTCTGTGGGGCTCGCAGGTCTGCCAGTTACAACCAGGATCCGAAAAGGACTTGGGAAGCCAGGCAGATAGAAACCTTTTTGAAGAAAGTTGCCTTGGCCACAAACAGAAACTAGAAAGCCTCCTTTCCTGAGGTCCCGGCTCTCTCTTACCAGCTTTACCTCAATGGGGGCAACTTCTTTGGTTTAAAAGACTATTTTTTTTTCTTCTTAAAGTTTTATTTATTTATTGGGGGGGGACATGAGCAGGGAGGGAGGAGGGGACAGAGGGAGAGGGAGAAGCAAACTCCCTGATGAGCAGGGAGCCGGACGTGGGGCTTGATCCCAGGACCCTGAGAACATCACCTGAGCAGAAGGCAGAGGCTTAACCCACTGAGCCACCCAGGTGCCCCTAAAGGACTAAGTCTTGAGTTTAAAGGTAGAGAAGGAGGGGTGTCCATTTCTCAATGTCAGAGGCAATACTTTTATCCCTAGGATCACATGGGCTCTGTGTATGTAAGCAGTTATCTCTCAGAGAGATGGCAGTCTCCTCTGGGGGTTTACACGCCTCCTTGTGTTAAAAGGTTGTTTTCCATATAACTCATCTCTCCCACATTGGAGACTCCTTCTTCCCAGTCCGATATCCTCTGGGAAGTTGAGGTCTGGAAGGAGAGCCCAGATCAGGGCTGAAACAAAACTACATCTATAAAATAAATTTCATATCCAAACATGATTATTTAAAATGTCTAACTTGAACCCTATGAAATGGCTATTTGGAGAAGATAAAAAATGGTTGAATGGTGGCAATCTCATATGCTCAATCTACTAGTTACATGTACCATATCCCACTTGGAATACTTACTAAATGGTAGAGTTGGGCCAGATCAGCTTACTCACATTAAGTCGCAGAGTCTTAAAAATCACAACTCTTTTTCCATATGTCTAATTTCTAATTTTTAAATCTAAAATGCCCACTAGCTATTGAACGATGACTAGAATAGAAATTAAAATATTTACCTTAAATTAGGTATGGTAATTATTTTGCTGCTATATAAGACGGCATTTGATTTTCGCTCTCATCTTTGCAAAATCTTATCAGCTAGCCCTGTTGTTTTCTTTTGAAATTGTTTTGATTTGAATGAATTAAATATACTCAAGGGAAATCTACTGAACTAAACATTGGATGGTATTTCAAGAAATACGGAGAAACAAGATAGAAACGGATGGAAATTGAGTAAGTCCCATCACAGTACAAGAAGAAGCCCATGACCCCGAAACTCCAGCATGTGCCCTACTCATTTCTACCGTCCTGCCTCTCCTTCTTGCACTGTTCCTGTCACTGTGATCTCTGCTATCTATTTTGCCTACCCAAATCTCACTCACTGTGTCCCAAATCTTTCATGAAATGTTCTTTTATTATTATAGCTGATATGCTGTGTTGTCTTGCTCAAAAGTCTCTACATAAAATTCAGTACCAATTTCTTCCTTAGGCGCACTAACAAACGCATTCTATTACTTCGGATCCTCTATGCACATTTGGATTCTTCTGTTTGCTTTTAGGTCCCTCAAATAGTCCTAGGCTCATCAGCAGAGGGACTTGAGGGCCATATACTGAATAACTATTAATAAAATGTAACAGGTATGATTCTTGGGCTTTAAAAATTGACCTAATACAAACCAGCATGAATATCCAAATCTATTGATACCAACACATGGTGGTAGCAAAGATTATAGACAGATTACACGGATATTATATAAGCCTTTTAATATATAATTCTGTGTAAAGAAACAAGTTTTTCATCAAAATAGAAAAGAAGTATTACATCACTGCCCTTTAGTCAGTTTGTTGGAATTTGGTTGGTTTTTGGAGAAATAGATAGGCAAATTGGGCATTTATCATCAGGCATTAGAAGGGAGTCACAAAATAGTCCAAAGTGACACTGAATGAGAGAGGAATGGAGACATTCACAAGAGATCATCGTAAGGGTAGGCAAAGGAAAAAAATGTGAGAAAAAGGAGCAAGTCGTTGACCAGCTGGCTTTATGAGGCAAGGAAAGGTTTCATTTTCTTATCAGTGTGGCAACTACTCTAGGCTTCTGACAGGTGCCCCGTGGCTGCAGAAGATGAGACGTGATGAGTTGATCCATGAGAGAGGCTCCATGTTTTCATTATGTGCTGAACCGGTGGTGAGACACCCAACTGAAGATAACCCATAGACTCAAATTGAATTTGAGACGGTATAAAGCAGGAAGTGCATGGTTGCCTGGAGGAACGGATCACACCCACATAAGACCCTGAACTTGGGAGAGATCAATAGAGCCCTGTGGGTATAGATACAGGTGGGAGCCAAGCTGGGGTCCGTAATAAATATCAGTGGGGTTAGAAGAGAAAACAATATGAAAGAAAGACGATGGCTATCCAAGAAGTAATAGGAAAAGCAGTAAGGGATGATTTCAGAAGAGGGAATTTCAGAGAAGCGATTAAGCAGAAGGAAGTCAGCTGTGCCAAAATGACAAAAAGACCACATTGAACAAGAACTAATAGTTACTGTGATTTTCTTTTTTCTAAAACAGGGAAAGGGGTCAGTGAAAACCTTTCCAAAAATAAACCTTGTCTCCAATAAGGAAAAAAAAAATCAAGTTCTTAGTATGTATGCTTTCGGGAGGGAATGGGTAGTATTGAAAATGAAGGTAACTTTATTTTAAAGAATTTTAAAGAATGCCTCCTTTAACAAAGAATGATTAGACGCAAGCTCCTTCCATTCAGTCAGATGCTCTCCCCGAGAGGAACTTAGGCACTTCTGGAGCTACATTAATCTTTTTCGGTCCCTGGAGCACCATTACGTGCAGGCAGTGGTAATTTACTAAATTGCATACTCGAAGCCTGAAAGAGTTAATGCGGCTCCAAAAGTGCCTAACATTTACCCAGGGAGTAATTTACACACTGGAAGCATCTGGCTGAATATGGATTCAATTGTTTACTGTACTGTGGGTCTCACAGAAAGGAGGTCACATGCTTTCTCTTATTGAAAAGTTCTGGGGAACAATTTCTTTCATTTAAAAAATGTGCACCTACTGCCACATTTTCCTTTGGTAATCTGTTTTCACAGGACTCAAAGAAAAGATGTCGCAAGAAATAAACTTGGGTTCCTTGAGTTGCCAAAGCAAACTACTTTATTTTAATTTTACCTTTGTTACCTGAAGGTTGGGGGTTTAGAGGGCTGAAGTGATACCGAGAAACTAGTGGATCTGGGAGCAGTCTTTATTTCCGCTCTGGAAGAGGTCATTCTGGAGATTTGTACAAATGTTTGCATTTTCCCTCTCGGCATACCGGCACATTTTACCACAGTGCTGCTTAATAAAGAATAGAAGAATAGGAAGACATTCACACATGAAAAAAGGCCAAGTGATTCTCAGCCAGAGTGCCTCAGTGTACATGTTCTGGAATGCTCAAATGTCAACAGAAGTATCTCAGTAGGTATTAATTTTTTTAAAACAATTCCTTCTGCATGTTCTCTGCCCAGCACCGTGGACAGTATGTTATGGGAAGAGCGGGAACTCTCACGTGGAAAGAACTTGTGACCTAAGGAAAGGGATACACACAAACGAACAAGATTTGATAGGATACATGTTCCAGATAGCTTTTAACTGCCGAGATAATCATAGCCTTTCCCAGGATGAGTGAAATCCAAGACTTAGTATATAATTGCTTGTACATCTCAAGTGGTTATATTCGCAATCAGCATCTATCTCGGCAACAGAAACGTGTGATCATCTTTACTCATATTTTGTCCATTTGCTTAAAACCTGCAGGGTTGCTAAGTCTTACAGTTTTCTGGTTTTTTTGTTTTTGTTTTTGTTTTTTTTTTTAAGTTTGGCTTCTTATTTAGGTCAAAGTTTATTTTCCTTTTTCAACAGACTTATTAAGGACAGTAGTTACAAACACACGCAGAGGTTGTAATGTTGGCGAATTCAATGTTTGTTTGTTTGTTTTTAAGATTTATTTATTTATTTGACAGAGAGAGACAGTGAGAGAGGGAACACAAGCAAGGGGAGTGGGAGAGGGAGAAGCAGGCTTCCCACCAAGCAGGGAGCCCGATGCAGGGCTTGATCCCAGGACCCTGAGATCATGACCTGAGCCGAAGGCAGACGCTTAACGGCTGAGCCACCCAGGCGTCCCGGAGAATTCAATGTTTTAAACCATTTCCTGTTTTTTAGCAATTATATTTCCTACCTGATATTCTATTTCCACTGACAAGTCTATATCCACTGGGATTGATATTTTTTCAGCTAAAATAATGTTTATTCTTTATATCCACTTGGAAAAAAATGTTATACAGGACACAACTCAATTCAGTTTTAATATAATAAACTCTTCTCAAAATCCCAAATCTTTGTACTCTATATCTGTGCATTAAAAAAAAAAAAATTAAAAACCCAATGTTTTTAAAACATGTGACAAGATGCCCTCTTGACCTCTACCTTCTTGAAAAGAGAAATATTTTTTTTTCACTCTGATTATCCTAGTCTTTGAGAGTATAAATTCTTCCATATATTTTAAGTGTTATTCTGCCCTTTCGGTGATGGAATAATCTTCCTGTTGCTGCAGTCATTCCACCCACTCCTGCTTCTCTCTGTCCCTTTTTTCTATGGGTCTCCTAAAGCTTCCTGGAGTTCCTTTAATCCTCCTCAGTTCTTTGCATTTTCCTCTGATCTCAGAACAGTTACACAGCACCATTTCGTTCCTGACAGTCCTTGGGCCACTGTTCTCTCCTTTGGACTCATTCTATTGCTAACATGTTGTATTTAACACAAATACAAGTAAATAAATGTACACACCAAATTTATCGGAGCATATATATGCGTGTTTCTTTAACCGTGAAATCCAAGGCAATTAACAGAAAAAAATGTATGCCTATAATAGTCCATAAAATAAAGGAAGGCAGAAATGGCATTATTTTCTGTTTTGCAGATTTTTAGACATTTGCACAAAGAAAGAAAAATTGACTTTCTTTTTCCTCTCTGGAATTCCGAGTTGTTCTAGCTTGCTTTGAATCATGCATTCTGCGTTATTTGCTCACATTGGTGTGTATCTGTGTTTCATTTCATTGTGTATTTGAAAAAAACTTTTGCAAAGGATTATAAACCATATATTTTTGCCCATTAACCTAAAGTCATAAGGAGCAGAGTAGCATGTTCTAAAGCAGAGTAATCTCTAGTAAATTGTGGAGTAACAGTATTTGGGATTACTGTGACATTAACGCACCAAGGCACGAATTTTAAAAGGAACGCCAAAACCATAAGGCTTTTGTGGTTTGCTTTTTGCCTAAAAAGGAGTCAAGGTGTGTGTCCCTTTAAAAGAAAGAAATGAGTTTGACTCTGTGTATGCTGCTGTGTGAAAGTAAAAATAATTCACTAGAGAGATGATTAGGGAGAAACCTAATCCTTATAAACAGGAGAACAGAGAAAAAGAATTATGCTGGGGGAAAAAAATGACCACTTCGCAATGGTTGCCCTGGCCGGTCGTGACTTCCACTAAGGGGAACACATTGGATAGAGTCTTTAAGAAAAGAGAAAAGAGATGGACATTCACTTAAGTGTCCTGGTTCTTCACCTAAATTGCAGCTCATTTCTTTCAGAGGGGTAACAATACATAAAATACGCACTTTGCTGCTTTGAAAAATTCCATTACAGAAAAAGAGTATTTTATAATCGCACTATTTTACACGGTAACATTCATGAAAGACAAAAAAAAAAAATCAAACACATTTTAAAATCCCATGCCCCCAGAACATCACACGCCCCCTGGAAACATCCCAAGCCTTTACTGGAGCAAATCAGCTAAGGTTCCCAAGGAGGAAAAACAATGAAGTGATATAGGCATCTCGGGACACGTCCTTTTTTATCTGCAAGAAGCTGAGACTGCTGTGCTGATATCAGGTCATTAATCATCACTAGGTAAAATAATCCTCATCTCTGAAATAGGCAGAGATTATTTTCTTGGTTTTATGAATGAGGGGAATGGATTGGAGTTTAAACGGCTCACTGCAAACTACATCCGCAGGCAGAGCCGGCAAGGAAACTGATGATCTAAGTCCCAAATCTACACACTACCCACCTTTGCTTTCATTTCTGCATAAGCAGAAACAATGGGAGCAAACCTCACTTTGGATAATAGGCGTGTCTCAGAAAAATGCTTGCTTATTGAATTTTTGTCAAATTGTATTTTAAATAAACAATGGGCCATGGAGAGCAACGAGGGGTGGGTTTTTTTCTGTAACATCAAGAATTCTTTTATAATGGGAGTAACACTCCGTCATGTATCTATCTTACAACTTTGTGTGTGATATAGTGTGTGTGTGTGTGTGTGTGTGTGTGTGTGTGTGTGTGTGTGTTGAAGACAATTGCAGTGTATAGTTCAGTCCTTTTCCCCTTGCTCTTCCAGTTAAGGTCCCCTTTTCTCTTTCTTCACCTGCCTCTAATTATCTGCTTTTTTTCGTTCGGGCATTTTTCACATGCCTGAATCTAGGGCTGACCCGGTAGTTCTGGCTCTACCCAAATACTTCGCAAGACTCGCTAGCTAAGGTCAGAATGCACTGATTGGACGGGCTACTAATTGATATTATCCCGTTAGGACCCTGATTGGCTGAACGACCGTTGGTTTCGTTTTCTGTTGAGTACCTAGCCTGTTTCACGTGGCTCTTCCACGGACCTCATGTCTGCCAGCCTGTAGTAGGTCCGCTCCCTACTGCGCTGACAAGATGAAGCCAGCGGATTGCCCTCATCTTTCCCCTTCTGCTTTTCAAACATGTTCATTTCAGCTCACCACCTCTCCTTACTTTACTCTTGAGGAACAAAATGGCCCCACTGCTGGCTGAAGCCAACTTTTTTGTGTGTGCCCTTGTCCCCACTCCCTGCCGCATTCCCCACTATTTTGTTTCATCTTTATCCTATTTCTCCAGCATGTTTAGTGTCTTCCAAGTGTTTTCGGCTCTTTTGTGTTCAGAAGCTCATTTGTTCCCAATACGTTCAGGAGCTCATTTGTTCCCAACCCCAAACTCGACTGTTCTCCAAAGACTATTAATAACATCCTCACCTCCAAATGTGGGAATGGTTTTCCTCAGCATCAGTCTCCACGAGCCCTCTAATATTTCCTACAACAGTAGGCGGTGTTTGGTCTCCATCTTGCTCCAAGTGTGTCTTCTCCCAGCCCTTCTTCACAGCCCATTCTCATTTCTCCTATCACCCATGCTCTCCCTCTGCCTGTTTTCTCCAGGATCACACCTAGAGTTTCATGATGTCCTTTGGTTTAATGGGGAACATGAGAAGTTACATACAACCCTTAGATAATAATACAGATATTCACCAAGAGACACAGAAAGCTGTTTATTACATAGTATTTAATGAGGAAAAACTGAATAAATTGTATAAAGAAATTCATCAAACTACGAAGAGTGGTCATGGTGCAATGATGGGGGAATGGGTGGATTTCATTTTCTTCCAAAGCTTTTCCAATGCCCATGACCCCTAAATCCATATCTTTGATTATAATATCTCTTCCTTGAAGTCCCAACAGAATTTCGAAACCAACTTCTCATAAAACAAAATTCATCAAATATTGGCCTGAACCAGGCCCCTTTCTAATGTTTGTTCTGCAAGAAGCTGAGACTGCAAGAAGCTGTTTTGCCCTTGGCCTCAATCTCCTCTTCTGGCCATGCCGCCATCTATTCTCTTACCAAGGTCACAGAGTTAGTAGGTGGCAGAGACGGGGTTTGAATCTAGGCTGTCTGACTGCAAATGTCCTGCTCTTTCCACCGTCCCAAGCCCCTGGCAATCAGGAATGCGAACAAAGCTTTGCTTGCAATTGTGTTAGGGCATCCGATAAGAAAAAAACCAACGGAGTCCCTGAGAGAGGGATAAAAGACCATTCCCCCCCTTCATCCTGCAGTACACCTGACTGTAAGGCTAAACAATCTTCTTCTCAGTTTGATACTAATTCAAAGGAATTGTGCTTCCCAGTTTCTCTGGTTGACAATCCTTTTACAGAGCCTTGACCGTTATTCACTTGATCCGCGTGGCCACAGGTTACAATTGAAACCTGAAGAACCAGAAACTCACTCTCTAAATATGCATACAGCACTGTCCTTCAGCTTGCCACTTAAAATGCAGAACTCTGGTAGAATCACCTTTTGGTTTAGTTATTTTTCTAAATTTCTGTCAGACAAGAGCATAAGGAAAATGTCATAGCTGAAGTACACATTGCTAGTTTCCTTTGGCTTAACGGTGCTGAGCAAAAAAAAAAAAAATTTTTTTCTCTGGGTGAGTGACAATGTTCAAGCAAATGTAACGAGGGCAGGAGGAGGAGCTCACGTGGTAAGGCATTGATAAACAAACACGGAAAGAACAGAAAATGGGATCAGTATCATTGGAGAGAAGTGAAGGAGGATGCTGACCTGGAGGAAGACAAAGGGGTGAGCGAGAAATGGAAACAGGGGTAGGTCGCTAATTAAATGGGGGTAGGGGGTTAAACAAGGAAATCGATTAAAAAAAAATGAGAGTCAAAAGAAATTAAAACTCCCAGCCCAATTTCCAAAAGAAATAGGATCTCTCCCTTGCTTCTTGTCCTCATGCCCCGGGTATCTCTGCAGCCCCCCTATCTCATTTCATCTGACTCCTTCCTTCATTCTCATATCTTTTTACTTCTTGAACTTCCTAATGTTCTCTAATTCCTTGTGCTTTATTTTACGTTGCCTGTATCATATTTCCTGCTGTGCCATTATTATCATAGCTTAGTTCTCTCCACATAACAGAATATAGCAGCTTAAATTCTTCCATTTCTAATCATCGTCCTCCGTGAGTGACCCCTTAGCCATCGCTTTTTGCTAACCCTCCAATAAGCTGTGGTCGTTCGCTTCTTTGGGGCCTCCACTCAGCAACAGCTCTTCCCACACCTGCTGCCTTTGCTTCATGCAAAACTGCAAAAACTCTGCACTCAAATCACACAGTCTCCTTGTAGAGTTGTATTGTAATGACTCCCAGTTTAGGAAGGTGGGAACTTAAATACAAGTGTGTTAAGTGACTTGCTCAAGGTCACACAACTCTGCTCATAGTGCCAGGGGTCTAATTATGTATTAGATACCCAAAAAGGAGTCTGCTCCTATTTTTATAGTGTCCTTTCTTGGGGACATTGGGACAAGTTTATCAGTACTGAACTGACATGCCAGAGACAGGTCTCTTGCCAAACACATACCAGTATCCTGGGACTACCCACATCAAGCTTCCTAATTTGAGGGTGTTTCCTACCCAGTGGAGCCCCCTCTAGTGATTAGGACATCTTTCCCTTCCTCTTTTTTTTGAAATTCTACTCTTTTTGCCCTTGGCCCTGACCTTAATTGCTTGAATAGCAATCCTGTATACACAATCAGATTGAATAGGTGAATACCACGTCCCAGCCAACAGATTTACCGAAACCAGAGCTATGTCACTTTGAATGAAAAAATTACCCTCCTCACATGCAGGCACTCGATGCTACAGGAGTGATGTGGGGTCATTCTAAAACCACAGGGAGAATTATGTACAAAATCCCACTGAACTGGCTTTTCCCCTTTGGATTAATGTTGTGTCATCAAAATAGGCACGAAGGAGGCTTTCTCAGTAGATTGCTACTGCTCTCAGCAGTCCACAGCCTACTCCTCAAGGTTTACAACTAAAGGAACTGAAAATTAAAAACTAATAATAATAAATAAATATCAGTAGCGAACCATGGTGCTCCTCGCCTCCTTGCCTGAGAGAGCCAAGTAGACCATTTGAATGAAAGAAAAAAAAGGGGGGGGGAAAGCAAAATACCTGTGTCATCGAGTAGCATCATTGATAGGAAACAAGTTGACAAAATATTTACTAAGGGACACAAGCAGACAATAGAGCAGTAGAAAACAATTCCATGCGGTAAAAGCGTATATGAATAAAATAAATAAGAAGAATATTCAGCAAATTGTTAACAACAATTTGTTATCTCTGCGCTGGGATTATAAGCATTTGGGGGAGGTTTTTCTGTATTTTCTGAAACTGCGGCATTAAGCATGAGTTGCTTCCCTAATTAGGAAATAATTTTAAGGCAAAAATACACACAAATTAAATGAACCGTTCTGCCAAATATTTTCTCATATAAGAAGAAGAAGATCACCTCTCTTAATTTCTTCTTAATGAAAAATTGAGAGGGGACTTTCTGTCCTCTCTTTCAGAGTTGACTGACCCTTTTCCTCTTCCACCAGCAGACAGGAGCCAAAAAAAACCCCAAAACAAAACAAAACAAAAAAAAACAAGACGATGAAGCCACTCTCAGCTTCAGTATTGATTTGCACTAGCTTGCCTTTTCCATCTCAGTGATCCTGGTGGGCAGAGCAGTGGAAATAAGTTATGTAAAAGGTTTCCGCCTAGTTGTTGTTTTAATTAATCTGGGTCCCTGAATGACACACAGGCTTAATCGGGTGGCATGGAACCTGTCGCCGTTAAGTAATTGGTTTGAACCCAAACGCAGGTTGTGATCAAAAGTTGTCACCGTCCGATGGCTACTCATTGGCCCATGTGAAATGGGTTGGTAGTCTCAGTCTAATTCCTTATGGACTAGTGTCAATCTCATGAAAAGCATTACGTAAAGTAGCACTAATTGGCTGACATTCTCAGCGTGAGAGAGTGAATAAAGAGATTGAAATCTAAAATAGCCTTCAGAGTTAGGCTGAGTGTGGAAATGGGCAACAGGGCACTGAAGGGAGCGACTTCTGGTGCCGGCCATGATGCCGGACTGAAATGGCAGCGCCCTTTTCCGGCAACTACAGCCCCACCCCTCTTTCCTTGGGCAGTGGGACCAAAGGCAAGGAAATCTAAAACTCTTGTAGACTTCTAAAATCCTCAGCCTTACCCCATCACAGTCCTGCCTTTTACTCAGATGTCCCCGGGGAAGTTTGAGCAAAGATATTCCACTAAAAGGCAATAGGCTGAAACAAACTTTGCTAAACCTTTAAAAAATTCTCAAAAGGAGATCTGGCTTCATTATGACCAAACAGTGTGTGTTCATCACTTTAATTATAGGAAAAATCGATAGGGCATATAAAAGTACATGGCATATTTTACCTGACATTTGTGCTTCTTCACTTTATTAAGCATGCCTTTCTGAGCAGAAATAACAGGCTAGAATTTACCAAAAGTCTCAGTATCTGAGGGCAAAGATTTCTCTTGCACTCCATTCAGCCCATGAGGGGTGTCTTTACCATTTCAAATAGCGTGTTTTTAGTAAAAGAACATGAAAACAGATTGAAAAGACAATAATGGATGCATTCTCCCATTAGTGCAACCAGGCAGATTACTAATTCACAAATATTGAAACTAGCACTGATTGAGATGAATGAATTTTTCATAATTTAATAATGCAAATCACACTAACAGCAGAGACGTCCGGTAACTAGTGGCTCTAGAGGAATTACTACAAATGCCAACTGATAGATGCTCTGTGGGTAGGGTTATTTATCTTGTGGCTTTATTCAAAATCATTTCTGCCTTTTATAATATTTAGTATTTACTTTGTGTCGCTTTACCTTTTATGTGTTATAAATGACTCTTTTCTTCTGACAATCAGGTGTCTGGAATTAGGGCAGCTAAATGCTACAAGTTCATAATTTCAAATTTTTATCAGCATATTTCAGTATTTGACACATTGGAAAACCAGCAGCTGTTTTAAATGTGTAGTAAACATCACTAGAAGCATTTTTCAAAAATTATCTTGCAACAACAACAAAAAACTGGCAACATCACTTTATCAAGGGAAAAAAAAACCAATGAAATGCCTTTATTTCTAGACCTTCTTGACAGATAAAATGTACTATTTAAGACATAGTTTAAGTAGCTCTATAATTCCAAACTTCTACCATGAAGCTTCATTAAAGTATATAAATTAGTACTACTGTCAGAGATGGCATTAAGTATTCAATAAGAGTAGACTTAATGCAATTAATAGCAATTAAAATTATACTTTTATGATGTCAGCCACCAGCATTGTAAAGACATAATTGCCTGTAAGGACTTTTGTACCATATTTATCCTCTAAAACTGTCCAATTTATATGAAAAATGCCAAAAACATATCCCATATGGGTACCATTATCTTCTCGGATTTTTAGAAGTAATCTGTCTTATCCAGCATGTGCACATTAGGCTAATTTGCTTTAATTAGTTTTTTTCTCATTTTGTTAATAGGCATGTTGATGTTAAGTTTTTTATTTCGGAGGTACAGATGCTAACTTCACTCATTATGTTCCTATTAAGGGGTCAGTATACTTTGCGATAAGCTGGACTCACCAACTTAAATAGCATCTTTCTTCGAAATATTAGATGATGTAGCTTATCAAACATAAAAACTATATTGCTGTTATAGTAATAGTGAGCAACTTGAATTCTTGCTAATTAATCAGTAGTTAAATACGAAAGAAGAGCTTCGCTGTTTCTGCTGTGGCAAGGCATTTCTGTATGGACATAATAAATTAGATGTACTAATGAACTGGTTTCAGAAACACAGTCATTTGTGACTCCTCAAAGCAGTCATAAGAATTACCATGAATCGATGCCTGTGTTTTGCATTGAAGCCAGGAGGCATAGAATATAAGAAACTCTCTCTTTTTTTTTTCCAACACCCATTCATGCCTCATGCCTCAAAATTTAAAGATATTTATTTAAAACTGATCTATGAAAATAATTATATTAATTCTTATCATGGGTTATCTTATCTGTAAAATTTCCTAACACTGAGCTCCTATAAAGAAAAATAATTACATATATGCAAAGAGCAAATAATATAATTAAAAAATTTGCCAGTTGGCTCTCTGAGGACAGATTTTTTTTATATACAAGTAATTTAGAAGTTTCAGCACATGGGGCGCCTGGGTGGCACAGCGGTTAAGCGTCTGCCTTCGGCTTAGGGCGTGATCCTGGCGTTATGGGATCGAGCCCCACATCAGGCTCCTTCGCTATGAGCCTGCTTCTTCCTCTCCCACTCCCCCTGCTTGTGTTCCCTCTCTCGCTGGCTGTCTCTATTTCTGTCGAATAAATAAATAAATTCTTTAAAAAAAAAAAAAAAAAAAAAAGAAGTTTCAGCACAGTCCCCTGATGGAACTTGGAGGAAGAAGGGGAAATATTAAGAGTGGGTGCGTTTTTTCTCCATTTGATGGATATGTTTAGCTCTGAGTTTGTATAGATGCCTTTACATCATGAAACATTCATTATATTCATACATTCATTTTCTGATCTTAGGTTACATTTCGATTTTTTAATATATCAATTTCTCCTGTCATCATGAAATAAACTGTATAAAACCATGTCCTCTTAAAATTGTAAGATGATAATAAAATCATAGAATTTATTTAAAATCAGAAGTGCATTGTTTCACAATAAGCAATAAAATAATTATCAGGTCAGTTCATTTCAGGAAATTTCCCATGTAAAGAGTATACATTGGGCGGTTGAATGGATAATCAAGGGAGCAAAAATTAAATTGTTCAGATATACTTGACTAAGAAGGAACTACAATAAGAAGATTGTTAAAATGCATAATTATTTAAAATAAGTCACAAGATATATACATGCATTATATTATTCTCAACACAAAGAAACATACTCTTCAAATATTTGTCAATAAAAAAATAGTCTCAGAATAGTATTACATACTCATTTAGAAGCTTCGTGAAAAAGCAGCTCCTATTGTTTATTTTTGCTTTGTCTTTTTGTGTTTTTTTTGGTGAACTCAATTTGTTCTCTATAAGGCTTGAATTATTTTCTTGAGGCAACCGTATTGATAAAAATCTGTAAATTAAACATTTTCGTGCAACTCAAAGAAATAATTAAGAAATCAACGAAACTGAAAGGTGCATAAACTGAATTGCATGCTTCATCCTTTAACTGTTAGTCTCCAGGATTAAAGCAGCTTTCACAAGTTAAGAATGTTTAACTAACGAAAAACAGAGTAAATAACAGAAAGTAGAATAAATTAGGATGTAATGCTTCTTCACACTCCTATCACATCAGGCTTTCAGATACAATTTGAATGTAACAAGTTTTTCTGTATTCCTTTTGTCTCAGTTGGATTATAAAGCACAGTGATTACTATTCATTGGAATTGAATTACTCTTGTTTGTATTTAGTTTCTGTTTTCTAAGAAAAGTAGAATGAATTACACATCTGCCTTTGTCCCATTTGTACAGTAAGCACACACTCTAAGTCAATTGTTCAATAACAATGGATGAGTCCTGGAAAAATAGGACTGTGAGGAAGTGTATACGTGGAATCAGCTTGGAGACTAAATGTAAACACAAATATTTTTCATTTCAAGTAATTCTCACACTGTAACCAGGTTGTATTCTGAAAGGCATTTATATGGAACTGGGTTGTTCAGGTGTATAATTCCCCAAAGAAACTATTTCAAATGGTGGGCTTACACTTAATTAACCCTGGATAGAATTGAATTCTTAAAAGCAATCATCTGTGTTTTTGTGTGTGGTGGGTGAGGGGGGTAGGAGAAAAGGATTTTTTGGGTTTTGTTCTTTTTTAATTGAGCACTTGCTATAGATTAGCCTCTGTGGTCAGTTATTTTATTCCCATTTACAGTCCTCTGAGACATATAGTATAGATCTGTTCACTTTAGAAATGAGAAAATACTCATCTATTTTAGGATTCAAAAGCAGATCTTCATTCTTAACTCAGATGTGGCTCAAAATTCAAAATAAGTAAGATTTACAGGTCCCAAATGTCTCTGTAGACTGAGACTCTGTTTGGTCCCCACAGTGACACCTCTGGCTTTCCTTTCCTGAAGAGCTCCATACTCAAAAGTGGACTTCCTTCTTCCTCAGGCAAGCTCAGTAACCCAGAGTAGCTGATAGTAGCTGGGTATTAAGAGGAAAGCATTGTGGGGCGCCTGGGTGGCACAGCGGTTAAGCGTCTGCCTTCGGCTCAGGGCGTGATCCCGGCGTTATGGGATCGAGCCCCACATCAGGCTCCTCTGTTATGAGCCTGCTTCTTCCTCTCCCACTCCCCCTGCTTGTGTTCCCTCTCTCGCTGCCTGTCTCTATCTCTGTCGAATAAATAAATAAAATCTTTAAAAAAAATTAAAAAAAAAAGAGGAAAGCATTGTGATAGGGGACCACTGTTTACTGAGCACTTAAAATACATAAAGCTCCATTGGAGAAACCAGGGACATGGTGGTAAAAACACAAAATTCCTGCCTTTAAGTTTACCTTCTCTGTGGGCAGAGAAATAAGCATAGATTCAAGGAAGCAGACAGGGAGTGGTCACAGCTATGCAGAAAATAAAGGGTAGGATGACTGGTCAGGGTAGGAGAGCAGGAGGAGAGGAAGGGAAGTCCACTTTCCCTGGTAGAGTTTGAGCTGAGACTGAATGAAGGAGAGTGACAGCCATCTGAAGACTTGGGCGAAGGCCTTACCGGCAGAAAACACCAGGCACAGAGACTCTAAGAGGTGAAGGAGCCTGTCCGTTTTAAGAAACAAAGAGAAAGCCAGTAGGGCTGAAGCAGAGAGTGAAAGGGAAAGGTGGAGGAAACCGAGTGGGGAGAGGAGTCTTGGTTGCTGTGGGTGTAGTTTTAGGGAAGAGCTCCTGACCTGGTTTGATTTGTTTTTGCCTCATTATTCTGTCTGTTAAATGGAGAACGGACCATGAGAAAACAGTTCAGAGGAGGATGGAAAATTCAAGCTGTAACAGGTGTGACTTAGATCAAGGACACTCCTACGCACTTCAAAGTGTTCAGGTTTGGGTGTCTTTTGAAGAAGAATGCTCAGGAATTAATAGTACTTGATGATGTACGGATATGGGGTCAAGAATGGCAAAAGAAAAAAGAAAAAAGAAAAAAAAAAGAATGGCCACTCGGTTTGTGGGGTGGTCTGAGGAATAGTGTGTGATGGTGGTGCGGACAGAGAAGATGCGTGAAGGTGCGGGTTTGGACTGGCTCTTCCGAGGACTGGATTATGATGGGGTAACACACGATGGATGGATGACTCATGGTCCTGGAAGTGTCCTTTGTAACTAGTAAGTTCTGATGCAAAGACATCATTAGTTGATGGAATTTTCGTCATTATGATAGTGAAGTAAAACACTGTAGTGAAGGGCTGGAAATAGATTTGGGGAAGAGGCTCAGCCTGTGTTAGAGATAAGTCCCATCTGCTATGTGCGTCAGCCTTGCCATACATCTCGAACCGTTTTCACTCATTTCACCTCCAGCGTCACAGATTGTCAAACAGCTCCATTTGATTTCTGAATAGTGGGCCTTTATTGGTGTCAGATGGAGCAAAGCTGACAGTGGCCATTCTACCTTAATGGGTTATTTCGCAATTCGATCCTTGGTAGGTAAGACAGAGGCTGCCTGTGTAAGAGGATGCCTTTCAAGTGAAAAGAAAAACATGAACCTACTGAACGGGGTGGGTGGGCATGCACATCCGTATATATGCTTCCCGCTCCTGAAGCGCTGTCCAGAGGAAGGTTTCTGTTTAATGTCATGAGATTATTCCTGGCCTCATATTCTCTAAAGGAGAATACGGATGCCTAGTTGTAGGGCTCTTTGTTGAAGACCAGTTCCGTTGCATGAAAGACCCTATCAAAATGCCAAGAGGAGGGGCGCCTGGGTGGCACGGCAGTTAAGCGTCTGCCTTCAGCTCAGGGCGTGATCCCAGCATTACGGGATCGAGCCCCACATCAGGCTCTTCCACTATGAACCTGCTTCTTCCTCTCCCACTCCCCTGCTGTGTTCCCTCTCTCGCTGGCTGTCTCTATCTGTGTTAAATAAATAAATAAAATATTTTTTTAAAAAAATGCCAAGAGGACAGAAATAGGATTAAGGCATGTTTACCAAACTTGTGGAAGTCAAGTCAGTGACAGAGCGTCTCACTGAGGTAATCCACAGCCTGAAGGGTGTCTTGCTGGGAATCTTAGTACAAGCTGTGGTAGAGATGTTTTATGTAACACAATAGAAGTCATAAGCACTATGCTCCTCAGTTTGTCTGTAAAACGGAGACGGTACCACTCACCTACTCCATGGGAACTTACTTTTATGACTAACTAATAAAAAGGAACTAACAAATTTCAGGTGCACACAAAAAATGAAAGCCAAACCACTTTTATTGCTGCAAGAATAAGGCTTATGATCTTGTTAAACAGTTTCATTAACTTTCACAGACAGACATTCTGCTCTTTTATTTGAAAAGTTATCCAAGATTTCATCAGGGCAAGAAGATCCTTACAGATGCTTCTAGTTAAAGGAATGGATAAGCCAAATAATAAACAACTGGTTTCTCCAGCAGTTCTTTGAGTAATATTGCTGTTTGCCACTTAAATTCTTTAAATCACTGAAGAGCTGTAGAATATACAATTGGTTTTCTTTTCTCACAAACATCTGATGACAGTCATTGTCATTTCCTTGTTTATGGCCCTTTTGAAAACCATGGACTGAATGCAAAAATTTTTATTAGCTGATGATTGCCTATTGATCCATGTGTTAACTGAAAATGATTTGGGCCCTACTGATAAAGATTTTGCCAAGCTGAGAGGGATCACTCTTACAAGTAGTATTTAGATGAACATCATTTGCAGAGGCCAACAGTAAAGATTGAAAAATAAAAGCATGAAGCTCAAAAGGTTGAGCAATTAGGCATTGTCCTCTCCTGTACCTAAATCCATCCCCGACCCCAGGATATCCAAGAGAGAGACATTGTTTCCCCTAGACCTCAGCTAAGCATCAATACCAAACAGTACCTAATTGGGCTAAATGGATAACCTTTCTCCTATTTATAATGTATAATTAACTGCCTGGTTCCCCATTCAGTAATTCCTGGATTGCCAAGGTTCTGAGAAACTATTTAAACCGGACCTGCCAACGCAACCCCACCTTGGGTGGTGAGATCAATTCCTCCATGTGATCTCAGTGGAATAACTCAGAACTCACTAGGCCCTCAATCATCATTAACCAATCCTTGTTAGGACCTCCCACCATAGTCCAATCACTGTATTCTTGCCTTTTTTATTGTCAAAAAGCCTTGAGCCTTCTAGAGGTATCCTGGGGCAGCATACCATACCACTTAGAACATAAGCTTTCCATCAGACTGACCTGATTAGATTCCCAACTCCATCAATTATTAGACTGTGAGCTTGGAAACAATATTTAACCTTTCTGAACTTCAGTTTTTTTCAAAGGTAAGATGGTTGTAATAGACCATTCTTTATCCACTTCTGGAAAAATCAGAAATACTATGTGGAAAGCATCTAGCAGAGCTCTTGGCTCATGGTTAAATGCTAGTCGCTATTCTGATTCTTATACAAAGACTTCGTTTTGATCTCCTGAGTCCTTCCCTTTAAGCTGAGGTTTTGAGCCCCTGTCACAATTGCCAGATTCTTCTAGCACCAATAGTCTCATCCTCCTAGTATAGGCTATGATTGATTTCATTTATCATTCTATATGTCCTACAAAAATCAGACTCTGTGAATAGTGAGGTGAGCCTGAAAAGAAAAAGTCAGGACTAAAGACTAGACGTAACAACTTGGACTAGGATGTCCAGTCAATACAGTTGACTGTTGAACAAAGTTAAGAGTTAGGGGCGTGGACCCCCCCTTCCCCACGCAGCCAGAAACCCGTGTATAACTTTTGATTCCCCCAAGCCACGTGGATGGTACAAAGGAACCAGGACAGACAGGCGAAATCCTGAGGTTGACCAGAGGTATTGCCTGCTCTGATGCGTTTGCGCCACTCACTCCTTGGACATTGCCCCAGAGCCTGCTTTGCCACTGACTCTTTTAAGTGACTTTGCAGAGATGAGAAAGAACGTTACATGTATGCAAAACTTGTGAGGCAATGAGAATATAGTGCTTGCATGGAACAGAGTCAGCATCATAACGTTCCAGAAATAATGTGAGTTTCTATTAGCATATGAAAATGACAATATGGCATGAGTTACTAAATGTCATACAAAACATCAGAAGTAGAATGAAGGAAAAAAACCTCCAGTATTCTTCACGATAAAAATAGCCTATATCCCTCTTCAAAATACAACTGGTCCATATGTCTACATGACAACAAAGTCTAATAAAGATGTGGTGTGTTATGGAAACGCTAATAGGACAATGCTTTATTCACCATAGAAGTAATGAGGAATTCATTTTCAACCTCAAACGGAGTCCTCCAATTTTGATATAAATTCATTATGGAAAGGAGCAGCAGTTCATTAACTCCTAGAAACTTTATGCTTATTAAGTATTTAATGAGTTTAACCTTTATGTTAAATATAAAATACTAAGGAACTGTAGCTTCCAAACCTGCAAACCTCCTAATCCATAGTCACTGTAGTCCATGTGATGGGAAGTATCGTCTATGAACTCCGGAGATTTTAATGTGGTGAGAACTTGGTCTGTGCTTTCGCTTGGGGTTGTCTACCTCACACCAACGGGTTGTGTTGTCTCTCTTTCACTGTGGTCAATTAGATGAGATTATTTCATTTGCAAAGACTGTTTTTACACAGGCTGTGTAGCTGTTCAGTGAAATATAATCCAACTCGGCCCCTTCTGCATCCAATAAAATCGTCAGTCAGTGTTGGGGGAGCAATCACTGAAATGATGAAATAGCAGTAGTGCTGAAAATAAGCAATGGAAAATTCTGCAAACGCTAAAATTATACCACCGGGACTTCCTTGATCACCACAGCCCTTCTCTGGCCGAAAATCTTCTCCCTAAGAACTGAGAACCTGTCCTTAGAAAGGAAAGTGTTCTCGCACGGCAAAATCACCTTCTAGGGGAGAACTGCCCTTGGTGTGACTATGTCTGATATTTATAAGGTGGTCTCCACTTATCTCTCTCACATTATCAAGCATTTGCTCTTGCTTTGAGGTTCTCTTGCTGTCAGAGAGATTTGGTTCGATGGGTTATTTATTAGGAACCCACGAGGTCCGGGCATTAGTAGGCGCTTTGTCATAGGCAACCCTTGGAATGTTTAAACCAGAACAAATATGACATTAGGATAAATGCATAAGAAACTATTTATTTTTAAAAGCCTAAAATATTTCTTGCTCCCTCTCAGAAAACAAGAGCCTACAGCTGATCTGGGAAGGATAGGAAAGTTACCATTTCCTGGGTTGGAGAAAAATGTAAAGGAACATCAGTAATAAGTGAGACTCTGTTAGAGCCATCTATTAAGTCCAAAAGATCTTTATCTTGCCTTGATTAGAGAGAATAAGTTGAAAAGGGGTGACTGATTGCATAATAAGAAAACGTAAGATAATAATTTCGAACATGAAAGTTGAAAACAAGAGCAATGTCAGGAATGCTTTGAAGAATTAATCAAAGTGGTCTGAGGACTGGCCAAAGCAGAGAGACAGTTTTCTTTCTTTCTTTTAATTTAAAAAATATATATATTTCATGCAATAGAACAAACCAGAAAATCGTGTTTGTTCTAAAGCTTCAGAACTACCACCATTACCACAACCCACCACAGTATGTGTATTTAAACCCGTATCTAGAATGTCTCGCTTTCATCCTGTTATATAACCTGTTTGTGGTCAACCAGTTCGGCATTAGGTAGTTGAAAGAGAAAATATTTCCCCGAGCTTAATGGACCTTGGTCCTTTTAAATATAACTTAAAAAATAAATGGCATTGGCTGCACATTGAAGAAACAAAATAACATCGTTAGCAAGTATGGGTGGGCCTTCGAAACTATCATTTGTCTTGTCATACAAAGAAGCGTCTCTGTTTCTTGTTCTCTATTTATGCTGTGGATGCTGAACACGAGTGGACTCTGGGTGTCAGATTCTCCATCTGTCACATGGAACCTGCCTCAGCTTGAATGTGGTGTGTCACGCCCAGTTACTGGGCAAGAACTAACCAAACAGGCCTTTCTCATGTGAAAGGTGTTTCTTTTAAAAGCTGTGATAAATGACTTGCAGACCAATAGAGTAGCACAGTAAGTTCCATCTCCATCAACTACTGCCTACCTTCCCCTTCTGAAAAAATATAATCACCATGGCGAGCCCGTACGGGGCAACTCATGCACGTAGAGGACGCTGGAGTATGTCTCTAAAGTGCACTGGGTTTCTTAAAAGAACATAGGATATAGATATATATTCGTTAAAAATTCAGGGAGATAAACAACACATAAAAGGTGGAAAACGGCCTCTTCCCAACACTATTTAGCTGGGTTTTATTCTACATGCAAGATGTAGAGTGTTTCTGAAATGAAGACAAAAGAGCTAGTTAGATCAGACAATTGGCTCAACGTTTGTGACTTCATAAATTCCGTAGATCATTCAGCGTAGGAATCTGAATTAAGTTTATAATAGTATAAAATTCACATGCCAATAAAGGAACTTGTTGCAAAGGCTTTAAATAGCACTCATGTTTTCCCGAATTCCAATTGACCTTGTTGTCTTGCCTCTCTGTGTTTGGGGCTGCTTAAGGAAAAATGTTCATAATTTTTCTTTTACATTAGGAAAATATATAAATATCTCAAAAAGCAACCTCAACATCCTTCTGTTAGATCCCTGCCAAAAACAAACTCTTTTAAAATAGACCAAGTTTCCATAGAGAGAAAGCACTTTTACTTCAACTCATTTCCTGATATTTCGCTAACACTGAGGTGTAGGAAGTTGTCTGTGCATGAAGTGAGTCCGAGTTGATAAAGATCAGGGGTTCAGATCATCACTCGAGGTGGAGAGAGGAAGTGCTTCTTGTCTTGGGTAAAAACTCATCACTCAGAGTAGTAATGGTCTTTGAATTGGGGCTTTTGGTTGTTCATACCTGTAGGTCATGAGGCACCTGTCCTTCCTGACAACCTACCCTCACATCTCAACTCTTGCATGCTTTTCCCGAAAGCAACCAACATTTACGTGGCTTTCCTGTCATCTCTTAATACCCAGCCTTCTTTCAGAAGTTCATATTGGCCTTGACTCTTGACTTTGCCTTCCTTACAACATAGAACATTACATTGAGTCTGACACCAATGTCAATAGACTTCATTTTTTATATAAACTTTGTCACTGGATCAATTGACATTTTGTACTTGTTCAAGTGAGATACATTGGTGATTGCTTCGTAATTGGATGGCCACTAGTGATTTGAATAATGGGTATTTTCGAAATACAAATAGTGGAGGCACAGCATGCAGGTAAGTTAAGTACCAACTCTGCCTGGGAATCAGCAGGTATTCCTGATGACTAAGCACCCACATTTACCTTCTGGTAGTTCAGCATCTCTCTAATTACACCTATATTTCATGTCCATCTTATCAGGGTTCTTGGAAAAGAATACTATATATAAATTACCATAAGCAGGTAGGCTACCAACATTTTCTTGTAGTTTAGAATACCCTGATCTAAGCCTGCGGCCAGTGTTTCCTTCCAAATCCCCTGAAATTAGATGACTCAGTATAAGAGTTTAAAAATAAAATGAGACCTAACACATTATACCCATAGGTCACCAGCTTAAAACTGACTAAACATACATACATATTAATTATCTTGACAAAATATCTCATGTCTAATTATAAGAATATATTTTAAATTAAGTAAAATTTAGATAAGATTGTAGGCTTTCCCATAATGATTTTCTTTTTTCTTTTTTGGGTGCAGTAGACACATTACTGTTATGTGCACAATTGACATATTGACTTTGTTTTCCTGTTATTTAGTCATTGTGTACTTGAGGTTGACAAGGGCAATTATATCCCACTAATGTTTATCAGTCACTACATGTGCCAATTGCTCCATCTTTTTATAAGGCAATGATTAGATTTATAATTCTACTCCCTTTTATTGCTATGTGCAAGTCTCTCAAAACTACTTTTAACCTTCTGGATCTTTGAGTTTAAAAAATATTTCCCAATATACATGTTTGCTGTTCCAATAAGCATTTTAAAGATAACATATGGTTTTATTTAGTTAATCCATTCATGAATACTGAAAAAAGAAATAAGACCTTTGAAACTTAGCTTGTTTTCTTATTCTCATTATTTTAACGCCAGTGGAAAAGAACATTCATTTTTGTAAGTAAAGAGATATGAAGAATGTTGAATCTATAACCATATTGTGGTTGGCTTATGTTAAAAATGTTCTAGTCTTGTTAAAATATAGCTCTTTATAAAAGCATAATGAAGTATTACTTTGTTCTTCTTCAATTTTGAATCACTGAGTTGGATTTTGGTCTGAAAAAGATAACATTCACGTTATGCTTACTAATTTCTCTGCATGCATACAAAAAAATATATATATATATACACACACACATATATATGCAAATATATTAAAAATTGACCAACTGGAAATAGAAATGTGCTTTAGAGTAATTACCAGAATATGGTTGAAGAATAATTTATATGTTGACATATGTTGCCCCCATAATTACACATATCCCAACACATACAGGAATTTCCAGTTTAAAAATAAACATCTATCAACTGATGTGTTATATAAAGTGCTGTAGGTTAAAATTAAGTAATGAAAACCTGACTTTTCAAAGAAAAGATTAATATTAGTATGGTTAAGTTCCTGAAGAAAGACCTGATACTCAACGTTGAAACATTCTCTTACTTTCTGATGCTTGTAATGGAATAAATAATAGTGTGCTTCTTATAGCACAGTATTATATTATACTTTATGAAATCCATAGCTTTTTAAAGTAATTCCTCTTCTATTTGTAGTGTAAAATATTAGAAAATTAAAAACAGCAGCAAGGGGCGCCTTGGTGGCTCAGTCAGTTAAGCATCTACCTTCGGCTCTGGTCATGATTTCAGGGTCCCGGGATCGAGCCCCACATTGGACTCCCTGCTCAGCGGGGAGTCTGCTTCTCCCTCTCCCTCTGTGCTCTCTCTCTCTCACTCTACCTCTCTCAAATAAATAAAATCTTTAAAATAAAAATTTAAACAGCACCAAAAGCTTTAATTTATTAACCAAGTTTCTGCATCTCATGCTAAGAACTTGAACTTGCATCCCGGAGGTCATTAAGTCCACTGAACATGTTTAGACCACATGTGACATGAACGCTTTATGCATTGTACACAGTCGGCAGTGACCTGCCTCCAGCACCCCCTTCTTTGGCTTCGATGACACCACTCTCTTCAGTTTCCCTCTTGTTTCTCTGCTGTGTCTTCTAGCCGCTTCGCAGAACTGTCTTTGCATATGCAGCTGACATCCTATACAGAATGTTTATACTCTGTCAGGAAAATCTCATCCGTGCCAGCAGCTACATACTACCTATACCTGGATGTCTCAAATGCATACTTCCAGCCCTGGCCTGTTCTTGGAAGCCCAGCCCCATGTATCCCGCGTCGCACTTGCACGTGTCCATTCATCTACTCTCTGAGGCTCAAAACTGAGCTCTTGAGCTTTCCTTCCCTCCAGCACCCATACCGCCATCTTCAGAGTTGCACACCCCAGATATTGGGAGTCGTGTTTTATACCATCCTCTCTCTCACTTTCCATAACCAGATCCACATGATTTTACTCACGCATTTCCTAAATCCATTCGCTGCTCCTTACGTCTTGCCACAGCCCTGGTCCAAACATCCCTATACCTTGCCCTGATTGTCCCCTGAGTTCCTAACTGGGCTCCTCACACCCAATCTCACTTCTCCGTCATCCATTCTCTATGCTGTACAAACCATAGTTGATATTCACGTGCTTAAACCTCCTAATGACTTTCCACGTGCTTTAGAAAAAAAGACCGGCATTCTTAACGTAATACACAAATATTCTGAATTATCTGACCCCTGCCTACCTTTGTAGTAGCTTCCTTTTGAGCCACTTTCCCCATGGCTCCTACACTTCAATTGTGGCTTCACTGTCTTCCAAAAGTAGGCACTATACTCTCTCTAGACCCACGCTGTTCTAGAACCTGCCATTCTCCATCAAGACATGGAGTCTCTTCACCCTTCTTGGAACTTGAGCAGGCTTGTGACTATTGCAAATAATAGACGAAGGTAGACATGATGCTGGGTGACTTTTCAAAGCTAGGTCATTTTAAACTACTGATACTCCCACCTGTCTCCTCACTAGGGGATGCAAACCCAGCCCCTCCAAGAGACTTCATGGAAAGGCCTAGATGAAGAGGAACTGAGGCCTGAGGCCAACAGTGAGCCTCAACTCCCAAGTAGATCAGTCACAGATTATCCCAGTTTCCAGCCTTCAGGTCTACCAGCTAAAGCCCCAGAGATCATGGAGCAGAGACAAGCCATCTCTACTGTGTCCTGTCCAAATCGTTGACCCCCTCGCCAAATTCCTGAATGTAACACATGGTTGTTTAATGCCATGAATTTATGGGGTGATTGGTTATGCAACATTAAATAATCAGAATGATCACCATGGCCTTTTTTTTCAGTCCCCCACTCTTACCATACCATCTTCTGCTCTGGCACTTTCCCTCTCCTGGACTTTTTTACACAAATCCTCACTATCCACTCAATAATTAATGTTTCCTTATCTTTCAGAAATAAGCTCATGTTTCAGCAAAGGGCAGTATAGTTACAGGGCATAGGAGGCACACATCACCAGAAGACCATGCATCATGTACCAAAGGAATAGAAGTAAAGAATAGTGGAATGATCTGGCATGCCATGGCTACCAGACACAGGCCTCAAGGCATCCTGGAGGCTAAAAATTGTACTAAAACCTAAGAAAAACAACAGGAAATAAACTCAAGTTTCACAGGCCATGTCCAGGAATATGTGCCAGATAACACTTTTGGGGTCATTTTTAAGTTCTTAGTAATTTCTTACCCCTTGCAAAATACTCTTGCTCACCTCAGGTCAATGTTAGGATAAACCACTGCCAAACAGTGGCAGCCGTGGCCCCCTCCCTGTGGTCCGAGGATTATTCTTACAAGAATCGTGGCACCTAGAGGAAGGAACTTTGTTATATTTAGAGAATATTGGGAATAACTGTAAGGAGATCTAGGACCACTTTAAAAATTTTTATGACTGATCCAAAAATCTGTCTTATTTTGTTTGGGTTTTCTTCCCACCAGTCTTCCATAGCAAGCGTACACGGTTTCTTCTCACAGAGTCAGTATATCACCAGAGAAGTTTCGTCCTGCATCTTTTCGGTATCTTAGGCATTCTTTAGCCTGTCAAATAACCCTCCCACCAATTTACTGGTCCATCCTATCAAACTTCTCTACTTTTTTTTCCAAATAAATGGTGGGTATGCAAAGAGACAAAGGGGTATGTTTGATTCAGAAACAGAGGCCAAAGAATTTTATCTCAGTCTCGAGCCCACTACTTTGCCTTATCCCAGATTGCTGCTTGTTACTCCAATGAAGCTTTGGTTTGGTGTGGTTTGGTTTGGTTTTTCAATTTTTTTTTAATTGCAGTATAATTGACATGTAACATTATATTAGTTTCAGGTCTATGGCATAGTGATTCAGTATTTGTATATACTGCAAAACGATCACCACGGTGAATCTAGTTAACATCCATTCCATAACACAGTTACAGTTTTTTTTCTTCTGATGAGAACTTTTAAGATCTTCCTTCTGAGCAACTTTCCAGTATGCACTACAGGACTATTAACTAGAGTCATGGTGCTGTATATTACACTTTAAAATTGAAAGTTTGTAATTTTGACTCCTTTCATCCATTTCGCTCACCTCCACCTCCAGCCTCTGACAATCACCAGTCTATTCTCTTTATCTATGAGCTTGGTTTTCTGTTTCCTTTTTGTACTTTTTCGATTCCACATTTAAATGAGAGCTTATAGCATTTGTCTGAATTATTTCACTTCGCATATGCCCTCAAGGTCCATCCTTGTTGTCACAAATGGCAAGATTTCATTCTTTTTATGGCTGAGTCATAATTCATTATATAAATAGGCAATATTTCCTTTATCCATTCATCCATTAATGAACACCATATCTTGCCTTTTATAAGTAATGCCACAATGATCGCGGGGGTGCAGATATCATTCTGAGAGAATATTTTCGTTTTCTTCAGATAAATACCCAGAAATGGGATTGCTAGATCATGTTCTATTTTGACGAACCTCCATACCGTTTTCCATAGTGGCCACCCCGATTTGCATTCCCACCAATAGCGCACAAGGGTTCCCTTTTCCCCACATCTTCATCAGTGCTGGTTATTTCTTGTCTTTTTGGTAAAAGTCATTCTAACACGTGGGAGGTACTATCTTACTGTGATTTAGATTTGCATTTCCCTGATGATGAATGATGTTGAGCATCATTTCATGTGCATTTTGGCCATTTGGATGTCTTTGAAAAATTTCTATTCAGATCTTCGGCCCATTTTTAAAATTGGATTTTTATTTATTTTATTTATTTATTTGTTTGTTTGTTTATTTATTTATTTTTGCTAGTGAGTTGTATGAGTTGCTTATGTATTTTGGGTATTCATGCCTTCTCGGATATTTGATTTGCAAGTTTCTGTTTCTTTTTGAGATAATGTATAAGGATCCAATTCATGACTGCAATAATAACACGGTGTTTTCCCTAGTAGCTATGCTAGAGCTTATAGTCAAATAAGCGCCCTCCTCCAAACTGATTTGCTTGGGCGGCCCTTGTCTTGTCAGTCTCTATTACGTTTGTTCAGTGCACATCGCAACTGCCGTCAGAGAGGAGATTTTAGTTACAGAGGACTATCAGGGTTTGGGGGGACTTTTTGTTTTTGTTTTGTTTTAGAGAGAGAAAGAGAGTGTGTGCATGAGCAACGGGAGGGGCAGAGGGAAGGGAGAGAGAGAATCTTAAGCAGGCTCCATGCTCAACGCAGAGCTCATCCCACAACTCGGAGGTCATGACCGGGGCCGAAATCAAGAGTCAGATGCTCAACTGACTGAGCCACCCAGCGCCCCAGAGGAATATCAGTTTTATTTTGGATTCATTGAACATTCTACCTTGTTCTGGTATATTTTTCTTTTTTTTTTTTTTTTTACTCCTGCCCCTTGTTCTTCTGGGCCACTTTACTCCAGGCCTCCCTTTCTCCTCTGATGCCACAGTCAGCAGCTCAAGGACTTCTAGGGACCAGTCTAGCACCGAAAGCAACACCTGTGGGAAGAAAAGCGATGAGGCTCAGGGAGAATCTGTTGGGTCATCATCTATGAATAACATGGACACAATTAATGGAGTACTCTGAATCTGACCAGTAGAAGTCAAATTTTGTCTGAAGTTACATTTTCATTTTAATGAAAGACCTAACCTTTCTCTGTAAGTCAATATATAATTTTGAGAAATTTGATTACCCTAAAATTAGTAAAATTGGGAGCTAATAACCTAACACACTGCAAATACCTGCCATTAACCTCCTGCTCTGTTGGATAGACCCAGGGCAGCAAATACAGGGCCTCCATTCTCGACCTATGGGGACATCACTAATCAGTCAAAAAACCCTTTCCCATAAAAGCCCCAACCGAACGTCACTGTCTTCACCACGGCCATCCAGCCAGGCACCACCAGTCTGTGTAACTGGCTCAAAAAAATGGAATTTCTTTGCCATTTCAGAAATAAAGATAAGCCCATTTTCTCCAGAAATGTATTATGAAAATTGAGAGATTTTATGAGGAAAAGAGGATGCTAGCCGGGAAAGAAAGGACCTCGAGGTGACGAGAGGGTCCCTCCTATGGTTCTCACAGCAGCACATTAGACTAAATGAGATTTATTAAATTAGCTAATTGTCATGTTGGAAGGCACAGGCAAGCTGATCCTGAGATGAGAAACAAAACAAATAGGTTGCAGCCGTGTGGATGGGGCACCGGGGAAGCATTTAGCCTCGCTCGACTCCAGGCAGCCAGGCCTAATGAGGTGCGCCGGGGGCTGCAGGCTCTCTAGAAGTCTCTGAGCTCCAGAGGACAGGCCCTGGGACCAAAGACCCATCTCAAAGGGGTCAGCCTCTCCAACTGACATGCAGAGAGATTAACAAAATGTTTAATTAATGGTAAAGTTCATCAAGCCAAACAAGCCAATCCCGGCTGTACTTACAAGAGCAAAGTCTAGTCTGCCAGGAAGTATTTTTACACAGATAGTCAAAATGAGACTTAGGATTTTAAATTCAGGGATGCGGGACATACAGATTTGTAAAAGAGAATTCAGGGGAATTAAATGCCACTCCAATTTTTTCTTTCTCCTCTGTCACTACAAATGTGTTCAGGGCAAGCTCTATAGGGCTAGCTGACGTGGGAGCTGTCTCGGGGCGCAGTGTGAGCACAGGTCTCCTTGGGGACCGCCCCCAGCTGCCCCCACCCTCCTGCAAAGGCCATTTAGTTGTCAGCAATGACTGAGGACTCAACTCTACATAATGGCGGCCAGGTGGTCTCCTAGTCCTTAAATCCCCTTCCCTCTTGTTAGAATGTTAATAGCAGGGGAAAAAAGAAAAGTCACACTTAAAAATAGCATCCTGAACATCTTTGTTTTTCTCCATTTGGACTTCCTACTAGATTCATAAAATGGCAGCTTTCACCAAACACAGTCGTGCCTCGTGCAGGTGTTCCAAAACCCCCATATTTGCATTGTTGTGCTTTTTTCATTCCTGAGTTTCACATTTTAAGACGCCCGTGCTAATCCTGTGTTGCCCCTAGTATGTTAGAGAAAACTTGCATGGTCTTTAAAAACACCGAGTTTGTTCTTTAAACATTTTGGACGTTCCTCAGCATGTGTCAGTGGAAAGTTTCATAAATCAGTTAGTCTTTACTGATGACTTGGGGAGTCTGATATTTTCCGCCGCTTAAAATACCTTAGTGGTTGAAGATCCCTCTCTGATGATTCAGTTTACTGCGGGGTATGTTTTTTCTTCCCCCTGTTTTAGAGACATTTATACCTCCGTGTGATAGCGCACAGATGCTGGAGATAAATAAGGGAATATGTAGAAATGTGTGATATAAAACAAAATACTATTATATCCATTCTTGTATTTTTCTCTCTCAGTAACAAATTTCTTGAATTTCTCGTACTACATTTGAGACACTCGAGGTTATCTGATCTAGGGAAGCTTTACTGGCAGTAAAACTCTTTGCCCTACTTATTAAAAATGTGCTTAATTCTAAATCCTCTCATAGTAACACATTATTTGCTCTCACTGCCTTGTTAGCTTGGCATGTTTTTTGTTTTTAGATTTTTACCTAATACCATATTTTTAAAGGCAGTTTTCACAACGGCTTTCAGCTCAGCCGCATTGATGTGTCCCCCATGAAGCTCTTTGAGTCTGGTCTGGGTGGTCTCTGGGAAAATCCTTGACTTTAGGGGAAGATTTGAGAGCAATTACCGCATTGAGGTCTAACTAGAGTGTGATGAGATCCACTGGCCAAGCTTGTATCACCAACATTCTCCAACGTTGCCTGAAAGAGCATTAGGAATATATGATTGAGTCCCAAGGATACCTATAATAACTTTAAATAATAATATCATCAACTAAATTTTTTTTTTGCCAAGGAACATAAGTCATTAGCATATAAAAATTAGATGCTTTATTTCTTTTTAAAAATTATCTTGAAATGTGTTATTAATAGTTATTTTAGTTTGTTTTCCAGCATAGATTGGTTTTATGTAAAAAACTGAAATAATAATTTGTAATGGCAACATATGAATTAACTTACAATTTAAGACAATTTAAAATATAAAACCATTCTATTTATAATTTGGGGCCATTTTAATTTTTTTCTGGATTTTTCTCAGGAATTCATTTACCAAAAGTCAGAATCCTCCAAATAGGTGCTCATTGTTTGCCTTGTAATTAATACATATTCAAATACAGACAAGATGATATGCAAAATTAGGTGGTCTGTGGATTTTAGGTATATGCTAGAAAGCAGCTTTTGGAATTGGCTGGCTTCAGCCGGTCTCCCTCATGGATGGTCCTGCTTCCCGAGATCCTCCTTCCCTTGCCAGTGTCCCCTGCTGCCATCTGACCTCCCAGTTCTGGCTGGCACTGCGGATGGAGCTCTGCTCCACCCAGTCCTGCCAAAATATGGGTATGAGCAAAACAAGAAGGTTGTAGATTATGAACCTAGGTCAGTGGAGAGGTTTGTTTGTCTTTAATCTTCTATCACACTTCAGATACACACACAACTTACTTGGATAAGAACTTAAGCAATGCGGTTCCCACAGAATAAAATAATGATGCGGGCTTTTTAAGGCATTTTTCTTCTAGTCATTGCATGCTTTACATGAGGACCATATGAAGGGAGTGGGAGAGGCCCATAAATTACCATAGTATTAATTTGCATAACAAAATGCCTTCAGCGACCCAACTGGAACTTCCATGGACTGAAATGATTTTCTCTTGCTCTTTTACAAACTAAAGGCACACTTTATGATTTATTTGTGATGTCTTTAGAGGAAGAGAAAACAGAACAAAGGTCTTAAAGCTTCTGAGCAAGGTAAGGAGCTTATGATATTACATGAAATGATAAAGCAAACCACAAGAAATTTATGGTGACGTAGGAAAATATGTTGTATACTTCCCCAGAGCTGGAAATGGTGTTATGAACATTTGGAGTTAGGGAACATCTAATTCTGAGTAGTTATTTGCTTTGTACACCCAGATAAATGACCATTTAGTTCTATTTTGGTAGGGGCTGGCTGTTTTGGTTTTCAATATTAATTAACATATGTAGTTTGAGATCAACTTGCTCGCTTTCTCCCGGTCATCTTGTGAATTTATGCTGAGAATCCTGAGCCTTCCATCCTCGGCAGCCAGCCACCTGACGAGCCACTGCCACCATCACACAAACTCGTGTTTTTTTTTCCTTAACTATTTGTTGAATAAGAAATGCAAGCTGAATGGGAAAAAAATTGGCTGAGTTGTAATCATTTGGAATGTTTGAAATGATTTGAATGGATGGGGATTTTTTGCTTCAGAGAGCCTTTATCTAGCAGTGCTCGGGGTAGCTGGGAAAGCCAGCATTCCGATCTCAGACTCAGACATTCTTTGACACGTTACTTGAGTCCCCAGCATCACTCTGAACTTTGTGTGATGAGGATGATAATATTTATCTAGCTGGGATGAAACCTTCTGTTGCGTTGTTCACAATACTTCCCATTGACAAAGTGGCATTCCCTTCAAGATTCTTCACGTGCTTTACAAAGAAGATTGATTTAACAGTTTGGTGCTTCCTATCCCATAGTTGTATAAACAAAAACAAACAAAGAAATCACATTTACCACAGATCCTGAGATATAAGAAGAGCTCACATTTGCTAAGCAGTCATGTCTGGCCAGACAGTATATGTTAACCCATTTAACTCTCCAGCAAGCCTGTGTGCATTTTATTCCTATTTTTATTGTAAAAGACCAAAAAAGTTCCACCAGGATTGTCCAGTGAGTAAGTGGCCATGTTACAATCATGATGCAAACATCCACGACCTCCCAAGATTGCCAAAAGCCAACGATGTCAAAGTTGTCTGTCAGCAAGGGCCGCGTGAAACCAGCTCATTGAATAGCCTGATTTGGATTGCGTCCTCCCGTTGCCCAAGCCAGTTACCTCATTAATGATGATAGTAGTATTTCCCTTGGCACTTCTCAAACTACTCTTACAGTGTCATCCCTTTGGTGGCTGTTTGGTGTTTCTGTGGCTGCACAGCACCCTGTTGCCCTAAGTGGTGGCCACCCCTGTCCCCCATGGTTTGGAGATCTGCCCCCTTCGCTCCAGATTCGTGTGGAACTGAACACAGAAATGGCGGATCCCGCTGAGGCATGTTAGCCCTAGCCTGCCAGTGTCCCATGGGCTGCTTCCTCGGTTCCAGTGCCTCTGGTAGGAGCTGCTTCTCATCCTGGGCTCTCACGTCCCCCATGGGGGAGTGAGATGTGACAGAGGACTTGCTACAGTTCACCGCGTGGGCACTTCCCCCTTCACTATACACACAGTGTCCTCCCATCACTACATTGTGTTGCCAACACTCTGGTTCAACTAGTTAGACCAGTTCCCATGGTGTTTTTCACTGAAACGTTACCGATTGCTGTTATGAAAGGATACAACCAGAGTAAGGCTTAAAAACTAAAATTACATTAAAGCTTCAAACCAGAACCTACCTGTAGTGTTGACCTCATTTCTCTTGGAAATATTATAGTAGATTAAATATTTAGGTGTGTTTTGTTTTGTTTTAGTTTGGTTTTGGTTTTGGTTTTGGGGAGGAGGGGAGTTTGTTTTGTTTTTGTTTTTTGGTATTTTTACTTTGTTGTATAAGAATCAGAGGCCTGAAGGGAGCCAACAAATTGAACTGTTTCTATCACTGCAGAGAGCTAAAAGATCTCTGACCAGCTCCATTACAAAAGTATCCACAGCTTCTGCTCTGCTGTGAAACGTCTGGTGAAGTTGTGGGGACAGCTTCGTATTTAACTGTGTTTTAAAAGTAACAGTTCAAAGTGATCAGCGGAATTGAATCATGTTATCTTTAAACTTCATATTTGACTGTGTTTTAAAAGTAACAGTTTAAAGTGATCAGTGGGATCGAATCATGTTATCTACCAACTTCAAAATCCTCCAGTGGTTTTCCATCACTCCCAGGATAATAAAAATAATTTTCACAGTGGGTCTCAAGGCTCAATGGGGGCAGGCTTCTTCCCCACGCTCCAGCCTCACCTGGCGCCGTGTCCTCCTCCCCTCGATGGTCAGTCCTGCCAGTTCCTGTCCCCACAGCAGCTTCCATTCCAAGATCTTTGCACACCCTGTCCTTTTCCTCTTCACTGTCCTACTTCCCTTCAGCACTTCTTCTTCTTTGTCAGATCTCACCCCAACTTCCACAGGAAAACTTGAAAATGCATCCAAGATTAGAATAGACCCTCTATTATACCCTCCCATAGAACATCATTCTTTTCCCTGGAAAAGCTTACCAAAATGTGTAATTATCACGTATTTATCTACTGGTTTAATGTTCTAGACTTCTTGGCCTCTGAGAGCCTTGCCTTATTCACCACTGTGTCCCTATCACCTAGGAATATTCTGGCAGACAGTAAGTGAACAATGAATATTTGGTGAATGAAATAAATTTAAGTGGGAAAATGTACTATCAAAATGTTAAAGAGTAGTCAGTCTTTTACTTTCTCCCTTCAATGTTTACTTATTGAAAAGAAAGAACATGTATCATCTTTCTAACAAGAAAAATAAAAAGTTCCAAAGAAAAGAGAGAAAAAGAGCTCCTTACTGAATTCCTAAACATTGGTCTCCACAGATGAATACACATACTCAAAAATATGTTTAGGCTAACAAATTCATATTTTAAGAAATATAAATACGAATATAATTCCTTCCATGCTCTTCCCAATTCATTTTTTTTTTCTTTCTAAGTCTACCCTGTTCACAAAGCATTCTGGAGAAGGAAAACAATGTGACCATTTTCTAGCCATTTCTTAACTATCAAATGTCAAAATTTGGGCTCAGAGTATGAAACAGAAAGTAATTTTCAACATACTTTACACGTGTATAAACTGTAATAGTAATTCCTCACTCAAACCAGTTTAGCAACGTTAACAGCATTTGTGGCCCAAAGTGGATACTAGCTGAGGAGAGAGGGAAATAAAACCCACCAGAAAACAAAAAACAAAACAAAAAAAGCCCTCTTCCAGGTTTTTTGTTTTTTGTTTTTCAGATATAAAAGCTTGCCCTGAGCAGAGGCATTTTTCATAGTGCTGTCAGCAGCAGACCTAATTGCTTTTCATGTAAATTAAGAATACATACCTTTGTTTAAACAGTAATCTAGGTCAAAATGAGGTGGTTTATTTGTTTTAGCCTATATGGAGCTTTGAAATGGCACTGAAAGCACGCCATGAAAGTTCCTCCTGACTTGCATTTATTTAAGTAAGAAAATGTTTCTTTCTCTCTCTTTTTTTTAATGTTTCTCTTTTTAACTTTTTTTTCCTCCAATTTCTACTGACCAATAACTGTGATCCATTCCATACATCATTTAAAAATCGCCAACAGCTTTGTAATTTGAAAAACTTGAGGTTTGGGGTGGCTGCTATTTATTTTTTAATATATTATCTTTGTGGAAGCTTGATGAATCTGAGAATGCCTGCAGAGGGGAAATACTGACAAGATCATTTGCGTTTGAGTTTGCCTCAGTAGAATTCTGATAGGTTTTTCCTGCCATCCTGGATACCGACACATTTGGGTTTTCTTATCCAAAGAGATATAGAACTACCCTGATTATCAGAAAAATTTTGAACATAGATTATATCACAGGGGGAACTTCTGACTGACCCCTTCTGGTTTATAGCACCAGTAATTTTAAGTGTGTGCGACCGATCATTGGCCCCCTGCGCACAGAAAATTGTCTCTCAGCAGGTTTTTCTGGCAAAAAAAGGCTTGTTCGTTTGTTTGTGTGTTTGTTTTGAACATTTCATGGCAAGGAAGTATGCAGTGGACAGGATGCCACAAAGGGAGCTCATTTTTAAAGATCAAAGAAATGTTTTCTCATTTACATAATCTGTAGTAGCATAAATTATCGTCCGTATCAAAAGTCATTGTCATTGTGATCTCTTGGTTGTCATACTGTCATGAATATGATGCATGAATAAAAAAAAATAATTTAGAAGCATTCTAGGTCCCATGGAGGTCACAGAACTGTGAGTCAAAAATATAGGCACTTTCTATAGAGGGGACCAATGCTTTACTCTATTGGAATGTCACGTTATTTTACCCACTATAAGAGAACATCACAGTAATGCACTCCTATTACACATGTCATTCTTTGAATGTGTGGTTAAGAAAGAAGGAGAAATACAGAATGTAAACTATAGCTCTGGGGAAAAAAGCAGTCATTCTAAAGATTAACTACTGGCCAGAAAGAAAATGCAGAATCGGGATTCTAAAAGAAATATTTTTTTAAGAAGCTATAATACTTTTTTTTTTACCAAAAATGAATAAATAGATAAACCAGATGTTGTTGTATTTTGTATTTGTTTTGCTTACCAGAAAGTGAATATTTTTGATGTCTATGCTAAATACTTCCATCCAGCAAAAGTTTAATAATGGGGGTAGAGAGGAGGACAGAAAAGTTAAGACACTGTAGCAATTTAACTATGAAAGAATAGAGTATTTTCTACCTGTTCTGAGAGTGGGGTGGATCTGGATAGTGCTTGTTTGTAGTACGTTTATATGTGTGATATTTATTTATACTCTGCCTTCGAATAAATGATGTACAGTGTACTTGTCTATACGCAGCTTTCTTTTTTTTTTTTTTTTATTAATAATGATTTTTTATTATATTATGTTAGTCACCATACAGTACATCCCCGGTTTTCGATGTAAGGCTCGATGATTCATTAGTTGTGTATAACACCCAGTGCACCATGCAATATGTGCCCTCCTTACTACCCATCACCGGTCTATCCCATTCCCCCACCCCCCTCCCCTCTGTAGCCCTCAGTTTGTTTCTCATAGTCCATAGTCTCTCATGTTTCATTCCCCCTTCTGATTACCCCCCCTTTCTTTATCCCTTTCTTCCCCTACTGATCATTCTAGTTCTTATGTTCCATAGATGAGAGAAATCATATGATAGTTGTCTTTCTCTGCTTGACTTATTTCACTAAGCATTATCTCCTCCAGTGCTGTCCATGTTGTAGCAAATGTTGAGAACTCATTCTTTCTGATTGCTGAGTAATATTCCATTGTATATATGGACCACAACTTCTTAATCCAGTCATCTGTTGCAGGGCATCTCGGCTCCTTCCACGATTTAGCTATTGTGGACATTGCTGCTATGAACATTGGGGTGCATATGGCCCTTCTCTTCACTACGTCTGTATCTTTGGGGTAAACACCCAGTAGTGCAATGGCTGGATCATAGGGTAGCTCAATTTTTAACTTTTTAAGGGACCTCCACACGGTTTTCCAGAGTGGCTGTACCAACTTGCATTCCCACCAACAATGTAGGAGGGATCCCCTTTCTCCACATCCTCTCCAACAATTGTTGTTTCTTGCCTTGTCTATTTTTGCCATTCTAACTGGCGTAAGGTGGTATCTCAGTGTGGTTTTGATTTGAATTTCCTTGATGGCTAATGATTTTGAACATTTTTTCATGTGTCTGTTAGCCATTTGTATGTCTTCATTGGAAAAGTGTCTGTTCATATCTTCTGCCCATTTTTTGATTTGTTTATTTGTTTCTCGTGTATTGAGTTTGAGAAGTTCTTTGTAGATCTTGGATACCAGTCCTTTATCTGTAGTGTCATTTGCAAATATATTCTCCCATTCCGTGGGCTGCCTCTTAGTTTTTCTGACTGTTTCCTTGGATGTGCAGAAACTTTTAATCTTGATGAAGTCCCATAAATTCATATTATCTTTTGTTTCTCTTGCCTTTGGGGATGTGTCATTAAAAAGGTTGCTTTGGCCGATGTCGTAGAGGTTGCTGCCTATGTTCTCCTCTAGAATTTTGATGGATTCCTGTCTCACATCGAGGTCTTTCATCCATTTGGAGTTTATTTTTGTGTATGGTGTGAGATAGTGATCAAGTTTCATTCTTTTGCATGTAGCTGTCCAATTTTCCCAGCACCATTTATTGAAGAGACTGTCTTTTTCCCACCGGATGTTTTTTCCTTATACGCAGCTTTCTATCAAAAACGTTTCAGGTAGTTAATCTTGCTATCACGAATTTATAAAATGAACTTCCATTTTTATTCGTAAACCCGTGAGATGCACATGGAAGATTGAAAAAGTCTTCATGTGATCCTTATCTTCGTATGAAAAACGAGAGTTGTGAAAGGAAAATATACTGGAATGGAATACGTTTAACGTCATAATATTAGACGCCACTGAGAGAAGTTACGAAGATGAACAGTAGAAAATTGAGGTTGAGTCAGATCGTTCATAATACCCAAGGGCTAGCATTCCTTATTTTGGATAAATGCTCACATTGGCGCTGGTTAGCAGATGCATGCACGGTCTCAATGGTAACTTCATTTTCAGGAGAAAAGATATCTCATATGCTCTTGTAACATAGTGGAATATCCCACAATAACAGGTTGCAGAGTCTCAGGTATCAAGAAACCTGAAGATGTGTTTCTATCAGGAATCACGCCAGACTTTGATTTGTTATTTACGTTCTTTTGTTTTGCATATCGAGTTCAAAGTTGACATTTCATTACTGCTGCATTACATGGAATTGAGAGCCTGGTAAGACAACCCAAATGAGCAGATGGCACTTGTGATCAGAAGTATCAACAAGATAAACAACTTAGCTCAATGAAGTTGTGACTGAGAAGGAATCTTGTTTTAATCAGCAAAATCAATAGCATTTTTAAATCTCACTTGCCATTTTTAGTACTAGCGTTTATCCTCAGGATGGGCAACAAACTTTAGTTTTTGAAACTCTAGCATTCATGAGACGATAAATTCTGGAACGCACCACCCATAGAATTAACAACTCTGAAAATTCTGCGCATGCACTCCAGGCGTGACCTTATCCACTGCTGTCGTTAATTTCACCTCCTCAATTTCCCCTGAATCTTTTTGATGTTTTCATCCGTGAGGGTGGCTCTCGTTTTTATGGTTCTCTTGCTTCTGCTCTGGCTGTTGAGTCGTTCCCAGTTCTCCAAGCTGTAGCCAGACTAACACTCTCAGAACACAAATACGACCATGACACCTCCTGCTTACATCTCTGAGAACATTCCCATTGGAATCAGGATATACACTAAAATCCTTACGGTACCCTACCCTGTACTGTCTGGTCTGGCCCCCTGGTGGCTGCCCAGCCTCCTGCTGCCCCACCTGAGTCCCCCACATTGGCCTTCTTCTCAAGTCTTCAAAGACCCTTCCTTCCATCACAGGGCCTTTGTACAAGCGATTCCCTCTGACCGGAACACTCTCTACTCCCATTTCTCACTCTTGCTCCATTGGGTTCAGGTAAATCCCACCAACTTCCTCATAGAACCTTCTCTGAGCCTCTTAAGTCTTTCTGCTAAGTGGTGTTACAGCACTTACCCTTCCTTGCTGCATGTTTACAGCTATAGCTCTGTGACGGCTGGGTTAATATCCATCCCAGCTGCATGAGGACAGTGGCCATTGTCAGCTGTTGTCCATCTTTATATCCCTAAAACCTAAAACAGTGCCTGACACTACGCACGCAATCCTATCTGCTGAGCAAATGCATAAATAAGAGGCTAGCATTTCAGGTACCTAGTTTTGTCCTCCCAGCATGCAAAGACCACTTGAACCAATTTTTAAAAATAGTTTTTAGAGGATCCACCACCCTCGCTTTTTGTCATGTATTTCTGATATTAAAACGGTGAAACAAAAAAATGCTATTAATTTTGCTGACTAGAAACACATTTCTTAAATACTGCTTGGCCACAACTTTATTGAACTAATTTGTTTATCTTGCTGAGATTTTTTCTAACAAGCTCCATTTGCTTTTTGCAATGGTTTTGACAGTCAACAGACCTCATTGTGTTGTTTGCCAGCTTATTTCTTACTGTGCTAAAAACGGCTGTAATCTCCCAAAATGTCTCCTCCTCTTGTATGCTATGTATTTCATAAACAATCTTCCTCATGTTTATCTACAATAATCAGATGGAAAAAAACAAAATAAGATGAATAGAGTTCTACATACTTTCATTCTGTTGAATTATAAATATTTCTAACTATCTCCATCTCCAATTTTTTTTATTAAATATTTTGTAAGTACAGTTTTAGAGACTTCTCTGGACTACATTACTAAAGTTTTAGATTGGTTGTATTTTCATAGTAGGCAATTATCTGGTATCAGAAGAATAGGGTTTAATAATTTTTCTGCAGGAGCAAGCAGCCACTTCTAGAGCAGGGCTGCAACTGTCTTTGATGTTATTTGTCTCTTCGCATTGGCAGATATAAACGCCGTTTGTACATATTTCTTTTCTATGGTGTTAAGCTAACCAATTGATACAGAAAGAGTTTGCCTCTTATCGTTACACTCGTTGGTCTTTGTTTCAAGAAAAAAACGAAGCCTGGTGGGAAGCACAAGATATATTCACTACATGAAAGCATTAAAGATTTAAGAAACTTTTAATCACCCTAAAAGATGAAACCTAATGACACAAATTGTCCATATACTTTCTCTATTTTACCTGATTTTGCATGAGCATTCTCACCACAGTTTTTCCGTCCTCTATTGTGTGTTTCAGGGAGCTCTATACTAATCGAGAAGGTAGTTGGTTCTGGAAGAATATGAGTAGTTTCATTTTGAACCCAATCCATCTCAAACGTTCCTTGAAAAACACCTATTGAAAATGTCCCGTGACCAATTGAGATTCTGTTCCTAGTCTTAAAAACAATAATTTCACCTGAGACAAAACTTGTATTTCAATGTATAGATATAAATAATGATTCCAATTTAGAATTTAAAAGTATCTCAAAATATTAGCACTCAAAGTGCTTTGCAAATATTAACCCTTTTATACCCATAACAAACCCAAGGGAAGGTGTCCTTTTATCCCCATTTTAATGATGGAATTAAAGCCTAGAGAGAGGTAGTGTCTCGCTCAAGGTTGTCCAGGCACAGCTGTTTCCTGGCAGAGCCGGCGCAATCACAAGCAGCTGGGTTTCGGAACCTGCGTCTTGGGCATTCTATAAATGAGAGCTGAAAAAAGTAGCACCAAAGAGGTGACCGTTGCGGGGCTGTGAGAGTGCCAAGCGTTAGTGCTGGAGCTGGAGGTCTGAGCCCAGCCTGGCGCCTCGCTCCACCTGTTACCTGTGTGCTGTATATAGCAAGGCTCACGCCTCCCCAGTGACACATGAAACATCTGCCCAGACTTGGGTTCAAGACCAATGCAGAGATGGAAACTTCCTGCATATCGACAAGAAACTAAAATATACATTTGGAAAGATGAAATTCAAATCCAACTTTCTAGAAACCCTAGCACGCTTCCTCGAAATCTGGCTCTTCAGGAGCCATTTGCGGCCCCTCGAACCACACGGCCCTACGGCGCTCGCTCCCCCTGCTCACTCTCTTCCCACCGCACGGCAGCTCCAACATTAATTCCATCAGATGCTTGAGTCCTGTTTTCCTGGGTAAAAGATGATTTTATTTTTCTTTCAATAAAGGAATACTGATTTGTAGGCATAGACTACCACACACCAGAGGTGAATTACTTTTCTCTGCCCAAAAAACTACTTCCAATTTCAGGATGCCTCCTCACCGCCCCGCACCTTGATACTTCATAGAAAGCTCCCTTCATCTGGGCTCATCGACAGCGGTTATTTGCTGAGCAACAGCAACACTGTTGTCAAACAGCATCTTTAGATACACAGCAGTCAGTCTGAAGGAGTACGGAGATTTCGAAATGAAAATGCCGAAGACCTATAGATGATACCCACTGTGTGACCAGATGAGATGAATGAACACGAGAGAACACAAACACGAGTAATGCTGTTTTACATATGTGTGCATATACACACATATTATACACTTACATATATGACACATGTATATGAGATAGATGAGTGTTGCTGACAGGATTATGGTGAAAAATGTGCTAAGAAGTTACCTCATCCTCCCTTCTTTCTTATCTGGTGCCTAGCACAATGCCTAAAAGAGAGAAAGGACTCATTAAATATCTGGAAGAGAAGGAAAGAAGAAGAAAGAAAGAAAAGAAAGAAAGAAAGAAAGAAAGAAAGAAAGAAAGAAGAAAGAAAGGAAGAAAGAAAAAAGAAAAGAAAGAAAGAAAGAAAGAAAGAGAAGAAAGGAGGAAGGAAGGAAGGAAAGAGAAAGAGAGAAAGAAAGAGGGCAGGGAAAGGGAGGGGAGGAAAGAAGGAGAGAGGCAGGGGAGGGGAGAGAGGAGGAAGGAAGACAAGAAAGGGCTTAGGTAACTAACTGAAACACCCAGCCAGCCCAGTCTCCAAGTCATCCAGTTCTTTACTCTTTTCCACATTTTTACACCCCCTTGACTTCCCAGTTTTTTTGTTTGTTTATTGTTTTGTTTTGTTTTTCTGTTTCGCCAAGTAGATCCCCAGCTGCACCTTCGATTTTCTCAGATGGTGGCTCATGCAGTTCCTTGGGAAAATCATGAAAATCTTCCAGCGAGATCCAGGATAACCCTATCCTATTTAATCACACTGGATTCCCACTCGAACTTTTGTGTTCATTTATTTTTAACACCTAACCATATTGCCCAAGCAGCCTCTCCAGTCCTGTTTCACATTTCACAATTTCTCAAGTCACAAACGACTCTCTCCTTCCTGCCTCAAATCAAATGGCATCCCTCCGCCGTCACAGCCAAACTTCCCACCCACACTCGTTCAGAATTGCTCTCCCCCGCAACACACCCACCTCACCTTTCTCAAGGATCTGCAGCCTTTCCCTCACCATTGCTCTTTACTTCTTTTCATTAGCATGCCCAGGACCATCCATCCTCAAGCAGCCCAAAGCAAAGCAAAATGACTACAAAAACACCATTTCCGTCAATTCTATCATACTTTTTTTTTTTTTCCATTCCTGTCATGATCTGGCTTTCCTCCTCATGTTAGCTGGCTTTTTTAGCCTCTCTGACCAAAATACCTGTCTCATAAGTCACAAGTGTTTTTCCAAAATCAAATCCTATCATCTTCAGCCAGTTCTCATCCTTTCAAATCCACCTGTAGTATTTAAAACTGTGGACCAATTAACCCTTCTCAGAACATTCTCTCCATGCCATCCAATGACTCCTTGATCCTAAGCCCCCTCCTCTTTCCCAGTTCTCCTGTCTCCTTTATGGCTTATTCTTCAGCCCCCCACCCCCAGCCCAACACTCTGTTAGTAGGTATTTCCCAAGTGTAAGCCAGCTTTTCCCCGTAGCTTGAAGAGTTACATCCATTCCAAGACTCCCACCTTTATAACTTAACTTTTCAGCTAATATATTAACTAGACATTGATCTGACCCCTCAATATATTTAAACAAACAAGCGAACAAACACCAGCTTTCTGTAAAACTAGCTCTCTCTCCACTTCTCTTTTTCCCATGATTTTATCAATTATCTCTTAGTCAACAAGGTTCAAAACCTGAAAGTAATATCTAACTTATCTTTGCCTATCTTAAGTCCTCCATGTCTTTTGTTTGTTTAGTTGGTTTTATTTTTATTTTTTGTTGTTTAGTTTAGGGTGAGAAAAAGGAAAAGAAAGGGAACAGAGAGATTTGGACTGTTAGACACTTGGAAACTACTCCAAAGGACTGTGTAATGTTAAAATGAGAAACTCAAGCAACGGATTCATTTTTGCTGTGACTGCTCTTTAAAATGACTAAATAAAATGCAAAAACAAGAAAACTCATGCATTTTTTTCCCTTCAACAGAACCAGAAACAAGTACAATTTGTAAATTCACACAGTAGTAAATGTAATCCTGAGCTCTGGGAATATGATGTGACTAAAAATATCTCCTACTGTTGACATAATTCTCACAGCCCTGTAATCAGAACTAGCAGGAGAGACAGAGGTGGGAGGGGCTTTAAACAAGATAGAAAGGTAGCAGATCTCAGATAAATTCATAAACATTTCACTCTTCGTCAAGATAAATATGCCATGAATTTCATACTTTTACTACAAAAAAATAAAGCAAAAGGATTACATGGACACATGAAATAAACTTTAGGTTAACACACTACTGGGGTAGCCATGCATTCTTTTTATGATTATTAATATGGTTTATGTTAAGTGTTATAAATCAGCAGTATTTCTTTGTTATAATGCATGTCTTAAAATTTAAAGAGTTTCAAAACTGAAATTATTCGTATAAAACATCAGATCAAGTTTTCTTTCTGTTTATATGTTTTATTTATTTATTCTAGAATTCCTGCTCTTCTGAGACAAAGGGATTTAGAATTTCTGCACAACCAAGACAACTAAACACCTCTTTAAAGAAGAAGAGAAGGTAAGTCCCAGGCACTAAAATGTCTCCAGACCTACCAAATGAGACAAAAAGGCTTCTTAAAATATACTTGTTTGTCTTGACAAGATACACTTCTGCTAAGCTGCACTGTGCTCTGTAGCCCATTTCTTAAGCTATCAACATCCATGAATCAGCGCTAGGAAAATGTTTCTAAAAAATGTAATTAATCTGATTTTCCTATTTTTTCTGACAATATGAAAAACAATGGCATTGCTACAGTCTTTTTTTTCCTGGAAAATTAGATGAATGAGGACATTCTGAAATACAGAATCTCTACATTTTAACTAGAGGGAATTTTCTAGCAAGATGGAGAGGACCAGACACAATGGATTATAGAGCATGTGTGTGTTTCCCCCACTTTGTAAGTGATGTGTTTGGGAGCTCTCTTGTTCTCAGGAAGTCTTAATCCTTTCTGAGCAGCACTTACATGGCAACCTCAGAGAATTAAACTTGTACCTGGTTTTTTTTTTCCTCTCTCTCTCTCTCTGTCCTTGATATAGCTCAGTGCCTCTTCTTAATGGTAGCCATGGTCTGGTAATTTAAAGCTTTTGAACCTTGCGCACGGATTCATTTAAAACCATATTCTGAGGGGTTTTCACAAAATGAAAAGCGTCTTCTACCAGGAAGCTATAAAAGAATTTACAACAGAAACCTGAGACGTGTCCCGCTCAGGATGTGTGTATAGTAGTGTACCTGTAATATCCAGTTTCTCGGAGTAAATCCTTCACCAAGTGCCTCTTTTGGCTTAATGGGTAGAGTTCCTTGAGTTTCTTTGCCTTCTTCTGATTGATGTTTTTATTTTTCTTCTTGTAGTATAAAAATCAGTGAGAAGTTCTCCATGGAGGGAAGGACTTTCTAAGTAGTGAAATAATTATGAAATACAATTATCTAAGAATGATAACATTTTTACGTCAGAAAAGCTGAGTCACGTGACCTTATATCTTTTTGATGCTCTTCATTCAAAGACAATATTTGGTTCTTTTTTAAGATGAGAAAAAGTCATTGCAGAAGGTTAGAGGTTAAGTGCCTACTTCTTAAGGGTCTACGACAATCACTGTGGTGTGTCGCTGGGATGTTTTAGATTCAGGTTACTAGACTGGAATTAATTTTATATCCAAAACAAGTCACCTTTTTTTTTTTTTCCCACGTTGAAATTAACACAGATTCAGTACTTGCAGAAGAGGATTTTCGTTTTCAGCTTCTGGAAGGGCAAAGAGAATAGAGAAGGATGTGTTTTTAAGAAGCAAATTGTGGTTTAATTGTTAGCATAGACTAGTAGCAGCTACAGTTGGTTTGAGTACCCCTCTCAGGCACTGACTTTTTACTTTTCCCCAAAGGGCATCTCAGCAAAAAGTGATCTGAGAGGCCTTCAAAAAAAGTTCTCACATGTATACCCGTCCTTACAAACTCAGTGAGTCATTAGTAGAAGCTAAAAGAAAGCTCTGGAAAGAACGGCTGTGCTGTACGCCATCTCCCTCAGGCAGGGTATCTCTCTTCCCTTGATCTCAATTTGGGTAATGGTGAGATTGCCCTGTTAAGGTAAAACAAACAGTTCTTACGAAATAGACTTATAATTTACCCTCAAAAATTTCCTCAGTTACTGTTCTTTTAAGAGCCTCTCAAAGAATTTTAGCATCAGATTTTACACACAGTCTATGGAAGCAAAGACCCTAGAAATAGATGAGCATTATATATTGCCTGCGTAAGAAGTGATTTATCTCAGTTTCTTTGCAGATATTTTCCTCCAATCCTCCCCCTGACTTTTTTTTCTTTTTCATTCAAATGTGAATCGTGCCAAAGGCACACACTGTGAAAAACCTATCTGTATAGTTTTAGAATAGACTTCAAATAAATTAAAGTTTTAGGATAAATTATCACTGAAGTGTCCCGGGAATTAGGTGCACAGCTCGTCTTACTAATGGGAGCCACGCACCTCACTTCAGGCGCTCTAAGCTGACATGTAATCACCTGTGTGTTTTCGCCTATGAAAATATAAGCCCGTGTTCTGGGCAAAAGCAAGACTTGGTTCTCTGCAACCCCTTATTGATGACGGTCCTTCGGCTCTCCGGCTTGTCACCTAGGAAAAGCGCTCTCTGTGAATGCGGCTGTAATAAAACACGTCAACCTCCTCTTGTCTTTTAAGTACCCTCTCTTCGAACTCTTCTCTTATCAATTCATGAAAAGCACTCTACCCATACTGGGAGGTTCTCCAGGACAACCATTTAGTCTTTAATAGCTAATACATAAACTTGAATGTTTTAGTGCTCCTCGGAGATACACATTGAACGCTAACTTTTATACGAGACACTTGCTGCTCTGTAGGTAGGCTGCTGCCTTCCAGACACACCTATCAGCGTCTATCTCGATGAAGAAACAACAGTGAGCATTCACAGACCCCCAGACTCTTTGTACATCAGGCAAAACAACATTTTCTAACATGGGGAAAACATCCCAACAAAAGTAAAAAGAGCAAAACAACGCTGAAAGAGTTCTCTCCAAACTATGTTATCTAGGAAGATTTCTTGGGTTGGCCTGGGCTGATTTAGACGAGTTACAGTGTGTGTGCTTTTAGGGCATTCTAGTATTTTTTCAGTGTGATTATAAATCCACTTTCAATTTCCTAAGGTTACCCAGATATTCGAAGTCAGCCTAACGAATACTCAGAAACATTTCCTAAATGTAAAAAATTACAAAATCATGTTTTGAAAAAAAAAAATGGCAGCTAGGGCTACATATCCCAACTTCACGGCACAGAATCTTACTGCTGTTTAAAAGAGTCGGTAGGGGGGAGCCTGGGGGGCGCCTGGGTGGCTCCTCGTTAAGCATCTGCCTTCAGCTCAGGGTGTGATCCCCGCATCCCTGCATTCTGAGATCGAGCCCCGCATCGGGCTCCTCCACTGGGAGCCTGCTTCTTCCTCTCCCACTCCCCCTGCTTGTGTTCCCTCTCTCACTGGCTGTCTCTCTTTCTGTCAAATAAATAAATAAAATCTTAAAAAAAAAAAAAAAGAGTCGGTAGGAAGAACAGAAAACATGTAAAACGTTACGTGGTCTGTTTTGGAAGTGGAGAAAGGGAACATCATAAAAAATTGAAATCCACAGATAAGCCAGACCTATCGTTTTTTAGTCCGCAAACTCCACCCTTTTCCAGGCCTTTGTAAAATTAAACCTAAAATTGCACAGCCTTTAACTTGTATAAAATTTTTATCACTTGTTTTTCCTGCTGGGTCAACATTAACCAAAAGGGAAAGGGAAAAGCAAAGAGCCCACAAAATCCCGAAACTGAATTGTCCCTCTCTGTGGCCACTGGGATTGGAAGCTGATTATATTACTATCTGGCAGTTAATCAAAGAATTGGAGGAGATGAAAGGCACGGTATAAATTAGCAATGTCGAGCAACATTGCAGGCAGCTCAGATGATTCTAAGTGGCTCTATGTTTGTTGTCTCGTGGAACAAAAATCAGAATGGCTGACTACAGATTGTACTTTTCATCTGGGTGTTTTGGTATTTTGCAGATACAGCGTTTGGTGCAAGGGAAATTTAGGGTTTTAAATTTGAGATACCATGGCAATTTTCCACTGTGCTTCTTGGTCCCTTCCTCCTGAGTAAGCAAGGTTCTCTCCGAGCCTGGACATAAGCTGTGTGGTTCCAGGCCACCTGTTTGGCCTGAGACATAGAGAAGAATGATTCAGCTTTCTGAGGCTGCCTGTCTAATTGCAGAGTTTGAGGAAGCCTATACCCAAGGGAATGTTTAGACTGATTGGGTGCTTTGACCGTTGATGTTTATATCTGACTTCTAGGAGGAGGTCTGAAGTATGGTGTCCATGTCCGTCTTCTGTCATACAGCCAAGGTGACACTTCGCTGCAAAAAAAAAAAAGAAGAAAAATTCTAAGGGGCACAGACAGATTTTCTTGCTGAAATGTATAACCTAAGGGTGGGGAGAGAACAAAAGACAAGAAGTTTAGGGAAAAAATCCTCTTTTTAGGTTACTACTTTTTTAAATCATGGATTCAAATTGCAAAAAAGCAATTCACTCTATATTAAGAAGGTAGTGAGCAAAATGGATTTGCTGGGCTGTCCCAGGGACAGTGAAGAAATGGCAGAAATAGCTGTTTACTGCAGAGAGGTCATTGGCAAACTCACTTGAAAACATGCAAAAAAGGACCATGCTGAAGTTTAGTCTTTCAGCTGAATCTTATATCGGATGTAAAGCATTGCTCTCTCAGAGTTCAAGTCAGTAGAGATTGCAAGGCCCTTTAAAGACCACATTGTGGTCATGCCTGGACATTGATAGGGACCATGCTATAAAATGGTATAAGTAGCCAAGCGATCCTTCAAAATGTCATCAGCAGAGAACAGTTAGGAAAGGGGCAAAGCGAGAGGTCTAAAGGGAAACAAGTCTTCTATTTATTAACTCAAGAATCAGATAAAATATGTCCTCAGGGATTCTATGGACAATTGGGGTGTGTGTGTGTGTGTGTGTGTGTGTGTGTGTGTGTGTGTGTGTGTGTGTGTTTCCCTAATAGGTGGTACCTTTTTGCCTTCAGTTTTCCAATCAGTAAAAACAAATAAGTAAATGCAATACTACATGGGGGGGGCAGTTTGATATAATGAATAATTTAGATTTAAATTCTCATTCTATCACTTTCTAACCTGGAAAACTTGACAATATTAATTCATTTCTCACTTCCTCAGTTTCTGAATCAGTAAAATGGGACTCATAAACCTCTCTACCATTATTTAATGAAGACAAAATTTAATTATTATACTAAGGTACCCATATATATCATACTATGGTTCGTGTATATAGTATAATACTCAGTTGTGCCTAATGTTATTATTGGGGTAATTATTTCACAAGAGCACCATGTTCTATAACAAACAGGTTTCTCTTTTGAACTTCCTTTCCCAAGACCCATTCATTAAGGGATAGGGTGCAGATAATATCAATGTTCTTATATTTTATCATATTTTATTGACAGAGAAGGGACGAAATTCTGAATGTGATGACTGGGAGTAAGCTATGGAAACAGACAATGCCGAGAATATTTTATTTTATTTTATTTTATTACTTTTAGTAGAACTGCCACAATTCAAGGAAGCCACACCACCTCTCTGATCACACTGCAATGAGAAGATTTAGGGAGGTGCAATGAATGTTGAAAGTTTTACCTCCAGGAAATGTAGCCAATTGCCAGTGTTCTCTCAAAGTCATCTTTCTTGTGAAGTTTGGAATAGAAAGCTCTGCTTTATGGAAAATTACCAGAAGTAAATAAGCCTGATAGATAGGAGGGTGAGAATGGATAGCAACAAAGCTAAGCCTCCCTGTCTAGCTTCGGAGAACGCCACTCGTAACACGGCAGCCATCGTTCCGTTTGCTGCTCCATCCCCAGCTCTGCGAGAGTACAATGTCGAGTACGCAGTAAAAGTTCCTTAAGTATGGGTTCAGTGGATGAATAAGTGAACCGTTTTCCTGGGAAATAATATACGAGATGGTCTTTATTCTAAAAGCTTAGAGGCAGATTTTAATAACTAAGACTAATATCTTTAACCTTGTGTGGAGGCAAACACTCACAATCACTTGACCTTGACTGTTTCGGATTTCAACATTGCGTTTGCTCATTGTCGCCATCCTTCTGCTCTGTGTATCTCCAGACGGCGCCTGATTAGAGAAAGCATCCTTTTTCCTTTGTCTTAATGCACGTGGCTTACCATTATGGAGTTATGTCTAAGCATAACTAATCTGTTCTTTGCCTGGTGAGCCTGACCATATAAGAAATGTCGTACCAAAGGATCCCAGGGATCCATGCAGCCAGCAGTGGCCCCAAGGAATATTCCACATGAGATCGTGGTTGCCATCCAGCTATGACCTGAATAGACATCTTCCACACCCCCAATAATTCTCAATAGTTGATCGTATAAGAATTCATGGAATCATTTTGAATGTTATAAGCTGAAAGTAATTTTTCCTATATTTCCACCCCCAATTTTAGTAAAGCTCCTTATTAGATATTCCAGAGTTTAAATGATGATGAATACGAAACTATGATAGAATGTGATGCTCCAGAAATGGATTGTTACATAATAACAAAGTATTTTTAATTAGTGAGTATGACAAGTCTAGGTGAATACCTAAGTAAAATACTGATTTCATAGATTCCTACCTACTTCTGTTCCTCTTTTTCTCCTTACTCATTCCTCTCAGGATAAATAGGATTTCTTTAGTTGACAGGTATTGGGATTTTTGCTTTATCCAAATACATAGATGTCACCCTCCTTGTTGATTTGTGGCATCTTAATGAGACTAACAGTGATAAATTGTGTCACTAGAGCAAATTCTTAGAAGAGTCAAATATCAAAAAAATCTTTTTAAATCGACTTTGCGAACATAATAAAACTCAGCTGAATTAACAACGGTGGCTTCAGTTGAACAGCACGTCCAGGGTACGAGGTATTTTTTTTCGTACCTCTATAAAGGAAACTTCTTTTCCTTTTACACATACATCATTCAAGTGCCAAAAAAAAAAAAAAAAACCACCACCACCACAACAACTCTTCCAGACACTGTTTATTGAAAAAATTTCATAAGAGCCAGTCGCACTGTTCCAGCAGAGCAACCACCTATCTTTCTGAAAGGGGAGCAGGGGATACTTTGGAAAACACGGCTGGCCTATTGCAAGGCATTTATCTAAAAACACCGTTTCTATTCTTCTTCAACACTTAGAGTTAAACCTCATTGTAAATGGTATTATCACCAGGAATGGGAAGTTGTTTTCACACAAGAAGTTCAAACCCTCCTCTGATGTGGTCAATTAGGGGAGCTTTCTGTAACTCATTGGGACCAACTTAGTACATTTTGCTGTGTTTTGGTTTTTTTTTTTTTAGTATTTGGGTTCTCGTATCCTTCTGACCTACATAGCATGGGGCAGTCAGCCGTCAGCTGGTACTTCTCAGAGCTGCTCAAGGAGAGTTTCTGCAGTGGGGACTGGGCAGTTTGTGAGCGGGCTTCTCTGTGCGTCTATTTATATGTCCAGCTACAGATCTGCCTACCATCCCTTCCCTCTGTTCAGTGGCTTACCGTTGACACACTTCATCAACAAAAGTTCTTTGGTGTGAGCATGTCCTTAGAGTAGATTTATACAAAGTGGAACAGGCCTTTATCCAAAGAATGAGATGTGCAAAGAAAACCCTGCATCAGGACTCCCTCTTCTGTAGCAGATTTTGACCTTAAGACCTACCTTAGTAGAGTCTGTAGGCGGTTTGAAGAGTTCCTTTCCTCTATCCTGGAAAGGGACAGTGGGAGGTAGGCGGACGAGGCCCTTCGGCTCTTCTTCTCTGCAGAGCGGTCAGCAACCCGGTGCCTCCTGGTTTGCCTCCTAGGAGCTCCACTCCCATTCAAACACCACCCATGAGATTCAGAGAGGAAGTTCAGTGTCCAAAGCATGAGAGTATAATGCACTTGCGTGAACCCTATTCCCGTTCTTGATGGATTTTTCAGATCACAGTTATATTAAATGCCAAAGTTCAAAATCCAGATAAAGCAATACTCAAAAAGGGATCTGATCACTGCTGAGGAGGAAAATGGTGGAGTTGGGGGCGGGGAATGGGGGGGTGGGTGCCTAGCTGGCTGAGTCAGCGGACATGTGATTCTTGATCGTGGGTTATGAGTTCGAGCTCCATGTTGGGCATAGAGATTACTTAAAAGGGGGAAAAATAGCTCACTTTCTTTATTTTTTTCACTTTCAATTTAACATCTTTTCGTTTTTATTTTTTAAATAATTTTTTATTATTATGTTCAATTAGCCACTTTCTTTAAAAAAAAAAGAGGAAAAAAGGAAAATCTCAGAAGAATCTGAGTGCAAGTAATAGATGACAGTATGTTAGTTTGCTTGTGAGACCTGTGGTTATCCAGAAGTATCTCTTGGGGAGTATCATGTATAAGTCAAGGAACAATGAAGAACTTGATGTTGGTCCTTCCAGACTAGAAGTGTTAAAACTCAGACATTGGTAAATGCGGGTTTTGTCTGGCCTGCATTTGGGAAAAAAAAAAAAAAAAAAAGTGGCCTAGAACAGAAATTGAGTCCTTAAAGACAAGAGCACACCCTTAACTATGTATCTATTTATTTTTGTGTGGCATTGTGCTAGGGCCTTGGAGAGATACGGAAAATGAATCAAACATGTATGGGACCCACAAAGAGCTCTCAGTCTGTTAAAGGAAATAAGCCATAAGCAAAACACATCAAATAAACTGATTCGTGCCACAGAAGTCCACGTGACATGCCATGGGAATTAAGAGGAAAAGGAAGATTAGTGCAGAACTTCTTAAAGAAAATTCTGTTGTGTAAAGCATTTGTCACAAGGATATTCAAATGGTCTCCAGAGATCACCTGCAGCCAGTGAACTTTCTAGTGGCTGGTAAGGGACATGAAATGCCCACACTCTGCTGTATCCTTAGCTCATGTCTGCTCTTATGCCATGTAATGGAGTATTTTTGAAGACTTTTAGGACCAGAGTTAAAAGCAAATGAGGAATTTTCCTGTTCTTAAATAGCATCATTTGCTCACTTAACAAATATTTCCTAACACTCCTGTTATTTGAGGAACAAATATGGTATTGTCTGGACAAATATTGTATAGTTATAGTAAAGGTTGCCCTTTATAATACAATTAAATAGTTCAAAATTTTAAAATGGAAATACTTTGAGTACTTAAGATCATTGTAATAATTTTGTTAGCTCCTCAGAATGTCATGTCACAGATGAAGCACTGAGGGTTGCCCTAAAGTGTTGTTGCCAGTTGTTGGATTAGGCAAGTGTCCTCAGCCCAGGACTGTTTTGCCCCTCATGGGGCCATTTTGCGGTATCAGGAGACCTTTTTGTTTGTCACCCTTGGGGAGTGGATGCTACTGGCATCTGGTAGGTAGAGGCAGGGAGGCTAAACATCCAACAATGCACAGGACAGCCCCCCATCCCACCTCCCACGCCCGAAAATGTCAGTACTACCGAGGTTGAGAAACTCTAGCTGAAGTTCATGTCCCTTCTTAAGTCACTAATTGCAAACAGTGAAGGGTCCTCATGGAGAAGCGTGATGCCCTTCTGCCCCTTATGAAGGAATAGGCACCCCAGTTACATAGAGAATCCAGCTAGATTTTGATCATGTCATCAAAAGGAAGGGCAAACTGTCAAAGAGATGGAGAGGAAGAGGCAATAGACACAGAATGCAGGCTCTGCTGGGCTGGAGAGATGGGCAGGCTGTGGTCCCAGTTAACAGGCTGAAAATGGGCTTCCAGACAATAGTGGCTAGCAGTAGAGCTAAATTAAGAGGCATCATTTCTCAAGGACCAGCTGCGTTGTTGAAGGCTCACCAGCCATTGCTGCCTGTTTATTGGCAGCAAAGATTCACCTTTTCTTCTTATGTTCAAAGCTGCCAACCATGCTTCTTTGCCCTTCAGTGCTTTCATTCAGACCTTCACCTCAGAACTCCTGCTCTGAGATCCTCCCCATTCGCCCTCACCACAAGACCCCTTGGCACCATGCTTCCCCACCATGCCCAACCTTCCCCTGCTGGGTTCTCTCCTGTGGGCTCCTGAGTCAGCACATGGTCATGGCAGATGGGAAATGAGGGCAGAAGGACAATTGGAAACAATGCTTCTGTACACTAAAAATGGGAATATGGACTCATTTCCCCAAATCAGTATTTGTACACATGGTGATCAGACTGGTTCCATTAGGACATTATAATACAAATAGATTTTTATGAAGTGTCCTGAAATCTAAGCAACTTGTGTGTTTGTATGTTTCATTGTATTTTAGGTCTCAAAGACCTGACTTAAATATGGTATTTCAGCAATATTTTCTGTGACCAAATGATACAATAACACTCCCAGGCTGCTTTGGACAGCTCTTCAGGCTCTCCTACTAACTTAAAATGATTCCCACTGTACAGGGATTTATGGTTGGAGAACACATTTCCTATCCATTATGTCATTTCTTTCTCCTATGAGCCCAGGAAAGTTGGGTCTCTTTCAGCACTGTGCTTGGCATTTAGCAGTTACATAGCAAATAGCTGATAAATTAACAAATGCCCAAGTTTGGAAACAGTAAAGCATGCTGATCATTCAAATGACTTGCCCAATGAAACGTGGTTTCTTAGTGACAGATCTAGAGCCCTGGGCCGCTGACTTGTCACCTGGGCTCTGTGATGCTGACTCTCTGGGTTTGTCTGGACCGGGCCAGACACACGGCCAGAGGTATCTATAGTGGGACCAGGCTAGTTCCTGCATCCCGGACAGAGTGCTCTTGAGGGAGGGGCCCTGGGTACCTAAGCTTTGCCTGATTCCCTTGCGTACCTTCAAGTGGGGAGGTCACTTAGAGCAATTCCATCAGAGATAGCTCTTTCCTGCTCTTCAAGGCTGGGGAACCCTGCTTTTGATTTATTTTGTATTTCGCCACAGGGCTGAGCACACCCTAGAGGCATTTAATCTGTTGACTTGAATTGATCTCAGATGCTGGGCTTGGCCTGATATGACCCTTCACACTGTAGGACTCAGCAGCTCATTGGAACTCATTTCAGTCTAAATCCAAGACCCCTGACAGCTCCAGCTGACTCTCTCTGAGGTCCATGGGTCTGGCCAAAAGCTCATAGCTTTGACCCCAGATCTAGTTAAAGCAAAGAAATACTCTTCCTTCGAAGTCTGTAGGTTGAGGACCTAAGATGGTCGAGGGGCAATAGCATCAGTCTCCCGCTCAAAAACTATCAGTTATCTGAAGAGTAAAGTGCAAAATCTGTATCCCAGCATTCTGATTCCATTTAAGCTTTTCAAATTTCTTTCCTCGTTATCCATTCTCACCTTTCATGTGTTTCAGCCAAGCCAAAGCATTTTCTTGACTCTGTATAAGAAAGTCTTACCATGTGCTCTTCCAGGAATGGCCTCTCCCCTTTCTCACCTCCACCCTCCTCTATATAACCCAGTCCATCTGATTCATTCTCTCTCTTGTTCAACAAATATTATGTGTCTGCTAAGTGTCAGGCAATATGCTCAGTGCCAGAAATACAGGGATGACCGAGAGTCAAGGTCACTCGTGGAGTTTAAATTCTTTAGCAATGGCTTCATATAAAGCAAATAATTTAATTCAGTATTTACAAAAGAGGGACATTGATAGGATCCTATGACAGAATAACAGAAGAATCTTACTTAGAAGAAGTCCTGGACAATTTTTGAGAAGATGCCATTCAAGCCAAGAACTGAAACTGTGAGGGACTCGTAGGTAGGAGCCTTCCAAGGCAAGGAAAGGTCAGCAAGCCTTCAAGTCTCTTTCCGTGATGCTTTTTCTCACCGCCAACCTTCCCTCAGAGTTGGGAACAGTACACCCTGGAATTCCCATCTACCCCATCTGTTCCTCTCTTATGACGTGTCTCACTTTGCCTCCATCCTTGTAGCCAACAGTGCTAACTGCCTCATGGTTTATTCCACTGTCTTTGCTAACTGGAGAAATGGCAAGGCACGGGAATATCTTACAGAATTGAAAAATGGTAAGCTGTTTGCCACTCTGGTAACCACATGGTCATAGCGCTGGGGGTCCATGGGCGGGAGCCATAAACCCATATGACTTCAGTTGGAATGCTGGATTGGGATATGTGTTACACTTGAAATGTAAAATATATGTATTATAAATGTGTTATAAAGTATATATACACGCACACATGCAATGAGAGCAGAAAGTGTTGAAGGGAAGAAAACAGAATAATGATATGAGAAAACTCATTCCCAGGATAAGAATGCAGGCTTTGGAAAGCAAATCGAAGTCACTGGTAAATAAAAGAGTTAAAAACCATAGCACGAAAATGGGTTTCATAAAAGAACAGTGTTCTGCAATTGCCTTGTTATGATATTGAATTCTACTTGAGTAAATTAGGAGTGGTGTTCTCTTGTTTAGCTGTCATTAAAGAACTCAGTGGTAAATGTCAGTATCCCCACCAAGATCCCACTGAGTTTTGTGAAATTCTCCAAAAACCTCTCCACCAGGAAAATTTATAAGCTCTGCATGTTCGCCCGTCTTAATGTGTGAAACTGACTGAGAGATCTAAGACTAACGGCACGCAGCTCAATTCCAATTTGTTTGTTTTTTAACAATGTCTTTGACACGTTACATTATGACACGTTCCAATTTGATGGAAAATGACTTCCTGTGTCCAACAAGAAATACATTTTAAGGAGCATGCCAACTACACCGTTATTTTCCTTGCTGTTTTCAATGGCAGGCACTTGGCCGCATCTTTCTTCGGCAGATCATTTGTCAGCGACAGAGTTAGCTCCTGATAAAACAGGCTGGCTTAGGCTGGTGTCCTTCTCATCTGCCCCAAGCCTTTTGCGTTTTGCACACTATAAGCAAACTTTAAAAAGACTGCACAACATGAGCTCCAAGAACGGTATGAGGAAATTTGCAAGTATTCTTTTTAAGAAAGGGAAATTACCCTTTTCTGAGCTAAATGCAGGTAGCCGCGTGCCGCACCCTCGCAGAACAGCAAATGTCCTTTAGTTTCTTTTATCTCTGGCCTGCCTTGACGTTAGGCACTGTTAGTTCTTAGCAGCACAGAACGGACCTTAGAGGAGCAAAAACATTTCATTCAACCCCAATTGGTGACCTGGCAGTGAGGGGAGGGGTGGCGGGGCAGGGGAAGGTAGGGCTGGGAGGAAGAATAGGAATTCTCACAAAAGTTTGGTCATATCTAAAACTGAGTTAGGGGGTCCTAGTGGGATTCCTCCCCTTTCAACAACAAAGTGCAGAGTGAAAGAATATGCTCGGCTTACTTTGTCTTCCCACTCCATTTGATCTGAAAGAACAATCAGATAGGGCTGATTTCTGAAGACTGCTCAGAAGAGAGAGATTTCGGATGCCCCCGGTGATAGCCGTCATTGTCAACAGGAGGCACTGCAAGTAGGGACCAACGCCCGCACCTGAAAACACTCAGATGCTCAACACTTTCTCTTTCATTGTCAAACCTACTGCTGGGAATTCTCTTTACACAGCGCATCAGATGATAAGTGTTTAGAGGAGGAATGATCCTGAGGGCGAATAAAGCCTGAACCTCACACACTGTGAATGGACACTAGAGGAATCCAACCAATATTTGAAGGCTGAAGTGGAGAAATTTCTTAAGAGGGTGGGGAGGGGGGCGCTTAGGGGGAGGAGCTGGAGATTGAAAGGAGACGCAGAAAGAAAGAAAATGAAGAGGTTCCATCCAACCGGAACCGCATCTCTCCTCTGACCTCTGGTGCTTGGTGGTTCTCTCCCCGCTTGCACCCCGACAAGCCTCATTAGGTGATCAGACAGGTTGGAATAAATGTCACCCTAATGAGCAGGCCCTAATGAGCAGGACGCCCCACCTCAGAGGAGTCCAAGACAAGCTGGAAATCCTGTTGGAGGGTTTCTGCCAAGAAATGTTGCACCTTTGTATCCCAGGGAAAGGCCTGGCGTTTTCAGGGAGAGCGCCGAGCAATCGTTTTTTAAAAAACGCCGTTTTTAAAGCTATGTATGTCACTGACTCTTAAATATTCGAAAGAGCCATCTTAACGAAAGTGCAGGACTGGATTTCATGCACAATAAAATCATAGAACAGGTTAGATGGCCTACGGGCTTTGCTAATTCTTAATTTGGTGAGAAAGTGACACCTCTCAAAGATAATCACGCGGGTCTTTTTAGTGATATAATAAGATGGGTGTTTTTTGTTCACCTTTTAGACAAGAACGCAGTTCCCCTGGGATACATTTGTTTTTATCTCCAAATAGGGCTACTTCTAGGGTTATAGGTAGTTGTATGGTTATGAATTAATTGCATATGAAAATCAAGAGTTAGGGTTTTCCTTCCCGGAGCTATCTGCTATCTCCGGGGGCATACAAACTGCATTTTTTTTTCTTTTATTCCAAACTTAGTTTAAGAAGGGTCAAAAAGCCCATAAGATTTTAGGTCAGATATTGACCTCGCTTTATATTATCCAGTTTAGTAATTTACTAAATATATTTCATAAAACTCAGGTTTGGTTTTTGGATTCTTCCCAGACATAAAACTGGTCCCAGATATAGAAAAATGATCACCATATCTTGAATAGTAAAGGAAATTGGTCACTAGTAAATGTGCTCTTGAACCTTTTTTGATAAAGAAAGGAAAATTATAATAAAAATGATAAATATGTCCTCCTTCCACTCTCTTTATATATCTGTGATTCAACTCTTCAATTACGTCTAAACCTCTAAGAAATACATCAATCTTTTTACCAAACTGAGTTTTCCTTAGTTTTCATTTCCTAAGAAACTACTTCAAGCTCCTAATTTGTGATTAGTAAAATTTTCCTTTCCATTTACGAAGGGCAACATTTTAATCATTGAAGAAGTAAAATGATTAAGAGGCTCGGGGGTATAATAAAAGCAGATGATGGAAATTTGAAATAGGTTTCCTTTTCCTATTTTTGAAGGAGCTAAAACAATAATTTGGGGGAAGAAATCTTAGCTTTTCAGTGCTTTTTTCTGGGAAACTAGAGCTGGCCAAGTGAAGAGATCAGAAATAGTATCCAGAATGAGACACTGAGCGTGTGGAGTAGGAGTGAAGCAAGAAAGTAAAGGGGTAGGTGTGCGTGCTGGGAAGTGTGTGTGGTACCAACAACAGTAGCAAGGGATGGAAACTGAAAATGTGGTCCATTTTTAAGCAACTCAATGCAATCTTCTTGCTGCAGCTATAAATTTAACCCATATGTCTTCAACGTATGAGCCCCTTGATTTTCCAGAACACTAGCTTTAGTACACTTATTATCATATTGATTTCTTTAAGCCTCGCCTTGCCCTTATCAAAAAGATTTGAATTGTTACAGCGGTTGAAGTGAACCCTATCACCTAAAGGAAATCAGTGTCAAAGTTCCTAACCAGTTTTACCCGCACGCACGAAGAGAATCACAAATTCTTATTGCTATGTTGTTGTTGTTGTTAATTTCGGTAATATTTCTAAAATAAACATTAAGGTAATTCGACATAAAATGGGAACAAATGTTTTGGTGCCCTATTGGAAGGGAGGTTCAACTAAAAGTATAGGGATTACATACAAATGCACCCATTCATTTTGAGGAAAATATTTCCAATACAAGTGCGATGGCATTTTCTTAGAGATAGTCTATGAGGTGCCTGAAACAATCACCTGAACGCATTTTCTATAGAAAATCCCAAATTATAAAAGTTCAACCTACTACACAAACACACACACACTGACGATGAATTTTAAGATATTATAAAGCCAACGTCGCTGACGTGAGCCAAATGAATGTTTCTGAAGCTCACTTGCTATGGAATTTTAATTCCTAAACAATGACCTTGAAATACTATATGTCACATATACCTAGAAATTAAGCAGCCTATGTTGCCTAGACAGGTAAACACATTACCTCAGGTATGTGGCACCTGTAATCGACGACACTGAAATATATTTGTTAGCTCCCTGTTTGAGGGCCCGATAAATGTGTTACATACCTCAATGTGTCACCTGTCTCTGAAATTTCGGGATGTAGTTCAAATTGTGTCTCTCAGGTGAAACTCACCAAATGAGATCTCGCTTGCTTGACTCGATAAAATTGTCATTTTCTACAAAATGCCTACATTTGGGTTGCCCTGAATTGCTGACCAAAAGTCTTTCAAAGAAAAAACAGGGAAACCGTTTGAGATGGCGTTGGAGCTGATTTTTGGCCACCTCTAGTTTCTTGTACAGCTTATTGCTACTGATGGGAAAGTGGGCTCTTGATGAAGATCAGTGACCTAGGGATGGAGAGCGGTTGTCTCAGCTGATATGTAAGACTTCAGCTGGTAGAGACCCAGTCCTGGGGCAGATAGCATTCCTTCTCGTAGCCACTCACTTTCCATCTTGGAGCATTTCTGCCTGCAGTTCATTGCTTAAAAAACAAAAGAAGACAAAACAAAAACTGCAAAGTTATTTAAAAGACTCCTAAGTTGTTGTTTTTTTTTTCCCCTGGGATGTCACCGCAGACCTTGTGTGAATTTCACACATCAGTTTTGATTACCCTCGGTACTGTACAAATAAGTCCTATTGCAAGACATGTTGAGAGTCTAATGTGATTATATCCTCCTCCAAATATTTCATGAAATGCTCCCCAAAGTATCCACATTTGTATTTATTTAGTAATTGCCACCGGGTTACACGAAATTGGTCGCAACTAATTTTCTTCTTACTTAGATTTGCTTTTGACGTAAAAAATCAAATGAAAAACGAAGTATTTGATGATCCTGTTGTCAACAGTACTGTATTATGTACTTAAAAACTTGTTAAGAGGGTAGATCTCGTGGTAAGTGTTCCTAACACAATAAAATAGAAATTTAAAAACATAAAAATATCGATCTTGTTGGGGGTTTTAATATTTTCATCCATACATATCCTAGGTACACATTTCAGGGGTTACCTTTTCAATCCACTCCACCTGGACTAACAGCGGATACCTGACTTCATAGCCTAATATATGCCAGCATTTCAGATTAACTTGCACTTTGTGGAATACGTGTCCCAGAAGCAGCAGTAAGAGAAGAGTATACAAAGCATCTGTAAAGAGGACTAACTCAAGTTTTGTATACGAGACTCCTTCATGGTTTGGTATTGGTGTCTACAGGTTAAAGATATAGCCGTAAGCATCCACGTCAAAATAGAGCAGTCAAATTTACATATATTTCCCATTTTCGCTATAAAATCAGTCAATACATGTCCGGGCTGATTCCTTGTGAATGGCATTGATTTAAAGACTGTCTTGTTTATTTTTCACATGATGACTAAAATATCTATTCATAGTATTACTTTTATATGTAAAGTTATACCGTGTTGATGGATTTTGTAGTCTTTTTATGACAAGGCAGTATGAAAAAACCTTTCTTTCCATGAGTGCTAAAGAAAGTACCAGGGTTAGATGACAGCGTTCCCCTAGCTATTTGTCTGTCACAGAGAACGGTAAATTGCAGCCTGTCTGAAGGTTGGTGTTTAGACACATTCTGAGATTAATGGTTTTGCATAGACACTTTGGACTCCAAGCGATTTTGAGATGAGCTCTATCAAAAATATCCTCTGGTCAAAACTAAGCCGAAGGGTTTTTTGAAGTTTAGTATTATGAGCTGTATGTAAATGATTTTTTTTTTTTTTGGTCAACAGGCTACACTGACATTGAAAATTATATAGCTTCTATCTTAAAGAATGAAGAAGGATCTTTAGCTAAACCCATAGTAACTGGCCTCATTAATGTGTTTTGTAAAGCCAGACCAGAGGGTTCTTTTATTCTTCTACTGAACATTTTCAACAAGCTTGTGCTTTTGTACTCAAAGAAGCAGATGTCCAAAGAAACTTTTGATATGATAAATGAACAATCACAAAGAAAAAGTTAGTTAAGTAGTATGGGTCACATGAGAAAACAATTCAGCTAAGAATGTGCTGACTCGTTTATTTTCAATAACGTCAGTTTATTTTTAGTGCTGCTCTATAATCTGATAAGTATTCTTACAGCTGGTGAATTTGAACATCTTAAAGGTGATGAACTGAATATTGAAATATGCAGAAGTCACACAAAGGAAAAAGTGCATAGTAGTTCATGCTTGCATTTTTTAGCAGTTCTGCTGACTACTTCTGTAAATTAATTTCTCTATATGGACCTATCACGAAACTCATGAGAATAAGAGGTTTAAAGTAACAGATTTACAAAGAGTAATTTCTTTTCCCTTTAGTCTCAATGTTGGTTCAAGTAAGCACTTGGATAAAAATAAGTTTTAGCACTTAATATTTTAAGCACTTTAGTCATATGTTAAAATTAGGAATATTTCGCTGATGTTCACCCTATTTATTTAATGCTACCAAAGCATCACAAATTAACATTTAGTAGAAGACCAAGGAGATAAAATCCAATTTCATGAAGAAGTTTTAACAAACTATATAAGAAAATGTTTCATCTGGCAGTTATTTATAAGAATCTTTGAACAAATAATTACTGAACTATTGTGAACAATTGTGCTAGACAAGGTCAGAGATACAAGTATTAGACACGGTCCCTTGCCCTCCTTAGTACTCTCACAGAATTAGTAGTGCGATGCTTAGAACAAAGGAAAGATAAGTGCCAGCGAGACAGAAAACATTTGTGTTCCAACAAAGAGAAGACACTTCTGACGAAAGTCAGGGATGTTTGTTGGAGAAAATCAGGAGAGTGGAGGAAGCCATTCTTGGAGCTGGCATTAGGGATAGAATGGAGGAGCAGAACTTATGAAAACAGGAGAGGAAAAGAGGGGAGGAGAGGAGAGGACAGGGGAGGAAGGGGAAGGGAGGAGAGGGGAGGGGAAGGGAGAAGAGGAGAAAGGAAAGGAAAGGAAAGGAAAGGAAAGGAAAGGAAAGGAAAGGAAAGGAAAGGAAAGGAAAGGAAAGGAAAGGAAAGGAAAGGAAAGAAAGGGGAAATGAAACAGCGAAATCAATACGAATACCTAAAACCACAGGACTGGACACCACACAGACCTGGATTCAAATCCTGACTCTGATCTTCACCAGTTATACAATTTTTCATCCTCTCCAGCTTCCGTCCCCTTACTTGTTCAATGCCTGGCTGGTCTGGCATTGCAAAGGTTAAGAGAGATGAAGTATGTAAAGTGTTTCTCATTGGGCCTTGCATAAAGTAAGTCTTCAACGAATGTTAGCTATTGCCTAATGGTATTATTTAAAAAAAAAAAAAGTAGACTAGATCCAATTTAGCTTCAGTCAGGGAAAATAAGTCTAAAACGTAGTGGACAAGGCTGAAAGCCAGATGAAGAAATCTGACTTCATTAGAGAACTCTCGGGTATCCGGGACCCATTCAGAGTTGTGGATTGGGGAGGAGATGTGGAAGGGAGTGGTACTTGGGAAAGGTAGTGACTGTGGCAGGGTGCCGTGGCCCCCCGGAGGACAGCCCGGGGGAGAGAGGCTGGCGGAGTGACTGGGTAGGCGTGCCACAGGGCACAGCAGCGTCTGGGAAGGCATGCAGCGCTCCGTTGACGTTGACGTGGGTGCACTAACTGCCTAGATCCAGCTTCTAACTCACTGAAGGCCTCGTCTGCAGGCTGTGTGCGTGGAGTCATTGCAGAAAAACAGAAACAGAACCCCAAGGGTGTATCTATTTGGGGATGCATGTTTGTAAAAGACGGAAAATTTCTCTCCAACGTCTTTCCCTGGGTTTCTCCCTTCATCACACACATCTGACATCCCTTGGAAACCAAATACTGACGGAAGATTCTGTAGCGCAGAGGAGGATGAAGCAAGACACACCTTCGCCCTTATTCCTACTCTTGTTACCAACCATTTTTCTTACCAGTTAACTCACGACAGACTGATAGGGAAGGCAGTCTTCCAGTCTTGGCTAGGACTGCGCTTCCTGCCCACATGCGAATGGCCAATGGGACTTGGTGGCAAGCGCCAGGCATTTTATGCCTTCCTCAAAAGGTATATTCCTATATTTCCCATCATTTGTCAAGTCCCATTCTGAATATAATGCCATGTGCCCTCTGCTAAAACTAAAATATATATTACAGGGGGAAGAATACATCTGAAAAATGGGAGAAATAGTGCCCACATGACAGGTGTATCATATGGATCAAATGGTTTCAAATATTTTTTTTAATTGAGGCAAAATTCACATCACATAAAATGAACCATTTTAAAGTGACTCATTCGATGGCATTTAGGACATTCACAGTGTTGTTCAAGCAGCACTTCTATGTAGTTCCAAAACATTTCATTACCCCAAAAGAAAGCTCTGTATCCATTAAGCTTACCTCCTATTGCCCCTTCTCCCCCCAGCGCCCGGCACCCAGGAATCTGCTTTCTGTCTCTATGGATTTAGCACTTCTGAATATTTCATACAAATGGGATCATACATTATATGACCCTTGTGTATGACTTCTTTTACTTGATTTAATATTTCTAAAGTTCACATTATAAGATGCATCAGTATTTTTTATGGCTAAATAATATTCCATTGAATGTCTATACCACATCTTGTTTATCCATTCATCTGTTGATGAGAACTCAGGTTGTTTCTACCATTTTGTTGTTGTGAATAGTGCTGGTGTGAATGTGGGTGTACAAGCTTTTGTTTCAGTACCTGTTTTTAATTAGAGGTATATACCCAGGAGTGAAACTGTTGGGTCAAGTGCTAATTCCATGTGTAACTTATCAAGAAACAGCCAAGCTCATTGCCCAGGTGGCTTTACACCCTTTTCTGCTTCCACCACCCGGCATGGGTTCCAGTTTTCCACGTCCATGCCAACACTCTTTTCCCCTTTTTTGTGTCTTATAGCCATAAAAGGGGATGTACAGTGATTTCTCATTGTGGTTTTCATTTGTGTTTCCTTAGTAACTAATGATTTGAGCATCTTTCCACATGCGTGTTGTCCATTTGCTTATCTTCTCTGGAGAAAGAACTATTCAAGTCCGCTCAGATAGTCTTATGTATAAAAAGTACTCAGCATACTGTGAAGAAAACAGCAAGCAGCCTACACAGAGGAACCAGTAATAACCAGATCAATGATAGTGACAATGACAAAAATAATCAGGAGGTTTGGACTCTGGTCTGGGTTCCACGGCAGCCAGGATCTGTGACATTAGCCAAGTCCATTAGGAAATAAATTTAAGAATAAAGACTGAGAAAGTCCTGACTATCTTGGGATCTTTTAATGTTTATTTGTTTATTGTTTGCACATGTTAAAATGAGGATTAGAGTAAAAACATGTGCTTGAATACAGAGGACACATGAGACAGCCAGCCACATTTTCCAGGGGCACTTTGATATCCTCTTTCACGGACCAAGGCTCTTCTGGGACCGACGGTGGGTCCTTCTGCTCTGGGAGCCTCCTTATCTCCAATCTGCCCTTTCTGTCTTTCTTCACTGTCCTCCATCCTCCCTTCACATCTGCCGCTCTTCAGACCTGAAAGAAGGACAGTAAGATGTCCGTGATGACAGTCTAACAGCATTCCATCTGGGAGCTTTCAGAGATACCTCCTTATCTGTTTGTCACTGAGTGATGCCCAGTTACAACGGCAGAAGTTAGATATGACATCCCGCGCAGGGACCCACCTCACAAGCGGGGAGTATTCACTAAGGGACCTGACGGTGGTGGCCGCATCAGGCTCCAGCAGCTTATTCGTGGCCAGAAAGAAGTTGGCCCCCCAACCCCCACCCAGGGTTTAGTGTAGCTCAGGGAAGGCTACTCGTATTTGCTGTGAGTTTGGTGATAAAGCCACTGCGGCGTGCGTTATCAACGTGTAATGTGCCTGACCAAAGCTTTGATGATGAGACCCAAAGCAATAAGGAAAAAAAGAATATTCCTGTCTATATTAAATCCCGGGAGCTGCAAAGGATAGAGGAAACCCCTAGTGGGCTTTTAAGAGCTCTAAGTTACCTGGAGAAACGTAGTTTGGCCCTCCTGAGATGAAGCCGTCTCTCCGTTGCCGGAATATTGGTGATTTCTCCAAGGCCCCTCGAAGTGGTGAGACTCCCTCACACAGAGCCTCACGTGGCTTAGAGCCTCAGCGTTCCTGGTCTCTGCAGTATAAGGCGATTTTAATGCACTTACTTTTAAATACATTTTAATTATGGTTAAAAAGTTTGTGTTACCGTTAACTGACAGTCTGGTTTCTCTATGTAGGACTGCTTTTTAGGTTTTTTGGTTTTGGTTTTGGGGTTTGTTTTGTTTTGTTTTTCTGTTCAGTGACATTACCATGATTGTAGCTCTCGTTATTTCCATCGCATTCGTGGACTGCCAGGAAAGGAGGGAGCAGATTCTGGGGCACCTTCTGCAGCAAGCACCATGCACAGTATCTCAGTCCTGAAATGATTCCCTGAGATGCACAGTGACAGTATCACCACTTAAACCATAAGTTGAGGGGCGCCTGGGTGGCTCAGTCATTAAGCGTCTGCCTTTGGCTCAGGCGTGATCCCAAAGTCCTGGGATCGAGCCCCACATCAGGCTCCTCCGCTGGGAGCCTGCTTCTTCCTCTCCCACTCCCCCTGCTTGTGTTCCCTCTCTCCCTGGCTGTCTCTCTCTCTGTCAAATAAATAAATAAAATCTTAAAAAAATAAATAAAATAAATAAAACTAAACCATAAGTTGAGGGTCAGAGAGTTTCAGTACTTCTGTCAGTGGTGTGTGGCAGAGTCGTGATTTGAATGTACCTCTGTCTAACCCCAAAGCCTTTGTGCACCCCACCAAACTGTCGGCTGTAACAAAAACACCTTTCTAAAGGACTTGGAGCTAAGAGTGAGCTGGGCAACGACATCCATATTTCTTTCCACCCAGAGACTACACTTGTGCAATTTTGCACTTGTGCAAAATTCAGAGTTTGAGAATGGCAGTGGGGCTTATTTCCCGAGAAATGAGAATAAAAGAATCTTTATCTTTTAACATTAAAAAAAAGGACTTCGATGTAGAGCTTCATTATGAATCACATTTTTTAAAAACCTAGATTGCTTCTACTAAGCAATAAGTCTGGTCCCTAGGATGAAAATTAAGGAAAGTTCATTATAGCAATTACACTGTCTACAGGCAACTGATAAATGAAAAAAAAAATCAGGAAATAAAATATTTTCCCTTATTTGATGAAAACAAGTTCCAGCGTTATCTTCTCAAAGAAATATTTGATTAACTTATGAATAACAGTATAAATTCTACTTTCCTTTCTATTCTAAATTTTCCTAAAAGATTTTGGTAATAGGTCTTTCTTATCCACACATATGCACAAAGATGTTGTAAATAAAAACACATTTCTGGCGATGCATTTTAATGAATCTTACAAAACATTTGAGTAATGATCTATAAACATGAAGAACTTTGGTACTTAAAGATGAATAAATGTATTAATGATTTAGATTAAAACTTGATGATATGCATTATCTATGAGTACAAACATTAAAAATGAACATTTTATAGTATACTGAAATCAACATTGTACATCAATACAAATAAATAGGTGTTAGATTTTATATAAGCCCCCACATGGAAATTGGATTTAAAAATTAAAAGAATATGATGGGAAAAAATGAAATAAATCACAAAATGAAATAAAATACAGAATTAGAAAATCTCAACTTATAATCAGTACAAGAGGAAGAACTTCAACACCAACAACAAAAAGCTTCATGAGTGCAGCTAAAAAAAAAAAAAAAAGCAGAGAAACTAGTTCCATGTCAGTGATAGACCTAGTAATAGGCAAAGTAAAAAATGGATTTAAAGAATTTGCAGAGATAACTTTGGGGAAAAAAATAATAAATGAGGCAGCAAAAGTATAATTTGTTTCATAGGGAGCTGAATATTCCAATTTCAGTTATGACATTGAAGTATCAGCATTCCATTGCACAGTATTTCGATATTATATTACATTGTTTTGTATCATAACATCATAAAACGAATTTAACCATTTTCAGTGCCCTCTTTCCCGGGCCTTTATCTTGCTCACTGTAATTGGAGGAGACTCACAGAAAGGACGTGATTAGAACCAAATTTCCAGGAATTCCTCCCAGCCCCTTTCTGCCATATATCACAAACACCTCCTTTTGGGGCCTCAATTTAAATGAGTACCCCATATCTGCTTACTCGTCTAGTGTGCAAACCCTTTATATCCAAGGTTTGCCAGCTGTGTTATATACCAGGTGAATGTGAGTTGTTCCCTCATATTCCCAAAAATCTCAGAAAAATCTGTACATGCACGCAGACCCAGTGTGTGTGTGTGTGTGTGTGTGTGTGTGTGTGTGTGCGCGCACACGCGTGCACTTCACACACAAGACAATAGCAAGTCCTGACAACCCTCCCTCTGCTCAGAAACCTTAAAAGGCCTCCTACCTCCCTGCATACCAGACACTGGGACTGCAGCTAAAGGAGGACTTTCTGCCCCTTATGCTTTATGGCAAAGATAGCCTGTTAAACAGACCTTAGTCTTGCGAGGCATTATAACACAGCCTGATATTAAGGTCACTGACCTCACACTGGGATGTCTGAGAAAGGCTTCCCAGAGGTCAGATTGAAGGTGAATGTTAGATCAGAGTTTGTTAAGGTGGGAAGGAAGCTGAGGATGTAGCTAGGCAGGGCTTCAGACTGTGTGGAGATAGAGAGGCCAGACTGGACCCAGTATATCATGAAATGGCAAGAAATTCTGGATGACTGCATCTCAGAGTACGGGGGCGGGGGGGGGGGGGCTACAGCTGTGGGCAGGCACAATGCACTGTTATTTGTTATGCTCCTATCCCTTCCCCCCCCCCCATGACTGGAAGTGCCTTAGGCACAGGTAAAATGTCTTATTTGTTTTTGCATAACTCTACAGGTGCAGTTAACACTTTACAAACAGAAGGTATTGAGTTGAAGATTAAGAGCCTAGTAGACAGATAAAACATAGAAGGAGAAAAGTACTTTAAAGCAGTGAAAGATGGGTCAGTCCTACGAAATTCTAAGATTCAAAGATGGAGAAGAATTCCGGTTAATAAACTATAATTATGGAGAACACACTGATGGTTAGCAGAGGGCAGGCGGGGGGGGGGGGGTGGGTGCAATAGGAGGTGGGGATTGAGGAGGGCACTTGTGATGAGCACCGGCTGTGGTGTGGAAGTGTTGAATCACTATATTTTACACCTGAAACTAATACTACACTGGATGGTAACTAACTGGAACTTACATGAACACTTTAAGACAAACAAACACATAAAATGTAACTGGTATTCAATTACTTTGTGAGAAATGATGCTGCTTCCTCTGAATTTCGATAATGGTGGAATGCATTATCTGGAAGGTAGACTCTGGTCCCAGACTCAGATTCTGGTACGTCGCAGCATGCTCTCATTCTGCGACCTGGGGGTACCTTGCCACTGCTTCTAGTCATCACCTCCTGAATCCACTCTTGGTTCCTTTGAGACAAAGCCCCATCCACTGTTTTTTGTTGGAGAGGTTTGCTCTCTGCTTCTCCCAAGGACTTGAACCTAAGACCTCCTTTCGCTTTCATTCCAGCCAGTGCTCTAGCTTCCTCTGGTAGAACCCAGAAATCTCAGGATCGCCTTTCAAAGCCAGCTACTGGCAGCCTCAGTCAGGTGAAGCGTTGGTCCCTTCTTACCAAGAGAAAAAGAAAACTCTGCAAATATAAATTCAGGAAGAGCATACTATTCGAAGAGTATTGATATATTAATGTCAATGGCTGTTTTACTTTCAAAACATGTTCTCATTTTACCCAGTGCCTGACACATTGCTTGGTACTAATAAATCTACACTGAAGATCAGGGTTTCTGAGTTATTTCAGGAAAGGCTCAAGGCATCTCCGAATGTAAACAGTTGTAATTATTCTAATACCTGGTTAGCCACCTCCTGGATCCTGCCTAATCACGCATATTTATTGCAGACTCAACGTGTGTCTGGATCTTCTCTCTGTCCATTCCCGTTACGCTAGACTTAAACAGTGAACACTCTCGATGTCTCTTCTTAATCATTTTTTTTTGCCCAATTATTATACTTCAGGACTTTTAAAGTGTGATTTTATGGCTACAGAGGGCTAAATCATAGTCAAATGGTTGGGCGGGGGGGAGGTTGTAGTATTTAGAAGCCAGAAGAACCTTAATGTTTGATCCAGTATCAACACATTGCAGAAAAGTTTTCTTGTCCATTAGGAGTTCATTTCAGCAAAGATGATAGATAATATTATCATTGTCTGATTATCTGCACACAGCTTGGTGACATTTCTGGCTCTCCAGTTGTCTGATCTTAATGCTTTTCTTTCTATGAAGATATTCTTTACTACTTAACTGCCTTTGGGATAATTTTCAACTATCAAGCCTATCAAGCCTATCTAGGATCTCTGTGTGTGTGTGTGTGTGTGTGTGTGTGTGTGTGTGTGTGTCTCTGTCTGTCTGTCTCTCTGTCTCTCTGTAGACAGAGAGAGAGATGTTGGCTTTAATTATTTCCATTATTTCTACCGGAAAACAATAGCATAGACATTGTTCCTGAAATCAAGTAGCCGGCCTCAGATGGGCTAATGATCTGGCTACACTCTCCATTTGGATGGACAACTGTCAGTTGGTGCCCGCTAACAGAGTACTAGCTGGAGAAACAAGAGCTGTTTACCACAAAGGGATAGGCACTAGACAGCGTCTTTCTATGCAATCAATTTTTCTTGGCTTAGAAAAATGAACTGGGTCTAGGGGCGCCTGGGTGGCTCAGTCCTTAAGCGTCTGCCTTCGGCTCAGGGTGTGATCCCAGAGTCCTGGGATCAAGCGCCACATCAGGCTCCTCCGCTGGGAGCCTGCTTCTTCCTCTCCCACTCCCCCTGTTTGTGTTCCCTCTCTCGCTGCTCTCTCTCTCTCTCTGTCAAATAAATAAATAAAATCTTAAAAAAAAAGAAAAAGAAAAATGAACTGAGTCTAGAAGCCGAATAAATTTCTAATTATTGATAATAAACCAAAAAAATGATCTGCAACAATGTTTAAAGAAATAGACACCCTATTATGGGCACAATCAGGTATTTTGCATAGGAAACTTCAAATTTATTGATTGGTGCTTGTTTTCTTGTCTTAAGTATATAGTGAGGTCGAATGCTTTCTTAAGGGAATACATCTTTTGGGGTATACATGTGCTTCTGGATGGGCTGTGCAGGGGGCCAGGAACTCTGTCAGGGGTTCTGCATATGTCACCTCATTTTGCTCTGTCTCATCTCCACAACAGCACTCTGAGAGCTGTTGAAGACTGAACTGTGTTCCCCCCAAAAGTCATATGTCGAAGCCTTAATCTCCTTAGCGGCTGTGTTTGGAGAGGGGGCCTTTCGGGAGGTAACTGAGGTGAAATAGGTCATAAAGGTGGGGTCCTGATCACATAGGACTGGTGTCCTTATAAGAGGAAGGAGAAACACCAGAGATCTTTCTCCATATATGCATAGAAGAAAGGTGACGTGATGAGGTAGTGAGAAGGAGGCCATCTGCAAGCCAGGAAAGTAGGCCTCACCAGAAACCAACCTTGATCTTGGACTTCTAGCCTCCAGAACTGTGAGAAAGTAAATTTCTGTTATTTAAACCACTCAGCATGTGGTATTTTGTTTGTGGCAGCCCAAGCAGACGAGTGCAAGAAGTATCAGCCTCGTTAGCAGAAGAGGAGACCAAAAGGCAAAGAAATTGAATGAGCAACATGAGGCTGGAAGAACTCAGATAGGAACCTCAGTGTGCCTGAAGTCAAAGCCTGAATTTTTTTCATCACACAGGCTTTCTGTATAAGCAGTCAGTCTTGCCCCATTGAAATCCTTACTCCAGGGAGAAATTGGGGCTTTCAACAGCTTTTTGGTCCATGCACTGTGGCTCAGGCATCATGAAGACCTAGGCTCCCTGTGGACACACAGCTCCACCATCCGTCTCTTCACTCACAGTTGGCACAGAGCACTGAGATCATCCATTTTAACCCCTTCACTATGCAGGCAAGACGGGGAAAGTTAAGGTCATGGAATTGGGTCAGTGGCTATCCTTTTCCAACTAGGATGAGACCTTGCCCAAAGTGTTTGGTACTCAATAGCTCAGAAATGCTGTAATATGCATTTGTATAAAACACTAAAAATTAGTTATTAAGTCATCTGGCAGGATCCCAACTCTGTAACAGCCTGCTTTTGAAACAAAATTCTGGCCAAATCATTTTTCTTGAAACATAAAACACATGTGAGCAGATCACAACCAGGCTTTTCACGTAGACATGTCTCTGTAACACTTGCTCAGCAGGATCCAACATGGGATCTGCTACCTAGTTATGAAACAGTGCATCAATGGTAAGTTCCGTGTCCCAGGGAGTAATAACAGGGAAGTACCCCAGTTCAGCAGGAGTGCAGATTAACTGCCGTTTATAGCATTTCCTTCCCTTGGAATCACATATCAGAGAAAGTTACTTTGAAATGCACTGTAGCCTATTTTTAACAGCCAGGCAAAGGGAGAAAACATCATATGAAGGACTCTAAATAATTTTGGGGGGAATGTACCACAAGCTCTTTAAAAACTTTCTTGCAGGAATAGTTTTTGTTTGAGGATGAATTAAAAAAAAAAATCTAATGAAAAGAGAGAAACTGTTTGGCAAACTGAGAGTAGCTTAGAGCAGCCCCTCCACCTCCCACCCAGGCAAGGAAGTGAGACATAGCCCCACCTGCTGCAGAGAGTGTCTTCTGACCTGCCTGACCAGAAGGGCTGGTGAAAGCTGCATAGCCCAGCCGTGCTTGTGCTGAAAGAAAGGAAGACAGAGCCAACAGTTTGCAAAGCAAATCAGTGACCCTGTTTGACCAAGAAACTTGGGGTGCAGGTCAGCTTAAGACAATAAACAAAGAGCTTTATCAGTTTTAGAGTTGCGTTTTTCACTGTGTCTGGGCAGGGCATTTAAATTATAGCCCTACTTATTCCTAAATATAGCCCTCAGTCTGCTCAACCGGGGAATCTACGTAGGAAGCTACACAGCCCGTGCAACAGTCCTACCTACAGGGCATTTGAACAGAGAGCACAGCTTGTAACCAGCCCCAGCTGCAGAGCAAAACCAGTGGCCTCACCTGACCAGAGAATTCAAGTCCACAAACAGTAAGCTGTACAGGCCTTGAGTCCTGTCCTGTTGCCTTGCCAAGGCAGGGAAGCGAATTTTAGTAGGGAATATAGTCTTCAGTCCCATGCCTCTAGTAAGCCTGACAGAGAATCCAACGTACCATGAAGCCCATCCTTCAGCTTCACTTGGATAGGGAAGCAAGCCAGGAATCCCATCCAACTGTTGTCAGCCAGTAACATACCCCCGTCCCATCTTCAGAGCTCAAAGTTGCCTTACTCCAAAATAGACCACAATAGCAAGTCCCACCTGTCCAAGGGTATTACCAGCAGACACACCCAGAAACCCAAACTAAGCTGACTAGTGGAGAATTATCTCTGCCAACGCAAACCTGTAAAGTCTGGAAGAGGAGCCCCATTACTCAAATGTGCAGATACCAGTATAAGGAGTCAAGGATCATGAAAAAGCTGGTAAATATGACACCACCGAAGGAAACTAATAAGGCTCCAATGACTGTAAAGAAATGGAGACCTATGAACTGTCTGGCAAAGAACTGGGAATAATCCTCTTAAGGAAGTTTAGTGAACTACCAGAAAACAGACAGATAACTCAGTGAAATTAGGAAAATAATGCATAAACAAGTTTTTTTTCAACAAGAAAATAGCAGCCAAAAAGAAAAAAATCAGAGAGTCAAAAATGTAATAACTGAACTGTAAAATTGAACAGAGAGTTTCAAAGGTAGGCTTAACCATGCAGAAGAAAGATCAGTGACCTGGAGGATAGGACATTAGAAATTATCCAATCAGAGGAACAAAAATAGAAAAGAATGAAAAAGAGTGAAGAAAGCCTACTGGATTATAGGACACAATAAAAAGAAACAATACTCACATTATAGGAATTCCAGAGGAAGAAGAGAAAAGGGATAGAAAGCATATTTAAAGCAGTAATGACTGAGAATTTCTTGAAGCTGGGGAGAGAAAGGGACATCCAGACCCAAGAGGCCCAAAAGACCCAAAATAGGTTGAACCCAAATAGGGCTACACTGAGACATATTATAATTAAATTGTCAAAGGTCAAAGACAAAGAAAGAATTTTAAGAGCATCAAGAGATAAGAGAGAAGTTACATACAAGGGAGCCCACCTGAGGCTATTGGTAGATTTCTCAACAGAAATTTTTCAGCCAAAGAGAGAATGGGATGACATATTCAAAGTATTAGAAGAAAATAACTATCAACCAAGAATTCTATACCTGGTGAAGTTGTCATTTAGAAATGAAGGAGGAATAAAGACTTTTCCAAGCAAACAAAAGCTGAGAACCAGACCTACCTTACAAGAAATGCAAAACGGAGTTCTATAAGTGGAAGAAAAATGCTAATTAACATCATAAATATGCAAAGAAGTAGTATAAATCTTGCTGAAAATGGCAAATAGTTGTAGATTCTGTAATATGGTATTAGTGGTACATGACTTACAACTCTAATTTAAAAGTTTTTTTTAAAGGGTATCACAAAAATAACCATAACTACAATAATCTATTATTATTAGTTATGTAATATAAAAAAATATGTATATTGCAACAGCAATAACCTAAAATTTGAGACAAAGAAGAAGAAAAAGTATAAAATGCACTAATTTTATTGAAGTTAATTTGTTACCAGCTAAAAATAGGGTGTTACAAGTTTGATGTATTTTTATAAGCCTCATGGTAACCACAAGGAAAAATCTTGTGGGAATTACACAAAAGAACATGATAGAGAAGTCAAAGCATACTGAAAAAGACATCAAAACACCAAAAAAGACAGGAGGAAAAGAAACAATGGATTTACAAAACAACCAGAAAACAACAAAATGGCAGTAGCAAGTCCTTATCGATCAATAAATGCTTTAAACATAAAAGACTTCAATTCTCTAATCAAAAAACATAGAATTGCATAATGAAAAATAAAATCAGATACAACATATGCTGCCTACAAAAGATTCACTTTAGCTTTAAAGATACGTGTAGACTGAGAGTGAAGGAATGGAAAAAGATATTTCAAGTAAATGGTGACCAAAAGGGGAAAAAAAAAAAAAAAAGCAGGAGTAGCTCCACTTATATCATACAAAATAGACTTTGAACTAAAGATGGTAAGAGAGACGTGACAGTCAACATATAATGATAAAGCATCAATACATCAAGAAGATATAACAATTATAAACATTTATGCACGCAGCATCGGAGCATTTAAATATATAAGGGAAAAACTAACAGGCTAAAAGGAGAAATAAACAATAATATGATAATAGAGGAATTTAATACCCCACTCTGAACAATGAATAAATCATCCAGACAGAGAATCAATAAGGAAACAGTGGATTTGAACAACACTATAGACCAAATGACCTAACAAACAGATAAAAACATTTTATCTGACAAGAGCAGAATAGACATTCTTCTCAAGCATTCATGGAACGTCTTCCAGGGTAGACCTAGGTAGGCCACAAAACATGTCTTAGTAAAATCAAGAAGATAGAAATCATACCAAGTATCTTCTCTGACCACAGTGACTTAAAACTAGAAATCAATAACAAGAGAAATACTGGAAAATCCACAAACACGTGAGAATTAAACAACACTCTTCTGAACAACAAATGGATCAAAAAGAAATGAAAAGAGAAAAAAGTTTCTAGGCACAAGCGAAAATGGAAACACAACATAGCAGAACTTACGGGATGCAGCAAAAGCAACTCTAACGGGGGAAGTGAATGGCAAAAAAATGCCTGCACTAAGAAGCAAGAATAACCCAAATAAACAATGTAACTTCGTCTTAAGGGACTAGAAAAAGAGGAACAATCTGAGCTAAGAGTTAGCAGAAGAAAGGAAATAATTAAGATTGGAGCAGAAATAAATGAGAAAACAGAAGAACAATAGAAAAAATTAACAAAACTAAGAATTCATTCTTTGGAAAGATAAACAAAATTGACAAACTCCTAGTTAGATGAAGAAAAAAAAAAGAATATCCAAATCAATAAAATTATTAATGAAAAAGAAGACGTTAAAATGGCTATCACAGAAATAGAAAGGATCATAAGAGGCTACTATGAACAACTATACACCAACAAACCGGGCAACCTAGAAGAAATGGAGAAATTCTTAGGAACATACAACATGTCAAGACTGAATCAGGATAAAATAGAAAATCTGAATAGAACAATTATTAATACGAAGATTGAATCAGTAATTAAAAATCTCCCAATGAAGAAAAGCTGAGGACCAGATTTCTTCACTGACGAAGTTTACAAAATATTTAAAGATGAATTAACATCAGTCCTTCTAAACTCTTAAAAAATCGAAGAGGAGGAAACACTTCCAAACTCATTCACAAGGCCAGCATTACCCTGATACCAACGCCAGAAAAGGACGCCACTAGAAAATAAAAGTACAGACCAATATCCCTGATGAATATAGATATGAAAATTCTCAGTAAAATACTAGCAAACAACATTCAGCAGCACATTAGATGGATCATTCACCATCCCCCAAGAGGGATTTATTCCTAGGATGCAAGGATGATTCAACATGCACAAATCAAACAATGTGATACAGCACATTAATGGGATGAAAGAAAAGAATCATATGACCATCTCAATAGATGCAGAAAAATCTTTTGACAAAATTCAACATTCATGCATGATAAAAACTCTTAACAAATTAGGCATGGAAGGAACATATCTCAACATAATAAAGGCCATATGACAACCCACAGCTAACATTACAGTTAGTGATGAAAGGTTCAAACTTTCCTCTAAGATTAGGAAGAAGACGAGGGTCATCTATTCAACATAATACTGGAAGTCCTAGTTAGAGCAGTCAGGTGAGAAAAAGAAATAAAAGGTATCAGAATTGGAAAGGGAGAAGCAAAAATTCCTCTATTTGCCAATGACATGATGTTATATATAGAAAATACTAAATACTCAACCAAAAAATTCTTAGATAAAAAATTGTTAGATATAATCAATGAATTCATTAAATTTGCAGGATACAAAATTAACATGCAAGAATCAGTAGCATTTTTGTACACTAACAATGAAATTTCTGAAAAATAAATAAATAAATAAATAAATAAATAAATAAATAAATTCTGTTTATAATTGGCTTCAAAGAGTCTACTTGTCCCTCCCCCTCTACTCCTCCCCCCACTCATACTCTCTATCTCTAAAATAAATAAATAAAACCTTTTAAAAGAGTGAAAAGCAACCTACAGAATGGGAAAAAATATTTGCAAACCATATATCTGGTAAGGGGTTAATATCCAAAACATTAAAAAAAAACCTCATAAAACTCAATAGCAAAAAACAAATAACCCAATTAAAAAATGGGCAAAGGACCTAAGTAGACATGTCTCCAAAGAAGACAGATATATAAAAGGTCAACAGATACATGAAAAGATGTTCAACGTCGCTAGTCATTAGGAAGATGCAGTGTGAAACCACAATGAAGTATCACCTCACGCCTGTTAGAATGGCCACCATCAAAGAGACAAGAGATGACAAATGCTGGCACGGATGCGTGCTGTAGGTGGGATTATAAATTGGTACAGACAGTATGGAAAACATTATAGAGAATCTTCAAAAAATTAAGAATAGAGCTACCATATGATCTAGCAATTCTACCTCTGGGACTATGCCCAACGGTAACAAAAATACTAATTCAAAAAGACATCTGCACCCCCATATTCACAGCAACATATTTACAATAGTCAACATGTGGAAATGACATAAGTGTCCATTGATGGATAAATGCATAAAGAAGTTGTGGTTATAGGGGCGCCTGGGTGGCTCAGTCAGTTAAGCGACTGACTCTTGATTTCAGCTCAGGTCATGACCTCAGGGTTGTGAGATCGAGCCCCGTCAGGCTCCAGGCTAAGCACGAGTCTGCTTGGATTCTCTCCCTCCCTCTCCCTCTGCCCCTGCCCCCTACTCTCTCTCTGTGTCTCTAAAATAAATAAATAAATAAATAAATAAATAAATAAATAAATAAATAAATAAAGCTTTTTTTTTTAAGTTTTTATATATATTGCAATATTATCCAGCCATAAAAAAATCCAGAAATCCCACCACTTGTGACAAAATGGATGAATCTCAAGATCATTAGGCTAAGTGAAATAAGTCAGACAGAGAAGGACAAATACAGTACGATCTCATATGTGGGATCTAAAACAAACAAACAACTCATAGAAAAAGAGATCAGACTGTAGTTACCAGAAGCGGAGGGTGGTGGTTGGGGGAATTGGAGGAAGGGAGTCGAAAGGTACAAGGTCCAGTTACGAAATAAATACGTGCTAGGGATATAACATACAGCATGATGACTACGGCTAACACCGCCCTACGATATACGGGAGAGTGAGAGAGTAAATCCTGAGAGTTCTCATCACAAAGATGAGAGGAAGTAAACTGGAAGAAGTAATTTAAAAAGAAAAAGAAAAGAAGAAAAGAAAAGAAAAGAAAAGAAAAGAAAAGAAAAGAAAAGAAAAGAAAAGGAAAGAAAAGAAAAATCTGTACCGAAAAACATGAATGAAATTGTTGCGTTTCTTTACGCAAGAAGAAATCAGTAGAAGCTATAATATCAGAGGACGGAGAGAGGGCTCAGAAATCCCCAGGATTTACCAGTGAGGGAGGTAGATCTTCAGAAAGCTTCAGAAAGAACAGGCAGTAGATACAAGTACAGGGCATAAAGCGAGGGGTGAATGTGTTGGCTCCGTTCCAGTTAAGGCTTTGTCAAACTTCATGTCCAGATTATTATGGTGCACTAAAGCCACAAGTCCCAATGCCCACAGGGGTTATGTTACAAGATTAAATGGGGCCTGCTCCGGCCAACTCCACACCACACTGCTGAGCCCCCATCCATTGCTGCCTTGCAAGAATGCAGGCCCGGTATTGCCAGATGCTCAGTTATTTTAGAAACCATACAAATCTAGATTTTTATGTAAAAAATCCTTTCATAAATGTGTACAGCTATTTTTTTAAATGTTCAAATGCCATGTGGTCAGAGACCTGTCTGTAGGTGAAATTAACTCTCAGATCTCTAATTTCTTCTGTCCTCCTCTGTGGTCTCCCTGACTCACTCCTGATCCAAGTCATCAGACTCAGACTCTAAAAATCTATTCCCTTCCTTTGTATCATTCCCCTAAACAAGACTCCCCTCCCTCATTACCTTTATGGTGAATTTTAAATGTTTCAGCCTTACACTCAAGTTTCTCTGTATAGTTTCCCTAGTCTCATTCAATGAAGTTTTCACCCTGCATTTCCCAATGGGAACCTGGGATCCCAATTGGAAGTTATGTGTACTCCCCCCCGCAAGTGAGATTTGTTAATTACTGCAGTCTTACCTTAGTCCTTGCTGTATCCTCTTTTTCCTTATTATTTCTTTATAATCAGTTCCCTACAGATCGTCTGATCCTTCAAGACCTCACTCACACCGCTGGGCTCCCTTTCCTGACTCAGCTCTTCCTCTTCAATTACTCTCGCATGAAACCTCCCACCTAGCTCTACTCAGCCCGTACCTCATATAATTTTTGGTGTTTTACGGCCATCCCTCCCACTCAACCTGGAGATTCTAACTCAGCAGTAAGCAAACCTCTTCTGTAAAGAGCCAAATAGTAAATATTTTTTTCATTTTGTGAGCCATGTGATTTCTGTTGCAACTCCCCAGCTCTGCTGTTGTGGTAGGAAAGCAGCCACAGACAAGATGTACATAAATAGGTGTGACTGTATTCCCATAAAGCTTTATTTACAAAAACAGGTAACTAGCTTTGGCCTGAGGTCCACGGTTTGCCAACCCCTAATCGACCTAGATAAGAACGGTGTCTTAGTCTTGTTGTTACATAACAGATACTTAATAAATGTTTGTTAGGGAGTAAATCCTTCAAAACTCAATTCAGGTTTACTTCTTTTATAGTCTTTCCTTGCCACTCAAGGACACGGCAATATTTTTCACTTCTGAACCTCTGCAGTACTTGTGATCCAGATACTTCATGTGACTGTCACGATCGCTGTGTGATAGTTACTTAATGCTGCTATGATGAGTGAGGGTTGATCTATATTATTTCTAGGGTCCTTTGTTCTAAAATTCTGAGTCAATCCATCATCTTGTACTGCCACCTACTTGTGTATTTTTGTCTTTTTTTCTCCCTCACATAAATTATAAGCTTCTAGAGAATAAGACCTTATCCAATTGTTCTTAGGATTGCTAAAATGCCTAATATGGTGCTCTTGTCACTGTTCATTCATTTATTCATTCAACACATATTTTTAGATCAGTACGGTATGTGGTGCAGACACAAAATTAAGCAGAATGGAAAGAGTCCTTGTTCCCATCGAAGTCAAAGTCTAGTGAACTAATGATTGTATGATCATAACTAAGATAAATGCTCTGAAACAAAGTGCATGGCTTTATAACGATATTTCATAAAGCAATTGAACAAATCCTGGGGTAGAGGCAGAATGAAGGGCAGGGAAGTCTTCCCTGGGGAAGTCATGCTTGAGTCGGGACTCCCTTATTCAGACAATAGTTAGTCAGTGCCTATTATGTGTCAGGCACTAATCGAAGCACTTGGAATGCAGTAGTGATCTCAACAGACAGAAGTCCCACTTCTGTGAATAACTGATTTGAGGAGGAACTGTATCACCGTGGGGAGGCCAGCTGCTATGTCACTGCAGAAGTTCTTTGAAGAAGACTGGAGGCCTTGGCAACTTCTGTGGCTCAAGACAAAGACTGAGCTTGTTTTCTAGTGGGATCTGAGGAATGAATAAAAATTAGATAGAATGGAAAGAAGGTTTGGAAAATATTCCAGAAAGAAGGAACAGCATGAACAAAGATGCTGGGTGGGAGGGGACATGGCACATCCCGGGAACTGCTGGGCAGCGCAGCTATAATTCAGAGAGACACAGCTACAGAGGCGGACAGAGGCCGGCTGAGGCGAAGTCTCCTAGGTAATATGATCATACCATTTATTCTCTAAAACAGAACACTCTGGAGAGTAACAGAGGCATTCTTCATCATTACAACAAGCAAAAACTGGTATGGGTCCAGCCAACTGGGAGGTATTGATATCCTACTCATAGGTCACATAAAGATTTTTACATGACCACAATACAGTGTTGTTGTTGTTGTTTTAAAAAACCACTTGATTCCTGTGAATAACTGATTTGAGGAGGAACTGTATCACCGTGGGGAGGCCAGCTGCTATGTCACTGCAGAAATCCAAGCAATAGGTGAGTGCGGCTGGAGCTAGGCAGTGAGTAGCAGTGAGAACGGAGGGGAATCAACTCTGTAGGTGTTTAGTAGGCAACTTTAACAAGACTTGGTTGATATTCATTACTTGTTGTAGAAACGAATGGAGGAAAAGGTGGTGGTGAGGAGGAACCAGAAGATTGTATTAGAAAGAGATTGAGAAGGTGTGGTCCATATGTGCAATGGAATATTACTCGGCCATCAAAAAGAACGATTACCCAACATTTGCAGCAACATGGGCGGCACTGGAGGAGATAATGCTAAGCAAAATAAGTCAAGCAGAGAAAGACAATTATCATATGGTTTCACTCATTTATGGAACATAAGAAGTAGGAAGATCGATAGGAGAAGAAAGGGAAGAAGAACAGGGGGTAAACAGAAGGGGGAATGAACCATGACAAACTATGGACTCTGGGAAACAAACTGAGGGCTTCAGAGGGGAGGGGGGTGGGGGACTGGAATAGGCCAGTGATGGATATTAAGGACAGCACGTATTGCATGGAGCACTGGGTGTTATACTCAAGTAATGAATCATGGAACTTTACATCAAAAACTAGGGTTGTACTGTATGATGACTAACATAATGTAATAAAAAATATTATTAAAAAAAAAGAGAGATTGAAGCACTGAGACCTACTCTTGGCATCAGCATCTAAGTCCCCAGGGAGTGTTACAAACACTGATCCTGATGAATCTGGAGATTGTGGTGAGCACCCCCACTTCCATTAGTGATTATTAGAGTATCACTGAGGCTTTGATACTGGAAATAAATGGATAGAGCTAAGTGTTCCCACTGGACGATGAGTACCCATGTGTGCTTTCATCACAGTTGCAGACTGAGTTCATGTTCTTTGAAGAAGACTGGAGGCCTTGGTAACTTCTGTGGCTCAAGACAAAGACTGAAGAGCAAGGCTAAGGATGTGGAGTGTGGTTTAGTACTGAAGGTTCAACACTGGGTGTGAGAAGGCCAGAGTCAAGAGTAAAATGTAATAGGAAATGACAACGGGACCAGCAAATAAGAGAGCCCGAGCCGTGATATGTGGACATCGATGTTTTGGAGACATTTAGCTGAAATACTCAACCAGAGCTATATTTGGAAGCTGCGTTTAATACATAATTCAAAAGCCACCTTAACTCACTGCAGTTTTAAATGAGATGTTGAAATGGTTGTCCGTTAATAGTGCAGAGTGACTCTTCATGAGTCATTTCTCCGGCCAGTGTGGAGAGAATTCTGTTTAGTTCTCTGAGAGCTTTCAGTCAATCTGATTGCATCTGACCAGGGAGGCCTCGGTGAAGATGTCACTTCCACCCTCTACCCTCAGGCACAGTCAGGGAGGAAAGCAAAAGAAATTTGAGTGGCCAAGGCTCTCAACGGAAGGTCAAGAGTCCTTTACCCCTTGCTTCCAAGGCTTCGTGCTACTTCGTGCCAATTATTTTATTCTGTTACCGAGGAGTGCCCATTTACAAAACCATTACATGTCATATAGCCCCTGGTCTTTCCATGCAAAAAATACTGAAGGAAAAAAGTTCTCTGTATAAGCTTGAGTAGTATTTACGTGTGCATGTGCCGTTCTTGTTCTTCCAATATCCTGATCATGTCGCACCTCCGGAAAACCCCCACTTTAAAACTCTCTTGAAATAAAGATGTGACAATAGTTCCACCTGAGACCACATGTGAAATTCGGATTGAGGCTGTAAAATGTTGTACCTTGACTGTTCTCAAAATCAAAATATTCAAGCACACAGCCATTTTAAAAGATGTTAAGAAATAGATTTTAAAACACTGGAAGATGTTCATGATAAATTATCAAATACTAGATTATGAAAGAATATGCTCAGTATGATTAAATTTTTGGTCTTCAAAGAGGTATGGAGAAGAGATTGAAGACTATACCGTAAAATCCTAAAAGCAGTCACCTCTGGGTAGTGAAATTAGTAACAATTTTTTTTCTCCTCTTTTGGATTACCAGTATCATCTAAATTTCCTACAGTTGTGCACTACTTGTGTTACAAGAAAACATGAAACTTAAGATATAGCACTCGATATTCATAAAAAGGCCTGGGAGCCTCACCATAATGCCATCCAGTAGGTGAAACAGGACTATTAGAAGGCCAACTTCGTGTAATGACTAAGAACACTGACTCCAACATTGGGCTGCCTTGCATTGGCACCTTTGGTAATTTAATTAATCTCACGGTCCCTCAGGTGTCCCATTTATAAAACAGGGATCCTGATAGTTGCTAACTCTAGAGTCGTTACCCAAATAGATGAAAAATGTGCTTATAAATTCTTCGTATATAGAAATTTGTAAAAAAATTGTAAAAGAAGTGGTTTATGGGAATCGTCAGCCAGAGGGACTGACATTCCTTGCCCCTTGCATGCAATTATCTCTGAGCCTTCTCGATACTTTTAAGCAGCCCCGGCTGCCCACAGACTTTTGATCTGTCCAGGGCAGAAATTCCAGCACTCGACCCGGAAAGCATACCTGTTCCATGCCTGACTCTTGAAGGTCACTCTACACCGACCTGGGGCCTCTATTTCTGGACTGTCCTTGATGCCTTCAAGGATGGTAATTGACAAAAGCAAAGCCTTATTGGCTCTGTCTTTTTTGCTGGAATGAAAGTTTGGGGTAAATCTGTATTTGTGGAAACATAATTCCATGTTTTTTTAGGGCTGTGTTCAAAAACGAATGTATTCACTGAACATTTCCAAAGCACAGTTAGATAATTTCCCCCTTCCGTTATCTGACTGAAAAAGTGTGGGAGGTGCATCAGAGTTGAGCTGGTCCAGCAAATCTTGTCTTTGACCTCCAGTGAAATATGCAGCAGTTACTGGCCAGTCTTACTTCCAAGGGCTCCTGAATGCCACAGACTCAACAGCTGGACGTCGACAGCCACCAAATATAGAACAATTGGATGGGAATGTGATATTCTGTGGTTTTCTATGCCAAGGGCACACAGGAACCTATGTTTTTCAAGAAATTCTAAAGCATACACATGCCCACGAACATGCGGTACTCAACCCTACTTCATTCTGACTAAACTTAATGGACTTTATTATGGTGAATTTTATGCGGATTTTGTGCAATAGAGAAAAAAAACTTCTACTTCTTGACAACGTAATATACTAGACCTGTTCTCTTTTTTGAGATGTCAAATATCTACTTTATTATAGTGAGAAAGTGACAGTCAATTTAAATCAAAATTTATGAAGAACATTAGGAGCTGGAAGGACTTCGGCTAATCACTGTAATGTCCCCAACAAATGGTAAATGCAAGCATAAGGAAATTGAGTTAACACAAGTTAAAAGTTCACATTCTTATGGAATCATATTAGAAGACCTACAACTTAATTAAATTATCTGAAACTGCTCATTTAGCATCTATTGTACTAGTGAACATTTATGCAATTTTACTGTTAGATATATATTAAGTAATAAGTTTGGATTGGGTCAAATTGGGAGAACCCTAATGAGGCAGAACGGGGAAAGTTTAATCCATCATGAAACATCATTCTGAATCTTTATATTGAATATTATTAGGCAGAGATTTCCCTAGTTAGTTGGTTACTCTCTTATATCTATCATTCTGACATTTTGAATAATCGAAAAATCAAACAAGAATTTTGTACATGAAAAAAAAGAATCTGATGGAGAAGAAATGTGTTATTGATCACCTAATCTTTTATTTTTTTTAAGTCTCGTATTTGCTTTATTAACTATAGAAGTTCAAGAAGTGGTGAGTGTGTGCAGTTTAAAAATTAAAGACATCGTTAACAGATTTTACACTGACAATAATTTGCTAAGATGCAAAAGACAGAGAGCTACATATAAAATCACATAATTAATATTTGATCCTCAATTCTGAATTCATTGTAGGCTGGTAAATTCTTTTGTTGTGGTTTTTAGAAATATTTTTTGGAGTGCAATTGACATGATGTTTCAGGTGTAGGACATAAAGATTCCGCAACTCTATATGTTTTGCTAGGCTCCCCACAAGTGTAGCTGCCATCTGTCACCATGCAACGCTGTTACGATTCTGAAATCCAAGGTGCTATGGTGTAGAATTGTTACTTCCAAAATACTTTTAATACACAGTGCAGGGTATTCAACAATGGAATAGATGTGGCATTTCTTTCTTGTATGGCTACTAACTTAACTTTGTTGAGAAGAGTAGAAAGCCTTCATTACTGAGGTTTACCACAAATTACATGTGCATGGCTTTTTCTGAGGAGACTCGCAGTAAACCCAGAATGCCAAGGCAGCTGGGAAGCTTGTGCGCAATTGAAAAAATGTGACCTTTAATTCCATCTTTCATAAACAATTTAGATGGAGAACTGTAAATTTTTTTTTGAGTCATAAAACCTTTGGAAAAATTCTGCCATATTTTTTTTCTTTTCTGATGCAACTGTAGGTAAAGAATAAATTAATTGCCATAATACTTGGTAATGTATATATGCTCACATGAAGAAACGAATAAGAAAAAATATGGTCTCCCGCAGACTTGTTTCTAGCTGCTTACTGGGGGAAAAAAAATAAGCTGCCTCCTCTCCACTGCATTTAGAGAATTAATTCTCATATGAAATGAAAGGTCCCGTCCAATCCTATTTCACGGTAGCTTTGAGTGCTTGACTGTACCAAGCAAAGGGCATTATTTGATTGCTCACTGTTGACACCATTTTACACTAGAAGGTGGCAATTGTTTTAATAATCACACTAACAAATCTGTTTTGCCTTCAGATTAGATTTTTAGAGATAGCGTTCATTTGGTTCTTGTCAAGAAGATGCCTTTTAAAAGTAGTGTTCGGTTGTAGGTTTATTTTTTAAGATCGTTGTTTCACTCCCATTAACTGGCTAAAAATATTGTACCTTTTTTAGGATAATGAAAGCTGCAAAATGTCTGTATTTCTCCTTATTAAGCCTTGCTTTTTTCACCTGAAACAATTAAAAGAATGCCACTTAAGGTGATAACCCTAGTGAAGTGATAGGGTGATAAAGTATAAGTATAGAGTAGCATTAATAACATGAAGAATGCGCGGAATTTCTCACAAGGAAAACTGGTGAAGAATTTCTTCAGTTGACCATGGTATCTGTGAAGGGTAGTGTACTAATAAGATTTATGTCAATACACAATGAAAAATCGTTCACATATAAATCACACGGCATTTATGTCTAACTTACCTCGCAAGGTGGCAAGATCCCATAAATTCCTCAATTAAAACTGAGTGGAAGATAAAAGCCTTCTCGAAGCTCAGCGGTTCACAAAAAGCCCATCAGCCTCCTTCCCGGTTGGACAGAATGCACAGAAGCATCCAAAATACCAATACACTGTAACTGCCTGAAGATTTATCTCCTAAGACAATTTTCCAAAATCTGTCATCTGAACACTGCTGTCCATAACGAGGGAAGAAGAGGAAGGGGTAGAGAACCTAGGCTCTGTGAAACCACAGCATTCTTTCCAGATGGCCTTTTTCCCCAGCTTAGGTTACCTACATGACAAAAGGAGAGGAGGCCAGGGGTGAGCACTCCTTTTTTGTAAAACTGAGAACTCCAGACATTTGTCATCCAGAAAAAATGCCTGCCTCTCAGCAGGATGGATTTTGTAAAATTTTTCTCACTGCCTTTCTCTAATTGGGCTTCCTCGACTTTTCACACATCCGTTCCCCCACAAGCCCACAAAAGCCAAAGTTCTCCCACACCTAGTCACCCGTGGCAGGCCCATAAATCACGCGGAATTGCAAAGAATTTTTTCACATTATGCAGTTAACGCCTATAATGTAGAAAAACATTTTATAATATATAACATATTAAAGCAATAGGAAATAGCATGTCAGGTTGCTCATTAGTAAATTCTAATAATGACTAACATAAAAATGTAACTATCTATTAATATTTTTTCCTCAATTTACATTTAAAAGAAAAATATTGCACTGTCTTTTAGTATCCGTGCAATAACCATGTAGGAATTTATTATACCAAAATGATCTGGCATGCCTAAACTAGCGTGAGCAATATGAAAATTTAAAGATAGCTGAATGCCCATTCTTTAATTTTACTAAAATAATGAAAAACATATATTATTTGCGCTTCCAAAACATGTAAATACTAATTCAAATGAAGCATCTATTTTGCGCATATATATTGCATTTTTCTACTTAGTATTAAAAACCATTTCTCTTTTTATGCTTTGTTTGCTTTTATCTCCTAAAAGAAAAAAATATATATATATATATGAATCTTGAAAACCATCCCTCAATCCTTTCTAACTTCTGTCATATTTAGTAAACTTTTCTCTTGAACTTCGAGGAATTACTCTCAATTGAAATGTGTAATCTAAATAATAGCATAAATTTGAATAGCATAAGTGGCTTCTAAATAGTCATTCTTCCTTCAAAATGGGTTGGCATCAAAAGTTAAGGAGGTTGAGGGGCACCTGGCTGGCTCAGTCAGTAGAGCATGTGACTTAATCTCAGGGTCCTGAGTTCAAGCCCCAAGCTGGGTATACAGCCTACTTTAAAAAAAAAAAAAAGCAAAAAAAAAAAAAGTGTTAAGGTGGTTGGGGGGTTTGTGTATTTGTGGAGAAACATACAGTTGTAAATATTAAACTATTAAAATGAGACGTAAAGCAAGAATTGTCTTTGGCCTGACCCTGGCTCAGGCCTCCCAGAGAAGCCGGCTCCAGAGTCACATAGAGACAGTGACACACCCAGAGAGGACATCTTCCAGACGCCACACACACACACATACACACACACACACACACACACCTCCTCAGGGCCCCAACCCTGCAGGACACTAGTAAAGACAGCATTACCCAAGGATTAACATTTGCAAATTTTAAAAATCTCTTAATAGTAAAAAGAAAAGAAGAAGGGGGGAGAAAAATTTGCTACCTTCATGTCTCTTCTTCCGTCTACCTGCGGTCACGCATGACCTTTATTTATTTATTTATTTTTAAGATTTTATTTATTTATTTGACAGAGAGAGACCCAGTGAGAGGGAACACAAGCAGGGGGAGTGGGAGAGGAGGAAGCAGGCTCCCAGCGGAGCAGGGAGCCCGATGCGGGGCTCAATCCCAGAACCCTGGGATCAGGCCCTGGGCCGAAGGCAGACACTTAACGACTGAGCCACCCAGGCGCCCCACGCATGGCCTCTAATACTGCGTGAGACAACAACAAAGCAGCTCTGGCTGAGGAAGAAAACTGGAAAGATCTGAAATATATTCATTAGTTGTCTTTCAAATTCATTTTATCTGCTTTTTATAGGATGGTGTTTTCTCTTAGTTTTGGTTATTGGGTTTTTGTTTTATCTTGGGTTTTTTTTTTTGGTTGGTTGGTTGGTTGGTTGGTTTTTTTTTCTGGCATCAACCAGGTTTGAGTGTGCTGTTGAGTAAGGAAGATTGAGTGGTAGATTACAGGTAAGACACAGCAATGAACTGCAGTAGAATTAGGTTATAGTTGCAAAAACCTTCTTTCTCTCTTGTTTTGTTTTGGGTCTGAGCACTCTCAGAGATAAAATGGATCTCTAAATCACAAATTATGGCTCTGGGGAATTTAAGAAACCTCTTCTAAATATAAAGACTACTGCACTGAAAGGCGGAAGGTCTTGGAAGTTAACAACTTGGCCAATTACTCACTGAGTATTCGTGAACAAGTCATACAACCTCTGTGGGCCTTGGTTCTTTATTTCTAAGATCATTTTAATATTGTAAGTGAATATTTTGAGTTCTACCAAAGTGTATTTGGTCCAAGGAAAAAATATAACACATCTTTTTTCTTTAACTTGTGTTTCACAAAGAAATTCGGGACAGATTGCTAACCTGTCATAGATAGAGTCGAGAATCCTCTCAGTGGGTCACTCAAACACATTCCAGATTTCCTCATGCCTGCAGGCCGATCGCGTTCATGGGCTACAGGATTATAACTCCTATCATCGAATTCAAAGAATACAAATGAAAATGTACTGAATTTTTAAAATGCTTATTTTATACTGATTTAAGAAATTAGTCCTGTAAACTAAGTCTGTTTTCATTTAAGGATATTGTGGGTCAGCACATGGGAAAATCATTTAAAAATTTAAATGAATACACTTTGGGGGAAACACACAAAACCATGACCGTCACCTACTCCTAACCGAAGGGAAATTCCTCTTCATTGGATAAACATGAAGGCCCATGATACAATATGAGACCATTTGGTGCCTGATGCCAGTGAATATATGATAAGGAACCCTCAGAACTATTTTTCTTGTATGAAGCTTTTAGGCTGTGCTATGCCAACGTGCACTGGTCGAAGAAAAGCATTAATATTAATGAAGGATGGAAGTCTGAGATTTAGTGACTCTCACTTCCTGACCCCACCTTACTTCCTTTCATGCTAAATGCATTAGTATAGATGGATCGACATTCATAAACAAGAAGGACAAAATAGCTCTCCATTCAGGGACAGTTTACTTGACCCTTGGTCCGCATTGCCCATCCATGGCCACAAGATGTTTGACCTATTCAATGTCATTTATTTATTGATTGATTGATTCTATGTACTTGATGCCAATGTTTCCCTAGGTACCTCACACTTCTTATACTTAAAAATGTATTAAAAAGTTAAAATCTCTGATGGCGAACGCTTCAAAAATAAATTGAGGAAGAGTCTGCCATTCACCTCTGTAACCCTCGGGAGCCTTATATACAGTTTTGCGTAGCAGATTTGCACAGTAGGTGCTGCATAAATGCTCACCGAATGGAACTGAACTGAATTGCATTGTCAGATTCTGAACCATTTCACATGATCTTATTATCTCCTTTCTATCCCCCTGTAGTTATAGACACATACCTGAAGATATATGTGTATATACACATTTCTAAAAATAATTTTACGCCGGCAAATCCGGACAAAACATATAGTGACTTTTTCTATGATGGGTTGATGTTGGACACTTTAAACCTTATATTTACAAATGATTTTTGTTATGAATATGAAAATAACCATAGAGTTTTCTGAGTCAGGTAAAGCTACAACTCTATCTTATGGTTGGAAGGGAACATACAGATCATCTGACTTTATGGTTTTCAAAGGGTATTCCTTGTCACCTAGAGGTTTCTTCAAGTACCTCAAGGACCACCAAGGGGCAAGAAGCAGATAAAGGGACACAGGCTGTGTTTAAGGCACTCAGGCTCTGTCTACCCCTTCAACAGAGAAAGTTCACTTCAGTGCAATTGATATAATAATGCATTGGGCTTTTGTGTAAGACTGCATTGGAATGTCAGTATTCACTGCTTTAAAGATATTAAAATCTTTACTATAAAGAGGGGGAGAGAGAGAGACAACACCTCTCACAAACAAGTAAGCTTAGGCCAGAGACTTTAGATAGCTTTGTCAAGGTTACATCGCATAGCTATGGAGTGTATGACTCACGACCAGAAATCAAGTCTCTTGGGTCCTGGTCCAGTCATAGCTTACTTAGGAAGCAAGAAAATAAAAACAGAAAACAAAAATGAAATAAAATAAAATAAAAAAAACAGGCAAGAGAAAAATAGACATTCACAGATTAGCCTGGGTTACCCCAACATGAATCGCTACAGCTGTGACCACAGGAACTAAAAAGGAACTAAAAATCAACTGACAATCAACTAGGATACTCACATTGACCTGCACTCCCCGCTAGTCACAACAGTTTGCAAGAGGCTAATGCCTAGTGAGACTTCATTGACTGTTTAAAAACTGTGATGGTCTCATGCTGCAAAACACAAAATTTTTCTGCCCTTAACCCTATGGCTGCCAAAATATGTATACAATCATTCGGTTACTTCCGGATGCTAGGATACTGGTTTTACTTCATTCTGTGATGCCAAAATACAAAATTCTGCTAAATTTATAATTACACCCTTCAATTTGATACTACTTGTACATGAGGCTTTATTTTCATAAATCAGTATTACATTTATTTGTCTAGTGTCATACTACTTATTAAGAGTTTTTAGCAAAGCTACCAAATATAAACCATATATAGTATATATACATGTACATATAAGCCATATATAATACTAGCTATAAGTACCTTTGAGAAAAAAATAGCTTATTACTTCATAGTAAAATTTAATACTTTTACTGTGCTATTGTATTTATAAAGGCAATTTGACTCAGTCTATCTGTTACTGGTACAACAAAAAAAATCATTTTCATTATTAACCAACTGAAATCTCATTAATAAGATTTTCAGTATTTGAAGAATTATTTATTTGATGATCAAGTTCATGCTTTTAAACTCAGAAATGCTCAATGACAACAAACTTTAAATTCTTTATATAATATCTTAGGTTAATTCACCTTTACCTAATGATTGCTCAAGGTGACTGGTCTCTTTATTTTAAAGACAGTGAACAAATACTTTTAAATAAAGCACTACCCCCATCCCTGGGAATATGTAAGGGTGTGCTTTTGCAATGGACAGCAAAAGCAATAATGTTTAGCAACAGACCACCCCATAGTGGGAACTGCTTTCCAGCCTGCTTTTTGTCAGACCAACAGCTGTTCCATCAGTCAATTAGTGACCAGGGACAAAATGCATTTTTTTTAATCAATTAGCAGCCCCTCCAACTGAATAAAGATCCCTGGGTATGCTTTTCACCAACAAAACAAGAGCTAAGAGTGAATAAAGCTGAAGAGATCATAAATTCTTGGGAGTACAGTTCTAAAACCTGAGAAAGTCATACAGAGGTTGGCAGGTCATACCGTGCCCTTGGCAGGACTCCAGTAACCCATCCCAGCCAGACAAGAAATACACACACACACACAGAAACACACACATACACCCACATTCACACACACAGTTTATATACATATATGTGTGTTTATATTTTGTGTGTGTGCCTTCATTCAGGGAATCACACTCCCCATTAATTCTAATTAGCTGCTTTTATCAACAACCTTCACTACAAAGAATCCATTGTTATTCAGTCTCTATTCCCAGTGAGTGGCGGAAATGCGGTTACGTGCCATTCCAAGATGGATATATAGAATAGTTATTTATTACCTTCCATAAAGTCATTCATAATTTTAGTATTAAACATCCTTTCTGTCTTCTCTAGAGAAATAATGACAGTTATTTACTCTTTCTTCTTAGGTTTTTATCTTTTAATCCCTTTGTCCAACTTCTAAAATAGCACTGGTATCCTAAATCTAATTGTCTTAGCATACTGGTTTGAGTATGTTAGGATGATTTAGGAGTACTGGGTTATAAAATTATAATTTCCCGGGGCAACTCGGTAGCTCAGTCGTTAAGCGTCTGCCTTCGGCTCAGGGCGTGATCCCAGGGTCCTGGGATCGAGCCCCACATCAGACTCCCCCGCTGGGAGCCTGCTTCTTCCTCTCCCACTCCCCCTGCCTGTGTTCCCTCTCTCGCTGGCTGTCTCTCTCTGTCAAATAAATAAAATCTTTTTAAAAAAATTATAATTTCCCTTCATAAGAACAAATTTAGTATTTAGATACCTGTATGTGAAAGCTCTCATTAAGCACATATCAGTTGCCCAAGTATCAGAATGGAAAAATTGAAGCGCATAATTCGCACTCAGTGAAAGGAAAGGCATGAGTCCGCCCTTACAGCCAGCATGCCAGCATGTGTCCACTGCAAACTGTGGAGGACCAATTTGAGAAAAGCAGCTGAAAAACCAGTAGCTCTTGCAAAACAAGTTCAAATAACCAGTCAGGAGAACAAAAACTATACTAGGTATTTAGAACTGAAGAAATGTCCTACTAGGAACGAGTGGGAAGGATGAAAAGCAAAGAAGGGAATACTGAGATAACCCGAACGACAGCAATCACTAGAAACAACCATAGCCCCTAGGGCCGGGTTCATCCGGGCAACTGTAACTGCAGAAAGAAGTTTGCCACCCTAAGCTGGAGGACCAAGGGAAAGAGGTGACATTTCTGCAACCCAGTAGCTGAAAGGAGGGGCCCTGCACATGTGGTGCTCACACCCCTGAGGTAAATGAGTAGATTGGTATTTCAATCAGCTAAGAGGAAATGGCTGGCAATGGTACCTCTGAAGGGCTCGGCATGACTGATCTGACAGGTCCAAAGAAAACGGGAGGCTGGAGCCACAGCTTTCTTCTTCAGTGGGGTTGGTGCTAACAGGATCTGGGGCAAGGTTTTTTTCCTTTCCTCCTGCCTTCCAGTGGTCCACCATTTGCAGAACCTTACAGGAAGTCAAGCACAAGGGAGTGTGGGAAATGTAGTTTGTAGACTTCCACAGCTGGTGCCACAGAGAAAAATGTGGAAGGCATTTGGGGCCCAGACAGTAGGTAAATGCCCAGCATGCATTTGTGATGGAAACAGCTTGCCCAGACTTGACTTTGTTCTTTAAAAGACAGGTCATAGCAGGCTTACAGTTCCAGATCATTTGGCCTAGCAGTTGGCGAGTTAAATAGATTACTGCATTTTTTTGAGGAGGCACAAAACATCAAGAATAAGTTGGCATCTGTGCATCAGGAGAGTTTGTCTGCCCGCTGGGTGATGTAGGCAACCACCATTCCAACTCCCAGGGGTAGAAATGCAATCTTCAGTCAGCACAAAATATTTGGTAATATAATTCCCTACAAGTCAAGGTTGAAAGATGGGAACCCCTGGTCTGCATAAAGGCTTTTCAAGTATGTAGGGCACTCTGAGGTTTGGCCGATGATAGGCAAAATTCAAAGAATATGAAGTATGCCTAGTTAATCCGTGCCTATCTTAAAATCCCCACCCCTTGGCCACTGTGTACCCAGAGGCTGGATCTCTTCAAATGTCCCAACTTCAAAATTATCTCTCATCTCCCCCTCGCCTTCAACTCTTAATGCTGCTCTTGGGATAGGAAAGCCATGTTCTCTGAAAACAATTCACTGCACGTTAGGAATTAACTGACTATTGTCCTGTAACCATTTCAAAGATACTTATAGTTTAAAGTATGCTAGTTAACTTCAAATTAATCCTTATTGTCAGAATTTTCGGAAGGAGAGCATACTGGAGAGCCAAAGACTCTTACTCTGGATTTATTGGCAAATGAGGAGGTTCTCCTCAATTATTGAGTTTGGAAGCTTATTAAAAGCTCTGAGAGAGGGATAGCAGCAGCAGTACAGATTTTCAGACTCTAAATCCACATGTAAAAGCAGACAGAAAAACTAGATAGCAAAACCAAAAATCCCTGGACAACATTTACCACAGAGATGGCTGATAAGTCATCCCACGCACAGCACAATACAAGCAGGTGGAGACAAGCCCCAGACAGCCAAAGATGTGCAGGGTCCTAACGTCTGCAGATAAGGATGCCCTGACAGGGTGGCATCTGGGGAATGTGAGAACATGAGTACCAACGTGTCATGATAGCCAACGTGTCAACTTGTATTCACTGGGAAGCATGGTGGACCACGTTGAGAGGAGCAGCTAAAACTAAGAGAGTTTTGCACAATCTGACACTAGGTGACTGTGAGAGGCTCCCACAGGCTGGAAGGGGCTGGGCGGTCTGGCCACTAGGAAGGCTCACAAATGACCCACTGGGGCACTGTTCCGGGACAGGGCCCCTCCAGGGCCAAGTCATCCATCAGGCACAGTAGCCACCATGCCAAGGGTGCACTGTCCTTTTAGGGACCTGTGGAACGTTTGTATTTCTTTAAAATCAGAAGGAAAAAAAATGTGCTTTTAGGTCAAAGAAAATGTCTTAAGATATTTATCTTCATATCGACACAGCTGTAAAATATAATTTTTGACATTTTTAGTGGAGGAAGGGACCCACAAAGGCCTAGGGCTCACAGAAGTCATAATGCAGCCCCGGGGCCCCCTTCCGAGTAGAAACAGCTGGGGTGGGATCCATGGGGAGCATGACAGGGACATTAAAGATGAAGTCAAGGAAAGTCCAGACCCAAGGTGAAATGAGAAGAGAGCCAGGACCTCTCAGAAAGCCAGCCACCATACTTTTACAGAAAAGCAACAGAAGAGGGAGCTCTGTGAAATTAGAAAAGCTGCCTTGAATGTAGCCTCCTTCTTGAAGTTCAAGAAAACTAATTTCAGATAGAAATACATGACAGAAAAGTATCAAGGTTAAATCCCACATAATGTTATGAGGAGAGAAAGAAGAGAACAAGTAGCAGAATAACATCCCAACAGGCAGTGAAGGCACGCTAGGAGGATGTGTCCTCGAAAGCGATCCCAACAGCAACCTGCTATTTCACAATAAGCTAAGAGACATTAAGAAAAGGATGCAGTACGTGATGAAACACGAATCAGAACCAGAAAATCTCAGAAATGAGCTGACAGACTTCAGGAAAGAATACTAAATTAAAGTAAAAATCATATCAGAAATGAAGACTCAACCAGAAGGAACGCGAGAGCTTATCAACGCAGTAGACTGTGTTTCAGGATAAACCGAAAGTGAAAAAGAGGAATTTTGAAACATCAAAAAGAAATGAAAAAATAGACAAAAGGGATTCAAGAGAAGATGATCAACACTGAAGAGAAGAAAAGGAGATCAAACAAATGGTCAATAAGAAGTTTCTGAGGAAGCAAACAAGAAAATAGAATAAATACTGAAAACACTAACTCAAGAGAAGTTCCCTGAAATAGTAATTTAGAACTGCATCTTGACAGTGCTCACTGCATTCCTGAGAATCCAGAATGACCAACATCACCACAGAGTTTAGTAAAATTACTGAACTGTAAATATAAAGAAAAGAATCCTTTGGGCATCTTAGAAAAAAAAAATCATGACATATAAGGAAAAGAAAATTAGGTTATCATCAGAGTTTCAACAGCAATGCTTTATGCCAAAAGAAAATAGAGTAGCATATTTAAAATATTCAAGGAAAGAAAGTGTGACCCAAGAATTTGATATCTAGCAAAACTGCCTTTCAAGTATAAAGGGCATGGTTAAACTGTTATCAACATGCAAGAACTCAAGGAATATTGTTCCCATGAGCCCTTCCTGAAGAATCGAGTGGAGAGAATGAGCTTATGCCTAGAGAGACATTAACTTAAGGGCTAGTGGTAAGCATTAAATATATATTTACCTGGAAAAGTAAGAGGAAATGAGGGTTAAAAGGCAGACAGCACATTGTATAATGGTTATGTGCTCCGACAATGTAGATATGACTATTAAAAAGTGGGGCGAGTATCGGGAGAACATATGCAAAAAACCTTTTTTTTTTTAAATTTTCAGTAATCCCATTAGAGGTGATATATGTGTTGTTATTTTGAGACTGTTGTATATGTGATGAGATTAAAAACAGGTGCATGGTTATGGGATTTTCTAATTTTATCATTTCTTCTGTCCTTAAGAATTAAAATTCAAAGTATTAAAAAAGAGGAACAATCAACAGGCACCTATAAAAGATAGGAAGAGATACTGATATAATAAAGAAGTTAAGTATGAGCACTAGAATCTCAAGTTTGAATTAAGGGATAAATAGAAATTCATAAAATATGTCATCTTTAAATGTCTGTGTATATTTCCTAGTTTTGTGCACTAAAAAGGACTGGAAACAGAGATCAACATAATATCATTGAGCGCCTTGTGTCTTTGAATATCTCTTTTCCTTGAAAGATTCTAGAATTTCTGGGACAAATGGCTAGGGGGAAGAAATGTACAAGATTAACCTGGAATATCTTATCTTATAAAAGGAGGTGGTAAAGAAGCTATCAAAGACTACTAAGGTCATGTCAAAAGGATTCAAGGGCCAGCAAAGAGACCCCATCAGCCAAAGACTGGACAAATTGAACTCCAATAATGATAATGGTTGCAATAAACTCATACAGTTTGTTTAAATTTATGAGTTTGTGATAATTTAAAAAAAAAAAAGCATTGGTTATCTTCAGAAGATAAGGAATTAACTCATTATCTTGAAAAATAATAAGTGAAAGAATCCACTGAGTGGCCAAAAGCAGATGAAAGGAAGTATCTATTTATATAAGTATTTCAACTAATAAATGAAAATAAAATGTTAGAATAGCACTATTTTTGCAGCCTTCATGAATGAATGAGTATATATGGGCATTCAGTATCATTGGCTGCTAAGATCACAAAAAGTGAGAGAACCAGACATTGTGTGCCTCATATAGTCCTGCCAAAAATCATTATGGAAATGATGACTAAACTAGAAGGAACACGAGAGTATATAAAGACACCTTTAGTCTTGCCAGAGGGATCGAACCTGGGTCTGCTCCAGTCTCTGCATTCAGCTGCCAATTTGTAGGAAATTCAAAAAACAGAGGAACATGTTGAACCGCAGCAAGAGTATCCAGTCAGCAACACGCAGACGATGGGAAACTCTACAGGTTGAACAGCCCACGTTCGTCAATAAAGTGTAAGAAAATGAAAGGGAGCTAGGAGAAACCTATAGATTAAAAGTGATTTAAAAGACATACCAAATTTTTTTTAATGGGCAAGACCAAGCTACAATTTGTAGGAATACACATGTGTGAGAGTAAACTATGAAGAGAAATTTCCAGGGAGAGAGTCCTATAAAAGTAGGGTAATAGTCCCGTATGGTGGAAGAGACCGTACTATGACAGGGAAGGGTCACATGGAAAGGCCTTCTAGGTGGCTGATAGTGTTCCATTTCTTGACCTGGGTGGTATTCACCTTATAATAATTTATTGAGTCGTGCATTTGATTTGTGTGTTTTCTGTCTCTGTTTTGCTTTACAATGAAAAGATTTTAAAACTTAAAAAGTCCTTAGAGCAGCTTTCTGTTTTGCTGTTACTTCTTTTGCTAACACAATTTTAAGTCAATGTCAACAACTCCACCCCTTCCATAGCTCCCTAAGCTCCATCCTCTGAAGTGTTTTTTTCCCTCTTCCTTGTTATATTAGATGATCGATGAATATTAATCATGCTCATAGACCACAGCATGATGGCTTGAGTACTTGCCTGCCCTCATACCCCTCCTCAGAGATCTATAACCTGGAACAACTTATATGTAGGTCACTTTGCTTTGTTTCATGGGTCTCTGCTGCCCTACTCACAGTTGCTAGAACTAAGGATGTATAGATTAGTTCAACTTATCCTTACCAAGTTCCTAGTACCATGCAATAGAGCAGTGAACAACATAGACCAAGGTCTTCCTCTCCTGGGCCTACATTACATGAGTTCGTAGGTTGTACCTGTTGGAGAGCCCTGAGAGTCACCAGCACCACCGCCACCACCACCACCACAGCTAATACCTACTGGGTGTTTACTCCGGGCCACATACTGAGCTAAGCACTTTAACACCATTGTATCTCCTTTGATTCTGACACCAACCCACAGAATTAGTGTTAACACTCTCCTCGTTTTGCATAAGAAAAGAATGAAGCCCAGAAAATTTAAATAACTCACTTTAGATTGTACAGCTAATTAAGTGCTAGAATCTGGAATTAAAACTCAAGCAATTCAACACCAGAGCCCAAGACCCTAAATACAATCACTAGTTAAACCAATAAATATCCTCTCTGTTGGAAAATAAGGATGTGGATTAGAGAAGAATATAGAGCAAGGATAGACAATGGACAGTCCTCTGGCCATAACCAGCCACGCCATCAATTTTTTTTATGGGCCAGAAGTTAAGAATGGTTTTTACATAGTTAAATGATTAAAAAATATATATGAAGGAAAATATTTTGCAATGTGTTAAACTTTCATGAAATTCGAATTTCACTGGTTATAAATAAAGTTTTATTAGTACACAGCCATGCCCATCTGTTTACATATTATCTGGCAGCTGCTTTTGTGCCACAGTGGCAGTTCAATAGTTGCAACAGAGACCTTGTGGCCCACCAAGTTTAAAATATATACCTTTTAGGAAAAAAGTTTAGTGACTCCTGGCCTAGACAATAGATGGGCAAATTTAAAGTAAAGGGAGAAAAGGGCAGTAATCCAGAAGCAGTAAGGCAGTGGGATCCTTGAACTAGCAGGAGCTCGGAGTTAAAGAGCAGAGCAGGGTGGTCTGGGAGCAGCAGGAACAGTGGATGAGAAAGCAAGACGAGCTGAGGTACCATAATTGTAGAGGAGCGCACAGCACTTCCTACCCTTGTCCCATAAGAGTGGTTCTACAGTGGTTCTATGGTGGTTAACTATGGCAGACAATTAGTGTTCTATCTTATTTCTGTTTCCATGTAATAAACTCCAAGTCAGCTGGGGATGAGTTAAGAACAACTCTGTTTCTGGTAACATGAAAAAATCTAACATATAACTTGGCTTTATTTCTCTTATCTGACCCCAGATTCCCCTGACTCTGCCACCATGACCACCAATGATAACGTCTGATTTGAGTGCATGATTGTAGAGGTTGGTGAAATGTTTACCAATTCTCTGAAATGTAAGGATTATAAGTCATCTCTTCCTTGACATTCCAGTGCTCCCACCCAAGATGAGATCTTACAACTTCGGTTTAAATTGTCCAACCATCCATTTCTTCATGCATCTCCCCTACTCCAAATTGTCGATGACTATACTTACTGCTTATAGAGTGAAACCCAAACTCTAAGCCCTTTTCCATAGCATGATGCTTACCACTATCTGACCTTAGCCCAAACCTCCAGACCTTTGTTATGGGAGCCAGACATCGGAACAGTTAAGACTGTCACGGTTAGAGTTTGGCAATTGGGGTTGGGTTCACAGATCTACCCTTATACACTGTGGCCCAAACGGAAGCTCAAAAATAGAAGCAATTTGGCTGGTATCCAGAGCTCAACCCTAAGGCCCAAGCATTCCTGGGGGAGAGCTAGTTCTCATAGAGCCTGGGCAGAGGCTGAAAGTGTCTTGAGGTCCAGCCACCCTCGTACAGCACCATACACTCAGGAACAATATCTGACACTGAACAGGTGATATGAACTAAGTGACTGCAACCATCAGTGGGACATAGCTGTGCAGGTGCCCAAGACTTTAAGAAAATTCTAGGGAGTGGGCTGCGGAAGGAAACTTTGACCTTTCAGCTAGTAAGAGCATGGAGGCTCCAGCAGTTCATGAAAATAAAAGTCATAAATAATACTTAATATTCATAATAATCAGTAATATTTAATCAATAAACTTAAAAATGAAAGAGTCATAGCCTGTTGGTGCTCTGGAGAGGTGAAACCAGTTTCGACTGTGGCAATCAGACTACTTGTATTGGGAGTTACCTTCTGTGTGACCTCGCAAGATTGGAAACTCCATGAGTATGATGCAATTGATTTGCTAGACTTGTTCGATTGATCCATCCATCAGTCAATCACTAACAACGATTAGAAGATTGATATTTGAGTGTTTGGGATGTCTCATCTAACATCATGGCCAAGACTCAAAATGTTCTTTTTAGGAATTTCATATCATTTTAGCAAATGATACAGGAGAGGTCCTTCCTAGAAACTCCTCAAAGTGAGCTAAAATTGTTTCAGAATCACATGGATGTGGTGCATCAGTTCTGGGATCTTCTCTCGCGCCGTACTGTCTGGAGTCTGAGACCAAGTAGGAAGAGAGTTAAGAGCACACGCTTGGGTATCAGACTGTCTAGGTTGGGCCGGCCTCTGCCTCTCAGAATCTGTTTGACCTTGGCCAGTTTCTTAGCCTCTGTAAGCTGCAGTCCCTTATCTGAAAACTGCGATCAGAATTGGGCTTATCTCCGAGGGTTAGTGGGAGGATTAACTGAGATAAGCTACATCAAGTCCTTAGGAAAGCATCTCCCCTCAGTAAGTGCTCAATAAATGTTCCCTATCCTCTCAGGGGCATTATCTTTTACACCAGAAAACCGTATTAGGAGTGATCATTTAAGGAGACTGTATTAAAGTGAATTAGCTTTATGAAAAATTATGACCACTTTTGTTTTTTTCAGTTAAAAATAAGGAATTTCCAAAAGAAATCTCCTTTTACAAGTCTAAAAGTTGATGCGCTTCAAAAAATATTTCACAAGAGATGAGAGGGTAACATAGAATTAGACTCAACCGATGATATTTGTAAAATTTTTATAAGTACATATATTAGTCTGAACAATTTGTAAGAAGTAAGCTCACCATCTTAAAAGTCCCTGGTCATATAAATATGCCTAGTGAGTTCATTTCAGAGAATTAAAATGTAAACCAACTAAGACACGCATTTAGTATTGCCCAAGGCATTAGATAAATATTTTAAATACTCAAATCTGGTAAGAATAAAAGCAGAAATCAATTTTTCTTTCATTTCACCTGTAAGATCATAATTAAGTGCGAAAAAAAATTGTACATTTATCCGACAGCATTAGTTTTGGATTCCGTTGCCCCAATAATGAAATTTCTTAACTCAAACTTATAAATTACAATGAAAGATGAAATAGAATGGAATATCCAGTGAACATTCAACCGTTGGCTCACTCACATCTTCACTATTAGACACAACTCAACTCTCAAAGACCTGCCGTCCAAGGCTACCCATCACTTATCACATTCTTCCACCAATGCCTTTTTTCTGCTGACAGCAAAGCCAAAGGAAAGGAATCCCCTTCAATCAACTTCCGAAAAACTCCCCCCTTTGAAATCAAAGCCTGACTGTTAAGGCTCTTTTTAAATGATTATGGCTGTACCATTATAATAATGGTTATAAGAATACTGAGTGACAAATAATACTTGATATCCAAATGACCCCTTTCAAGTTTTCTGTAATGTCACTCATAAAATTAAGATGAGCCCTGTCTTTCTCAGTGACACCGATATGCAGACGACCTTTATTGTGGCAGGTGTCCTTTCTGTTTGCAGATACTGCACTCTGCATTCTTCTGGAGTCAGATTCAGATTTTTGGAAGTATATCAGGGCTCTCTCCTTCAATGAATGTAAGAGGGTGGGAAAATGTCAATGCCTCCCTTTGGCACCAGCCCAGGCTTAAACCAGAGAAGTGCTGGTAAATATTTAATAGCCAGTGGGGATGGGCCTGACGTGTACAATTTGCCCATTTTTATGGTGTAAGTACTCCCACCACGACCAGCGTCAACTTTCCATGTGATGTCACTGAACAGGAGTTGGGAAAAGATATGTATCACGTACAAAAGATCAGTACGCATAATCAGCTCCCAAACACGTTGTGAGCCAGTGCCAACACGTTACTGGCTGGAACCCAAGTTCTTTCCTGAACCAGTGTGTTCCGGTGGGAAACGTGACTTCAGACTGGAAAACCAGAAACCCCAGTGAAACCAGGTGTTTATGATTCAATATGATCCCTTGAAGCAGGGTCCAGCTGCTTCTATATCTGTTCAGTGATTATCTCCATTATACATGGAGGTCACTGTTTTCCTGGGACCTAGAAAGTGACTATCCTCTTCCTGCGAAAAGCCAGAAAACTGAGAAAGGAATGACTCTTCCTTGGAGCCTTTCTACCGGATCACCCAGGGTCATCACTTTTAGCTCTTCTTTTACGTGTTAGATTGTTCTCCAAGTACTGTCATGACCCAGGAAACGGGACAGGTGAAGATGCTGGGATTCCTTCTTCCCAGGATTTTCTGGCATCTTTGTTGCAGTGGGTCAGATTAATTTCTTCTAGGATTGGGTCCTCATTCTCTAGAATAGTGGTACTCAGCTTCAGAAAGCACCTGGAAAACTCTCTAAGAATGCTGCTTCCCAACCAACCCCCTTCTGATTCGGGAGGTTTAAGTAGCAAAGGGAAGCTGCATTTTAAACAGTCGCCCCAGGGACTTCTGATCCCGGGAGTTGAATCTGGGTCCACTGGGAAGAGGTTTGATTGACTAGGAAGTTTAAAGGGAACACTGAACACAAGACTACCTCATTTCTGACACCAATTACCTGTTCAGGGGGTTCCCCAAACCACTGCCACTTCTGATAACTCCCTAGAAGGACCCCCAGAACTCACTGAAAACTATTATACTTGAACAGTAGCAAAAACCCAGTTATGGTTTGTTACAGAGAAAGGATAGAGATTAAAGGGGAAGAGTGCATAGGGCAGAGGCTGAGGAAGTCCTCTCTCCATAGAGTCAGGACTCCCCAGTATAGATGTGTGACAGTTCACGTGGGTATTGCCAAGCAAGGAATGTCACCCAAGCCTCAGTATTCAAAGTTTTTATTGGAGCTCCATTATGTAGGTAGGATTGATTGTCCTGCATGGTTGATCTCAGTCTCCACGTCTCTTGACCCAAAACTCTCACCGTAAGTCACCTAGACCGTCTTTCTGGCTGCCTAGCCTCCACCCTAAGGTGTAGTCAGGTCCCACCTACATCACCTTGTTACTATCTGCCAGCCCAAGGTCCCCAGGCAAACAAAGTTCACCTTCAGGGCAAAAGACAGACTTCTTCTAGGAGGACAAGGGTATACTCTTTACTGCATACCCCCCACCTCTTTTGCAAAACACTCTCAAAAAATAACTTCCACCTTCCCTCAGGAGTCAGACTTTTTTGACTTTGGAAAAATCTCCTTGGCCATCTAAAATAAATTTTCTGTAACTGAGCATTTTGTTTGAGGCTGGTGAAGGGTTTGCTCAGATTTTGTTTCTTCTGTATGGTACAAATCCACGAGCCAAGACCTAAAATAGGTTTTTTAGAGTTTTCAGGATTATTTAATAAAAATATCAAATATCAGATCCAGATCTCCATACCTTTGAAGCTTGGCACATTGTAAGGGCTTTGTAAACATTTGCTAGTAATATCAGCTCCGGAAAACTGCCAGAGTTTATGTGCAGCAAGAAAACCAGAACCGTAGTCCAGATCATGGATGAAAGCAGGGAGTCAGCCCAAGGACCCTACAACCAGGTAGCCACAAGGAGTATGCTAAGATTTGCTCATAGAGAGCAGGGACTCAAATCACACTTCTTAGCTCGCCTCAAACTTTGGACCCTCTCCATGTAGTTTGTAGTCATCTGAAATACATTCTACTGTAGGGGCCTTTTTCTTACTGAACAAAAAACAGAAACATTGTCCCTTTGGAGACACACAGCTTGCTATTCCAGTGAAGGATAAGGCCATCTGTGAAGTCAGCAAAATCACAGCCTTTTAAAGGAGGGCAGGCACTTACCTTTTTTTTTTCTTCTGTTAATGACATTTTCTGAGTGAGTTGAAGAAAATCTGATAGGAAGTTTCTTGATTTACTGAGTAGGCTTAGATATTCTCCTTATGATGCTTAACTTCAAGAGACAGTTCAGTGGGAGTCACTGTATAACTAAAGGACTTATTTCCAAATAGTTGTGCAGCCCTTAGAATAATTCGATCGTTACTTTACCCATTTTTTAGATAGGTAAGTGCAATACAATGAAATGCTTAGCATTTTCAAGGAGCATAAATCAAAGTTATTGAAGTCACTTTACATTTGTTTTGACATTTTCCGTGCTTTATCACCATCAGAGAAGCCCCTCACATATAGTACGAGGAAAACAAGTGACACAGTTTTTGATTCTCTGCATTAACCCCTCCAATAGTCTGAATGTCTTGAGACCCGACAGCTTAGAGGAAAGTTTCCAGTCTCAGCACATGCAGAGCTGCAGTGGGTACCCTCGGCCTTCCACGTCTTGCTCTTACCCACAAGCTCGTCGGCAGTTACAGAAAACTTTTTTCTTTTTTTTTTTTAAAGATTGTATTTATTTATTTGACAAAGAGAGAGACAGCCAGCAAGAGAGGGAACACAGGCAGGGGGAGTGGGAGAGGAAGAAGCAGGCTCCCAGCAGGGGAGTCTGATGCGGGGCTTGATCCCAGGACCCTGGGATCACGCCCTGAGCCGAAGGCAGACGCTTCATGACTGAGCCACCCAGGCGCCCCTACGGAAAACTTTTTACCTGCTGTTAAAATGTCTACCATTATGACAATTCATATTTAGAGCTGTAACACACCTGTATTATGAGTTTTGATGTTAAGACTCTAATAAGGGAACTTGAGAGAGAGGGAATTTGTCCTTTGTTTCCTGGAAGCATTTAGGCCAGAACAACCGAATCGGGATCACTGTTTCCTCTATCAAAAGACAGAATCGAGAAATATAAACTGGTCTTTGTGATTCATCCAAACAAGGGTACTCACAAGATAATGCAATTCACTCATTCTACAAAAACGCATTAAGCATTTCACCAGTGTAGGCATTTTGCTCAGTCCTGGGAGTAGGAAATAAGATGGATGCCCTCCCTTCCAAGAGCTTGTAGGCTAATATTAGGAGGGATGGGTAAACCATAGGAGCAAATAATTCCAAATATATTGGCCAATTGCTATTCAAAAGGGGTTAAAGAGAAAACCAAGAGGTTGTAGGATGGAAATTATAGCTACTTGCAAACTCAAAACATAACCTCTGAAGTCTTTCTGTTTATGTGCTTTTTATTAAGCAACTTAGGGATTGTCATCATTAATCATTTTAACTAAGGAATATTTTTACTTTGTTTTCATATTGGCATTGTGAGATAGGGAATGTATCATCAAAGAAGCATATTAATGATCATATTTAGCTCAATTTATTATACCTAAAGTATTTATTGTCTACTAATATTTCTCATATTAATATTTCATTAGCCTGCCTGTCACACTAGCTTTAGAATCTGAAGTTAATTGAGACATTAGGCCTCAGTGTATTAGACCCCAACATATTAGGCCCCAATTCTACAAAATACCCATTTCGTAAGTGGAAATTTGGATGATTTTACCAACATTTTGACAAGGAATATTTCATATCAGATCGTTGCAAATGTACCGATTATGCTATAAGTTATGTAGAATCAGTGAGATTTGGACAACATAGACAAATAGTTTCAGGTACTGATACATTCTTACCACAACAGGAAAAAAAAATATATTAAACTTAACTTCACACACTATGAAAGCAACTGTAATTAATTAGAATTTTGGGGAAAAGAACTGATAAGGAAGTCAGCACATTTCAGCGTAAAGACAAGGTGAAAAAATGCACTATTGCTTCGCCGGTGTGTCTACAGTAATGTAGCCTAGGACAGGTCCCCATCTGCAACTCTCAGGTGCCTTGGTTATGTGACGGAACTTGGGACACCATATTGAGGTCGGGTTTTCACTTTCCCCCTCAGGATCTTGTTACAGAAAGTGCCCTATATGATGTGTTGATGGTTTACAAAGGAAGGTGAATTAAAATTAATAACCCTTTTCCTTCAAAGAACATGAGTAGCTGAGGCTTGGAACTCATTGTAATTGCATCTTCAAGAATAGGGGTTGGCAAACCATCACCCGTGGGCCAAATCCAATCTGCCACCTGCTTTTGTACAGTTCCTGAGATAAGAATAGATTTTACATTTTTTAAATGGTGGAGGTAAAAAAAAAAAAGAATATTTTGTGACATGTAAAAATTATATGAAATTCAAATTTCGGTGACCATGAATCTAATTTTGTTGGAATACGGCTGTGTTCCCTCATTTACATGTTATCTAGGATGGTTCTCATGCTATCATGGCAGAGTTGACTAGTTGTGATAGGGATCCTATGGCCTGGGAAGACAAAAACTACTTACTATCTGGCCCTTTATAGAAAATATTTGCTGATCCCTGTTCAAGAAGACAGATAATTTGAGCAGCTCTTCTAGGATCTAGAAAGCCTAACCCAGAATTAAGGAATGGGGTTTTCAATTTTGGCAGGGGGATTAATGGTAATAAGAAAAATCTTTCCATATGTGATGTGAGTCTGAGGTCTGATGTGCTTTCAAACTAAAATAGTAGAATTCACTAAAGATGTGAGAAGGTTGAACAGACACCAGCAATTTGGCATGATTTAGATTTAGGCTTGCCTGAAGAGATAGGGCTGAATCCAAGGACTAAACAGGTGATCCAAACTAGAGCAACTCTAAGACCATCATAACTTACTTCGAGTAAGCAACCCTTAGACAACGACTTTAGTGAAAACATCCAACTTCCAGGCCCTTTCACCAGCTAAGAAGTGAAAGTGATACTGTTAGTGGATTGAAAGCTTCCATGTAATTTTTTTGTAGGCATTCTCTGCTCTAAAATATGTCAACCAATAATGGAATGCAAATGGTTATGTACAATTTTCCTCATAGTTTCATAGGAAAATTATATAGATTTTCTTTGAAATTTTTGGAATAAAGGGAATCCAAATCTGTATTTACAAGTTTTCTTTTCTTTTTTTTTTTTAATTAGCATTCTTTCAGAGCCAATTTAGTCTGACAGGTAAATCAGCATTTAGGGACTTCCGTTGTTCAGGAACTAATGCCAGCTTCTCTTCACACACTCCGTAGTACTTGGCTCCCAGAAGCAATAAACCATAATGGTCTCACTCACCAAGGCCTTTTAATTCATGGATCATAGACATGATAAATCACAGGAACCCCTCTGGTGCCTCTTTGTCTAGAATGCCCAGATTCTTGAAAGCCCAATGCGGAACACCTTTTGAAATGGCATCCACTCAGTTGAATAAGGATGTTCATGTTCGAGAACAGAGGGAAAGTGTTTACAGATGCATGTGTGAAAGAAAGCTAATACATTTTGAGACAGATGTTGACCCCAAATAGCTATGCTTCTGTGGATACATGACAAAGGAGCTTTTTCCTAACATACCTTTGGGATTCTGCTACCATCCCCTAAAGCCAGTTTCCCCATTTCAAGGAGGCTGCAAGGGATTCGTTTTCTTTTCTTAATGGAAAATATTTTGTTTGTTTTCAACTTTATTGAGAAATAATTGACATATAACACTGTGTAATTTTAAGGTGTATAGCATGACTTGATATACATAAGTGCTGCAAAATGATTACCACAATAAGATTAGTTGACACATCCGTCACCTCACATAGCCAATACTTTTTTGTGTGTCTGGTGAGAACTTTTCAAATCCATTTTCTTAGCAACTTTCAAATATATAATATTAGGAGCTATAATCACCATGATATACATTACATCCCAGATCTTATTCATCTTAAAACTAGAAGTTTGTGTCCTTAGATCATCATCATTCATTTCCCCTTGACCCCCACCCCCTGCCCCTGACAACACCAATCTACTCCTTTTCTATGAGTTCAGGTTTTTTAAGATTTCACATATAAGTGAGATGATACGGTATTTGTATTTCTCTGTCTGACTTATTTCACTTGGCATAATGCCCACAACGTCCATCCCTGTTTTTGGAATTAGCAAGATTTCCTTCTTTTCTATGGCTGAATAATAATCATATTCCTATACACCATAGTTTCTTTACCTATTCATCCATTGACAGACAGCAGTTGCTTCCATATCTTGGCTACTGTAAATAATGCTGCAACGAACATTGGGATGCAGTTATCTTTTTGAGTTAGTGTTTTCATTTCCTTCAGATAAATACCCAGAAGTGGAATTGCTGGATCATATAGTAGTTCTATCAAAAAATTTTTGAAGCCCCTCCGTACTGTTTTCCATGGTGGCTGCACCACATTCCCCCCAACGGTGCAGGAGAGTTCCCTTTTCTCCACATCCTTGTCAGCACTTGGTATTTGTTGTTTTTTGATAATAGCCGTTCTAATGGGTATAAGGTGGTCTCTCATTGTGGTCTTGACTTGCATTTCCCTGACATTTAGTGCTGTTGAGCACCTTATCATGTACCTGCTGACCACTGGAAATAGAAAAATATCTATTCAGATCATTTGCCCATTTTTCAATCATATTATTTTAGTTTTGTTTTTTCTCTTTTTTTATGAGTTCCTTATATATTTTGGATATTAGGCCCTTATCAGATACATGATTTGCAAATATCTTCTCCCATTCTGTAGGTTACTTTTTTGTTGTGGTTGTTGATTATTTCTTGAGCTGTAGATAAGTTTGCAGTTTGATGTAGTTCCACTTACTTATTTTTGCTTTTGTTACTTGTGCTTCTGGTATCATATCTAAAAATCATTGCCAAGACCAATATCAAGGACCTTTTTCCCTACATTTTTTTCCTCCTATCATTCTTCTCCATGTAGATTGCCAGTTTTGTGACACCATTTATGAAAAACTGTCTTTTTCCCATTGAGTATCCTTGGCTTCTTTGTCAACTATTAGTTGACTATACACATATGGGTTTATTTCTGGGCTCTGATCCTGTTTCATTGGTCTATTTGTCTCTTTTATGCCAGTACTGCACTGTTTTGTTCACTATAACTTTGCAGTATAGTTTGAAATCAGGAAGTGTGATGCTTCTAACTTTGTTTTTGCTTTTCAAGACTTCCTTCGGCTATCCAAGGTCTTTTGTGGTTTCATATAAATTTTAGGATTTTTTTTTTTCTGTAAAAAGTGCCATTAGAATTTTGATAGGGCTTACATTCAATCTATAGATGGCTTTGGACAGTATGGACATTTTAACAATACTAATTCTTCCACCCCATAAACATGGGATATATTTCCATTTATTTGCATCTTCTTCAGTTTCTTTCATCAATGTCATCATTTGTAGTGTACAGAATTTCACCTTCTTGATTAAGTTTATTCACAAGTATTTTATTGTTTTTGATGCCTTTGTGAATGTAATTGTTAATTTTTTTCAGATAGTATGTTGTTAGTATAGAAATGCAACTAATTCTAGTACATTGATTTTGTATCCTGCAACTTTACTGAATTGGCTTATGAATTCTAACACTTTTTTGTCAGTTCTTAGGGTTTTCTATGTATAAAATCAGGTCATCAGCAAACAGAGATGATTTTATTTCTTCCTTTCCAATCTGGATGCTTTATTTCTTTTTATTGACTGATTTCTCTGGCTACAACTTCCAGTACTAAGTTGAATAAGAATGGTGAGAATGAACATCCTTGTTTTTTGTTCCTGATCTTAGGGGACCATTGAGTGTGATGTTAGCTGTGGGCTTGTCATATATGGCTTATGTTATGTTGAGGTGTGTTCCTTCTATACCCAATTTGTTGAGAGTTTTTATCATGAAATAATGTTGAATTTTGTCAAATGTTTCTCTGCATCTACTGAGATGGTCATATAGTTTTAATCTTTCCTTCTGTTACTGTGACATATCACATTTTTTGATTTGTGTATGTTGAACCATCCTTGCATCTCAGGCGTAGGGTCATGGTGTGTGGTTCTTTTAATGTGCTGTTGAATTTAGGAGAATTTTCTTGAGAATATTTGCATCTGTATTCATCAGGGCCTGTAGTTTTCTTTAGTTTTAGTGTCCTTATCTGGCTTTGGTATCAAGATAATGTTGGCTTTATAAAATGAGTTTGGAAGAGCTCCTGATGGAAGAAGTCTTGGCAGAACTCAGGATAGGTCAGAAGATCCAAGTTCATTTTGCTGTAACAGACAGCTTCAAAAAGGTGTAGTAATAGAAGAAAGACCAGTTAACACTTTGTTGTAAATAGAATTAACATTTAATTCATCTTGTCTCCCAGACCATATAGACCCCAGGCTGTGTCACAGATAACAGTTTCTCAGTTCTAAAAGTTCTGTTTATAAATCTAGAAAAATTCTATCTGTGATATACAATGCCATATCTCTTTTTCTTTCTTCTATTTTACATCAATAAAATTACTACATTTTTCTCATTTCTTTCAAATATTTGACTTTCTATTGACATGACCACAGATAGAGTTTGAATTCCTTACCCAGGGAGCTGCCTTGCCCTCTCTTCAGGAGCAGTTTCTTAAAGCGCATTCACAGACTAGCCTCCCTTCCCCAACTTCATCACCTGATGGGGATCACAGAATTTTGTACACAGTACTCATCTGACTAGGTTCTTCAGATGAATAATAATTTAAAAAGTCACCATCAATAACAGTGTTTTAAAATATTCTAACCCTTTGTGGCATCAAAGTTAATGTGAGGTTATAGGATTTCATTGGCTCGTCACAAAGAAAGTAATCAATGACTATTGACATCCCACAGCACAATAGGTGTTAAATTCTAGTGTACTTCTCTGTGTCTGAAAGGATTTTATTTTACTCTTTATTTAAAGAAGATTTTTGAGGGGGGAAAAAGCTAGTTCTGGTTCCTATTTTTCTCATTGCTCAATAATTATCAAATATAAAAACTGTGTACAATTTTGAGCACATCTGTTTTACACAATCATTTCGTTTTTGCTTTTATGCTAAGCACCATCCCAGAATCTCCACTGAGTGATGTTCTTTAGGATTAGCTGTTAAGACCTTGGAGTTTCAGCTCAGTATCGATTCCTCGTTGGATAAATGCTGTTCACACTTAGTAAAAAGGCCAATATTATTGCTAGTTAAGGAAAGGCTAGGAAGCCTGTTCTAATACTGACAGTCTGGATAACTTGTTTGTAAGACTTTGTTAATTTTGTTTTAACAATGTTATTAAATAAAGACTTACTTGTCTTCTTCATCTGCAGATCATAAACTGTATAATGATATTCACATTTTAAAATTTAACTGCTATTCTCAAGGTTAAGGCACATTTATGCTTATCTTATAAGAAGCTGGCTTTTAAAATGATTTTATGATTTGCAAAATAGTTGGCAGAGTTTAATAAAGAGCAATCAACTTTTATCTAGAAGTGACCCACACTTCCAGAGACAGTATTTGAAAACTCATCCCAGTTTGTTTTCTTTGATAAATCATTAGAGATTTCATTTGTTATCTTCATTTTAGGAAAGGATTTAAGATCATCTTGTACTTTCCTTCTTTTTCTCTCTTGGGTTGTTTTTCTTAAGGTCATTCTACAATTGAAATGAGTCTACACAGAAGGGGAAACGAAGTATTGCTGTCTTGTAAGGAACTCATTAGAAGAGATTGAAAGTTGTGTTTTGGGACTAGGAATACACTCCATCCATTCATTCTGTCCTTACTCTCTATTACCAGAGATAATTGAGAGTTGACTGGACTTAAATGAATAATAAATATACACTGAGGCATCTTTTAAAATATAAATAAAAATGTTAGATTACTTTCAAGGAGGTGAAATCTTATTAAATTTGTATTTTCTTAAAATATAAGCCCACCATTCTAGCAAAGTTAGCCTGAAAAAAGTCAAACATCAAACAAGTATTATAAATAAAATAAAATGTGTGTGTGTTTGAGAGAGCGCGTGTGTGTAGAAGAGAAGGAGGGAGAGAGACAAAGAAGGAGAGATAGTGAAGGAGAAGGGGAGAATGCCTGGAAGTTAAATTTCTTTTTTTAAGATTTATTTACTTTTTTGAGAAAGAGAGAGAGTGTATGTGTGTGAGCAAGTGGGGGGAGGAGGAAGGAAAGGGAGAGGGACAAGCAGCCTCCCCACTGAGCACAGAGACCATGACCTAAGCCTAAATTAGGAGTCCATCACTCAAACAACTAAGCCACCCGGACACCCCTGAAATTCTCTAAAGACATATGATGTGGAACATCTTTTCATATGTTTACTTGCCATCTGTACATCTTCTTTGGTGAGGTGTCTGTTCAGGTTTTTTGCCCAGTTTTTTTTTTTTTTTTAAGATTTTATTTATTTATTCGACAGAGATGGAGACAGCCAGCGAGAGAGGGAACACAAGCAGGGGGAGTGGGAGAGGAAGAAATAGTGGAGGAGCCTGATGTGGGGCTTGATCCCATAACGCCGGGATCATGCCCTGAGCTGAAGGCAGATGCTTAACCGCTGTGCCACCCAAGCGCCCCTTTTGCCCAGTTTTTAATTTGGTTATTCATTCTCTTATTGTTGAGTTTCAAGAGTTCTTCATATGTTTTGGGTAACAGTCTTATCAGATTTGTCTTTTGCAAATATTTTCTCTCAGTCTGTGGCTAGACTCCTCATTTACTTGATGTTGTCTTTCGTAGAGCACAAGTTGGTTGTTGTTGGTTTTTTTTTCATTTTAATGAAGTTCAGCTTATTAATTATTTTATTCATGGACCATGTTTTTTGATGTTGTATCTACAAAGTCACCATTTTTATATGCAAGGTCATTTGGGTTTCTGCTGTGTTATCTTTTAGGACTTCTGTAGTTCTGTGTTTTACATTTAGGTCTATATCCATTTTGAGCCAATTTTTGTAAAAGATATAGGACTGTACCTAGATTCATCTTTCTGCATGTGGATGTTTAGTTGTCCCAGCACCATTTGATGAAAAGACTATCTTTGCTCTATTTTACTGCCTTTGCTCCCTTGTTGAAGACCAGATCATTATATTTATGTGGATTCGTGAACTTTGTATTCTGTTCCCATTGATCTATTTCTCCATTCGAAGACCACACTGTCTTGATTACTGTCGCTTTATAGTAAATCTTGAAGTTGGGTAGGGTCAGTCCTCCAAGTGTGTTTCTTCTCCTTCAATATTGTGTTGATTATTCTGGGTCTTTGCCTTTCCACATAAACTTTAGGATCAGTTTGTCAATATCCACAAATCACTTGCTGGGATTTTGTTTGGGATTGTGTTAAATCTATAGATCCTATGATAGTAATGGACTCATTCAACAAATATATATTGTATACCTGCTTTGTGCCAGTCTCCATTCTGGATGTTTAGGATACTCCTGTGAAGATAACAAAGATCTCTGTCTTCCTGGTCCTTACATTCTCGCGGAGGTGACCTAAAAAAAATAAACAAACAAACGCATATGTATGTGTTATATACGTATATATACATAAATATAACAAATAGGTAAATTATCTGGAATATTATAAAGTAATAAGAGTAATGAAAAGAATATATACAACAACAAAAGTACCAGTGGTTAAGGGAAGAGTGATTTGCAATTTTAAGTAGGGCAGTCAGACGAAGCCTAATTGAGAAAACGAAATTTGAATAAAGACTTCAAGGAAGTGATAAAAAAAAAAAAAGTGAGGGTGTCAGTCAGATGGGTTCTGAGCAAGCGAAGGGTGCCAAGCATGCCTGGTGAGTTTAAGGAACAGCAAGATTAGGATGTGCACAGGGGAATGGAAAAAGAAGGGATGTTCTAGAAGTAGAGACCAAAGAGGTAACAGGGGTTCTGATCATGCAGGTCCTCGAAGATCATTATTGGGATGTGGTTTTTGTGCTGAGTGACATGTAGAAGCATCCACTGGACTTTGAGCAAAGACATATTATCTGACTTACATGTTCAAAGATTCACTGTGGCTACTGGGTTGAGAACTGACAGTAAGGGGCAAGCGTAGATACAAAAGAATAATTAGGAGGCTCTTTTAATAACAGGCAAAAGATTATTGTAGCTCAGCGTAACAGTGGAAGTGCAGAATAGGTCAAAACCTGGATTTATTTTTAAGGTAGAGCTACATTATTTCCTTATAGGCTAGAGGAGGAGGAGCAAAAGGAGGAGAAGGAGGAGGAGGAGGGGAGAGAGAGAGAGGGAAGGAGAGGAGTCCAATATGACCACCAAAGGTTTGGGCTAGAGTCACTGAAAGTGTTGGAAGTGCCATTGGCTGAGCTGGGAAAGGCTGCAGAATTAGCATTTGTAGTTCAGGAGTTCTGTTTTGCACATATTTATTTGAAATTACCTATTTAGGCAACCAAGTAAAAATGTTGAGTAGATAATGGCATATATGAATCTGAATTTAAGGAGGCAGGGGAGGGGAGGAGAGAGAGAAAAAAAAGAGAGAGAGAGAGAGAAAGATATCTGAACTGGAAATATCAACATGGGACATGTCAGCATATCAATGGTACCAAAACCTTGAGACTGGAGAGTTCCCCAAGAAAGAGGAAGGAAGACTGGGCCCTAGGATACTCCAAGATTAATTAAAAGGCTGGGAATAAGAATCAGTGAGGGAGCCTAAAGTAGAGTGGCCCAGGAAGTAGGAAAAAAATCATGAGAATATGGTGTCCTGAGAGAGGAAAATCTGTCAAGCAGTGGGAGGTGGTAAAGTGTGTGAAATTCTGCAGGCAGACTCAAGTACAACTAAGAATTGACCTTGGGGTTTAGCAATGTGGAGATCTTTGGTCACCTTGACTAGATTGGTTTCTTGAAACAGCAAGAATAAAGCCTTGATTGCATTTAAGGAAGACGGAAGTGGAACATTTGGAGACATCAAGTATAGGCAATCCTGTAAGGATTTTTCCTGCAGAGAGAGCATTAATTAATTAATTAATTAACTAACTAAATTTAAATTAATTAAAAAGAGGCTGAGCTAGCAGGGGAATCAAGATAGGACTTTTTGTTGTTGTTTCAATTTTTTTAAGATGCAAGAAATAACCACACTTTTAGGATAATGGCCCAAAATAAGTGATTTAATAATATTGACAAAAGGGTAAAATTCCCGATAGTAAAATATGGTAACATATTTTGGGGATTTGAAAGACTATGTCTAAAGAAATTTTTAGTTACTAAGTGACAAAGAAAGGTCTAGCCTGCAAATTCACCCTTTTTCTTTGCATCCCATTCAAAATTCTGACCCACTAAAGAATGATACCTGTTAATTATTGATCTTTTATCTGATTAAAGTAACCAGTACTGAATGTGTATTAGGCTTAACATACCACCTAGAGTCGATCATATTTTTTTTGAAGATTTGCAATAAAATGCATCTCTAATTGTAAGATAATTTTGAGTGGCATTTTTCACCACTTGAGATATTATTTATTCCATAGTTAGCTTTTCAGAAAATAAAATAGGTTGAGTCAGCATTGTTACCCAGAGTAAAAATGCCCCAAACTCAACTCCAGACCCAGGAGCCGGACACAAAACTGTAAAATGAAAACACAGTTCCATACTTCTCCAGCACACTCACGGCAAACCTCATCCCTGGCCTAAATGACATCCAGCAGATTCTCTCTAGAGTCCAATACCACACACAAAAAAAGTCTATTTGTAATATCAAGGAATCAGACTGGAAATAGAAGGCAGGTGCTTTCACATGAAGAACGTCCTAGCTTGGGCAACAGGTTTAGTCAGGTGGATCCAGGAGGCTTCTCACTGAGCTCTCTTTCAGGGAAGCAAACCATTTTCAATTTGAAAGTATATTTGTCCTAAAATGAAGTAATCTTCTTGCTTTGCCCATGAAAATCCTTTGGCTGGGCCTGCACATTATGCAAGTATATAAAATGGCAGCTTTTTTTCCCCTTTCATCTGAAATCACTTAGTTTTAATGTCTGTGGATGAAATTAACCATAGAGTTGAACCTGCAAAAAGAATCCCAAACAAAACTGCCTGGCTGACCATGCCCATGACCCATAAATTCTGATAAAAAATTCTACCTATAGATCTGACACCCCCGGACACAGGGAGGCCCAAGAACTTACCATTCCACCACATTCTCCACACAGATTCTTCCAAAGAGAGCTTTCCCGGGCAGAATAGAGCTAGCATCTTACATTTCAGAGCCACAAATCACCAATCCCTCTTTACAAAGAGTGCCTTTCTCAGACAAGACACAGCATATACACATTTAAATGCATATGTGGTAATAAACACATGTTAATGAAATCAGTGCGAGTGAATTTATTGGTAGGATACCATATACTGCAATTATGCACCAAATCATATGAAAAATCAGGGACTTTTCACGTACATGACTAAATAAAAATGATTTCAAAAATATTTACCCACGTGCGATGCCTTTCTGTTTCTTAAGAATGTGCGCCTAAAGGGTTAATATTATATATAAGGTAGACTTTTAATGGATAAATTTAAAAGCAGCTAAGAACATAGCATCCTGTGTATAACTTTCATAATTGTGCGTTCCTCCAGAGATAATGGATATCATTATCTGCGGCGCCTGTCCTAGGAAACTTGGCAAGGTTATGATTGTTTGTTACAGCTTTGGTTATATTAACATACACATTAATATTTATAAATATTTGATGTCATGTTAATTTTTCATATAAGATGATTTATGTAATGTTGCTGTGCCCTGTTAGAGGGCATTTGCAATATGCTTCAAAAGGGAACTGAATTGATGCATGTTCTTTAAGGGAACTTGCCTGTATATCACTGTTCTTACAATGCATTATTCTGCACAAAAGTGTTTCAAAATAAATTATGTGAATTGTGGATTTACTCCATTAACATTTTAAATAAAACATAAAGGAAAAGATCATGCCGAAACTATTCGCTGCATTTTAAAAAGGAGCTCTGTTCTCCAGAGGCAGGACAAAGTTTACTGAAATACTCTTTTTTAAAAACGAAGTCATCAAGTAAGCAGAGCTTTTGAAATTTGGTTTTAAATATTACATAGTCTATATAGCATGCAAACTAGAATATTCAGAAAAGAATATTACCTAGGGGTGGAAAAAAAAACAAACCTGCAATACTCTTGCTTTTCTTAGTTTTCTTTTGCTAAAGCATATCTTACTGTGACCAAATTTGAATAGTAAGAAAATTGAATATAAAGTAGGCAGGATATGTATAATAAATAAATCAGCTCTAAGTTATTAAATGAATATTTGCCCTTGGTGAAAAAAATTAATTTGTTTTTAGAAAGTTTAGGCAGCTTTAAGCAGAAAGTTGAGCTTATATATATTACAGTGACTTGAACCCAATAATACATAGTGTGAAGAATTATAGGTTTATTTAGGATTACAGTAATGTTTTATAATATAGTTCATCAGTCCACATTACCAAGTGGTATTATTAATAATGCTTTAATTATTTTTTCATTTAGGTCAAAAGCGCCATTGAATAAATCTGTAGAAAAATTCTCAAAATCCCTCTTATATGATAATTCATTTCCCTATTATAATGATTGTTATCTTTATTTTTTTCTTCTACGTAGACATTTTTTAGTACCAACTATAGTTATGCTGTTAGTAGAAGAACCATTAATAAAATTTGCATTTTAATACACTTTTATCTTTTCTACCATCTTTAAATATCCCTTTATTTGTTTCCTCCTGCCTGTTGAGATTCAAGTTTTCTTTAATGAAAATAATTCAACATGAACTTATTTTTCTCCTTCTGTATATCCAAAATGAGACATAACATTGTGGTATAACAATAAGAATCTATTTAGTAAATTTCAGAATTTTGGAAATCTTGATTTAAAGTATATATATGCCTTGAATTGACTATTTTTCTAAATTTATCATCAAGCAATAATTGTTACTTTTCAATTCATTTCTCACAGTATTTTAAACCTCGAAAAACTGGTAAGATCAACTCGAAAAATTAGCTTTGATTTGACATTATAAAATTCATTAACTCTTACTATCCAGTTCACAAAATTAACAATTAATTTGAATTAAGGGTAATGACTTTTTCCCTCATATCTTCATACACAAATTAACTCTGTCATCCCAATTATTCACATTACAAAAAAATAGCAACAGGTCATGAGGGAGGAAAATGCTTTAATTTGAGGTTACCCAGAAAGATCTGTGACAACAAAGCATGTGGAAAAGATGAGAATAAGGGTTATATTCCCAGGTGACAGCTAACATTCCACAAAGTATATAACTATCAGTCATTTTGAATTCACATAATAAATACCATGTGAAAAAAGAGTTGCTAATGGAAATAGTCAAACAAAGCCGTAAGCAGTGGATATATTTTGTTAAGCATAAATATTTTGAGCTTAGGACACTTATGTTACAAATGTGGAAACCTACTTATATTCCATAATGTGTAATACAAAGAAAAGGCAAACATGGACATAACTATTTTTAGAGCACCACAAGTCTGTAGTCCAATATTTTTCATAACTCACTTCAGAATTCTTGCTTCTTGAGTGAAAAAAAAAATCAAAATTTACGAAGTACAATATTGTGTGTGATCAAAAGATTCCAAAATAGAGTGAGTGAAATTATTAGCAGAACCACCTTGTTTGAAAGAGTATAATATGTTATCCATTAGGAAAAACCCAGAAATTAAAAACCGTAGGTATAAAAGAACAGATAACTGGAAAAGGGTGATCAATGAGTGGATCCCTCATAAATGTTAGAATTTTACTTTATATTTGCTGAAAAAAGCCTTTTGACAATTGAGACCTACAAAGAAATCAGATGGACAATTTTCTATGTTGCCCTGATTCTTTAATACATGGAAATGTCTTAGGAAAATGCTAAAGATTCTCAGTTGTAGCATTTTTAAAGCATCTTCCTTAAGAGACCCTATGCTGCCAAGAGACTGGGCTAGCTTAGTTTATTTAAAAACAATAGTTAACTGTAAAACTGTTCTAGAAATATAGCTATAAACACCTGTCTATCTATCTATCTATCTAGCCTTACACACAGATAGATACACACACATGGATATATATACGTATTTGTGGGTATCTCCAAATAGTCACATTTATCTTGAGTTAGCTACTGTTGGTCCTATGGTAAAATTTCTAATCTAGTCATAATATTTCAAGGAAATAAAACCATAATCAGAATAGTTCACCACTGCAATTAGATTGTATTATTTTTCTAAGTTTAAGCAAACAAACTTTTTTCTTAAATATACTTCAAAAAGAGGGAGAGGACTGAGAAATCATATTTATAAAAATAATGTACAATTTAATCAGAATCCAGATTTTCATATCTGCGGACAAGTTACTTATCATAATTAAAGAAATGATGGCACTTCGAGATAAAGATTTAACTGAATTAAAATACTAAACTGCAAAGCAGCTTTTTAAATAAACATGAAAAAAAATTCCTTTGCTGGTATTCTCACCAAAATTTGATATCAAAAAGATAACCCATAGCAGATCGATACCAGTAAGATTACATTGATCAAAGTCACAGACATACAAATCACATTGCTTTTTCTAACTGATTAATACTCAGACATACAGTGTTAACTGTCACCAAAATGTTGTACCAGGTGTTTGAGTAATAGTGTGGCTTCATATGAAATGCTATGTTGGCCACTTTTTGAGACGTGTACTTCCCTAGTCCAAGACACTGCACTCACTCAGGTGGCACATTTTTATCACTAATTGAAAGGAGTTGTTGAATGAGCGTGGAGGGCTCAACATAATATATCATTACAAGAAGAGAAAACCAGTTTATCACTCCTGTTTGCTTTGTTTTGCCTTTAGCTCTGTGCAGATGGTATTAAAGAAATGTTTAAGATTAAGACAAAGCTGAAAGACTGTAGCATCACTTCACACAAATTATCATATTAACCCTATGACTGAAATACTTTGTTTTGGTTTTTGCTACATGAGTTGCACGAAAGAATAATTGCTCAGTAAATGAAAGATATTAATAATAAACTCTGACCTTTTAAAACTTAAAATTGCTTTTTTCATTTGATTCTCAGAATATCTTATGCCATAAACAGATATAGAGAGGACTTTCTGTTACTTCTTGTGTGGTGAATTTAACCCCAGGATGATATGAAATTGTTACTTGACAGATAGTTCGATGTGTTGGTGATGAGAGCGATCGTTGGTTTATCAAGTGGATTTTAGGCCATGATCGTCTTCATAAACTAGTCTAACCCTTTCACTAGTTCTTTATTACATGAACGTGTTAACATAAATGTAAAATCTAAAGGGGGTGGGGGTTGAGGGAGTGAAGAGCAGACAGAGGAATTATTTTTCTACAATTTAACTCTGAGCATACGGCATGTCCATAACATGTGAAACTAATGTGCCCAGAACAATCATATAATAGTTTATCTGTAATTACAGATCACAACGAAATATGTTTATCTGTACTAATATGCATCCATTATGAAGATAATCAAAATTAATAAAGTAAGATCAGGCCATGGTTCACTTCTCTTCCAATTAATGTTTGTTCTTACTCAGTCCTTTCTAAAATAACTTTCCCATCATAAGGTATTATATCCATAAAGAAGCAAAGATAATGGTTTTATTTTCGACTGCAGTTTTGATTGTTTACATTAAATTCTGCCTTTAAGAAGAGCTATGGGTAATAATTTTAGGGTTAATCTGTTACTGCATGATTAAATATAAAAGGAAACCATTCAAAAGTCACAGGAATGAAAACTAACAGAATGCACAAGGGGTCAATAAGGATGTGTATTTTTCTTTCCACTGTGATCTATTGCTATTCAGAACAATTGATTAGACAGATTCATTATTGTTTTGCAACCACATATAAACCATTATTATCCACATTTACTCCCGAAGGTGTTCTCATGGACAGTTTTTCAATGATTTGTAATTTCAAGGAGCAGCGAGCTTACAATTCACTCTGCTTAACTTTCCTGTCCTTTAAAGAGGATTACCAACCTCTGCAAGCTAAAGGCCACTGGAACGGCAACAGCCTCCCTGAAAACGTTGTATCAGAGTCACAAAGGTTTATCATCCCAAAACTATATCCATTCTTTAAAACAGTGATGTAACTCTATCCTGCATAGATTATTGAAGAGAGAACCATCATTCTGGAACTGAAACCTTTTGCAACTTAAGCCTTAAACCATCATTTTAAAATATGTACTGATGGTTGCAGTTATTTTTGTTTAGAGAAATAGATAGGGGAATTGTGAAATATGTCCTATTTGGGGCAATTTTACTTTAAATCTATACAACACATAAAATACGGAAAGATGAATAATCTTGCTGTGAAACAAGACTTAAAGATTTGTCAAGTTCAGTTTTTTCACATTGTAAAATAACTATCTTCTCAAAAACAGACTCAAGCAACAAAAAGATGTCACCTTTGTGAAATCCTCATTAGGGTCATGTTGAGATTTTTTAAAGAGGTTATTCTCTTTCATTAAGCTCAAGGTTCTATTTCTGTCGGTATATGATTTTATATAGGTGTATAAAAGGGAAACTAACTGGGGCACCTGGGTGCTCAGTTGGTTAAGCATCTGGCTCTTGATCTCAGGATCATGAGTTCAAGCCCCACACTGGGCATGGAGCCTACTTTAAAAAAAAAGAATAAAACGAAAGGTAAACTAACTTATAATCAGAACTGATTCTATTTCTATTTCCGATAAAGAGGAAGTATATGTCTTTATTAAGTGTTTGGGGTCTGGAATCAAGCTTATTAATCCTGGCTCCTCCATTTACATTGGACAAATTGCTTACTATTCAATTTACTCATCTTTAAAATGGGGGAAATAATAGTAACTAGTTTTGAACTTGCTGTGAGGATTATGTGAGCTAATGCATGTTACATGCTGAGCACATTGTCTGAATGTGTGCGGGCACAGTGAGTCAGGAGGAGGAGGCAGAGGAGAAAGAGGACCAGGTATACTAGTGATAATTACAGTAAAGATGACATAAAAGACTTATTTTTAATGTTTTCCCCACTATCTGCAATAAGGACTTTCAATTTGTAATGTAAGGGAAAACAACATCACATCCTTCATATATTAATAGCACTTCGTTAAAAGTCACATCCTTCAGAGAAGGAAGTGATGTTGGCAGGGTAGAAATAATGATATACATTAAAACTTAAAGACTTTTAATCTGAGAAATACTTCTGAAACCTATCCTAGAAATAGTGTGGGATGCTGACCTTTAAATGCGTAGCTTCCAAATGAAGCTCTTAATTTCCCCCCCAGTTTCGTTGAGAAATAACTGATGTATATATCACTGTGTGACTTTAAGGTATACAACATGGTTTGATTTGATTTGCATATAGTATGAAATGATTAACACAATGTGTTTAGCCAACATTCATCTTTTCATATAGATACAATAGAAAGAAAAAAAAGAAAAAAGGAATTTTTTTCCCTCGTGTTGAGAACTCTTAAGAATTACTCACTTAAGTTTCCATGTATATTACATAGCAGTGTTGGCTATAGTCATCATGTTGTACATTCCAACCCTAGTACTTACTTACTTATAACTGGAAGATTGTACCTTTTGACCCCCTTCCTCCAATGTTGGGCACATAAATATTTACAATTCTTATATCTTCTTGATACCATTTATTAAACATTATATAATGACCTTCTTTGTCTCCTTTTACCATTTTTAGTTTAAAGTCTATTTCGTCAGATATAAGTATGGCTACCCCAGCTTTTTTTTGGTTACGATGTGCTTGAAGTGCCTTTTTCCACTTTTTCACAGACAGTCTACAAGTCTTTAAGGTTAAAGTATCTTGTAGATAGCATGTTGTTGGATCTTTTTTTTTTTTAATTTACTCCGCTATTCTGTGTCTCTTAGTTATAGAATTTAATCCATTTATGGTTAAAGTAATTATTGCTAGGTAATGACTTACTATTGCTATTTTGTTAGTTGTTTTCTGGTTGTTTTGTAGATTCGTTGTTCCCTATTTCTTATCCTGCTTTGATTTCTTTGTTGTGTTTTTTTGTTTGTTTGTTTTGGTCTGGGGTTTTTTTGTATAATAACTACAAAATTTTCCCTTGTGGTCACCATGATGCTTACATAAAATATCTTGAACTTGTAACACCCTACTTTAACTGATAACAACTTTACTACAACAGAAATTGTAAATTTCACACCTTTACTTCTCCCCCTCACATTTTGGCTTATTAGTTACAATTTTAAGTTATTACTGTTTTGTACTGTATAACTAACAACAGATTATAGTAATTATAATTATTTTATTACATTCTTTTTTTAACTTTTAAACTAGAGTAGTAAGTGATTTATGTACCACTATTACTATATGCACAATCTATTATGACTATATATTTATCAGTACCTGGGAGGTTTACACTACCTTTTTGTGGTTCTACGATGTTAATTAAAGCATTCTTTTACTTCCACCCAAAGAATTCTCTTTAGCATTTCTTGTAAGGCAGGTCTGGTGATAATGAACTACCTCAGCTTTTGTTTGTTTGGGGAAGTCTTTATTCCTCCTTTGTTTTTGAAGGACAGCTTTGCCAGGTATAGGATTCTTAGTTGACAGTTACTTTCTTCCAATACTTTGAACATATCATCCTATTCTCTCCTGGGCTGAAAAGTTTCTGTTGAGAAATCCACCAGTAGCCTTATGGGGACTCCCTTGTATGTAACTTCTCTCTTTTCTTTTGCTACTCTTGAAATTCTTTCTTTGAATCTTTGACCTTTGACAATTTAATTATAATATGTCTCTGTGTAGCCCTATTTGGGTTCACCTATTTGGGGTCTTTTGGGCCTCATGGGTCTGGATGTCCCTTTCTCTCCCCAGTTTCAAGAAATTCTCAGCTATATGGCTTTAAATATGCTTTCTACCCCTTTCTCTTCTTCCTCTGGAAGTCCCATAATGTGAATATTGTTCCTTTTCATTGTGCCCCATAATCCATAGGCTTTCTTCACTCTTTTTTTCATTCTTTTCTATTTTTTTCTCCTCTGATTGGGTGATTTCTAATATCCTATCCTCCAGGTCACTGATCTTTCTGCATGGTTGAGTCTACCTTTAAAACTCACTGTTGAATTTCCCAGCTCAGTTATTGTATTTTTCAACTTTAGGATCCCTGTGTGTGTGTGTGTGTGTGTGTGTGTGTGTGTGTGTGTGTGCGTGTGTGTTGGATGGTTGCTATTTCCTTGATGACCGTCTCATTTTGTTTATGCTTTGTTTTTCTAATTTCATTTAATGTCTCTCTGTGTTTTCTTGTAATGCACTAAATTTCTTTGAGAGGATTATTCTGAATTCCTTGTCTGACACTTCATAGATCTCCATTTTTTTAGGGTCAATTATTGGAGCTTTATTAGCTTCTTTTGGTGGTGTCATATTTACCTGATTTTTCATGATAACTTGATTCCTTACCTTGGTTATCTGTATATTTGAGTTTTCTTCCAGATGTTACAGGTTTTCTTTGACAGAAATGGTCCTTCACCAGTCAGCCTAGGTTTGGATTCTAGGTTTGTCTACAGTAATACCCTTGGGCCAGTGAGTCCTGCTATTATGGTCTATTTTGGAGCAGGGAACTATTTGAGCTCTGAGGATGAGGATATGGGGGTGTGCCACTGGCTGAGAAGAGTTGGATAATACTCTGGCTTGGTTCTCTACCCAAATGAGGCTGAAGAATGGGCTCCATGGTCATGCTTATTAGATGGACTTAGCCTTACCCCCCTGCCTCCATGTTCTAGAATTCACTCAGTGATATCTTGTTCTTGAATAGTTGTTAGCTGTTCTTGTGAGGAAGAGTGAAGTCAGGAATAACCTGTGTGGCCATCTTGGTGACATTGTTCTCCTAGCTCTTAACTTAAAAAAAAAAAATTAAATATATATATATATTTATATATATATATATATTTATATATATATATATATATATAATTTCTGCTAAAAGCTACACATGTTGAGTCAGTTCCTATACCATCTCACACAAAGAACTGTTTAATTTTCAGTAATAAATAGAACTAATACATATTTAAAGTTTCATTCAAAATCTACATAAGTTTGGTCTCATACATATGCTATTGAACAATATAGTCAGCAAAAATTTGTACCCAATAATCCAACTACAGAAAAGAATTGAAAATTCTATTTGACTTTACAAGTTATTGATTTTACTACTCTTAGAAAGAATGATTCAAGATCTTATTTTGAAGTGTCACTGAATTTTCAGCTTGAATTTCTTCAGACGGATATTCTCACCCTCTCAATATTGTGAATTTTGGTTTCTTCCTTAAATGGAAATGCGTCGCTTTTGAAAATAATTTGACTACATTTATTTGCAACAACATCTCTTTAATAGGCTTATGGTAAAAACTGAAATATCTGTTTGCTTTATGCAAAATATTGCACCCTGGGCAATACTTCTCAAACTTCCCTGCAAATAGGACTACTCCGGAAGGCTTGTTAAAATTGTTAATTTAGTGGTTGCGTCCTTGGAGATTCTGATCCCATAGAGCTAGGGTAGGACCCAGGAATGTACATGTTATTAAGAACTCCCAGGTGATTCTGATACAGGTAATTTAAAGGTCGCAATTAGAACACTGTTGCTCTAGGACTACCATAGATTTTGTCACCCTGTTTATTATCAAGATAATCTTCACATGTTATTTTATTTATTTTTTAAAAGATTTTATTTATTTATTTGACGGGGGGGGGGAACACAGGCAGGGGTAGTGGGAGAGGGAGAAGCAGGCTTCCCGCTGAGCAGGGAGCCCAATATGGAGCTCGATCCCAGGACCCCGGGATCATGACCTGAGCCGAAGGCAGACACTTAATGACTGAGCCATCCAAGCGCTCCAATCTTCACATTTTAATATAGAACTTCTTTATTATCAAAATCTCCTGCAGAGTATAATAAATGTTGATTTCTAATAAATTTGAAAATAAATATTACTCATACCATGGCCTGATTTAAATGTAGCTTCTAAGTGACACTATAAACTCTTGAGGCAAGTTTTCAGTACTCACTCATCAGTGTCCCGAAGGTGGATGCAGAACTCCATTAAACCATGACTCTAACCTACGAATCTCACACACACACTCTCTTCTTTCCAGCATTCTTGTGGTTTATCTTCAGTTTAAGCTGGTTCTCCCTTCTTTCTCCTCTAACTCAGATTCTCTCTCTGCCAATTTCTTCTCTTTTATAGACTCTTAGCTCGTAATCTTCTCATGGCCTACTTTTTTTTTTTTTTTCCTCCTAGATATCTTATCCAAGGATAAAAGAGGGGAAGGTACATCCTGGTCTTTCATAGATTTTGCGGATTAAAACTGGTGGATTTGGAGGCAAGGGCTAGAAAAAAAGTGTTAGGTAAACAGAGAGAAGTTTGGATGGTTCCAGTGGTCAGCCCGGACTCTTCTCCCAGTCTGCTTGAGAAATGCCTGGCTTCTTAGATTTTTCCCTCAACCAAACAAAAACCTACAGCTACATCTTCCTCAGAATGACGAAAACTCAGATCATATGGCCTGTCAGAACTTGCTTATTCCAACCTGAATCCTTTAGCCATTTCATGCCCTTAATCTACAACTCTTCTCTTTTAGGGATTTTTCATACCGCAGAGCAAACCAGGGTTTACTGTCTTAGTGCAGTGTAAGCCACGTACACTGAAGTCTCAGCCAGAAAAATACCCAAAATGTTGTTAGAAATACCTTTCCGTGCCCCATTTGGGAAGCTTGTACTCTGAAAGTAGTGTTATCTTGAGTTCCATCTTTGAAACAAACATACAAACAAATCAACAATTCCACAACCCATGAAGATGATTGCTTAGCCTTCCAGACACAAACTCACATGAATTTGATCTAATTTACTCGTGAAATCTGGGTTTATGACTGATCCAGTTTCAGTCTCTTAGAGAAATCAGTTCTGAGTCAAACACAGACTTGGAGTGAAAATAAAGAAGACACACAATGTCAAAATCCTGTATGTATTTAAATTTTCAAGTCTTAAGGAAGCCTTGTGTCTCACGATCTCCACTTTAGGTGGGTACAGTGGTCCATGGGGTGCCTTGCTATTTTGAGAAAAGAGGGTCTGAGCATGAACTGTATCCTGAATGTGCATGTGAGAGTAGCAGCGGAATCCGTGATGTAAACAGCTTTGCTTTCCTGGAATGTTCAGACGGAAATGGGACTTCTGAAATCAGTCATGCGCGCGCGCGCGCGCGCGCGCGCGCGCACAGGCGCATGCGCAGACACACACACGCACGCGCAAAAGGTGAGCTCACCTCTGCTTACATGTCTTTAGCTGATATTTCACAGACAAGAAGTTTTGTGAGCTTGAACCCTAAATGATCTGTTAATGATTTGGGATTTTAAACAGTTCCCTCTGAAAGCTGGTTCTTGAAGCTGGTTCTTGTAATCAAGTTTGACATGAAAATAGTACTGTCATTTAATTCAAGGAAATGCCATAGTTTAATGCTTAATCACATTGCATTTAAGATAATTTGTATGTCATGAAGCTGTATTTTGGAAACATGAATGCGAACTTTACTACTGAGCAGACCATATATCTACCTAGACTTCTGGCCTCGGAGCACTTCGGTATTGGGTTGTAGTTGCAGGAAGTTGGTGTGGAAAAAATACCTATTTGTTAATTATACTTAAATGCTTTGGAGAATACGTACATGTAATTAAAATGCCAATGATGACAAATAATGGTGCCATGGTTAATTTCTTGCAGAGCCAGTGTCTTTCTTTCGAGGGAAAATTCTTGCCCCTTCACCTGTCTGATGAATTCCCAGGAGTATTTCTAGCCTCCGATTTGAAGCATTTGAGTGTTGTTCTTTTTTTCAAGCAGTTCCGATTGTTTGTCTTACACATTTCTGTGTGTAGATGTTGTCTGGGTGATGGAAGGTAGGGATTAAGCTGGGTTTCTTACAGGGTCAATTTACAGAGTAAATTCAGAAAGCACTGAGCAGATGATTTACATTTTCAAGCTAAATCATTAAAATTATGGTGAGTAATGCATCTTATAAGAATATTAACATACACCTAATAGGTCACCCACACCCACAACAGAGTTTGAGTACTTCTTAGTAATTCCATTTACTTGACATAAATGGTTTTGTCTGATTGCTCTAACCTATCATGATACCTTGAGCAAAACAACTGATGTCATTCAATAAGGAGCTAGGATCCATTAAAGAGAAGCCCATTATAACATTTTATACAATCTACAATGCAAATGAGATCACTGTTTAAACATAAAAATGGGGAAGAAAATCTGAAGGAGGCTAAGTATTTTCTAAATCAAAAAAGGGGGGGCAGCTAGTCTTTACTCTTAAGATTTTAAGAATATTCTTCACAATATCAACCCAAAATTGTGGAATACGTCTTTGTCTTCCCAATCTAAGCATTCAAACTTCTCATAATGCCTAGAAAGATCTTACTGGAAGAAACCCTCCTCTACACACAACGTTGTGTTAAACTTCATCCAATTGTTCGGCTAATTCTTATGCTTCTCCAATTTTCCCGGATATGATGTTTTTGTTGGGGTTCAGGGAAGCATGGCTAATGACATCAGCAAGCTTTGTAATTTCTCACTGCCAGTTTTCTACACAACTTACACTTTTGTCACTCAAACTGCACCAAATTGCTCCAACAATTAATCTTAAAGCGCAGAAGCAGGGGGACTTTTAAATGGACCCCTTCTTGGGATTTTGTGTTAAAAACAGAAAAGTTCCCATGGTTGAAGGGGGTAAGTGAGCTTCTCCAGCCTCTGCTCTCCCCCAGGTCTCACTCTTCTCTGCCACCCCCCAAAAAGGAATGAATTACATTTCTCTTCTTGTCCTTTAAATGAATAGCATAGTTTGGGTGAAATTATCGGGCAATTGCATGCCTTTTATGCAGATAATGCTATTTGATGAAAGCGGTGTTTTGATCTGCTAAGGATAATACAGATCCAGGGTTGGATTCATTGGTGAGAGTAAAGCTGTCTTCTGTGATAACTTCATCTCAGCATGAGGTCAGACGGGGAAAACTGGGATGGGGGATTAAAAAATGACACAGTCGGAGCAGTATTCAGTTCCCTGCTGTGCTCCTGGCTGCACACTATAGCTTATGTTTCTGATCTGTTATGGTATTGTCTGCCTTTCTCTCTCAGAGCAGAAAGAGATTGCTTAAAACTTTTCTTTTTTCAGCTAGAGGGATTAGTTCTGTGCAGCTTTTTTAATTAAAGAAACTGTATCTTTTTCAAGGCAATTTAAAGCTGCAAGGGAAGGACCATCAACATCCGTAACTCAGTACTATTATGTGTAACAAAGTGTGAGCTCTAAATTTGATATTCAAAAATAGGAGAAGGAAGCTCTAGAAGCCTGTTGTGTTTTGAACCTTCCGTGATTGTGCGGATCCCTAAATGAGGAAAAGCAAATAAATTATTTTGTGTAAGTCCTGAATATGTTTCCGTAGGTCGTAACTTCCAGCCGCTTTGCTTTTTAGCGTGGCTGAGCTCGCTTAATTAAATCTTCATGATGATAGGGAAGTGCACTTGAAAATTGTGTAAGAGGAAATAGGTTTGACTATATATCTTTTTCTTTACCCAGAGATCATTTTTAAACATTTCCATTCTACTGAAAGTGATAACAGTAGAAAATGTCTGCTTAATATGGGCAATTTGCATTTAAACAGTGCAAAGTACAACATTATGGTACTTGATCACTACGAACCTCCATATTCGTGATAAGCGGTCATCATCTTTATTAATCTGAGGGGAGCACGGATTGGATCTATCCAAAGTGATGATGAATTTGTCAGGACGTATACATTTGAGTTGAATTTATAGCTCAATTTAACCCAGGTTAATGTCGAAAATCCTCAAATGTTTCAAATAAGGCCCATATGGTTATCACTTTACAAAGCACACAGGCTCTGCGCTTGGGTTGCTGCATACACATCTCCAACTAAATTCCATGCCCGATCAATTAGAAACAGTCCTCCTGAGCAGACAGGGACAAACAGAGATTGTTTCCCCAATACCAGCTGAACCCTTGTCTTGAAGAAATGAAAAGCAGTCATCTTAGGCTCTACGCTTCTTACCATTAAAAGTCCAAAGGAATTTGGTAAACAATAAGGGTGTCATAGTATCATATTTAATAGAACATACTTAGAGTATCTGCATTTGATAGGGGCTTACTACCAATTTTTCCAAATTTCCGTCTGTGCTACATCTTACTGAAAAAGAGGGACACAATGTTTGCAATCTCTTTGCTTTTCCCCATTATTTTTGTCTTTACTTCAAACTGCGTGTCTCAGAAGTCAACCAAGTTCAGGGGTGTATTGATGTGGCTTGATATCATAACTAGAATTTTTAAACGATGTGCCATTAAAAAAGGGACAGACAGAAAAGTAGAAAGCATACTTAATAAGTATATTCTTGAAGTCATTTTTATTTATGACCTATCCTTAAAAAAAACAAAAGTCAGAATGACTGAATAGGGTGAAAATATTTTATTCATGCATTCTCGCATTCATTCAACAACCACTAAATGAACGTCCGCTGTATGGCAGCCCTTTGTGCTGGACCCTGTGGTTTTGAAGAGCTATTGCAAAAGGCCCCTATAATAAAATAGTGCCATCGTTGATTACATGCAGAAAATACTATGGAAGCTCTTGGGGGGGGGAGGAAGTATCATTAGTGGGTGCTTTAATAAATAGGTGTTCCAGAGGCTGAGAGTCCGGACACCCCAGACTCAGGAGGCAGCAAAGGGAGGACAGAGTAGGACACTTCCAGGAAGTGAGAAGATGCTCAGTGGGTGTACAACCGAATGTAGTCACTTGATGGCTAGGTTTTTAATCTATGTCTACAAGTTAGCTTATAGACTGGATCCCGAAACATCTAAAGGACATCGTGTTATTAACAAAATTGTCCTGTCATGAATTTAAAAACCTTGCCAGCAGCTAGTGTGTGCCTTAAATACACCGTATGCCGTATATACTGTATACAGTAAGTAGAGTATTGCTTATCAAAAAGCTGTCCATAGAAAGATGGCAGATTTTAAAGGGCACTCCATGGTAACTATTAATTATAAAGGTTTTTATCTTTCAGTGCAGAATAATGTGGCACGTTTTAAACACGTTATGTGGCGTTAAACAAAATTGAAAGTGCCCCATGTGAAAAGATGTTTCTGTGTTCAAAATCCTTCAAGGAACTGGGTGTTCTACCTGACTGAAACAAAACCAAGTCGGCAGTTGGGTTGGGCTCACAAATGCCTTTTCACCAAAGGTCAGAGCCACGAGGAGGCTCTGTTTATGCAGTGCGTAACACAAACCAATGTACTGGAAAAGCACGGTCCCATTTAAAGGTTGGTTTGTCTCATCACCAGTTCACTGGGTAGCTCCAAAGTGCATGTGCTTTGAGAGAGGCCTATCTTGCTTTAATTAAGGTAACGAAAGCATATTTTCTACCGCCAATAGTCATTTAATTTATGACTTGATCAGTGATCAAAATAGAATATTTGTTTTACAGTTTCCCTCAACCTAACAGCCAAGGGAAATAAGTTGCTTATTTTCTCAGGGGAAGAAACAACAACCCCCTGATAATAACTTTAGAGCTACTTGCGAGACTTCTGTGTAAAAGTGAAGTTCTAGTGCTGTAAATTGTTCCAGGTTAATGGTTGGCTACATGCCAAGTGATTTGTTTAACCAGCACACTCCAAGTGCCTAGGAATCACCCTCTTCTCCTGCCTGCCAGCCTTCAGCCTCTGTTTTAAGCTGCTCGTCACTTACTGTTCTCAGTTGAGACATACCCTCCTTTTGGAAGTATATAGATTATTGGCTTTCCTGGTCTTTTCAAAGGGTCAGAGGGAAGGTCTGAGTGTCTACACTATGGCTCCCTCAGTCCTTTCCCCTCTTCCTTGTCAGTGCCTAGAACCCCTGGGGTGGGAGAGGTTGCAGCCCGATTTGAGCCCTACAGTCAGGCCATTCTTGCCTCAGTTTGTTATAGCAGATGTACCAAGTCCAAAGAAAGCCCGTGAAGTGGAGCGGTGCCCACGAGCCTCCTTGGAGAGCCTCCTACCTGCCTGACCCGGTGCTCCCCTTCTGCACGCCTGAAAGCCCCGCCTGTCAAAGGAGGAAGCGGCTGCGGAGACCCGCTGCTCCCCACGGGAGGGAGGCGGGAACAGCTGCCACCCAGCCTCTTGGCGGATTCAGGCTGGACCTTGAGGACAGAAGGAGAAAACTGACAGTCCCCAAAACATCAGCCTCCAGGGAAGGCTTACGTGATGTTGACTAAAATGGATAGGCATCACCTCCGAGTGGGGAGCGACCCCCGCCCGAGGTGGGGAGCCGATGGAGCGGCATAACAGGGGCTGTGTGCCCAGCCTCCGCAGCAGGGCAAAGAGCCGGTCCCTTTCCCACCCCGCCTCAGTCCTGCGGGCAAGGTCAGTTCCTTCCTAATCCCAAAGTGGTCCGGTCCATTATCTTCCTCCCCAGCGTCCTGTAGAGGTTTGCAAGGGCCGCGGGCATGCATTTCCAGGGGTGGGGGCTGCAAGGGGAGATCGGCAACATTTTTTTTTTTCGGAGGGCAGCGTATCACTGTGACAAGGGGGCCCCACGGGAGGGCGATGCCGCCAGCTCGGCCCCATTACCTGTGCACGACCGGCTGCCTTAACGCGGCAAAGTTACCAGCCGCGCCCGACAGAGTTTGCTGTGAGAGGCCAGAGGTTTGCAAAACAGACAGCCACGTCTTGCATTTCTTGTCCCGCTCGAGTTTTTATTGCAGCCGAGGGCCCGGCGTGAGCTACCCACCAACCCCGCCCTCCCATGACAGCCGCTCAGCGAGGCAGAAAACCTGGTGGTCACGTAGCGAGCTGCCTCTCTGCTTTCCAAGGAGGAATTCGGCGGAGAAAGCGTCTGGTATAGTTTGGCATGGTACAACATCAGCTTTTCCTAACGACCTCAAGTGATGGAACTTCTTTGTTGGTGAGGGAGGGAAAAAAAAAAAAAAAAAAAAGAACAGCCAACCAACCCGCGAAGCCTCAAACTTAGCACGCATAAACTGCCTTGATTTCGGGCTTCGTCTTACGCAGGCACTGTCGTTGAGGACACCCTGCGCGCTTTGTCCACCAGTCATGCCTGGCAAACAGTGCACGGGGCTGTGTGAATGAGTTCTAGAGTATTTTGTCTATATTGCATACAATTAGTGTGAATGTTCCAACACCTCACACTGAAAAACTTTGAATATCATGTAACAGGGAGCTGGGCTAGAGACAAGCTTCAAGATTTATTACCATTTCTAAATTTTATGAGTTCTATTGTTTCCTATGCTCATTACCAGCTTTAGCTATAATGAGGGCTGAAAAGAGAAAAGAGCTGAAAAGAAACATGCCACTCCCCCCACCCCACCTCCTGCCTGTTCCACCAGCAATTTAGTTCTTCTGTCCTGGCCTCTTTAGGATGTATCTTCTCTCTTTTGTGTGTGTGTATTGCTAGATAGTAAGGTACAAAAGAGCCAGGGGGAGTGTTACATGGACACTCAGAAAAGTTTTGAACACTTAAGATGTTTTTGTGGGAACTGGGCCACAAAGGTGATTTATGAAATACCCTTCAGTTTTCCTTTTGATCACAGCAGGGATGCAAATTTTAAGGAGTTTGTGTGATTGTCAGGTAATGTCTGGGGTATACCTCCACAATTCAAAAGTTTTCTTAAGAAAATGAGGACTGCTAGAATGAGAGGGGAATAATCGTTCTTTTGCCCTCACTGCCCTTTTTTTTTTTTTTTTCCAAGTGTGAAACCCCGCAAAGCAGGAAAGAGACTTATTCACCCCAGGGCGACTCTAGATTCCTGCTGCGTAGATGTGCCTGTAGTACTTAGCGTCACTGGCGACCCGGGAGTAGGGTCGTGGTGGTCACGCATTACCGTTATTTCTTAACGAGTAGGTGGAGGGCGTTGGTCATTTGACAACTTCGGGAACTCAGATGGTGGGACTGGGCACACTAATTCAAGTTCAGGGACTCTCCTTGTCCGTTCTCCCCAAAACTTTGAGAAACTCTATCATGAAGCCTCAGGCTTTCCTAGGAGGCATTGCTCTTTGTTTTCAAAGTGTTTAGTCTGTTTATCATTCTGCACGTAGTTACAAATACAGGTGTATTTCCTTCCAGCCCGAGTCCCGTTAGATGCAGGTCGCTGGAATCCTCTGCTCTGAAGTTGAAAGTAGAAGATGGAATGAGAAGGCTGGGAGCTCACTAGTTCCTCTGCCACGTTTCCTAGGTCAAGTCTGCCGGCGGCCAGTTAAGGCCTGGGCAACTAATTCAGAGCTACTCCTGGGGGGGGGGGGGGGAGGGGGACGCTAGGGCGCCGGGAGAGGAGCCCAGCGGGCTGGTCCGCCCCAAATGCGCACGCCACAGCCCTGCTGCCGCTGGGTGAGGAACAGGGTCCGGAGGGGCGAAGAGCCGGAGAGCGGCTCCGCGAAGGTCGCGGATTGGGTGTTCCAAAACTCCGGAGCAGCCGGAACTTCAGTCGGCCTCGGCCGGCTTCCCTTAAGCCGGGGCTGCTGGGGCTGGAGGGTCAAGAGCGAGGGTGTCCAAGGGAACTTAAGTGAGTAGGAAGTGGCAGCATCTTGTGGAGAGCAGTAAACTTTTATTTTCCTCCCACAGCAAACAAAGTCGAGGCAGAGGTGGCGTTTGGCTGCTAATCTGAGGGGAGAACGGGGGATGGGGGTCGGAGAATGCGGGTTGCGGAGCCTTTAGGGGACTCCAGAATCCGCCCCCTGGCCAGTGCGCGCTTGTTGGGGAGGTCCTGGTGCTCGAACCCGAGGGCGGACACTTGTTCTCCGCCAGCCCCGAGATGGGGCTTGCAAGGAGTCTTGGTGTTCAGAGCCCCTTCCCGCGTGCGAAGGTCATTTGCGCTTTTCAGTTTCGGACTAGAGGACACTCTGGAAGGAAAGGCGCAGGTCATTTTCTGAGCCTCTTGTAAAGGACGAGCCGCCTACCGAGAGTGGAAATCCTTAATTACACCCTTCTGCCTCGGAATCCATCTTCCCGGCAGTGTCTTGCACTCCTACTTCTTCGGGTGACTCAGCTGACCTGAAATGCCCACCCTATGAAAGATCAAGAAAAGTAGTTTTCTAAGAAGGTTAAAGGTTTGATTACACAGAGAAGTGTTTCCACTTTGGTCCAAAGCAATTACCCGCCCCCTCCCCCTGTCCCTCCCCCCCCCCCACCCCGCCCCGCGACCCAGAGAAGAAAAGGACAGACCCCCCCCATCCCCGGCACGCACGTACCCCCTGCACTTTGTAGGTGCGTGTGAATTTCAAATGGCGCTGTAAGTTCATTAGTGTTTGCAATCAGCGGCAGGCGGACCCCTCATCAGAGCCGAAAGCAGGCAAGAGCCATTCATCAGCGTGAAGTGTTATTCATGGATGACCCCTAAATCAAGGCAAGAGTAGTAGACGCACTGATTGGTCACAGCATGGGAGCCTTGGAGCTTTCCCGTACCCTACGCGGCCGGGAGGAGGGAAGAAGGGAGGGGCGGCGAACGTGGTTCAGTCCGGCAAATCCCATTTGACAGAAAAAGGCCGTAAACGGGGAATCTCTTTTTTTGAATAAAGAAGAATAAGAAATAAAGTACCTGTCATCTTGACAAGTGGCGGAGCGGAGGAGTCCAGGATTATAAATGATCACAGCTCGGTCCAGCTCGCCCTGTGATTGGGCTCTCCCGCGATCTGCACCGGGGGAAGCGCATGGTAGGCTCCTCTCCTCTCGCACACACACTCGCACACACACACGGACACGTGTACGCGCCTGTCTCGGGCACACTCGGCCCGGCGCGTCCCCCGGTCACACAATTAAGGTCCTGGATGCTGCTCCCTGGCACGGCGCCCTGCTCGCCTCCTCACCTTTTCCTCTTCCTCTTCCTTCTCCCTCCCCGCCACCGTCCTCCGGCTCCCCAGCCGAGGACCGAAAACTCCGGCCCGGCCTCTCCGGCCGAGCAGGAGGCTTAGAGGGGCCGGCGGGAAGGGAGAGGGGGAGAGCGCGGGGGAGAAAAAGAAAGTGAACTCATTGGCGCTCCGGCGCGCGCTGCCCTCCCCTCGCCGCGTCCCTCGCCCGCCGCGGCCGGGCGGAGGGCAGGGAAGGAAGTTGTAACACTTGCTGTTCTCGCCCCCTCCCGGCCCCTCCCCCATCTCCCACGCTCCGCTCCCTAGGCGGGGCCCCCTCCCCCGTGCCCGGCTCCTTTGAATTTGGCCAAGGGCTGTGTGTGCGCGCTGCTCGGGTGGACGCGGCGGCTGCGGCCGGGTAGCGAGCCGGCGGCGCGGGCGAGCCGAGCGCGGTAAGTGCGGCGCCGCCGCCGGCGCGCCCTCCTTCCTTTCTGGGGTCCTAGTGCCCGCGCCGCGGCGCCGGGAGCGGGAGGGCGAGCGGGCTGGCTGCAGCCAGCGCGGACCGCGGCGCGGTTGCCCGCGCTGCTTGGGGAGGCGGCAGCAGGTTGGCCAGCCGGGGTGGCCCGGGAACATTTCCTCGGCGTGCGGTCTCCCCGGGTCTGGCCTCCCAGTTCCCGGCCTCTCGGTCCCCGCCCCTCCCTCGCGTGTGACACCTCAGGCTGCCTGCTCAGGTGGGAACTTCGCCGGTGCCTCGCGCCGGAGGAGCTGGGCACGGCTCTGCGGTTCCGGGGAGCCCCGCGCTCGCGGCTTCCCCGAGAAAGGCAGCCCCGGGGCTGGGCGCGCAGTGGGGGCAGGGAGTCTAGCCCGTCTGGCTCTGGTCGGGGTGATCCCCAGGTTTGTGGCGGGGCGCCGCGTCCTCTGAGAAGGTGTCTGAGAAGATTCTCTGGGGCTTCCAGCGAGCGGGAAGCCCTGAAATGTCCCCACTTTCCGGGGGAAGTGAAAATGAGGCTTCTCTAACTACCTGGGAGCCAAGTTGGGAATGAAGAAGGACGGGAACGAGGGTCTGGGGTGGCGTGGGGAGTGGTGAATCTCGACTGAAACTTCAGCTGGAAACTCTGGATGGGGCTGGAAACAAACAAATAACCCTGAGCTTGGCATTTGAAAAATTAGAGATTTGTGACTCTGCAACTCAGTCTCGGGCTGTGTCGTGTTTTACAACCAATTGGAAGAAGCTTCAAATATTTTAGGTTGAGGTGGGCTCTGCTCTCTTCTGAGCACCTTATTATGCAGTTCGGATGCCATTCTTACTGCCTCACCTTTAAGGTGGTTGTAATGGTAACCGGCTACTAATTCTTACTGAGGAGGAAGGGTAACAGGTAATTCTACCGTGCAATACAGCAGATACATTTGCTTTCTGAAGTCATGATCTAAAGCTAGGGAAAAGTTTCCAGGTACTTTTGGGTAAGTGCTGTAGAAGTGAAAGGATGAGGAGGGCTGTCCAAGCACTTTTTACAGGGCCCCAGACAGCTGGGGTTCCGGAGAACAGGACTGTCTCTTCAATAATACTCTTATTTCTTATCTTCTGACAATGTTATTTGTCAAACATTTGTAGGCTCTGGCAGAATCCACTGGGTGGTCTTTTCACTAGAAATAGAAATATGTTCAGGCATTACCTTTTCTTTCTGTTGTCAAAAACAAAATAAAACAAAAAGACAGGACTAGCATCTTTGGAAAGCCTGGAAGGGTACCCGGAAAGGTGGTATTGCAACTGAACAGAACTTGTGATTTGATTCTTTCAGTGAATTTGTTTAGAATACCATGTATACCCTCCTCTACCCAGGTGCCTACCTGGAAAAGTATTTGTGTTCTCTCTAGTATATTAGGAACGGAGTCTAGAATTAAGAGAATATAATGAAACTCATTATAGATTTTAATATTTCGGTTGAAACAAAAATTTTACAAATACACCAGCGATCTTGCTTTGTGCACTCCTTAATACATTTCTTAATTATCTAAAACTTCTAGCTTTTATTTCTTAATATATGAAATTCTTGTAAGAGCCTTGAAACTTTCGATTTGTGATTCTAAATGCAGAGCAAATATTTAATTCTTGCTCTAAGAGTGAGAGGTTAGTTCAGTAATAAGACTTGCTAATCCCATTTTAAAATGTCATGGCATTCACAAATTATTCCTAAATTCTTCAAAGATAGGGGTTTTTAATGAGTTAAGTTATTCTATTGTGTATTTCAGGATTGAATGTATCTCTCTTCCTGTTGCATTTTTCTTAACAATTTGCATTTTTTTCTTGTTTGAATTTTAGTATTCTTACTCAAAGGGACTATTTTTTGCTAGTGGTCAATGTATTTTATTTTAGACAATTTAAAAAAGAATATATATTATGAGAGAAAGTAGTTCCTTTAAGTAAAACAGATATATTTTTACATATACTACACAATTTTTATGAAAAAGTATTTCTGTACTAATAACTATGCCAGTGCTTATATATTTGAAAAATACGTTAGTATCCTGTGCCAACAGCATTAGTGTTAGCAACTCATAGACAGGGATTTCTTAATTATGTAAAATAAAGCAAATGATATTATAGTAGAATTCTAATTTTTTTTTTTCCAAATTGAATCATTTTGCATGGCTGAGTTTATTTTCTAGAAAGAAATGTTTTAGGTAAATTATAGAGGCTTTCCTTACTATGATCCTGTAGGCGTGTCATGAGTCTTTTGGTTAGAAAAGAGAACCTGCTTTATTAGGGTGAAGACAAAGAAAGATAAGGATGCTTATCTTTGAATAGAAGAAAGCACTTAACTGGAGTGAAAAGTTTTAAATGTATTCGGAAAGAAAACCTAGCTAAACAATAATAATCCAGTTAGCAAGTTCAAGCTACTCTTCCTTAGCTTTGCTTCTGAAAGCCAAGAGTTAAAATTATTTCCTTTGTAGAGAGTCAAGCAAATAAGAAACCAGGCAAAAATGTATGGCTATCGTTGTCGGTAGAATGACCTGTCAGGAATACTTGATCAACTTGGAGCATGATGCACAAAAAATGATGTTTTTCTGATAGCTGTGAAAGCATGTTTGGAAATAGTCAAGTTTGTCCTGCATACAATGGTACTGGGAAGTTAAGTCCTGACGATAGTCATAGTCTAATATAAAAGCACCGTAAAGACAACTTCGTTTGTTTATTAATATTGAGCACTTTAATAAATACATTACCTCCTTTCTCTTAAGCTCTCTTTATCCCTTTAAGATTTTTATTTCTGGGTGGCTGAGGAATGTCATCAAGGTATTATAGTTACATGAATCAGTGTATTCAGCAGTGTTAATGAATTGTCTGTCCTCTTCTTGAAGATGTGCTGTAGAAACCTGTTAGCCACGTCCACTGACAAATTGCTTATCTACCCAGTGTTTTATTTGATAGTCAAATGTCTCTTTTGACTTTCAGAACATCCTTTCTTTACCTCGATTGAGAATATGAGCAAAGAATACTGTAATTTGCTATCAAACTTTTACTCTGATCCACACCCAATTACATATACCTTTGAATTTTCAGTTAAAGCCAGTGTTCATATTTGTTTTATAGAGTGGAACGATAGTCTGGAGAAGAATTTAACACCCACTCAAAAGAAAGAAGTGTGCTGAAAAGATAGCATAATAATGTTATGCTACTTAAAAGTTTTAATAACTGAGTCTTAAAAATTATGTCATGTAAGCTTTTTTCAGAACACATTCAAAACCTTATTTTGGAGATAGCAGATGCTTTAAGAGTCCTGATGGACATTTTGTACTTAAAAAAACTTACAAGTTTCAAAACTGATTAATTGTTGTGTCTTATAAAAACTGATTTATTTCATACTTTTTTATACCAAGCATTACCATTATGAAGCTCTCCTTCTAATTGAGATTAATGTTTCTGAGCAAAGCAGTGGTTTAGAGGGCCGCATTCATTTTGAGTGCTGTTGTAATCAATTTTAGATACAGCATTCCACAGTGGGTCAGTTTGCATCCAAACCTGCCTATTATGTAGAATTAACTTGTTGGTGATTGATAGTAATACTTCTGCATCTTGAGAAGTCATTTGTTTCCAAACAAGTGCGATGGCTTGTATGAGTTTTTAAAAATTGCTTCTTATAATTAAAACATCCTTTTGGAGACTTAATTTGAACTTTCTCGAAGAATTATATAAAGCATGAGGAAGCACTTCATTAATACATATTCAACTGCAATAGCCTTTTTTCCTCCAAATACAGGTGTCTTTTCTTGTTCATCAAAGGGCTTTGTGGTCTTTTGGAGTCATAAATGGGAAACACTGTACAATTAGGTTGTTTCCCTTTTTGTTTATATCAGTGTTCTAGTTGAGTTTTTCAAGGAATTCTTAGAATTATAGATCTGCATCTTGTACATGTGTTATGAGGCGGTAGGTATCATCTTGGCAATGAAAGGTAATGCATGTGGAGGTAATTCTTTATCCTCTTTGGAAACTTAGAAAGATCGTCAATATTATCATCCTCACGGTCATGTTTGCATTTGTACCTTAGTTGTGCCTGGTCTTGACTTTATCAGCATTTTATTCTCTTCCGAAAGACCACGTGAAGATTTTCTTGGACTTTGGTCCGCATATTACATTGTAAGCTTACTGTGATGTATGCTTATAGTCTCAATAAAATAAAATATTAAAAGCACAAAATATAAGATTAATATAGATAAGTATTCTAATATAGCCATCATCAATAGGATTTTTAAATAAAGATGTGACTGCTTTATAGTGTATATAAAGTTCCCACAGTGTTTTGTCTTTCAGGGAAAAAAAGACTTGGTAGGAAATATGTGTATTGTATTTTAATTTTCTTTACTGTAATGGTAGATTGTGTACACTGAAACAGTGTTGTTCCAGTTAAAAACATTCATCTAAAACAGTTTGAGATGCTAAAATAATGTACTTAAAATGCCATTTTCAAAGCATCATCTTAGCCACCCGATAGAATATAAACTCTGAAAATGCAGAAATATGCTCTAAGATATATAGATGTTTCAAACACCAAAACCATAATAGGATTCCATCATTGGAAAGAATTTTATTTTATTTTATTTTATTTTATTTTATTTTATTTTATTTTATTTTATTTTTTAATGAGTTCAATTAAATAACTCGGGGCTGAGTAGTTAGAACAGCTATGTAGAATTCCTGTAAAAGATAGTAATCTACTGAAACCTGCTTCTTTCTACTTCAAATAAGTCACCGAGCAAATTAATGTCAGTATCATAGAACGTACTCACAAGCCATATGAATATATGATTGAAACCATATCATATGATAATAATAGTTTCATATATTAATAACTATTACTATTAGTATATAGTAATAAGAAAAAGGAGTCTTTACTACCCCGTTGATACCTTTGCAGTCCTAGAAGAGCCAGCACTAGGGTAGCATTGACTTTTCAAACAAGATTGTGATAGGTGGCAGTCTTAACTGAGTTCCGAGACTTCAAGGAGGGAGTAGATGGCTTTAGTGTTTCAGCAGCATCTGTGGGATACAGTGTATCACGTCCCCAAACTACGGTTGTATTCTTTCCTGTAAATTAAGGAGTGTGATCACTTACGGAGAGATGGCAATTTTAAAAATCATTTTCTCCACATCTGTACTCATCTCTGGCTTCCTGTGGAACATACAAAAAAAGAGATCATCCCTTTCGAAAATAAAGTGTTTTGAGAAAAACAAGTGCCTATAGTCACACTTGTATTTTCACGTTCAATTATATACAAGTTATTGTGAGATGCTCTTTGTTGATACAGTGTTTTCCAGTATCGTGGCGTACTTTTTACCGCAATTACAGAAGTTGGGGAGGAGTGGGCTGCTGTGATTTGGTTTGCCCTGGGGCGGGGTCATATTATTTAATAATAAGCAGCTATTTTATAACTGGGTCTACTGGGTCTCTGCCTCAAAACCAATAGGAGATACAGAGAGAGACAGAGGGGGGGAGGGAGAAGTGAAGAAGAGGAAGAGGAGAAAACATGAATATGAAAATCTTTTATAAAGAGTGATGGTTCTTTGAGCATTTTCTGTGTGTAGCAGTGTTTTTGACAGGAAAAGCGATCTATAAGGGGCAAATTTGGTCATTGCAAGTTAATTGGGTAAGTACAGAAGAAAATTCTAAATTTGTTCACTTTTAAGTATTTGCATTTTAGATCCAAGAATATAAGCATCATTCATTTTTAAAAATTAATCCAAGAAATTCCAAATATTGTATATGGTTCTTCATATTGACAGAGAAAAAAATGTGTGAACAGTTCTATTTATAGGTATATTTTCTTTGTATATGGGACTGAACGCCAAATTATAATTTTATAATTCTCAGATTTATATGGAGACTTAAAAACAAACACTGATTATTTTAAATGATCATATAGGTGACTTACAAGGTCACTTATTTTTAAGATAAAGCTCATAATCAATATATTTTAGTCATTCTGTCATTTCTTCGATTATTAGTTATACTTGCCAGAATCTTGTGATAATTCCTCTTCAGATTGCCATAATTTAGAAAGAAATAACAGCTTGGTAGTGACTGTCTGCCTTCAGCCATATTCTGAACCACTTCTGAATAGTAGGATGACATGAATTTGTGGTCCCTGCTCTTTCCGGAAGGAAGGAAGGAAGGAAGGAAGGAAGGAAGGAAGGAAGGAAGGGAAAGAAAGAAGAGGGAGGGGGGAAGGAAAGAAGGAAGGAAGGAAGGAAGGAAGGAAGGAAGGAAGGAAGGAAGGGAAAGAAAGAAGAGGGAGGGGGAAGGAAAGAAGGAAGGAAGGAAGGAAGGAAGGAAGGAAGGAAGGAAGGAAGGAAGGAAGAAAGGAAGGTAGGGAAAAAAAAAGAAAGAAAAGAAAAGAAAGAGAAAGAAAGAAAAAGGAAGAGAAAGAAAGAAAAAGGAAGAGAAAGAAAGAAAGAAAGAAAGAAAGAAAGAAAGAAAGAAAGAAAGAAAGAAAGAAAACATATTCTTTTATGAGAATGGATTATTTTATCTGGAGTTCAGTTAAGCTCAACTAATATTTTACAATTAGAATTGTGGACACACTATCAGTGCGAGGAAGTGAGGTGTCTTTTTGATTACCGGGGCATTTCCAAAGAGAGGTCCTTCCTTCCCCGGGAAGCTCTGGCATCCCTATTGTGGCCAGCATTCGGCTTCCGTACTAGAGAGCTACCTTAGGAGAGCTAAAATGCTGGGACAGCACGTTGGAAGGTATGTTATGCAGAAAGTGATGAGACAGGACCGAGATTAACTTAATTTACAATGAGAAATGCATGAAGTATTTAAATGGGATTGCACGAAGCACTTACAAATATGTTAATATTGGGATATGTTTATTTCGGTAATTATGAAAGCGATCCTACTGAAAAGTGTACTTGTTTATTCTCAGTCTACCAAATGCTCTTTTAAAATGTGACATCTATGCTAATACCTTTATCAGAAAATTTGAAATTTGTCAACATGTAGGTGGAAAAAATTGGCAAGGGACTGGTCCTTTTTGCATAGCTCTTTTCAAAAAAAAAAAAAAAAGCTGGCACAGGGCTTGTCATTTAAAATAATTATGAAAGCCAGAAGACAGCTGTACATTTTATTTCTTTCAGAATTTATACTAACTTCCAGCTGAAGAAAGCTGTCAGACCTATAGTTCTTGAAGAGCAAATCTTACTTTTTTTTCCCTCTGAAGAACAACAGCAAAGAAGCATCTTAAACAGTGTTATTACATTTATCTATGTTTATAATTAAGAATGAAATGAATATTTAAGATGAAAGCTTTTTCACTTAAATTTTGTGTAATGATAAGAATAATAAATGCAGACAAAAATACTGCAAGTCATAACTAATCTAGTAATTTAAATAAATATAGAAAGGTAATTCACTATAATATCAAAAAGGAATAAGAGCTGTCATGCACAACCGTATTTTGTCTCATTGTCACAAAAATGAGACAGTCTTCCTACAGCAATATTGCTCAATTTTATGAGAGCATCAATAATAGTTTGGAGAATAACTTGACACAATCAAATTACTAAAATATTAATCCTCTTCATGTTCTCTTTAAGAAACATTTCTAGAGAGTTAGAAAGCTCTTGAAAATAATCATACCTTCCAGCAAAAAGACGTTTGTTGCCTTACAAAGCTGTTGATGAGTTTGGGTTCAGAAAGGGGTGAAGGTCGAGGAGAACTTCTGCCAGAATGTTATCATTCAAATTAAAACAGAACAGACGTTTTCCATCTGTAATATATTTCTAAGTGGCTATTTTGATCTTAATTTTCAACCAGTCTTTCTCTGATGAAGCTGCTAGCATATTTAACATTTCAAATAAATTTCAATTTAAACAAAAATTAAAGTTCTTACTTGTAGGGCATGTGTGCTGTCAAACCAGAATTAAATCCTCACTTTCAGAGTAATTTTTATGCTCCCTTATAACTGTTTCTTGCCAAAGAGAAATAGAATAGCCTATTCTACATTTCCTGTGATTGAAAAATTAAACGAAACAAAGTTCTCCCTTACTGGTTACTTTTGCTCTAGAGTATACAATCTCTGAATGAGAAACTGGCATTACATAAAATTTTATAAACAATATTGGCATCTTAAGTTGATTTGTCAAAAAGATTTCTTTCTTAATGTTTCAGAAAAGAAAACTTTTAAAATGTTTTCTATCTTGTGTTTTGATCGTGATATAATTTTTTAAATTATGTTTTAATTTGTATGATATTAGGTGGTAAAGTATGTTTACTGTTATACCTTTGAAGGAAAAGAAATCATTGCAAAGGATGTAATTTAAAAATTAAATCAATGTAAAATTATTCATATAGGATTTGAAACACAATACATTATAGTTAAAAATCCAGTGTCAAATGGAAATCTTCATTTTATATGTTCAAATTCAAATACTGTTTTACTGATAATGTAAATAATTAGTTCTCAGTAATTTAAATTATTTACACCTACGGCTTTTATCTTTTACACGTTTCCACCAATCAGAACTTCATATTTTTATTTAAATGGATATTATGCTCTATAGTCCACAATTAAGATATCCAAAAATATTAGTAAATAAAACATACACTAACTCCAATGTAAGTTTTTAAAGAGCCTAATAGGAATTAAGATGATTAGGTAAATCTGGTGTTCTAGAAATCATAGAAGCACTTTAATGAATATCCCATCTTACATAGTCTAGGCACTGGGAGACTATTCATTAATATATATGTATGCAGCATCCACACAGATAACCAAAGACTTATTTATTACAAAACTGAAAGATGAATGATATATTAGTATTATTTTCTTTACGTCACACAGCATGAATGCATTTGTAAGATAAAAGTTACATTTTAAGATACATCATTTATTGATACTCCGGTTGAAAGTAATCTCCATAAAATCCATATTATCTTGCATATCATTTAAGTGTGATGTTAGCAAGTTGAGTCAGCCCTCAGTATAGCCATGGCAAAAGTCTAATCTCTTTTACTTCAAGTTTTATAAAACATCTGCACTTTCCAACGACATACTTCATCTCCACTGTGCAGGTGTTTACTGAGATTTTGACAAAGGAGAGATCTGAAGGAGAGGACCGAGTGCTTGTTTTAAGAGATGCCATCAGTTAATTCTGCTCACATCATCTGATGAAAGTAGCTTTTAAAACTGTATTACACTTCAGATAGGAATTTTAACATATCAAGCTTGGTGAATTTCATATGAAGCTATCAGCAAAGGGTAATTTTGAATTACTTAAAACAAATCATTAATGTATCATGTATTTCATTTAAATGTGATATAAGGTATATGAATTGGTCATGCACTTACCACTTGAGCTTTGAAAAGGCTGTAATTCACATTAAAATTTTTAAATATTGAAGAAAGCAAAGTACTAGTAGTTCTCAGTCTTGGAAATTGTTATCAGTGTAAGGCTTCTAGGGACTGGTTTATTTTTTTGTTATCTGGCTTTTACCTTTATTCGAAAAAAAATGTACCTTCTACAGTATTATCACTTAATTTTAAGTCTGGAACATAAACATTTGACTTAGGAATAGATTTCAATTATTAGTACACATTATGTTGTTGTTTTTCGTTTTTTGTTTTGTTTTTTTGTTTGTTTGTTTCTCAAGGCTTTCTGGGTGAGGTTCTGGTTCTTTTAGGACTAAGAAGCATTGGTATAAATGGCTAATTTTGGTAGAAGAGTGTTACATAGTTTTTAAGTCCTCGTTATTACTTTTAAAAGAATATCCCATCAGGAATAGGAAGCTTTGTGGATAAGCTGCCACTCTTTGATGAAGGATTATGCATTCTCCCCTAAATCTATGATCCCACAATCTGTTACACAATGGTTTTATCAAGTAGCACTGGACTAGCTTGGCCATCATTTCACTTCCTTGAAAAAGTTAATTGCTTCCTTTCCTAAATCTAATATTTATGTAGAATTTTAGTCTAAATATAAATTTTAGGCATTAATAGATCCAACTCCTAAAATCCAGAGGTTAATAATTTGATGCAAGATAATGAAGCTCGAAAAGTTGGGAAGGGTGCTTTTACATTTATACCAGATGACAAGTGAATTGATTATTGTGGGGTACCCAGTCATTTAAGTGGTTGCCTACTCAGTCAAGTCTGCAGGGTCCGTGGCCTGATTGAAGTTCCTTGTAAGCTTTTCCCATGTTAGTGATAGTCAAAGCAACTTGAGACAGAAATAACAGCATATAAAGATGAAGCCATCACATATTCTTAGTTAAGTTTCTCTGAACATGTATGCAAAAAGTGAGCATATTATGGCATGCTTTGGTCATGCGTTTAAAAAAAGGAATATTTTGTTATGTGATTATATTCCCATTAGAATGAATATTTTGTTGCAGAGCATTAAGAATATGGTAAAAAATGTGTCATGTTCTAGGGAGATTTTTTTTTTTTAGCCAAAGAAATATATTAAAAATTGAATGGTCAGTTCATCCTATTAAATAATCAAATATCAAATATTGGTTAATTAAGACACTTTAACTGTAGGATGCAGTGATGCCACAGAAAAAGCATCATTTATTAGACAATTAGTTTTCCTTAATAAATGGTTTCTTATTTCTGAGCCTACTAGCTTTTAAAAGTTTTTTAAAAATGGCAAAGTTCACTATAAAAATTGCAAAGTGTGGAAGTAAGTAAATTCTTTTACAATTTAAATCATTCTAGTTTTTGTATACTTATTCATTGAATCATATTACATAAACTTCAGAAGATGACTCTGTAATAATATTCCTCTTCTGAGTTATTAGCCTCTTCAACTTTGATACATGCATAAATACATATCCATTGTGAAAGACTTATGAATCTAAAAAATTGGTTTACTTTTAAATATTATATTGAACATATTAATGAAGAGCTATTTTAAAATATCTCTTTTAATGATCACTTTAATAAAACAGTTGATTGTGTAACCCTTCATGAAAGATTCTAGGCTTTTATAATCGGTATAAATATGAGGTTAAAAAATAAACAGTACTGTCTGGAAACTAGCTAGATATAACCAAGTTTCAAGCACTTCATAAGATCTTTTAGAAGAATTTAATTAAGACCTTAAAATATTTTATGTAGATATTTGTCCAAATTTCCAATTTGTTATTTCTAGGAAAACACATGGTTTAATACACTACAAAATAATTGCTTGAAAATATCAGTCATCATGTTTCCTGTTTTTAATTTTTAGAATATATATATGTGTTTTAATTTCACATGTAAAAGTAATACAGATTAAGGATTCTGAAGAGTGGGGGCTTTTTTCCCCTCTATCTTTCATCAGCTCTGTAGCTGAACCCTTACAATCTCTTTCTTCATTATTCTAAGCCACTATCAGATTCTAATCTTTGCTGTGTCCACAGCTGTTTGAGGATTTTTTTTTTGCAAATGTAATTACAAATACATGTGTTTCGTGCACCTCACTTCCTATAAATGCTTATAAAGGAAGATGAAAGGACAGCAGGACAGGCTGTGTACAGGTGCATGGGTGATTCTATTTGTTTTCAAATCATCACGTCCATGCTTACGAGGAAAAATTGCAAAGATGAAAACACAGCAACTTTGGCTTCAGTGATGTTCGGCAATAAATATCACTGAAAATGTAATAATTTCTGTACAACAAGTACCTTCTTATGGAGTTAAGTACCACTAATTAAGTGGTTTCCACATTTCTTTGGGTCACGTGTCTACAGTGATGGTCATAATTTAAACTCTAAACAAAATATGATAGTTTTTTTCTCACTTCTTAAAAGCCCATTAGAAGATGGCATTGTAGAGAGAGATTTATTAATCTCTTGCATTTATTTGGGAGTACTAAGTTAGGGAATGATTGATGTCACATGGGCACTTAACAAATGTACAGTGCTATAACCCTGCAGAAATTAGAGAGAGTGCTTTCTGGAGAAAATTCAATGTATTTGCTTGCATTAATATTATTTATAGAACAAAATTGGAAACTAGCTATATATAAACGCTAAGAAATGTGAATTGTGTCAACTTTGAAGGACAACCTGCCTTCATTATTAATAATATCTCACTTTTGTACTATCGAGATGTTTCCATCTCTGTGGACAGTGGGATTGGCTATCTCTAGGAATTAGTAAAGGTACTTTCTATGATTAGAAAAGTGTGGAAGATGACTGAGTTCGATACCTACTACTTTTAGGAAGGTGTCGAAGTCATTGCATAGGAACAATTATTTTTGTTTTCCTCTCATTTGAGATTCTAGAGAGTATTTGCTGCCTGATAAAAATTCTTTGGAGAACAGGGAGGGCAGGATGAGGAGGGGGATAAATGAGGCTTCGTTTGGAAAAGATAGACCTACACATGGTTCATCATTTTTCTGCTACTTTTCGTGTAAGCGTCTTGACTGGGGGAGAAGGTCTTCACAGTATAAAGCCAAAACAGGAGAAAGCGCTTTAGCTTGCGGAAAGCTTTCGAGAATTGTTCAGAAACTGTACTGCTTACCCATCAAAACTTGAAAAATTTCCCCTTTTATATTTAATATAATAGAAATGAATAATAAACTGCTGCCATCGAATCTATAAAAATTATGAGGCTGTATAGATGAGGTAAAGCTCTGCCCTGATTTTGAACGTCCATCTTTATTTTTAATGTGTGCCTTACTCCACAGGCATTTGTCCTCTCCCAATTCATTTAAATCACACCCCAAGTGTTTGTGTTCTGTGTCCTGCGTCCAAGTGACTGTGTCCTAGGGAAGATTAGAAGAAACAAGACATGATCTCAGACCCCTAGAAGTTTTCACGTCTAGTTGAGGCATGATGTAAGAGATAACAGTTACTAAGGTTATTAAGAAAGCTGAAAGAGGTATTGGAAGAATTACTGCTTTGGTCACATCCTACTCTAATAGTCCATGGATCTTTGAAATGGCAGAGAACTGAAGGGAGTACAGCATCTAAGGCTTTCAGCACACAGCTTTCCTGCAGCCTAGACATTAGCACAGCCTTGAAACTCTATGGATATTGGACAGGACATGAGGCAGTAACTACTGGCAAACAACAGAAGTGTCCTGGGGCTCACAAGTGTTTAAAAGGGTAGACAGCCAAGTGAATCCACACAGGCATGGCCATAGACCCCCAACAGGAAGGGTCATGAAAAGCCAAGGACCTGGGAAGAACAGAGGGTGGCCATTTGCCTCCTTCCCTTTGGAATAGCTCGGCAAAACATTTGTTGCAAGCTTACCCACAAAAGTGCTGTGAAGACAGAGACCCTTCTCTCCCGTTCTCAGCACAGCTGGTTTCTAGCATGGTGCCTGGCCCATCGGTAAGTAAGTGATGTGGGAATGAAATCTTCCCTCACTCCATGTCAGTGTCAAGTGTCCTCCCTAAAGAATAGCTCCTTCCTACAAAAGGTTTGTGGTCCCTAGACTTAGGTCGGTCCCTAGGACCACTAAAATTCTCAAAGTGTGTATTCCTTTAAGATTGCCTATGATTTGTGTTGAGTCTGTAGTACCAACAATAAGTTGTCGGCATTTAAATGAGAACAAAAGATACGGCTGTAGATGATAGACCTCTGAAAAAAGTAACAGTTGACGTGGAGAGGTAAGGGGATGCCAAGACAGGGAAACCGAATGAGCCACAGAAATCAACCAGAGCAAGCCCGAATTAGCCAACAGGTGAGGACAATGCTGGCAGGTAACGTGGAATGAATGAAATTGGCCATGTTAGTTGCGTTTGCTCTTCTACACAGGTACACATTCTTTCCTATTTCCTAAAATATGTAGTTCTCTTTGTCTTTCGTTTTTCCACTTTTGAAAGAGACATTCACACAGAGAAATGTTTCCCTACCATTAGAAAAACAGCAGAGCGAATTTGATAATAAATAGCGTTGGCGTAGGCTCAGAGACGGAGGCACGGGGTGCTGGGAGCAGGGCACCGAAGGACACACGCTTCGTCCAAAAGGAGGCACCACGTCACACCTCTAGACTGGTTGTTGCCATGTGGGGGTGAAACAGTGTTGCCAGATTGCAAGAATTTTCAAGAAATGCCAGAATATGAATTATGTGAAATCTCTAGATTTTTAAATGTTGGCTCATTAAAAAAAAAAAAAGACAACGCACAAAACACACAGATAAAACAAAACACGTCTGCAGGCTGGGTTTGGCAGTTGGGCCACCAGTTTGCAACCTGTGATATAGATGCAGAGATCTGCGTGATGTCTTTGGGAGATCGTGGGTGAGCAGCAGGAAAGGAGCAGAGGATCCCCCATGGGAAAATCTGTGATGAGCTTGGAGAGAGAGCTTGGGCCCAGATTGTGGATTATCTTAAATGTCATCCTCTTCTACCCATTTCGGAGGAAAAAAAATGTTTGCAGTTTGTAGTACACTTTTTCCAGCTTTAAAACAGAAACTCAGGTTGCCAGCAAGCCTTCTAGAAGCATTATTCGTGCTAAGCAGGAAAGGGTTAAGTGACAGTAGCAGTTACAGCCCCTACTTTTGACCTTTCACTCAGACCCTTCGGAGCCTTCTTTCCCTCTCTCCATCTTCTGCCCACCTGCGACCGAATGTACCAGGCTCTTGATATGTTTAATACACCTGTACTTTGGGGGAACTGCAATATGCAAGCTATAGCTAATCTATTTGTCTGCTAGCATTTGAACAGTACCTGAATGCAGATACTAAATTCCACAGGAAAGAAAAATCCAAAGTTAAAGATGACATATTGGATTATGTCATACCCATTACATTAATTGAATAAAAAGAACACTTAAATTCCCTTGGTACACTATTTTTCTTTGTTTTGTGCTGAGTTGGGCTCTGGAACTAGAGAAAGCTGCTCAAATTCCATTCCTGTCATGTATTTCCTGTGTGACCTTGGGTAAAGCCACTCTGTCTCTGATCTTCATTTCCTTTTCTGAACAACAGGGTTGGTAATAACGGTTGGTGACATGGCTGTCTATTGTCCAGAGCCGGGTACCGTGCCCTGCACACCGTAGATACCACGGTGGCAGCGGCTGCCGTCACTCGAGGGGCTGTCGCTGGCCCCTTAGAATGAATGTGGTGCTCACTAGCATAGGGCTTCATGTGAGTTTTGGAGCCAAATTTGGAGACCCAAATCAGGCCCCGCTCTACCACTTGGTTCCTTTAATCTTCATGAAAAAATTGGGGTGCTGACATACCCACTTGCAGGGTGGGTGTGAAGGTGAAATGCGGGGAAGCACGGAGAGGGACTGCGTAGTGTTGCGTGTGCCGTGAGACATCCTGTGTGTGCGCAGCGGTGTGTGTATCGAGAGTAGCGCGCGCTTATCCAGCAGCGAGAGCGCTGCAGTATTAGTTCTCTGAATGAGCTAAGAAGAACCAAGAAGCAGTCACAGAGCTTCTTCTCTGTACTTGGGCTGTCACCTGGAGGATCTCTCTTAATTAATGGACAATTTTTAACAACACTGTTTCTCTGGCTTGCCAAGCTACTGATTCGAAGTGGTGAGTTCAGGGGGAGGAGGAGTGGAGATACCCTGCTCAGGTGTGGGCTGTGGACAGCCAGGACGTAACAGCGTGCAAGGGCTCATCCAGAGAGCGGCACACACGAGAGCACTGGTTAGAGTCGTGAACGCTCAGCATGATGGTACAGAGTCACGTAAAGAAGAAGAGGGGACAATGTGATATTTTACAAACATTTATATGAAAAGATTTTTGACATTTCAAAGAGTATAAGACATCTCTAAAATTTTTCGAAGACACGTTCCTTAATGATGTCAGATAACTGGGCTATTTTGTGGGGGGGAAAAACCCATTTTGACAGGGCCAGCATTTTAAGTATATTCTGGTTCGTATTCCTTAATGATGTCAGATAACTGGGCTATTTTGTGGGGGGGAAAAAAACCCATTTTGACAGGGCCAGCATTTTAAGTATATTCTGGTTCGTATTCCTTAATGATGTCAGATAACTGGGCTATTTTGTGGGGGGGAAAAAAACCCATTTTGACAGGGCCAGCATTTTAAGTATATTCTGGTTCGTATTTTTTAAAATGAAAATAAACAGCCATTTTTTTCCCACATGACTGTTGGAGTTATATATGTATATAAAAATAGACATTAAAGAGTAATAAATAGTATTAATTATATAAATAATATGAAATAAATATAACAGATAAAAATAAGCTATATACATATATAAATTGTATCTATATGCATTATATATTTATAAATTATTTTTATATGTTATATATAAATTATAATATTTAGAGATGCCAGGAAATCTTTCATGGAAATTTTGTGCCAAAATTTAAAACATATTTTTAAAATCTATTGATATATTAAGTAGAAATAGTTACAAAACAACCCGGAGCATAGTGAAAAATGTTTCCATTTAATTAACAGAATTACTCAGCATTTGGATATATCTTGTTTGTTTCTTTCAAAAAGATATGATACAAAACATATCCACTAGCATATTAGTTAGCCCAGTGGATTTCTCAATGTTTTGCTGAAAAGCAAATTTTAAACATTTGTCTGAAATGTTCGTTGGCTGCAATGGAAGGTGGCCGCTTGTGTTCTTTTTTAGCTCTGATGTCTTTATTACATTATCATTTATTAAGCATCTGTTATGAGTCTAACATTGGTTTAGGCTTCGTGAGGAAGGGATGCAAAAATAAAGAGGATGTATGTTTTAGAAGCCCCAAAGAAACATGCACTAATTAGATAGGAGTACTAACGACGCTGAGCTAGAATGAGATCTGAAGATGTAATGCAAACTGTCCACCCCACAGGAACTCAAGGAAGAGAGAGGATCGTGTAGGGTGGGAGCCATTCCATAGCTCTTCAACTTCATCATTTCCAGGACAGTATTCTTGGCGGCTTTTCTCTCGGGCTTGAGGACGAAAGCTGTGCTTCCTGTATCCGTACCATCATCCTCTTTGATCACACAAGGTAGAAGTCTAAGAACCATCTTCAGGATGATCCCCTTGCTCACTACTCACGTCTGACCCGTCATCAGACCCTGCTGATTCTCCCGCTGCTGAGTTTCAGTGCCCCTGCTCCTTTCCATCCTCACGCTGGGTTCCTAATCTGGGCTCTCATCATCCCTCATCTTGATTACGAATGATGTCTTGTAACTGGGCTTCCTGCCACCCAACTCACATCTCTCCCATCCATTTTTCTATATTGCCCCCAGGGAATATTCTTCCTAATATGAACTCACAGTGGCTCCCCTTTGCTGTAAGGTGAAGCCCAAACTCATCAGCGTGGTCGTCGGGGTATATTCTTCGTGGTCTGGCCAAGACCCTGCGAAGCCCACCTCCCCGTGGGTTTCTCGTGCACAGCATGCTTTTACACAGTTGATTGGCTGACTGTCTCCCAGTGCACCAGGCAAGTCTTCCCCTCTCTGTGCCAGGTTAAATATTCTCTGTGAAATTGTTCTTGATTCTCTCAGTAGAATTAATTGTTCATCTCTCTCTCTCTCTCTCTTTCTCTACTATACCGTATCGTAGTATCTGCCCACCTATTTATCATTTAGCTCATTCTGCATTGTCTTCTAGTTTATTAGAATGAAAGCGTTCCACGAGTAGGGAGGAATGTAAAAGATCATACAGGTGAAGCACCTGATTTTAAAATGGGACAAAACCGAGGCTGGGATAAATAAAGAGCCATACCCAATGTGTACTGGCCGTCATCCTTGCCTTTGACCTCAGTAGCAACCCCTGAGAAGCGCAAGCTTCCCTTTGCTCTGTGGCACACTGCTCCCTGCATCTTAGCAAGTCTGTCTTTACTGTGCTAGCATCTTACCCACTTCTAGTTAGCCTGCAAATACCGGAGAGCCTCAGAAATTAGCCCTTAGACCTTCAGCTGTCCTCATTGTGACCACTCTCCCAACCCCCACAATGTCATAGATTCCCATGGCTCAGTGATCACCCATACGTAGGCAGACAGTTCACAGACACTCCACTCTAAACCTCTCCTCTTAGCTCATGATCTGCATATCCAGATCTGTCATCCAAACGGGGATGCTTGCAGAGTGAAAATGGGCGCCAAATGTCAGGAAACCAGGACAGCTGGTAGGAACTGTCCTGGGCCAACAGATCCCTGTCGTTATCCTGGGTACATTGAGCCATCTGACATGCACTCTTGGATGTCTCCAATGCTCCTAACACTAGCATGTGACGTGAACTTGTGATCTTTCTCTGAAAACCTCAGCCTCTCCGGGTGGGCTGAGACTCAGTGAATGACATGAGTACCTTTCAAGTCATCAAGCCAGAAATCTTGACTGCATCCTGGCCATTTCCTTTACCCCATCCCCTATATCACAATACCTAGTTTACTTTTTGTTGTTGTTGGTTTTCTTTCTGAATACCTCCTTTTTTTCTTTTTTACATATACATTTTTTTTTTAATCTCCTCCACTGCCATGCTAATCCAAATGCCCATGGCATTTGGGCTGGACTACCCCATTAGCTTTCTAATCGATCCACTGGCATTCGATCTGGACCTCTCCACCTCACTCTCTGTGTCACAGCCAGAGTCACTTTTTAAGCATGCAAAAGGATCATATTACTCCTTGTTTAAAACAATACATAATACAAAACTCTTTTTACGTCTTCCTTTTACACTTTGCTGTCCATAAAGCTGGGCACCTTGTCACTTTGCTTCCCTTTGTTTTATCGGTAATGTGCTTAGTACCTCATACATAGTCCTTTATAAATACCAATTAGTTGAATAAGCAAATGAATGAAAAATCCAGAATTCTAAAACCTGACTTCAGGCTACTAATTCTAGAGTCTCTATATTCTTTTTTTCTCCAAAAGCTTCTAACCATCGGCACGTAGAGGCTATGCCATTCTATTATTTACTGTTCTCTTCTTTCTCATTTTGGAAAACAAGATATCCCCATCTACACTGTGTTTATTCAGTACTTTTCAACCACAACTACACTTTAGAATCACCTACAGAGCTCTCCAAAAATACCAATGCCAGGATTTCATCCCAGATTAATTAAATCAGAATCTCTGGAGTTAGGGCCTGGTCATAATGAGGAACTTTAAAACGCCTTGCAGGTGTTTCTAACGCGTAGTCAGGGTTGAAAAACCACTGCTTTGAATCTAACCATGCTTCGGGCGTCATCTCAAACACCATCTCCTCCAGAGAGACTCAGAGATGGCTCATTTTTTCTTAAAACTTAGTAACGTGCAGTGGAGCAATGATAAGGGCAAGACTTATTTCATTATTTTAGGATTTCCATTCCTATGTTGTAAGATTCATTAGGGCTGAGATTGTACATTATATTCAGAAAGTTACTGAGGCTTGAGAAGTTACTTGATAATACCCTTTTACCCGACTGATGACCGCTTGTCACATGGCAAAGGCTTAGGATTAATGAACCAACATCAGTCTTCTAATTTGGGACTGCCTCTACAATCGGACGTACCAGCACATTTTTCTTTCCATCTCATTTCTGCCCCTCTAGGGGCTGTCTCGAGTCACGTGATCAGCTGGGGCGTAGATGCACACGTTCTGTTTTTAGGTAGGAGGAGCGCGGGAAGCAGATGTCTTCTTATAGGACGTAGAAAACCCACTTTCCATCGGAAGCTCGGAGGCTTTTAGGAAAGGTTCATGCCGCTGCTACGTCTTCCCTAAAGTTTTTATCCCGTTGTTGCAGATGCGGCAAACTGAATAGAAGCTAAAATGCACCCCGAGTGACTTCCTCTTCCACGGAGTCTGTTGGGTGGGGCCGCAGCAGGTGTAAAAGCAACTTCTGTGATGTATGAATGCGTTTATTGACCCAGGTCCTCCACTGTCCCCTTACTAAAGAAGATTTAGTATAGTTGCTTCGCGAGGCTGTTTCTCCACAGGCATATGGTAAAACAGCAGGTTCTAAAACACTTTCTTCAAGCCGTTGCAACTTTCCATGGGGAACTAAAAAGGCAGACAACATCACATACACCTTTTTATAAGTCGCTCTTGGGGGCGTCAGCGCTGATGTTATAACTAAGGAGAGAGGGAAGTGGCAGCAACCCACCGCCCTCACCTTGCTTCTGCTCTGACATGGAGGGATGATGACACCCCGGAGTCTAGCCTTTCACGTGAATCTTGGAGTATCCTTCTCAGCAGCGTCATAGACTGGAACAGAGCGTGCCATCATTTGCGGCTGCCCAGGGAATCTTTGTGACAGTTCACCCGAACCACAACACGTTCAGCAGGAATGCCTATAGTATGGAAGTAGTACGTCCGAGTAGTTTTATAATGGACTTCGAAAGTTCTTTCTAACCAAATTTCTGTTACCCCTTTTTAAAAAAATCCAGATATTTACTCACATGTGTAGTTATTTAGTACAATTGTTAAATTCTAGTTTCTTTAAGACTGAGAAAATGGTATAAAGGTAAAGAGAGAGCAAACTACATTCTAACTTCAGCTAAATTTGTTTTGTAGGTGATATTCTGTGTTGGAATTAAAAATGGGATTATTGGGGCGCCTGGGTGGCGCAGTAGGTAGGTGTCTGCCTTCGGCTCAGAGCGTGATCCTGGCGTTCTGGGATCGAGCCCCGCATCAGGCTTCCTGCTCCGCTGGGAGCCTGCTTCTTCCTCTCCCACTCCCCCTGCTTGTGTTCCCTCTCTCGCTGGCTGTCTCTCTCTGTCAAATAAATAAATAAAATCTTAAAAATAAAATAAAATGGGATTATTAGGGTGAGCTGCCTGTACGATGGAGCTAGTCAAATATGGATTTCAGTGTGCTCCATGGTTAACTGGACCCCAAGCAGCCAAGTGTACTTCAAGTTCAGTGTTTATGTAAAACCGCTAAGATAACATCCCACTCTGCAGTCTTTGCTGGGGCTCAAGCTGACTGACTACAATGGCTGGCATTTTCACTGTTCTCACACTTACAAAAATAAAATTAGAAAGCAGGAGAGGATACAGAAAGACATCTGGTACTACAAAATGAAGACATTTATCAGAAAGGATGCCTTTTTTCCTTTTAAAAACTAGAAAAAGGTGGTTTCATTCAATTATGCTTAAAAGTATAAGTTACACAATTAGAAAGTTGAATGAAAAGCAGAGTTGAAATAAATATTTTCTTTTGTATTAAATCAGAGCTTAACTTCCTTTTTCTGTTAAACATCTTGCTGCAATACATGGATTATCCTAATTCACAATCTAAGTGTATAATGAGATGCAGAAAGCGTGTCAGTGGTAGAATTTGACCAAGAATGGGAGTGACACACTGAGGAAGCAGAGCTCTGGGGTTTAGCTGTGTCTTTCAAAGAAACGACTTGTTACTTCCCTCGTGCAGCCACTCTTGTTTTACAAGCGAGGACATCGGTCATGGAATTGAGTTTGGATATTATTGCAATGGAATGTAGGACAAGGGACAAGCTTGAATTTCCACTGATGCTCTTATACCTCTAGCTGAGATTACAGTTCGACTTACAAACGAAGACAAGATTCAGAAGCCACACGTGAGGCTAACTACATCATCTTCCAGCTCTCTTTCGGTATCCATGAATGTCTCTGTCGTTAGCATATTGTGACTAACCAAGGGAGGAAAAGTCATCTTCGTAAAGTCATTTTACTGTATGTAAAATGTAACTTTAAATGCAATGTGGGTTATATGGGTAAGCACTTGCTTTAATTTTGGTAATTTGTGTGGAATTTTCTTCTCTACACTGATTCTTCTTTTACTGCCGCTAATCAATCAGCCAATTTTATCTTTTCATTTACGTGGGCCACTTTTCGTTTACTACATGTTCTGAAAAAAAGAACATACTGTGTATAGTTATTATATTTGCCCAATTTTTTGCTGACCATTTATTTATATGTAGATTTATAGGCTTAAAATTATTCATAAAGTCCATAGTGATTAAAGTTTAAAAACGAGAATTATATGGGGGGGAATGTGTGTGTGTGTACTTTTGTGTTGATGAATATCTCCAAAGAGCTATACATTTGACCGCCATTAATCAACACTTCTTGAAATTAGATTAGATTAATTCATAAATCAAGTGATTTTGAAGCCTGCAGTCTAGCTAGTTAGGTTGGTTAATTCTGTTCTCTTAGACTAACTGAGCACAAAATTCACAATGCAGCAGTTCAGAAAACCCTGCTGACTTTACCATTATTTTGGAACACTTATTGTAAAGATCATTTTAAACTCTAATGGAAGAGACACCAGGATTCTCCCAAAAAGTCAAGTAAAAATCCGCACCAGGAGAAAAAAAAAAAAAAAGCCTCTTGAGGCAGATTGAATTCTTCTGAAGAGAAAAATATATAATTTACTACCATCTAAAATATTAATGAAGATATATGTGAAGGGCCTTTTAGAGGAGGATTTATCTTATATTATGAGAAAATGCTGTGCATTTAAAATCTTTCTCTTGCCCCAATCAAACAGAATTTCCAGTAATAATGAAAAACTTATGATCCTTGACCATTTTGTTTATCAAATATCCAGTGTGAGCTATCTCTACTGGAATTACAACTTCCGGTGTAATTTACACTAGCGTTTGTTAACAGCAAAAGACCTCTCCATTGGGGGTTAAGATTATTTAATCCTTTAAAGCTGACATATATAACATGTAGCTATGTCAGCTACAGCTGTTTCTAAACATCAGTAACAAAATTATAGACAGGTTTTGAAGCTTCTGTGGTGGGAATGAATACATCTGAGGATTCAACTTGCTGACAGTGTTTATGTAATTTAATCTTACCATCTGGTAGAAAGTAAACATTTTTTATAAAATTAAAGTTTATAAAGTGAATCTCATATACTTTCCAATTGTTGCAAATGACAAATTTAAATGTAGTTTCGTGAAAAATAAATGGAGATTCTGTATCCACTCTTTGGAGATGAATACTGGGCTGCAGTTGGTGTTGCAGCTGAATCCGCATTGGCTCCTTTTACAGTAAACAGTTGGGTACTTTCATCTCAACTAAAGATTCTGCACTTTATGCTTCTTGCATTCCTCTAAGATAACATGCATGTCTTTATTTCTATCTTACACAAAAGAAACCAAGACTCAGCTGTGTTGTATGTCAGTAATCTCAGAATAAATGATGTCACAACCAAAAGGCGTGTCTGAACTGAAAATAAATGATTCCTTATTTACATTCCACATTTTTTTCCATAACATAATAATCTTTGTATATTGTGCATTTAGCTATTATGTGAATTATTTGGCATAATCCAGTGTGTTCACTTTGCAGGTAGCACCTTTCCCTTTCCTTAGAAGTCAGCAAATTAGTACATTTGTGAAACTGACAAATTAGTCTACGAGTCCTGCCAAGTTCAAACTTTATAAATCTGACCTGGACATTTTACTTGAAATAAATAGGCAGACTGAGAGACTCTTGTGTTTATAGTTGCGCCCTGTGTTAAATTGGAAGTCTATGCTCTATGTCAATGTAATAAAATTTAATTAGTTGTAAGTCAGGTTTTGGCTTAGTGGTAATTAGTTTAGTGTATAATTATTACGTCTAATAGCAATCTGAAATCTGCAAGTATTTTGATCTTTTTCCAAGTTAAAAAAAAATCTGTAAGATTTATAACAGAAATAGCAATAATAAAATTGCATTAGCTAATTTCATTAGACAAATTATGGAAAATGTTAAGTGGCAAAGTAAAATTTCAGTGATGTACATGTGTCCTGTTGAGCTAGTACATAAAATATCTTAAAGTGGGTTTTTCTCTGATTAAATTTAAGGCAATCTAATGAGACTTCTGATGTTTCTTTTTAAAAGGTACTATCTATAATTTGCATAACAAAATTCAGTGTTATTCATGTAAAAGCTATAGTAGAATGATCACCAGACTCAACAGGCCCATTAGAGATCAAGGCAGTCTTATTAAAAAAAAAAAAAAAAAAAACACTTGAAAATTACCTTTAGTTCCTTGAGTTCTGAAAAGTGTCTAGAAAATTTTACATGTTAGTATTGCCTACTTTCAACAGGATGCAAAGTATTTTTCAGCCAACAATACAACTATGCAAAAATGTGCTATATAAATAAACCTACACAAACTTTTAAAATTGGTTAACTTAATAAATTTTAAAATGTAACGTCTCTCTGTGTTACGTAGATACTATTCTGTTTAAGTAGTCTATCAGAGTCCTGGACTATATTGGGGGCTGATGATATTTATTTGGGGCATTTTTCTACTTCTTTCAATCCCTTTCACTAATGGGAACCTTCTTTCTTGTATGATCCAAGTGCTATCACACTTCTGTTTTCCAAATTATATTTAGCAGCTTTTTTATTTTCCTCAAAGTTATTGTTACTTTTAACTTAAAATATACAGCCCAGATAGGTCTGTTGTGATTCACAACACAGTTCAGTACCAACTGTGTTTTCCACATCAAAGATCATGTTTCTCATCCATTTGTTTCACTTTAAATCATTTTTAAAAATGAAAAATTTAATAAATAGCCTGTACTATAAATAGTGAAGTTTTAGTAAAAGCATGTGAGTTGGTATCACATGGCTATTACATAGTTTAAAATGGATTTTTGTAGCTTACTGTTTTTATGAGCAGAACTTAGCCTTCCTACAAATATACAGAAAATGTTAAAATTCTCCATTTCTTTGATAATTTTTCTTTGTCATTCTACTTTATTAGCAAAAGGTCTACTTCGACTTCAAAAGAGGTCTTATGATCATTTAGTTGGCAAGGAGAAAGAAATGATTTGAAATAAAATATTCACAAACTGACATAATTAAAAATATTAACTGAGACATCTAAATTGGCTTTTATAGTATACCATTTAAATATTTATTTAGACCTTTGTGAATGTCTGTCCTGATATATACCTTTTACATAGAATATCATTTCCTTTTTTTTAAATATGAATTTATATTTATTTTTGTTGAATTTGTATTAACATGTTGATTTGGCATGAGGCTATTTATTCAGGAAGTATTGACTGCAGACCTAGTAGATACACAGTACAGAACTGCAGGGAGATGGAAAGAATGCTAAGAGGGAAACCCTCAATCAGTGGACAGTCTTCAAAGTGATAAGATATGCCTGTTAAAGTTTGCAATACAAAATAATATATAATTTGGTGTCAAATGAGAGAGATTAATAAAATATGAAGTTAGATTGATGCTTTAGGCTATTTCTGAACAGAGTTACCACCCATTTTCAGTTTGGTAATCATCCTTATAGAAATTGGCTGCATCAGTTCCCTGGCTGTGGAAATCAAATGCACAAGATATTGTTTACTAAACGAATGACCAGTTTACTAATTTATATTGGGGAATAACCCTGTGTCCAAAAAATTTTTAGTGATTACTTTAGGCATTGGCAATCAAGGAACCCACGAAAAACTGAGAAAACTATAATCATAAAGTTACTAGGTAAATTTAAAATTATTCCTAAATTCATTAAGTTACTAAGTCCTACTATGTGCAAAGACCCATGTTAGGATCCATGAGAAATAGAAACATACAAGGTGATGAAGACCTCGTATTAAAATATATAAGCAGAGTCTAAACCCAATGTAATGACTTACAGTGTTTTGCTGAATATTTTACATGAATCATATACTAGAACCTGGAGAATCCCTGTTGCTCTATTATGAAGTGGATTTGCTTGATGGGGACGAAATTTAATAATTCTGTCCTGAATATCAACATGAGTAAACATGCACAGTTGTCTAGACTTCGCAACCACATGAATAGGAATAAGAAAGAATCCAGAGAAGATTCTTAGATTTTGTCCTAGGTCCTGAAAGTAAATTTGTTTGTTTGTTTGTTTGTTTGTTTGTTTGTTTGTTTGTTTGTTTGTTTTAAATGGGGAAGGAAAGGAAAACTAAAGAAAAGTTATTTCTATTCCTAATCTGACTCTCTGACTTTCATGGTTCTATCAAATAAGCACACAGAATGATAAGCAGTTTTTAAAATATTCATATGTACCGTGCACAGAAGGATTCAGCATCTAAAAATTAGGACTTGGAACAGTATGGCTCTAAACTGAAGTGTCAAGACAGACCTGGCTTCTGCCCTCGTGCCTTTACAGGTGATAGTGTGACATTAGAGTAAAAATCTAGGAGGATTTGAAAATTCATGACAACAGTTTGGGGAAAATACATCAGAAGTTTTAGTGGAATGCATTCAGAAGTAAGTCCCAGTTAAACTCTGAGAGTGACAGTATCTTTGGAAAGAGATAAAAACGAGGGCCTAGGGACTAAAATTTAAGTAAAGCCTTCAATGAGGGAACCATGAAAAGGTGAGGAGCCAGTCTTGGGAATGGAAATCATGTCTATGATGCGTCAAGGCCACACGCACAGACAGTGGCCTGTGTGACCAGGACATTTCAAAACAGGAAGATTGAGAGAGAATATTGAAAGGTTCTAAGGCAAAAGGTTTGGACGAGAGCCTTCCTACTTGATTAGGGGGGAGAGGTATCTTCTGCCTGTGGACTCGAGGACCAGTGGGTGACAATGAGACATGGAATATGGGAAGTAGGGGGGCATCGTGTGTACAGCTTGTTACGCGAAGCCAAAAGTGAAAGGAAGGTGACAGCTTAGCAAGTGGAATAGTGGTGAGAGGTTTAAAAATAACGAGTGGACAAATAGTTAGTTTTTCTTGGCTGTGTCTGGAGTACTGATCAAGATTTTTATCTCATAAATATTGACTCTCGGATTCCTCTTTGGTGGCACTAAATAAAAATATATTGCTATTTTTATTACTACGTTATTGTTACTTTTTTGTAAATCATACAACGTCACTTGAAAAGGACACTTCATGCAAACTGATAACTCAGAAATAAAGATTAATTGACTCAGAGATTGTGGTCTGTGTATCTAGTTTATCTTGATGACCAAATTATGTTGTCTCAGGAAATTTCTCTTGATCCGTTAATGTAATCAACTTTGATGCCTAGGGTAGTATCTGTAAGAGTAAGAATTGTTTCCTAAATTAATAGGTTCTTGAAAATAAAAGCAAATTTGTATATCCCATTAGAAATTTAATTTACATACAGTATGAAATGAGAACTGATTTCTTATTTCCCCTCCTTATTCTTTTGGGATTCTTGAAACACCTACGTAAGTGTATATGGCTGCAACGCAAAAGTTCTGGATAACTGCCTACTTTCATCCATAGCTGGCATTTTTTTTGTATTTTTTCTTTTTCTTCATCTTACGATTTCATCTAAAGAAAGCGTCCTTAGCTACTAATTCACATACACACACACACACACACACACACACACGTGCACATGCATACACACCTTTTAACAAAGAGGTTGTAGCCTTCCAATTCAGATTACCTGAGTGACCCACAGAAGTGGAAAGAGTCAGTTAAATACTTTGGGGGAATCGGAGTCAGATTGAGCCCCACCAGGGAGAGGGGTCAGTTGAACTGAAATTAGGAAGTAGAGAAAATAATTGAAATGGAAGAACTCTAGTCCATTAATCTGGAGGTTCCTTGTATAACCAATGAGCTTTAATATCCAATTTAATGAAAGATGCTTATTTCACTTTCCAGAGCAGAAAAATTAATTGGTAGCTATAATTTAAGTTTGGTCTCCTTTCTAATTGAAAGAATGTCTAAAGGGAGGGAGGGAAAAAAAAGAAAAACATTTTCATTCTACTCATTTTCATTTTTTAATTTCTTTTTTTCAGAAAAGTTTTATTACAAGTATTGACATTTTCATTTCAATTGGATATTTAATTTGTTACACACTGTCTGTAAGTAGGGAAAAAAAAAAAAAACCTTTAACGACAGCAAACAGTTTAATGAGCTTGCAGTCTACTCTCTGGATTTGTAAGGTGTGAGGATTAAATTTGTCCGGGAAGGATTTAGCATATGACAATGTTTCGGAAAACGCATTTTAAGGCAGATAGTGTGATTGTATGTATTTTATCTTTTCGCTAGAAATTAATTTTATGAGTGCCTCCTCACAACCTACTGTGGCATTTTTTTGAAGGATGTCATGAACAGCTGGCCAAGCCCTGAGGCTGTATCGAGTTACTGATGCTGACACTTCGGAGGCATGTTTCTTTTTCACCTTGATTACTCAGGTCTCTGGTCTGCCTAATTTAAAAATATATGTGTGTATATAAATGTATACACACACACACATATATTTGCAAACCACAAAAAGTCTTATATGCTAGTGAACATACAGAAATATTTCACACCATTTTTTTTAATGCTGCTCTTTTCTCACTCTACTGCATAATTCTAAAATCAAGACAAAATCCCTCCGAGTGCCTGCATAGAAGTGCCACCAGAAGAAAGAGGCCCATAGGAGTATGGCCTATTTAAAACATCTGAAAATAACTTGAGAGGAGACCCTCCTACTTTTTCCTCTGACAAAGAGACACCGACAGCACAGGAGAGCTGTTCGCTGTTTGACTCTCAGTTTCTGTCCCGGTGTACGGACATAGGGTGCTAGAATGATGTGTCCATCGACAGTGATTGCTTCTGTGAGGCGTAGCCAAGTCTGTCTGCATGGGGGCAGTGTGCGGAAAGCCAGTGTCGTTGGTCTGCGGAGCCCCTAGATTTGGAAATGAGTTAATCATCTTCTAAAGAAAGCCAGCATGCCTTTGCATATCTTAACACACATAGGTGCACATGGGTGCTTATGGAACTCGAGAAGGTTGCCTCCGTGGCTCTGAGAATATGGTTTTGCCTACACAACTGAAATGACTCCCTGTCCAACAGTTAAGGAATCGCTGTGTGACTGTTTCAACCTTCGTGTGTTGCACGGTGGATGATTTAGTTTGCCGAAATTAACAAGGCCTTAAACACGTTAGATGGTGTGGTTAATGGTTAGGTCTGAGGAAATGTACAGAATAAATATCATTCTGTGTGGCCATGTGCTGCAAGACCAGCATCAGCATACACACAAGACATGGTGCTTAGCATGGGGCCTAGTTTCCAGTAGGCGTGTAATAAGTGGTAAGAGAACGAAGGAGTATATAAATGATGCATGTGAAACTCAGTGTGTCGTGGTGGAGAAAAATGTGGGCACCCAAAGGAAACTACCTATGTTTGCATTACTGTCCTGCCACTTACTGCCTGTGTGACTTTGGGCCAGTTACCTACTTTCTGTGGTTCGGTGCCATGTACCTCAGTGGACGGAATAATAGTACCTACCTTGTAGGTTTATAGTGAGGCTTAACGACTTTATACATGTAAAGATATTATAATCATGCCTGGCACATAGTTACTGCTGAATAAGTGTTAACTGCTTTTATTAACATTATAGGAGTGAATACATAGAATATTCTTAGGCTTGAAAGTGAATTTTTTTTTTTTTTGAGAATCACAAGTTTTAAACTGTTGTAGTTATTTGTTAAAATGGTCTCCAACATTTGATCAGTGTTTTATAGTTGGCAGAACTCTTTTCACATATATGTTTTTAAAACGTAATACACCATCTTATTCAAGCCTTTTGAGATGGGCAGGAGAGATGTTCAGACTTTGGAGATGATTACTTTAAAGTTACTTACCAGAAGAGGTGACCTGTGAGAATCAGTCATGAGTGACACGGGGGCCATGAGAGGCCCCCCTGGGCTCAAGCCAGGAGCAGAGGAGTCTATCCCGTATTCATCCAGCATGGGCAGTGATGGTGTTCAGGTGGTGCTTAATAAAAGCTCATTGTTTCCCTTTGCCTTGTCTGAGGTATTCCCATCCCATCATCAGATTAAGGCACTGAGACGCAATGATAAGTTTAATTGTTTTTGATGTGCATTTGGGGTGTTCCCAAACTGAGCCAGATGAAGGAGTCCTAAACACTTTCCTTTTCTCAGTGTGAAAATGGATCTAACAAATTCTTCGGCCCAGCTGAGTGGCGTTCCCACTCAGCATTACACTTGGAGCTGCTCAGAGAATCATGTCTCCAGGCCCTGTTTCCACCCACTATCCTTTGGCTTCAGCCAAGCTGATGCTTCTGATTCACTGTATTTGGGGAAATTTTCTGCTGTGAAAGCACCCTGAAAATTCTCAAATTAGGTGATTTCAAATCATAATTGAAATAAAAAACTATTTTTCTTTTATTAAAATTCTAAAATAATAGGCATAGATATTTTCTTTTGTTCTACTCTTTTTTAAAAAATATTTTATTTATTTATTTATTTGACAGAGAGAGGGAGCACAAGCAGGGGGAGCAGCAGGCAGAGGGAGAGGGAGAAGCAGGCTCCTCGCTTAACAGGGAGCCTGATGCAGGGCTCGATCCCAGGACCCTGGGATCATGACCTGAGCCGAAGGCAGACGCTTAACCGACTGAGTCACCCAGGCACCTCTTGTTCTACTCTTACAACTATTTAAATTGATGTTGCTTATAGAAAGTTTTGAGGTTCAGATGAGCCAACAATTAAACTATGCCAGAAAAGTCATAGGATTTAGTCTATGGGCAAAAGACATAGACTTCTGTACAATGTTTTACACACTTCGGTATAAAGTTTTTGCTCTGAGGAGAGTTAGCGCCTGGTAAAAGACTTTTTAAGTGTTTTATGTATGCAGAATGTATGTATTTTCCTAATAGATTACAAGTACTCCATGGCCAAGAATGGTATTTTGTAATTATCTCTCATCTTATGAAACAGAGCACCATATTTAATACATATCAGCTATTCAATAAACAGATGATAGAATCACATATCCGTAACTTAAACTTCTGTGCCTTTCATAACCCCAAATGTCTCCAGGATTTGTGGAGGCTGAGAATATTCAGATAACTAAATTGCCCACTTTTATTCTTTTAGATAGATGGCATCAATTTCTACTGCCTCACCAAAAAATTGTGTAGGCCAGGGATAGAACTTTCCTTATAAATTTTACAACCAGCTCCAGAGAGGCCAGGGGAAGATCATTACCTTCACAGCACTGTTGATCTTCTCCGTGGCTTTTGTAGTGATTCAAACAATGTGACAGTAGCTATCCCCCAAGGAAAAGTTTAATAGAGTTAAAGAAATATGAACCTACAAATAGACATACTAACTCTGCATAAAATCCGTGTCTTACATGTTCAGGAATTCTCTTTTTGTAGGCCTTTTAATTTCTCATAACATATGTGTTTCCCTTCTAAATTTACTAATGCTAATTTTGTTAGCTATAGAAGATGTTAAGTGGTTTAAAAACACTAATAAGTTGAGCTCATTACTTGTTTCTCTGGAAAAAAAAATTTTCTTCATCATTTTTCTGTAGTATCTGTGAAACTTTCCACTTTTCCCAAACAATTATGACTACGTATTTTATCCTGGGAACCAATTAGGCATTCTAAATTGTTTTTTCTAGTTAATTTCTCTAGATCAGCTTTTTACACAGGTGATGTGCTTATAATACTTCATCTAGATGTACCTGTAACTTTTTCAGTCCAGATAGTTATAAGCAAAAGTCAGCCCTGGAATGAAGGACATGTACCAGAGTACCTGTTTCATAGTAATAAGTGAAATCATTTGTTCTCCGCCGGGTCCTTTCTACAGTTTTAATTCTCCAGTATTTACTGATGGAAGAACAGTTTAGTGTCTTCAAGGTGAGAATTTTTGTATGAGGTAACTGAAATAAATCTTAAAAAAATGCTGAGCAAAAACATACCTAAATATCGTATTGAAGTTAGATTTAATTTCAAACTGCTTTTAAGGACCCCTTTTACTTATTCTCTTGGTGGTCTTTCAAAAGCCAGGTGTCTGGGATTGTCTCCAGCCTGCTCTAAAAGCACCCCAGGCTTTGGATTAATACACGAGGGCCGCCTTTTATTTAGCAATGCTATTTACATAATGCCTGTTCATTTAAACTCGCTTGGAATGTATGGCCAAGATGAACCCAAACCACAGTGGGTCAGCAGGGCGTGCTCTTGTTTTTTCATTGAATTAATTTTAAAATATCCCTCCGACCCACAGCTAGAACGAAAGAACAGTAATGCAGAGGCATTTCTTCATTCAAATGCTGTATCCAAACGTCAGAATAAATACGATATAATAACCATATGTAATAGAGTAGCAATTTTTACAAAATCAGTGTCTGCTATGAAACACGTCATTACTATGAGCTACAGCACGGTAATTTATACAACGGAACAACCAAATGTATCGCAAACCTCAAAGTACTCTCCGCTCTGAAATCATCACTTCCTTCTCGCAGAATACATTCACGTAATCCTCTGATTCAACTTGCGAGTTCAAAAAGCGTCTTTGTGCGTGTATGCGTATGTGTGAAATATGAAGTTTTTAAATGTGATCTCTGTCTTCTAAATACTGCTTCCTTTTAAAACACAGTACGTCACATGGAATATTATGGGATAAAATGCTTCTTCAATTTTAGGCTTTTACATGAGTTTTGAGGATGTTTGTGGCTTAGTCAGGAAACCTTAACCTCTGTCATTATTTCAGACCTCACATTCAGACCCACTTTTGTGTCCTTCCCCCAGAAGGTTAGATAGTCTCAGCTTTGTATTATGGGCAGGAAGCCACTTCACTAAATTACAGCTCGTTTTAAGTATTTACTTAAGTATTTGTGGGGCTGAGGTCCTTTAATGATTACAGTTGCACGCACACTAGAAATTGGGATAAAACCTGCTTTCAGGGTTAAAAAAAAAACAACGCTGAAGGATTTTCTACTTAAAATAATGTGAACTTTGAATTAAGAAAATGTGGCTTTGAAAAGTTTGTTTTCATTTGTAACATTTCAATGCTTGTTTTTCCTTGGTTTCTACCAAATGACTCGAACTTGAAAATGTTGAGATTTAGTTACATGTTTATGGAGGATGATAATCTCACCCATGCGTCTGCATTGCTTGCCTGTGTTTTTTCCCCAAGCATCGAGTTAATGTGATGTTTATCTGCTGTTACACTTCAGTTATCTTTTTGAAATCCTACTCTGACAACTTTCTTTAGCGTACATTTAGGCAGTGATTACGTCTCCTTGTCTTCCTTTATAGCATTTTCCTTTACAGCGTCTCCAGATGCTACATGGTGGAGAGAGCATTGTTTTAGACTTCTTTAAACTGAGTAAGTTTCATAAAATCATTGTATGTGAATAAACGTCCAGGCCTTTTTATCTCAATATGATGCAGTAGGCATGTCACATTTAAATTATTTTTTATTGTGTTCCTTGATAGCAATCATTTTTTTCCAGAAGTATTTTTATTAGGAACTTACACTCGTTAAGTCACACGCAATTTCACTTTCTTTCATTTTAATGAAATCTCATTGTTCTTCTTCATGAAACACATCAATTGTTTTATTTTATTTTATATTATTTTATTTCATTTCGTTTTCTTCTTGTTTCACGTATGGGCTATCATCTGGTCTCAGAAAACTTCTTGATGAATTTTTTAAAATTTATTAGAGATAACCTCAGTTTTTTATCTGCACAGATATGTGAATGAGCCAGCTTTGTGACATTGAAACAAATCAAAACCCAACAACCAAATAAAGCAACAGGCAATTAAGATTTTGAAAGAATCAAACAACTTTCTCAGGAGTTGCAATCAAGTATTCTGTATACATAAACTAATCAGGACTATTTCATTTCTTCCTTTTTGATTTCCCTTGAACCTTGAACCAAACAATAAGGAATAATAGAAAACCAAAGCCCTGCTATGGCTCACTAGACTAACACCCTTAAAAGGCATTTGGCTGTGACTGGGTATGAATGAGAATGTTCCCCAAATCTTCTGCTGAAAGATGGGGCCTCCTGTGGGAGTCTTTAATTGTTTTCCTCTTTTTTCTCTGCAGGAGCCACAGAGTTCAGCTTCTTAGCAAAACCAGTATTAGTGGGGAGATCAAAACCAAACCTCTAATGTGGTCAGTATTTGACCACCTTTTTCTAAAGTTAATCAAACCTGTTAGGGAAAAAAGTAAAGTAGCAGAATGTAATATTCTGGAAGGAAATTCCAGAATATAATATAAAATTCCAATAGTGTGACCCTGTGGTGGGTGCTTACTTAAAAATAATTAACGGATTTTCAGCAGAGCCAATCGGTCAGTTCAGTTAAATGGACCCCTTCATTTATGTGTAGATCCTCTTTATAAATTTAAGGCAACCGTTTACAATATGTGTATCAGATTGTGTCAGATTAATTGGGTTCAACATTGCTTTATTTTCATATCACCTTTGACAAGTGTAAAAAGATAGTATAATGCATAATCAATCACCAATATTATTTCATTTAACATAAATCAGTTGTAAATGCCCCATTATGATTTTGGCCGATGTTTTTGCTTGGCTGTTTGATTGTTTTAATTTGGTTGTAAAAAAAAAAAAATGAGGGATTTAACTAGGTAGCATGTGCTTTGGCTTTAGAAGGTAAATCAGTGGTCTCATGTCTGTGTGCTTGGATATAAAGTTATCTGACTGATTTAAGGAGATCCTAGCATACATGTATAAAACCCAGTTTCTTCTTTTGAAGAATTATTCTTGATGAAAAATATTGTGTTGTACCATTGGGTATTTGTACTGTCCTAGTTCAGCAATGAGAAAGGATACAAAAGTTTTGGACTTGATTCTGACAAAGGGCCTTTTTTTTTTATGATATCATTTGAAGGACAACCCCTTCCTTTAAGAACCACTTGTATTATTCTGTGATGCCTAAATTATCCCAATAGAATTTCATTCCTATTTTGTGTGAACGAACTACCGCTTATTAAAATGTTAATATCTCCTGGTCACTTATATCTAATATCTTCTGATCACTTATTTCTAAGCTTTGAACTGTTAAATATTGAATTTTGTCCTGCGTGAAGGAGAGAATAAGTTCAGGGTGATAAAGCACAGAAAACACGAAGGCAAGGATTTCTTGGAGTCCGTGTAGAAGTTCCAGGAGGTAGAATAAGGGGACCAAAGGGGAAAAAGGGACCATCACTAATAATAAGATTGCCCTAATAGGAAATTTTGTTGTGGCAAGTCCCTGGCGTAGGAACAGTGCATTCCTAGACTGACGGGATTATTTTTCCGATTATGTGTATCTCTTGGTGATTTAGTTCTTCTAAATGGCAAACAGTATGAGCTTGGCTGGTACGGCCGACTAACGCAGTGATGGTCAGGAGCGCGATTCTGAACTTAGACCCTCCGGGTGGGTTCCGAGCCCAGCTGCATTATTAACCGTTGTGTGTTCTTTTTTTTTTTTTTTATAATGATTTTTTATTATATTATGTTAGTCACCATACAGTACGTCCCCGGTTTTCGATGTAAGGCTCGTTGTGTGTTCTTAGGCAGGGAACATCTCTGAGCTCGGTCCCACCTCTGTAAAATGCTTACCTGCTAGATTGTCGGAAGGGTGAAGTGAGACTGTATGTGTAAAAAGACCCTACAAGGTACACGGTTAGTTATTTTAAATCTGACTCTTCAGATTATCCGAATGTTGCGAACAAACAGGCAGTATAACGTAAACCCAACATATTGCTAATGTGTTATGAGGAGCTAAGGAAGACCTAAGACAGACCCTTCTTCACCCTCGCATACATGTTTCTTTTTAATGGAATTATTTTATTTTATTTATTTTTTTAAATTATGTTAGTCGCCATACAGTACATCAGTAGGTTTTCGTTATAATTAGGAAAAACGAAAGACTGAACTCCAAAGACAAATAAACGTGATCCAGAATGGGATAACTTAAAACTACGTATGTTGTGATTCGTTACACGAAAATATTAGATTTCATCATACCTTCATGGACGAACTTGCTGTTTGGTGTCAGACTTCTGGAAGCTTCCCACCAGAGGTTAGCACATTTAGTTAACTTCATCTGACTTTGTGGCAGCCCTTTTAGTGACTCCCAGGCAAACCGGGATTCATTGAAGAGACACCCTCTATATTCTGCAATTTGACCAATTATAATCTTCTGAATATTCTCTTTCAGTATTTTTCAACTGAGTATCACGATTAACATTTTCGAGGGGTTAAATGACTAGCTGAAAGTAAGAAAAAGAGAAATCAGTGGTGCGATCACATTTCTAAACCCGACATGTTTAACATAAACCCAACTAGAAGCAATTTACCTCATAATGTGTGACTTATTGTTTTCTCCGAAATGTTTTCACTTCAGGAGACTAAAAAAGAAATAATAGTAATCACTATAGGAAATGCCAAAGAGCTGTGGAATTTGAATTAAATGTTTGGTTGTTTTGTTTTTGTAATCTATAGAAAAATAAGACTAGATGAATAAAAACATGTTTATAGAATTGACTCTTTCTTCCCATGAGGGGGAATATCCATCAGTCTGATGAGAATATTAGATGGAACTTGAACAGTTCACTTATATTAACAACTGAAATAGTGTGGAGTTGCAGAAAATTAAGGGTGAAATCGGTTTTCAAAGATTAGAGCTGCATTTTAGAGGAAACCAGAATTTCCTGAGAAATAATCAAAAGCTACCTTCATCACCAGAGAACCCACTAGGAGAGGTTGCATTGTTTTTAACCAGTTCGTTATTTAACGGATTCAGTGCTTTTGTGCTCAGGAAGGATGGAGATAGAGGTCCTTGTCTATATTTCTTGCTTGAGGAAAGGACCTTGATTATAATTCATTAATATGCAGTTACGGAACCAAGGACTACTTTGATAGAAATAATTTCTACTCCCATGAACTCAGGGGAAGTCTCCAAGAATGATAAGAAATGGATTGGGGAAGGATAATTTCCTTTCCTTCTTTTCTAGTTATTTCAGCTGAAGTTTAACATACTGAGAGACCAGATAACATATGTCCATTTTTTATCAGCATTTTCATTTCTACCCTGTCCTGAACCATGTGCATATTTACAGAATTGTCCTGAGTAGAAGCATGGCAAGATTGTGGGTTTTTTTTTTTTTTTAAAGCAGCAAACCTTATCTAGATCATAATCTATTACTACAACATGCATTTATTTTAAATATTTGTTTCTATTTTTTTATTCATGTGGTCTAGTGCAGTTGATCTTTTGTGCAGAATAAATAATAAACATCTAAGTATCCCCCAGCAGCTGAGTTTATAGTAAAGTTGAAAATATATTCTATATTAAAACTAAAAATGTAGTTTGCTACATTTATATTAAAAAAACCAATAGTTATAAGTTTTCATCTTGATACAGAGTGGTAGTTCTGCCTATTTTATTATTCCAAAATAAATGTTTTATAAATTTTGTAAAATGCTGACCAGCGGTTTGATTCCTCAACTTCAAAAAGTTCAATATTGTAAGAAATGGTTTGAAATTACAAGAGTGCTTTAGGTTAGACAAGCAGAATATTTTTGTACAACAAAGATTTTTAAACAGGCGGTACTAGAAGGTTATTACAAGCGCATTCCCAGTAGATCCCCAGGTTTTTAAGACTGAAATTTCTGGGATAGAAGTTAATCAAATCCTTTTATTGAGTATGCAAATCACTCTACTGGGCCTCTGGGGACTTCCATGGGATGTTTCTTTCCTTAAAGAGTTTACAATTGGATATAGAAACAAGATAAGATCATAGGAAAGCACCAAAAATCTCTAAAAATGTCCATTACCTCAAAGATGTAAGCACTTTAAAAAACATAACTGATGACACTGAAAATAGCATTACGACAATAAAGGGATGTATGGTTGAATATATTTTAGAAAAGGAGTTGACTTCTTATGGCTTTAATGCAGATTTTTAGTGTCTGAAAGATTAAAGTGTGTTTGGAGGTTTAAACAAACCTTTTCAAAGTAAACAGAGCCTTTCTATTTCTATTATTTGTCATTATATTACCCGGTATTCTCTGTCTTATTTTGGAGGAAGGATAGATTGCACTTCCTGACTAATCCTCACAGAGAAGAAATGATATGGTCTTGGCGAATGGAAAGACTAGTCTCTTTTCTTTCTTGATTTAAAATTAAGCGTGTTATAGTCATGTGGAAACCGTGTATTCCATTCAGACTTTTGGAAGGACAGAAGCTGTCAAAAGAAGGATGGCAAATATGGCTTGGGGTATCTTCCATCACTTTGGGGTTTTTTTTGTTTTTGTTTTTTGTCTTTTGTATTTTTAAGTAGGCTCCTCGCCCAGCACAGAGCCCAACGCAGTGCTCGAACTCACAACCGTGAGATCAAGACCTGGCCTGAGGTCAAGAGTCGAACACTCAACCGACTGAGCCACCCAGGCTCCCCGTATCTTCTATCAGTTTCAATGTCATTTAATTTACTCTTTTTTGTATCTACCTGGTCATCGACGCAAAATAACCTATTGTCTCACTTCCACGAACTTCACTGCCATCTCTGGCTTCTGATCAGCAGCTGAACCAAGTTTTACGTTGATCACACCGTCGCATAAACAGAGAGTTCTTTTCAAACACTTCGCACTGTTGGAACAGAAACTGTTTTACATATTTTTTTACAATGATCTGTTATTTAGACTATATCGGGAACCTGATCGAAGGCAGGGTGAGTCACACCGAATCTTTGGCTTTTCTGAATTTGAGGTCAGCATCTGGGTAAAGAAATGAAAGAGGAAAAAACAAAACAAAACAACTTTCATTCTTACCTAGACAGCAAAGGCCTTTTAGCCATTACTACCCTGTTCGTCTTTTCTGGGTAGTCTCACCAGACAGAGAGCTCATCAGTTACAATTCCATCATTCCTCTTTCTAACAGCCCTTCAAGCCTTGTGCTCTTCAAAGTAGCGCAGCGCGGTACAGAGCACTGTATGCGTTTGGTCCCACCACTCAGAGCAAGAAGCTGAAACAGAATGATGCCAACTGACTTTAAGGCAATTTCCTTCCCTCTGTGGAAATTTCTGCTTCTCATATTGAATCGATTCACTGAGTGAAACTTGACCTCTTGTTACAGTGCATACACTTTGCAATGTGCTCAAGTAATTCAAAACGAAATACCAGTTGTATAGAGAAAGACAAACCCTGACTATAGTGTGTCCAGCTTATTTTGAAAATGAAAATGCCTTCAAAATCTGCTTTTCTGTTAAGAGAGCTACATTTACCGTGCATTAGAATTTTCTGCTCATTGTAAGATAATTAAAGTAATGGAGTCTAGCCTGAACTATAATTGTAAAAAAGCTGAACATTGTTAAGCTTCCTTTATATATGGGAGCTGAGATGGGAAAATGATGCAATTAATTCAAAGAAAAGAAAAACTTTCTTTGTTAAATGGTGGTTTTGACCTCAAGTATTATGATGATCAAATTTCCTGTGTGTGTGTGTGTGTGTGTGTGTGTGGACAGTTCATAGGAGATGTAACACTCATATTAACTTTTTATCGGTATCTGTTAAAAGGTAGGCAAAGTTGGTAGATGTAAGTGTACAAGAGATAATATTTTGATAAAATTGATATAGTATCACTTTAAAATATGTACATTGTTTAGATTATTCCTTCTGCAAAATTTGCCTGTTTCAAACGATAACTTCTAATATTTATTGATCAATTCCGTTGAATTTATGCTGCAGGAAAATAGGCTTATGTTTTTAATAATAGAAGATTACTTGCTTGTTTTTAATAACAAATTACTTACTTCACTGGAACTTGTTACATTGATTCCACATTGCTTATGTAAGTAAAGCTAAACCACACTTACATGCACAGAATGAATGGACCTCAAAGCAGCCAATGTATTGACCTCTTGATCAGTACCGATCACTACATTTGTGTTAACTGAGTGCCAGTTTATGCCGGGGAGATTTTTTTGAGTTCTGTTTCTATGAGCTTAAATAGCTTGGGTAGGAAATATAGTAATGTATCTCATAAATATTATATATATTTATATAGAATTTTTCCCTGTTGAATAATTTGTGTTAGGCATCTCGTTTCTCCAGATTTTCTAATATCCAGGCAGTTGGTGTGAGGGTGGAGGTAGGAGGTATTGGCAAAGATAGCACTGCTTCAGATCTTTAATAAAATTAATTAGTTGAGTTTTATGCCTTGCCTTTTTTTTAATAGTGAAGCAATTGCAGTATAAAAAAGAGCAGTTGTTTGACTATATTATTTAATTAAACAGACTTTCCTCCCTTATTCTTTAAAAAGAAAAGCAGTTATTCAAAGCATAAAAAGAAAAAAGAGATTAAAAGTAATGGTCTGTAACCTTTGCAAAGTACATGAGGAAACCTCATTAATTCTGGATATTTAAAGTATAATCTAAAATCTAAAAGAAATATGAGAAAATACAAGAACAGAAATCTTTTGAAAAAAACGACATTCTAAATTCATTCTAGGTTTTTTTTTAACGCTTTAATGAATGATTATAAACAAAAGCAAAGCTATTATAAGAAGTCATATAGTACATTTATTAGTAGCAGATGCTTCCCTGTAGGACCAAGTCTGTGAAGCTGTTAATATCTAAAAATGGTTACATTTCTGTTTCTGAACACCGTGTCCCTCTTTGAAGAGCAGAAGACTTAAATATTTCTAGCGGATCATAATTATTTGTCAACTCTCCTCAAATGAAGAGCAAGACCTAAATGGGGAAGTACCCTCCTTAGAAACATTTTTTTTACCTTCCGTGCCTTTATTTATTTATTTATCTATTAATTAATTTACTTATTTATTTTGAAGAGTAGAGCTCAGAAATGGGCTTGCTCATTTTATGAAGGCACTGCTATGATAGCAGAAGCCATAAAAGGAAAGAATTCTTTGGTTGAACAGAAATTAATTAGGAAAAAATGAGGAAAGAAAAGAAAGCTCTTAAGTCAGTGGCTTAAAAAACCGTTCTAACAGCTGTAATATGAGAGAACATACTAACACATTTTTTAATATAATTATATGAAAAAGACATTTTTATATTTCCCTCTTCTAGCATAAAAAGAGTTTTTTGTCAAGCAGTAACAATTTATTCCTTATGGAAACTGCTGTATTATTGTCTGATGGCCATTTTAGATCCATAAAACGAAATGGATTAAAGAAAATTAAACAGTATTTTTAAGTGTCTACAGCTTGTGGCATGTTAACAACAACCTATGCGAAACAGTACCAAAAATTAAGCTTGTGTTTCCAAGGCTCTTTGGTACTGTAATATAATACTTAAATGTTTAACTCTGAAAGTTTGTTTTAAAATATAATTGTAAAAGCCTCGATAACTTAGGCGAGGTGAAATGAGATACAACCAAATGTAAGCATGTATTATATGCATGTTGTATGTCGTGCATAATATATGTGTGTGTAAAAATATATATTTTTCATTCTGCCTCACATGATTTGTTATAGGTATTTTAAAACTTAGATAAATAAGATGAAGGGCTTTTTGAGAGTCAGGAAAACTTCATTCTAACTCAGAATTTGTCACTAAATGTATGCTCTTAGCTAAGTTGATTAAACTCACTGGGCCTCAGTTTCCATTTTTGTAGATGAGAGGATTGAAAATCTCAGGATACCTCCAGATTTTTATTAGTATTCAGGTCATCTTCCAACATTAAGTTAAAAGCCCAGAAATGGCTCCGTATCTCTCAGGACACTTAATGCCCTAGTAAAATCTTGTGCTTGTCCCCCAGAGGTGCGTAACTTACTCTAGGTGGGTATCACTTACATGTTGCAAAGAATGGCGGGGGGTAGATATTTTGAATTGGATTGACTATGACTTTCTGAGCTGCTGTGCTTTTGCATATAATTAAAAGAGCGATTAAAAAGTGAAAGTGTCGAGAAATAAAGGGTAATGACTCAACAGTATCAAATGGTCAGGGTGTCAAAACTCTAAATAATTGCAAAGAAGAAAGCACGATATGGTACATGAGTCCTCTAATAATTAGGGCTCCCTGGGTCAAGCCAGCAGTCTTTTCCGAAGTACCCGGTCCTGCTGAGTCTTCTAGATGTGCAATGACTATTTGCTGATTGACTCACGCCCATTTTGCTTGTCATGTGTCCATATGTCATGTCCATGTGAAACTTGAACTTAATTGCCAATCACTCAGCAGCTTTTTAAAAACTGGATACAGTAATAAAGGATTATGTTCCATATTTATATGGTAAAGCATATCTAAGGAAAAGCTGTAAGACTTTGTGAGAATGAAAGTCAAATTGAGAATCTTAATATGAAAAAATCAAAATATTGAAACTGATACAGTTCTGTTATGTATGTTTGAAACCCACCAGAATTTATTGTGAGGTATCACTATTGTTCGTCTTCTTTTTCACATGCTAGAGTGTAACAGGTGACTTTGATGCGTGATTCTTGGTGGCCCTCCTTTTCCTTATGCTGGAAGACTGTAAGTCCAGCTTGGTGAGGTTTTTCTGGGTTAAGTAGGTATGATCGTTCACATGTCATTCGTGCATCAGAGCTTTACATTTTGTCTCCTACAACAAAAAAAGTTGTATTTCTTTAATAATTTTTTTATTATGTTAGTCACCATATAGTACATCCCTAGTTTTTGATGCAATGTTCCATGATTCATCACTTGCGTATAACACCCAGTGCACCACCTTACTACCCTATCCCAGCCTATCCCATTCCCCCACCCCCCTCCCCTCTGAAGCCCTCAGTTTGTTTCCCAGAGTCCATAGTCTCTCATGGTTCATTCCCCCTTCTCTTTACCCCCCCTTCTTCTTCCCTTTCTTCTCCTACCGATCTTCCTACTTCTTATGTTCCATAAATGAGTGAAACCATATGATAATTGTTCTTCTCTGCTTGACTTATTTCACTTAGCATTATCTCCTCCAGTCCCGTCCATGTTGCAGCAAATGTTGAGAAATCATTCTTTTTGATGGCTGAGTAGTATTCCATTCTATATATGGACCACATCTTCTTAATCCAGTCATCTGTTGAAGGGCATCTCGGCTCCTTCCATGATTTAGCTATTGTGGACAATGCTGCTGTGAACATTGGGGTGCATATGGCCTTTCTCTTCACTACGTCTGTATCTTTGGGGTAAATACCCAGTAGTGCAATGGCTGGATCATAGGGTAGGTCAATTTTTACCTTTTTAAGGGATCTCCACGCTGTTTTCCAGAGTGGCTGTACCAACCTGCATTCCCACCAGCAATGTAGGAGGGATCCCCTTTCTCCACATCCTCTCCAGCAATTGTTTTTTCCTGCTTGTCAATTTTTGCCATTCTAACTGGCGTAAGGTGGTATCTCAGTGTGGTTTTGATTTGAATTTCCCTGATGGCTAGTGATTTTGAACATTTTTTCATGTGTCTGTTAGCCATTTGTATGTCTTCATTGGAAAAGTGTCTGTTCATATCTTCTGCCCATCAAAAAAAAGTTGTATGATGCATAGACTCCATAATGAGTGGGAGATTTTTAACTCGAGACACTACACCCATACTATTACAGCACAACCAGGTGTAGATTTTTTAGATGTATGTATATAAGAAAGTCACAAGTTGAGGGAGAAGATCCGCTAGAAAACCAGACCTGGGGACTTTGCAGCATGTGACCTGGAGATGAGAGGACCGATTTTGTGGGTGGCACAAAGTCTCAGGCTCACTCCAGACTCATTACTGAGGATTTTCTAGGCATAGGTCTGTGTAAACATGGTTTCGTTTCGCCCCCAACGCATCTCAGAAGCTGGTGCATTTGGTGGTCTGGAATACTTCCAAAAGGTCGTGGATGTCAGTTTTTGAAGCAGCGTCATTGGTCGTGCCTATAATTCAGTTGGAGTGCGCGCACGCGCATGTCGGTATGTGTGTGCTGGGTGTGCGCGCGCACGCCAGCCTGTGTCAGTGTGCTCCCGAAGCCGACACGTGGGCTGGCCCGCAAGGGGGCCTGACAACCGAGTGATGCTGAAGTCCTCTCCGTCCAGAATTCTGTCACCTACTCAGAGTCAGATTTATGAGCGGGGAAGGCGGGTATCTTACCTTCTCAAGTTCATTTTTGTGGGTTTTACCCTGGAGATGTTTTCTTTTTAAGGACTTTAATTATTCTTAGAAACTGTTTTGTGGTTTCCTTTAAAAAAAAAATCCCTAAAAATGACTAATGAGATGGGAAGATTAACGAATATTATACTTTGAATTCTGTATCACGTTTTTTAATTTTCTATAAATATATCATTGCATGCATATACACTTCTTACTAAAAATTGAGTGTAGTCGCAAATTTAAAGAAACTTATTATTCCCTCATTTGAGTCCTTAAGTTTTATTTCCCCTAAACATTAATTCTAGATGCCTAAAATAGGCGCAACAAATGCTTGTAAATTAATTTGCTCTAACAGTACAGACATTCTTATTTCTAGTATAGCTCTGGGTATATCAGTAACTCAGGTAAGCACAGAAAACAGCGTCAAAAATCAGCACACAAACATTTGAACGAATATTCACTGTTTCTTACATACACCTGACCTCTGAAAGCTTGCAGTAACACGGGAACACAAGTAAAATTCCTGGCCCTTCATTCAGTGGAGTTATAATTGGACGTCCTCTAAAACATGTCATTTCATGTGGTTTATTATGGTACAGTGCTGTAACAAGGTTCACGGGGCGGCTGGAGCCAATAATCCATTTGTAACTGTACTCTGATGACAATGAACAGACCAGTGGATATTTGAGAATTAAAGTTACCTGGAGGTGGCAAGTTTAAATGTCAGGACTGTTTCTAAGCTCAACCTTTTTTTCTTTTTTACCCCCCCGCATGCTATGACTTACCAAACAAAATTTTTTCATTGAAAAAAATTAAGGGTGATCATCAATGAAGTAACTGTGGGATAATTTACACTTTGCCTATCCAAATAAATATGTTGAGAATGGGCATTATTTGAGGTTCCAAAATTTTCATATCATATCGAAGAAAACGTTTCTTTTAGTTTCTCTTAGACTTCAGAATCAGACTTTATTTCATTTGCCTGACGTTGGCATAGATCTGAAAGGTAATATAGAATTCTGTCCCTGTTTATTGAGCACCTACTCTGTGCTGGACCCTATTCGGAAATCCGGATACCTCGTTCAACTATTTTAACCCTGTGTTATAAAAGCCAAGTTGATTTTTATTCAGAGCAGTGCCAGAAGGATTTTAGAAATAAACGTGTGGTGTTAAATTATTTTATGAAAGTTTTCATTTTGTGACTAGAGTATTATTGAACTTGGGTTATAAAGAAGATTTCAGCTCTCCTGAAATTTCACTGGTATAAGAAGAGCTTGAAATTCTTGGCATTCATTTGCATAAAAATTGAGTCCAAACTTTTCCAGGTAGTGTTCAAAGGCCTCTTTAATATGAATCTATCCTTGTTTCTTGCCCACTACCAACTCAGCCCTTGAGGTGCTCTGAGGCTTCCTTGACCCCTGACGACTGTGTACTCCCCATTCCTTTGCTTTTTCTCAAGCTCCTTCCCCAGCTGAGACTGCCCCTTGTCGTCATCTCCACTCAAGAGCATGCCTGTCATTACTGGACAGTCTCAATGGCTGCCTCCCTTCAGATGTCAGGACAGATCATCACATTGGGATTTATCCTTTCCCAGCACATGTTATATCTCATTGGCCAAACTTCATGCAGTTGGTTTTATCTAGAATTATTGAAACAAGTACTTGTTTATCCTTTTAGGATAGGTTTGGAAACCTAGACTATAGGAACAATTTCTGCTAGTTTACCTCGACATCGTGGTGACCAATAAATGCTTCACAATTTCAGTTGAAATCAATATGGATTTCCAGCCTCCTGTGCTGAACTGGAGCCTGAATACGCCTGCCACATGTCAGGGACTCTGCTATACGTCAAAGTTCCAAAGCCCTAAATCTACACTTGCATCCCTGACGGCTTACACTTGGAATTTCATGATGGTATGAGCCAATAAATCATTATGGTATTACATAATTATTTTAGAGAAAGGGTCAGCAAACTATGGCCCACAGGTCAAATCAGGCCCTCCACCTGTTGGGTACGGCCTCTGAGCTAAGGATCAGTTTTCATTTTTAAATAGATGAAAAGAAATTGTAGGAATGATCATATTTTGTGACATGGGAAAATCACACGAAATTCCAATTTTAGCGTTCGTGACTAGTTTTACTGGAACATAGCCACCTGAGTTAGTTTGCATCTTGTCCGTGGCTGCTTTGGTGTTCCAAGGGCAGAGCTGTAGCCCTGTAGACAGCCCTCGTGACCCACAAAGCCTAATTAACTCTCTGGCTTTTTACGTAGAGAAGTTTTTCCACCCCGTTTGAGAGTCCCTGAAAGACATTTTATTGGACTGTAAACCCTTTGAAGACAAGGGCCGTCCTTCTGTCTCCCGCTGCCCCCCTCGAAGGGAGGCTTTTTGGCACTTCCTTAAATATTTATTTATCGATCGGTTGGTTGACGTTTCCCGGAAGTCAAGTCAAAGCCCTGTGGAACAGCAGACAGGGCTATTTACTTCAAGAAGATTTGTGCCTTTCATTACCAACGGGCATACAGTGAAAGTCAGCAGAGACCCAAGTAATTTTTGGCCTGCAACATGTTGATTATTCTTTGGCTACTTTGGCTACTTTTCTGACATGTCATTCTTTCATGTTTTACAGAAAACACTAATTCTCACTTTGCAATGTGGTTTCCATTTATTCCCAAGGGGGTTTATGCATTAGTTTTTGATTAATGGAATGTGTTCTCCTCTCCCAAGATAAGTGTGGGGGATGCAACCTATCTAAATTGCATCTGGTGTGTGTATGAGGGCTCAGCAACTGCTTTGTGAGCTAAGCACAGTTAAGTCCACGGATTTACGTTAAAAAAAAAATAAGTAAATAAACAAAAAGGCCCTGGATCTTTCTTCTGTTTGCCAGCCGCCAAGCGTTCCTAAACTTTTCTCCGTCGCAACAAAAATAAAGACAGAATTCCTGTGAAATCTCGTTCTGTTCAGGCATATGGACGGAACAAGGAATTACTCACCTAATCCTCCTATCATGACCATGTTTTGTTTGCTTGCTCAACTTTAGCACTAGGGCTCCCGTCCTCCTTTCTTCGTGACATTAAGGTAAGCATTGTGTGTGCCCACGAGTGCACTGTTCTCTGTAAAGTACAGCATCACGGGCTTGGAATGTGAGGAACCTCGGAGACTGTTCTTAGAGAGTGTGTTTCATTGATAAACAAGGTTCTGAAAAATGAATGGGAAGAATATGTCAGCAGTATAAAAAAAAAAGGGTGCAACATTCATTAAAGTGTTTGTTAAATAATGTATTCAGACTGACTATGTTTCCCGGCCCCCTCTTTGCCCATTATATGTTCTAGTAAATTAAAGCTCGGAAACCTTTGTCAGAGTTATAATACTCAAACTGACATCTAATTCCCCCAGACAATAGGTACAAGTCTGCAAGCCTCTCTAATTCTTTCCAGTCTTTACATTTATTGATTCTTTTGTAGACCTGTTTCATTCAATCTGTTACAAACAGCACTGGTTAAAAGTGTGAAGTTTACCACATTTGACCGGAGGCATATGAAAAACAATAGCATCCTGGCTCACATTCTGTACATCCCAGGGGTATCGCTCTTAGTCTGAGCCACATTTTCACCTATAATTACTACATTAGATTTGAAGTGCCAGCTTGATTAAAAAGATTGACATGTTTATTTTTTGGCTGACCTATTTGGGTAGATGTGGGCTTGATTCATCTATTGTGTTGTGACCCCGTGTTACAAATATTTTATTAGTCGAGCAAGAATCCTGTTTTGTTTCGAAGTTGCCGTTTTGTCATAGATTTGAAATCCCCTTACTGTGATTATGCAAGAAATTGTGTGTGCAGGGATTCTCACTTATCTAGACATCACAAATAAATACATATTTTAGAATGCTTTTTTAGAGTTAAGCATTATTGAGATTGTTACCGAAACCTTTATAAATACTGCATAAAATGGCCTCCACTACTTGATGGCCCATGTTAAGCTTTCACAGAATTAACATAATATACTTTTTATTGTATGCCATTCCTCAGGATTAGGCCTTTTCTACACATCTGATATTGTAAAACATACTGTGTAAATAATTGATAATAAACAAACAAATTCTACTTTTGCCCTGGTGCACTTCACCAGTTGCAAGACTTTGAAGTTCTGTAAATAATTTATGGCACTTATTAGCGCAGGCAAATCAAACGGTATCCTTGATCCGAGAGGCTTTTTGTCCTCGTTGTTTCTGAGCAGAATTGTTAAGTGATCTTTCTGATTGGTACCTAAACTGAATGCTGCTGAAAATCACCGTGGCATGCTTGCTGATGGATACCGATGTATGTACTGTTGCCAGGCCATTGCTATTTCCCCTTCTGGAATTTGCGGAGTTACCAGAATGTATTTTGAAACTAGGACTTGCTCTATTTTTTGAGGAAGAGAAATGCCTTTCCCCGTGCTTTTAGTTTACCTAGGACTTCTTCCGTGGTGCGTGTGAAGAAGAGGATTTTGACTCAATGTGCATTCCTTGGCAAAGATACAAGCTTGCTGAAAAACATGGACCTAAATATCAAAAGACAGATTATATGATCTTTTTTAAACTCATAAAAGCTTAGGCAGCATGCCAACTAGCCAGACTAAATAATCCACAATTGCACAATAGTCTTGCTTGGGTGTGGAAAATGGAACCATGTGATAATGAGAAGTGAAGTTTCAGAAGTTAGGAAAGATTTATGACTGAGACATTTTTTCCTCCTCGTGGTCTTCTGTGTTATTTATAATTACATGAATCTTAACCAGAGGTTCCATTGATTTCATAATGAATTCAAATAAAGATTTTAGTTCCTGACTGACCTTTAAAGGTTAGGCTGGTTATGCCTTTTTTTTTTTTTCCTGAAAGTTTTCTGTTGTGAGGAAATTTATTTTTTGCCCTGGAAGTATTCATAATAGATGTGGTCACTTTAGACTGTGATGTCAGATGAAATAAAATGTAACTAATGCAATTACACATACACATGCCTACTCACACGCACTTACATATTCAGAAGGGCTTCTTTATAATAGAGTCATTCAAACAAGGCACATAGGAGAAATTTTGTTTCTTTTTGAACGGGGTCAGTATAAGATGAGCAATCTCTGATACATTACTTTTTATGGTACTTGCCACCTCTTAGAAGTGTTTGATTTACAAGGAAAACCCCATGAGACATGTCTTTTCCTACACCCTACCATGTCAGTGATAGCTCGGCAGGGCCCTGGTTGTCGGGGAGGGTCAGCTGGTCAACCTGTTCTTTTGGCGTGGATAAGAGAGGATATTTTAAAGCGCAATGCCACACTATAGCGTGGCTTTTAAAAAATATTTTTAAAACTCTTGAAATAACAGTATAAATGCAGGTTCACTACGTTTTGAATATTAATTACTAACTATAACCCTATATTAACGCGTCATTATGCTGTGTAAAGACATTTTAAAAGAAATGCAAATGCCAAAAAAATTAAAGATTTGTATTTGTTATAAGCATTAACTCACTTAACTTCGAACAGTAATTACTACTATTTGTGAAGAAAACCATGGTTCTCCTTTATATTCTCAGAAAAATCTCTAACCTTGAAAACCCACCCAAGGCCCTGGCTAGACCTCAACTCCTGCAAGCAGCTTGTAGCTTTGAAATCAATAACCCTTCTGGCAACTTCTTTTCAGGGCCAAGATTAACTGCCCTAGAAAGAGAGCTTATCTTAGATTGAACTCCAGAAAAGAGCTAACAATCCTGTTTGGGCTCTACTTCTCTGGTGTCTCTCAGCTTGGAGCCTCCTAAGATTTTTCCCTGAACAGCACTGCCAGAGAACAGTGCGTTCTTTCTCATGGCATCCCCTAGGAGGAGTGAATTTACTTGGGCTGTGGTAGGCATCACATCACTATTTCCCCAAGTCTCTCCTGCCTTGAGGCTCAAAGCCAAAGCGAAAGCTTTTTGCACAGAGTTGCTGAAGATCATCTACTTACTAGATGTAACATTCAGGGATGCCTGGGTGGCTCAGTCGGTTAAGCGTCTGCCTTTGGCTCGGGTCATGATCCTGGGGTCCCAGGATCGAGCCCTTCATCGGGCTCCTGCTCGTGGGGAGCCTGCTTCTCCCTCTGCCCCTTCCCCCTGTTCGCACACACACTCTCTCTCTCTCAAATAAATGGATAAAATCTTTAAAAAAAAATAAAATAAAATAGATGTAACATTCACATAGGTCAGGAAGAACTGAAGCATGTCCAGTTGCAGGACAAATTGATGGTGTGGCATCTGGAAAGTCATTGTGGGATTACCAATTCAGAGGATCAGTAATTGGCCAGATCTTATCTGGGAGGCAAGAAATAAACCAGATAGGAAGGACGAGCCTCTTCTTAGGGTATGAGCAAAGGACTAGGGTGGCAGGAGGTAAGCTGGTCCTTTGCACTAGGCTTCTCACCTTGTCTGTCTCTGTTTCACTGTGATCACACTATCTGGTATGGAACGCTCCATCAGGACTGGAGTCCTCAGGTGTACTGAAGTGACTAGGGCTGGAAAAAGAACAGACGGCTCATTCCTGCTTCTGCTAAAGATTTCTAGCACTTCCTTTTAGCTAAACTGTTACTTTCAAAGGATAATTCTGATCATTGAAGACTCTTTCATATATATCATTTCCTACACATTTCAAAGGAACATACCAGGAAGTTCTTACGACACTCATACCTTGTTAGTCTCACACCGCTGCACCAAAACAAGAAACCTTTAGAGCATCACTCCTTTCAAACCAAATATCATACTTGCCTTGGGCCTTTGTGCTTCCTCTTCTCTCGCTGTGAAATGCTAAGTATCAGTTCTGGTCGTCTGTACAGAGACAAAGGGACTCCCCCCACACCTGGCTCCCAAGAAGTCCGTCTTTACCGTCTTTACCTTTGGTCACAATTTTTCCATCCTCAGAAGCCTTCGTGCAATTAGCGTCAACACGTTACAAGTCAGCAACTGAAATTCCTTCGAGGTGTTTTCGGATTCTGCCTCCTGTTGCTTTCCTTGTGGATCTCTTTCCTATACAGATGGCGAGCCCTGTTTTTCTTATTTTTGTTTTCGACAAAATCTTTAGCTGAGTTGCATTGAAGGAGGCTAGAAGAATGAATTTATGTAGGCTGTGGTAGGCAGCACATCACTATTCCCCCAAGTCTCTCCTGCCTTGAGGCTCAGAGCCTAAGTAACTTCTCTAGCAGTGGGTCAAAGACTATGTCACATGACCCTCTCCAGCCAGGAGAGGCTGGAATTGGGAACAGTCAACTGTGTTCTGGGAGTTACACTCCCCATTCAACAAGAGCAGTTCTGCTTTCTACCCCCTAAGAGTTCACTTCAACCCAGAGGATATTATCAAGAGGATAAAGAAGAGTCTCCCAACCACTGCTTTAATTATGTAATAAATACTCGAGAAATAATTATCCCGACATGGTATGGCATCGGGAAATAGTAAGTTGCAGCTCAGATATCCCTCTAAAAAGTTATAAAGGGCCCTCAGTGGGTACAAAGGTAAAAGTATCTTTTGCATATACATGGTTGAAATAGTGCCAATAACCTAATTTAATTATTTCATCTAATGTATTTAGAGCAGCTACATACTTGCATATAATCTGGGGTGGCCTTTCAGTGGGGGTTCGAGGCTTCTCAGAAGTACAGTGCTGGCTTGGTAAAGCTGTTCTGTTTGGCAAAGAAATAAAGAACCAGCGAGAGGCCCAGAGTACATTCCTGATCCCAGAATGTTTCCCCTATCCCACCATACGTTCTACAGATCAGAGACTTATTGGCTCTAATAAATTCCCAAAAGGACTTCCTGTAGAGATGGCTTATCTGCTTATCAGTCACGTACACCTTAGTGTGTGTTACTTTAATCAGGTGATCAGATTACTTTTACTGAGGGAAGAGGTGCACTGTTGGAGGGCAAGGTGAGGGGAGGCCGTATGTGAGGTCAAGGTGGTGAGAAGGAAGGGCATCCAGGTGGAGTGCCAAAGCCGGCCAGGTCAGCAGGGGGGCTCTGGGTTAGCTCTAAGACTCAACTAGCCCTTTCGGGTGTTGGTGGGAACTGTGAGGGAATGTTGCTGACAGCCTGCCACTTTGGTGAGCAGGGAAAGACAAATAGCATGAAATTTAAATGGCTTGTGGCCGTGGGTGACAGACATGAATGAAGCCAGCAAGCAGCATCAACGGCTGTGGGGATGGGTGTGAGCGACAGAGGCAGGCAGGTGTCAGCGGTGCAGAGCAGGACGGAGGAGGTTTTCAGGCTCATTCGGGGCCAGGCTGCATAGACACAGAAGACCCAACCATGAAGGACAGAGAAAAAGAAAGAAAAGGAGTCCTGATAAGAATGTGATTTGAGAGATGTTTGAACCGTGGTCTGAGGTATAATGTAAAGGTACCAGGGGAAGTGGAAAGAGCGAGACTGAGGGGAAGAGGGGAATCTAATCCAGCAGGAAGAAACCAGAGTCCTATCACAACCTCAAAAAGTTCCAGACAGGTACAGGAAGATGATGAGCCCTTGCCTTTTCTGTGTTTATCTCGTTCTGAAAACTCTATGAGAAAGTGCATGTTACTAACATTTACGTGAAAAATGTAAGCGTAGTTTCGGTAGTGTTGGGACGCAGTGGAGAAAGCTAGCCTGTAGAAACGTCGCGGTAAACCGCAGAAGTGCCAGTGTGGTTGATGATGGTGGTCGATCAGGTGTGGAGGAAGAAGACTGCACATTTCATTATTCAGTAACCCAGAAGCAAAAATCATTGATGGTTAGTGAAGAAAATTACATTTGCATAGACAAAGCTTTAAATGAGTTGAAACTTGGTGGAAAACTATGTGCGTTAGTGTTTCCGTTTGTTTTATTGGAAAAAATAATGGCTCAGCATCCAAGTTTACTATGGGTGTGAGAATCTAGGTACAAACCTCAAATCACTGGCTGTGTAGAACTAGTGTACTTGTGTGTGTACGTATGTAATATAAACATAGATGGCTTTTATAGAACATCATTACATAGTTTAAGGTATACTTTGCCTCCATTTTTCCCAGGACGTAATTAGATATTTAGTTTATGAAACTATTATATTAAACAGACAAAGATGTCAAAGGAAGAGCTATACAAGGTCTAGAAAGGGTGCATGTGGGACAAAGCAATGTATGAAAATATCAACATTTCCTGCATGATCATGCAAAAAGGATCAGGTCAAATAGTCCTTTTTTTTTTTTTTTTGCTAGAGATAATAGTACAGAAATAGAAACTTTAAGTATTAGCAATAGTCTTATTGAGCCCAATTCATCTTTAAAACTTGTTCCACTAACTCAGAATCAAACACTGAGGATAAAAGATTTAAAATAAAAGAAAATATATCCAATTCACACTTCAGGAAAATGAAAATACTACAGACCAAGAGAACATTCTTACTGAGCTTTTTTTCAATGCTCTCATTTTAACCAGCTGGAATTATTTTTAAAGTACATCCAATTCAACCTTTTAAAATGACAGATTTGCCTTTTAATGGGAAATATGTATTTCATCAGAAAGATGGAGCACAGTGTCCTTGGCTAAGTTCTTCTCTACAGAAGGATGCTCTTTTTTTGTACTCTAAGCCTCTCCTATAAGGAAGAACACATACCATAGAAAATTTGCTCCTGGCATGGTAGATTAGAAGAATACAGACAGACTAATAGAGAAAAATTTAAAATGTGCACGGTTTCTTCCAGTATCCTGGATTCCGTTTGTAATGTTAATTGTTATGTAATGAGCAGTCCCTACAAACAGAACCAGCCAAGGAGAAGCATAACCTTAGAAACTAGAGTTCCTTATAATTAAAGAAGAGACACCCGCAACTTTAAACAGCCAAAGAGTACGTTGGCAGAAGTATCTCTCAAGTTCCTCTTAAATCTATATTCACTACAACTTTTCTTTTGGAGTAAAAAAGCATCTCTGGTTTCTAAGGAAAAACAAACAGTTAGCTGATAACAATGAAGCTGGATTAAGCTATCTCGGTGTTTATGTTAGGAAAACTGACACATCTTCAATTAAGATTGACATTCCTGAGACACAGGCATGACCGATGCCGTTTGACAGAGCAGCGTCTGTGAGCGGAGGGTAAATATTCCACGACTGTGTACAAGAGAGGGGGCTGAGGTCAGCCAGAGCTGCTTATCCAAATTAGGGCGTCGGGGCAGGGGTGCTTTAGAGCTGAAATGTGGGGCCAACTGGGGACGAAAGGATGGGGACGAAAGGATGGGTGCAGAAGATCCAGGAGTGAGGGCAGCGGCTGGTCAACGTTAGCAGCAGGAGAGTGGTCTGAAATCACTCCCAAGGAAGGGGCTGGCAGTCTGGAGGGGGAGCCGTGTTGCCACCGGAAGCACTCCCCTCTGTGGGAAACAAGTGTACAATGTATCTCTCTGTAGAGCTCTTTTATAAAAAATGGATTTATCTCAGAAGCCACTGCCTGTGAATTACAAAATGTGGAATCGGGTCCATCCGTATGAGGCATGCCGTCTTACCAACGTAAGCACTAAAATTGAGTGAAAGCACCCGAGGATGTTTTAGGAAATTGAAAAATAACTCTACATTTGAAGACATTTGGTGGAAATTTGGTGTGTCTACAGTCTCCAAAACTTGTTTCCAGTCTCAGAAAATGAATTGTCCCTCCACTTACGCTGTGTAAACAGAAACACTTGGTTTTGTGGGGAACGTTCATTCATTTGTTCCTTCATCCATTCATTCATCAAAAGAAACAATTATCTGTGTCTCACGTGCTAGGTTACAAGTGAAATCAGACCCTGAGCTGATTGCCGCTGAAGGATCCAGCTGAATTTGAAAGCGCTGTTTGGCAGAAACTTGGGTATCTGGCAAGGGGTTTGCAAAGGGGAAACTAACAATTTTTTAAAGCAGTTGGAAGTTCCTGGCGAACTTTGAATGCACAACTAAGGCGTGCGAACTGTCCTTTTTTTTAACCTAGGTATCCAGTTCTGCCTTCTTCGCTGTGGCCCTGGGCTCTGCTTGGGCATGGGACATGGGAGCTGAAGGACAGAGGGAATGCTCGTGGGCAATCCCACAGGCAGGCAGAAAGGCAGGAAGTATAGGGGGCAGATCCAGATTCGTCTTATAGCCCAGGCACGCACGTAGAGCCTGGGCTATGAGATGAAACATCAAGAAGGTTTGAAGAAGAAGAGGGTGGATCGGGAAACCTGCATGACTTTCCTAAGCCTTGGGAGGTAGTGGTGTCATTATTAAAACAGGTCCAGATATAATGTATGGTCCCTTCTCCTCCCCTCCGCCTAACCATTAGCAACATAACTCACACCCCTGACTCCAAGGCGACAGGCAGGTTTGGCTAAGTGTGGTTAATGTTTAGGGCATTGTAAAGAAAGAGATGGAGTATTGGCTTCCTTCACACACATCCCCTCCCAACCTTGCAAATTGGTAGAAGGGAAGGTAGTGGAAGGAAATCTCCCAAAGAACACAGGGCAAATGCCTCATGGTTTACGGAGCTCTGAGAGCTGCCGTAAGGTCTTCAATAAATGACAAAGGCAGTTGGGAGACTTGTGCTACTATTTCTGGGGCCAAGAGTTTAAGCCAACAGACTTGGCTTTGAGCAGAGGTTGCTCTTCAGAGCCCGCATCCCCCAGCTTTCCTATGCCTCAGAACTCACTACCCCCCCAGCCTGAGAGCGCAGGCTTCGGTGGCTGCATTGGGGGGATTTGCCACAGTTCCTGCGTTGGTGGAATGTCTTTGGCAGGTGGCCTCTCGCCACGGGCACAGCCTCCTAGCCCCTCCGGAAGGACATCTGCTGCTAAATTTCGCCATTGCCCGGGCATATGGCCTTAGGCCTCCCTCCCGAATATGGTGGAAGCCCAAAAGACCTCCTGAGGTCATGAAAAGTTTTAGAGCAGGGGAATGGCAGAAAAAACGAGCAGTGTTTCAAGAAAATTAATTTCATCCAAGGTGCAAAATAGATTCAAGGAGGGAGGAAGTTCAGAGGCTGTTGCTATCAAGGTTAAACACTAATGAAGCCTCATCGCGCTGATAGAAATGGATAGAGGGCAGCGATATTGAAAGAGCGAAATCAAGTGGACTCAGTAATTAGTTGGCTGTGGGGGACAAAAGAAAGAAAAGAGTCAAAGAGTCTGGTGAGGTTTTGAGCCTCACTATGATGACAAAAAATAAGGAATACAGAGACAGCTGGACATAGAGTGGGAATAGAAAGGGTTCAGTCTGATGCAGATTTCAGAGAGTGTTATTCTAATGCTAAGTGCTGGGGTGTTCTCTTTAGGCTCACATAAGAGTTAAAATGTTTTCAGAATGTTTATGAGCCTTATTTTAAGTGTGAATGGGTACAACAAGTTGAAAACCTGTGAAAACAGTTACTCCAAACTGATTCATACTCGGCTTATTTTATTTTGCTTTATGTTTTTTGGAAAGAGTGGTGATTCAGAATGAGTCCATCTTGAAAATACACTTGAAATAAATATATGATCACGTCTGAGTTTCCTTGCAGGGTTTGGTTAGACACTGTGCACACATCTGTGTCTTAATTCACCATTTCTTTTTGACTCGGCTTCTCTCAATCATTGTGTCGCAATCTGTTCTGCTTGATGACTCAATGTAATCAACACATTACCGTCTTTCCATCCATTCATTGACTTTCCTGGCCATTATTTTAATAAGAGACACATTAAACGGCCCTTGCAGATTCCCAAAACGTCTTCCTGCAAGGCTTATATTGAAGTCAAGAGTTAAATTCACTTTCGTGGAAAATAATACTTAAATGCAAATTAGAAAGAATTCTACCAAAAAAAAAAAAAAAGGCAAAACTCTCTGTTCAATTAAAATTACAGCTTTACTCTTTCTTCATCCAAATATATATGTTTGTATTAAATGACCTGGTGAGAGATTTCTCTAAGAAACAAATTCGCATAAGATATTCATGAAAATTGAGTCCATATTGTTCCCCATTTCCGAGCAAGCTTTGTGACTCTCCAGTCTCAGCCGGGCATCGTCTGACTCCTAGTCCCGTAGGATTCACACTCTCGTTTGTTCTCTTTAGCTCCTCTGAATTTGAGAAAAACAAAAACAAAAAAGAAAAACAAAACAAAAAAACCCCACAAGAAACAAAAACATCTACAGTAAAATACAGTTTGCAGACAATTCTGTAATGCTTATTGGGTAACTGAATTCTGGCTTAAGCTGGGACTCTGAGCGCTCACATTAAATGTAAAATCTCCTATAGCTTTTCTGCTCCCACCCTCTCCAACCATATACATTTCACAACTGCTCCTTCCTTTGTGGAATACTGCTGACCCAACTTAAACAGTTCACATAGGCTAAATGGTTCTTTACATTCGATTAATAAATCACTGAAGCCACTAACCTCAGCTGTTTGCATGATCACTTACAGAAACGTGGGGCCCTCCCTCTTCCGGATCACCTCTCATGTGTGCATCTGGCGGGCCCCCGCTCTGTGCGGCTGATCCCAGGGCCCTGGTACCCTGCTCCGAATTCGCTGGGACTATCTCTCCTTCGGGCCCCCCAGATGCAGCAGAGCATTTCTAGGACTGATTTACACCCAGCCTTTCCCCTCATGGGTGTTCCCCTGGGCCACCCCAAATCACCATACTACATCTGGCAACCTAACTCATTCTAAAGCTTCACTTACGTTCATTGTGCCCTTGACGCGTTGTTTTCATGTAGACGTGCCATGAACAGTTTTATTTATTTGTTATTTATTTATTTGCAAATTCTTGTCACATTTGACTGCTCTCGTGCCCCATGTAAATTTTCCCCTGGGAGCTCAGGGGAGACCTCACGGAGTAGATATGAATGCCCTCAACTTTCATCAGGCTCGGAAGCCCCCTTCACACCCTCGTGCAAGTTAACATACATTAGGTAGAATATTACCAAGTTAAACAAACTGACAATTAATACTGAGAAGTCATGCTTCACGTCCGAAATGTGGGTTGCCTTGGGTTTATTCTTCCCTGAGGCTGGCCAAAAGACCCAAAGCAACTCATCGATGTGGATAATTCACTGAAGGAAGGAATACATAAAATGAAAAAAAAAAAAAAGGGCCAAACTAACGTGGGATGTCATAAAAATGGTTGCTTGAATTTTTCGCACATTTCAAATGTCCACATTCGTGTTTAAAAACATTACCTCAGAAAATAGAACGCGATTTAATTGTAGTCTAACATGATGGGATGATTACCCCAGCTCCTCAGAACACATTTCCCGGGCTCCTATCGCCCACAACTTTCCTGTGAGAAAAAGCGAGAAGGCTGTTCATTTGTGATTTGAGAAGATGTCTCCCTTTTCCAATGTTCAAGCCTTGAGTTCTGGACACTGCAGAGTGATTCCTTTATGAATGCCTAACCCCTGTTCCTAACCTCTCTTATTCATTGAGAATTCGGCCAGCATTCCTTATGATGGAGCTATTTCCCCTATGTATCATAGACTTGGCTTCATTCATTCAGCAAATATTTGTTGAGAACCTTTCATGTTCTGAACTGGCCGCATGTCAGTTACTAATGCTCAAAAACCTTGTGATTTCTGCTCTTTTCTTCCTTTCCTGGAAGCCAGTTCCAGATTCTTTTGTTCTTTCAGCTTATTTGGTCAAGGAGTACAAAATTAGCAGGAGTTCCTGAGTATTCATTTGGAGAACTTATTTCTAGAAAGTGAATTTGGCTTATCTGCCTAAGTTCCCTCGACCTTGAAATTCTCCATCTCCTTCTCTTTTCCTTTTAAATTCGTAAAACTCGTCTTTCCTATTATGATGTCTAAGTCTCCAGCATGTTTTCTCATGTTATGCACTCAGCCTAAGTGTGAGACTCTCAGAAATTTGTTTGCTAAATCATCTGGCAAATGGTCTTGTTGATGTCTGCTGGGCTGCTCAGAGCCTACAGTTGTTAAGTACTTATTACGGGAATCCAGCCGGGCAAATTAAGAAAGCTACATGTTTGCTTGTTATTTGAGGGCTATTATGCTCTGCTTCTGAGGGGGCTCCATATTGGACCTTCCGACTTGAAAGGACTTGCTGTTCTTTAGTCAGAGGTTGCTCTGTGGAATCTGAATCTTTGACCTGGCAACAATAAAAATGATTATCTTCCAGGGGGAGAATGTCCTCTTGTTGCTTTTCATAGTTGAGCCTGCTGGAAAATGTAAAACACGTATTGAAGCAGCTCGAGGTTCACATGGTATGTCATATTTTATGACTAAGCTGGGAGCTTTTTATACTTACAAATTAAGTTATTTACTCCCTTTTTCTTAACCTAAGTGCTTTATATAAACAGTACTCCAGCATTTACGCTCCGGCTCAAGGTGAGCGTCACCCCCTCCCCCCCAGGCCACACAAAAAGATCCCTGGAGTGGTAGAGCTGTTATGTAAATTACAGGCGACGTTCCTGGTGGTTTTCTTGGAAGTGCCTATTGCAAACCGAAGCTGCCATGTAGGTAACTTACACAACGCATAGGGTGTGTTAAAAAATAAGGAAGAAGTTCTACTAGTCATTTGAGGAACCATTATTAAAGTAGATTTGGGATGTCTGAAAAATTTCGCAGTATGTTAAAGATTGGAAAAATGTGATCAGAGGTAATTTGAGTGTATTAACTGGGGGTCCCTAAATATGCTGCTTTTCTAGAAAAACAGGAATTTACTATTGTCCTCATTTTCACATTTCATCTTTTGTGTGATATTGTATTTTACCCAAAGCTTTGCCTTTGGCACCTCCTTTCTGTGTACGAGGCATCACAGCTGTGCCTCAAATCCCTCCCCAACAGTTTAAGTGGTTGCTCTTAAGTTATTTCTAAACGTTGCTCTGGTTAAAAATGCTGATGCCGCCATGATTTGCAAGAGAATACCCTTGTAGTGGGATATCAGTGTGTTTCCCCAAAGCAGCGCAGCCCGTCTCATGAGCTTTAAAAACTTAAGTGACGCAAAGGAAAGTTGGATTTTTCCCTGTCTACAGCAGGTCTTTTTTAATAATGCAGGCTGCTTAAGCACAGAGTTAATGTCTAATGTGCCTTTTTCTAGCAACAGACTTTGTACTTTATGAATGCTTTATGATGTTAAATATTTGTGAGAAGTAAAGGAACTTGTCTTTTCAAAATAAAAAGCATCGGATAATCTTGCAGCGATCACATTATTAAGAAGTCAGATGCCAAATCTGAGTGTACCTACCACATCATTTTCTGTGAATCTGCCCATTTATTCGCGTTCTGTAAATCTGCCTGTGGTTCTCTGGTCTCAAGAGTCAAGGTCACTTCTCATCCAGGCTCGAAGGCTGTTGGCTGTTTCTGAAAAGAGCCGAAGTATAAATATTTTTTTTTAAGATTTTATTCATTTATTTGACAGAGATAGAGACAGCCAGCGAGAGAGGGAACACAAGCTGGGGAAGTGGGAGAGGAAGAAGCAGGCTCATAGCGGAAGAGCCTGATGTGGGGCTCGATCCCATAACGCCGGGATCACGCCCTGAGCCGAAGGCAGACGCTTCACGACTGCGCCATCCAGGCGCCCCCGAAGTGTAAATATTTTAGGCTTTGTGAGTCAAGATGCCAAATCAAGGATAGTATGGAAGTACTAAACAAGAGAGAAAACAAAGTTCCACAAATATTTTTTTGACAAAATTCAAAATGTGGTAATAATAATAAAGTATGCTCTTTGTAATACAGGTCTACGATTGGGAAGAATGGGATCTTTTGAGGGGGATTTAACATTTTGCTTTGGAGTTCAAAGTTAGTATTCTCTAACATCAAAACTATTGCAATGCCTGGCTGTAAAAACCGTTCTTATCTCGAGGGCCATACAAAAGTAGGTAGCGAGCTGGATTTGACCCCAAGACTAGTCTGTTGACCCCTCTAGGAGGTGGTTTTTCTTAAAATGCAGTCTTGGGACCATCTGGTGACCCATCACTGAATTGGTTTACTAAACATGCCGGTCCCTGGGCCTCCCTGCATATTCTCAAGCACCTCTGAGTTTGCCTTTCCTTGTTGTTCTTGCAAGCTTGGTTTAGTTGGCAAAGCATATCCCCTATTTTTAGGAAATCCAGCTTGCACTTCCCATAGACATTTTTCCTTCAGCCTTCAGATCGGCTCAGCTCGCAGTGCCCCTCCTTAAAAAAAAAACCAGTATCGTTAATACACAGTGTTATACTCATTTCAGATGTACAGTATAGTGATTTAGTAATTCTGTACATCACTCAGTGCTCATCATGATAAATGTCCTCTTAATCCCCATCATCTATTTCACACACACCCCCGCCTGTCCGCTGGTAACCATCAGTTTGTTCTCTATAGTTAAGAATCTGTTTTTTGGTCTGTCTCTTTTTTTCTTTGTCTGTTTGCTTTGTTTCTTAAATTCCACACATGAGTGTAATCCTATGGTATTTGTCTTTCTCTGAATGACTTATTTCACTTAGCATTATACTCTAGATCCATACATGTTGTTGCAAATGGGAAGATTTCATTATTTTTTATGACTGAATAATATTCCATTGTGTATATATGCCAATTCTTCTTTATTCATCTATCGATAGACACTTGGGCTGCTTCCCTAATTTGGCTATTGTGAATAATGCTACAATAAACATAGGGGTGGATGTATCTTTTCAAATTAGTGTTTTTGTATCCTTTGGGTAAATACCCAGTAATAGAATTACTGGATCATATGGTAGTTCTAATTTTACTTTCTTGAGGAACCTCCATACTGTTCTCCACTGTGGCTGCACCAATTTGCATTTCCACCAACAGTGCACAAGGCTTCCTTATTCTCCACATCCTCACCAACACCTGTTGTTTCTTGTGTTTTTTATTTTAGCCATTCTCACAGGTATGAGGTGATAGCTCATTGTAGTTTCGATTTATATTTCCCTGATGATTAATGATGTTGAGCCTCTTTTCATGTGTCTGTTGGCCATCTGGATGTCTTCTTTGCAGAAATGTTCATGTCTTCTGCTCATTTTAATTGGTTTTTTTTTTTTTTTTTTTTTTGGTGTTGAGTTGTATAAGTTCTTTTATATTTTGGATACACTAACGCTTTATGAGATATGTCATTTGCAAATATCTTCTCCCATTCATTAGGTTGTCTTTTAGTTTTGTTGATTGTTTCCTTTGCTGTGCAGAACCTTTTTATTTTAATATAGTCCCAATAGTTTATTTTTACTTCTGTTTCCCTTGCCCCAGGAGACATATCTAGAAAAATATTGCTACGGCAGCTTCCCCCTTTTAAAAAACAAACATGATTTTGACCCTACTGCACTCCAGCTACCTTCCCGTTACCCCCATTCAAAGCTAGACACTGCACATGTGCTTTCCATGCTCATTGCCTCCACCACCAATAGGCTTTTCACATCCTTCTACAATATAGTTCTTGTTCTTACCATTCTATCAAAACTACACCCCAAATTTGCAAATCCTTAGTCTTTGTTGTCCCAAGCCTCTCCATGTCATTGGCACTGGATGCAAGCCCTCCCTCTGCCAATCATCTCCCCTCTGTTGATTCCTGTCATCAAGGAAGGTCCCTGAAAAAAATATTACCTGATCCTGTAGATGATTTCTTCAGACACTGTTAGTCATTTTGGAAATGCGTCTTACACCATTTGAAGGAAGTACTGACTGAGCTTAAGAGGATGGGAGATGAATAGGCCCTTGCGAAGAGCAAGAGTCCAGGGCTCTGAGACGTAGATGGAATCTGAAACATTTGAACATATGAACATATCTTCCCCTGCATGTCCTAATGTATATTAAGTACTCAAAAGAATGTGCGATCGCGGACCGGATCTCTATTTCTCAATTGATGAGAACTGGGTGAGTCAAGTCTCTCAGGGAGCAGGTGGGGCAAAGGAACTAATTCGTGTCTCAGTCTGTGACTTCTCCATGCTCTGGCTGCTCGAGGCACACAGAATGTGAGGTGGCTGCACGGCTGTCGTCCCCCAACACCCTAACCTGCCTCCTTCCCGTCCTCTGTCATAGATCCTTCTGCTTCCTTCAGGTCCCCCCGCCCCTGCTGCTCCAGCCCCAAAGTGCGGTGCTCCCCCACCCCTGTGTGCTGCACCTGCCCGCATCTCTCTTCTCGCTTCCCCCACCTGTGCAACCCCGCCTGCTCTTCTGCCTTCAGTTTTCGCTTGTAGGCTGACCGCCGCATCCACAACTTCAGCTCTGACCCCTCACTGGCAAAACATCTTATTTTCAGTGGTCTGAGAAGCAAAACACAAAACAAAACAAACAAAAACCTTTACTTGCATTCTGAGCAGTTACCTCCAATTCAATTTATCAAACCTGGAAAAAAAAAAAAAAGTCCCTTCAAAATACGCGTCTTCCCACCTCGCCCATTTTTTTCAGTTGCTCTCCTTTGATTTTTCATCTCAAAACCCGAAAACTTGGTAATTATTCTTCATTCTCCCCCCCATTCCATGTCTGGCATTCCAGTCCTTCAAGTATTTTATTTGGTTATTTTAATTATTTTGTATTTCTTACCTTATGTAATATTGCGATTATGTGTATTTCATATTTATGTGTACTGGGGGTCATCTAATTTCTGTGATGTCATGGGTTTGCGCACAATATTTAAAAGAAGTCTTGCTCCATTTTCTCCCTCTCTAATTTTATTCTATGTACTATCGTCATAGGAGTTGTCTAAAGCTCTTTGTTCATCAAGCTTAGTGCCTACTAACGCTTCTTGTTACCCAGTTGGTACCAGAGCCTCTGTTTCTAAAATGATTTCCCACTGAACCGCAAACTGCACTCATTATGCTTCCAAGAAGATCTTGCTCTTTCCCCCACCCCTACTCCACACTTACACCCATGCTTTCTCCTCATCTGGACACCTCCTGGCCATAGCTTATGGCTCTTAACAAAAAGAATGACCTGGCCAGGTAGAAAGGGGCAGCATTTTTGCATAGGGCATCTCGTCTGACTGTAACAGCTCAACTGTTTGTCCGCATGTGACCCCATGAGGGCCACCACTCGGGGTCTCTAAGCCATCCACTTCCTCGGTGACTTCCAGGAAGTGGGGTGACGTGTGGTGAGTCAGACAGGACCAACCAGGGTCAACACTGGCCTTCCACTATCATGGCCCCTCACTCTGTCTTCTGGATTTGTAATCCCATCCTCAGACAACATGCCATCAAAACTGGGTGATGGCAAAGGAGCAGTAGCCCACCTGAAGTTAGTTTCTCTGCCTGGGTTAAGGACACGAGCCAGGATTCTTTTAAAGGGTAGAGAAAATATTCATGAAACCACTTGAACCCATGAAGGAAAGATGTGGCTCCCATTTATAAGGAGTATAAGTATAGTCCATGCATTGTTTTTATACTTTTGTCTCTTTTTTTGGATAGAAATCAAAGATGGCATTTTGGGGGAGAACATTAATAAATTAGATTCGTATGAGCTTCTATGATTAATTATGCCATAATTAAATATTAACCACCACAGTATGTCTTATATTTATGCAGTGGCTCCCTTTTCTATTTGAAAATTGCTTAATTATATACAGGAATATATCTAAAATATAGGCTATATTCTGAAACTGAATTTGAAAAGAAATTGGATGTATCTATGAAAATAAACCCCCAGTGTTAACCACTTAAGACGTGGTAGATTATTCAGAAATTAAATCTACTGCCACCTATAAAAAAATCGTTATCAAATAATTCAGCCTATTAATTTTTTAAAAGATCCAGAATCCTTGCATCGAAAACGTGTACTAAAACTAATGTTTTTGGCATGCTGAAAACATTTAATATCCTCATGATGAGGCGAACACAGTATACACTCTTGAAGTGCTTTCTGATTTACCAAAGGAAATTCATTTTATTTCAAATACGTGTATTTGTTGTTTTGAATTCTGTGAAAGTTGGTTCTTTACATATGATGGGACTCTGCACAAATTCCTTCATCCTTGCAGGGCCTCAGTTTATCTACCTGTACGTTGAAGCTAGAAGAGTTACCGGAAGGTCGGTTGCTAGGATTAAATGGGTTATTGTATGTAAAGCATGCAAGCATGGGCCCTAGCACATATGAATCACAGCAAACGGCAGCTCTAACATGCTTATTCACCTAAAATGCACAGTTAACGGGGCGCCTGGGTGGCGCAGTCGTTAAGCGTCTGCCTTCGGCTCAGGGCGTGATCCCAGGGTTCTGGGATCGAGCCCCACATCAGGCTCCTCCGCTATGAGCCTGCTTCTTCCTCTCCCGCTCCCCCTGCTTGTGTTCCCTCTCTCGCTGGCTGTCTCTCTCTCTGTCAAATAAATAAATAAATAAAATCTTAAAAAAAAAAAATGCACAGTTAACTAAACCTCATCCACGTCTCTCCACTGCTATGAACAAATATGTATTTTCTTAATTCTCATGATTAGACTACTCTAAGGCATGGAAGGGGAGATACAAACGCACAGGGATTCCCTTGTCTCTTTCGTAACGTTTACAGAAGTTCTGCACATTTTTCAAGCGAAACCAGACTGATACTGAGCTGTGCCTGGCTCTCTGGGGGCATGCAGCGATGTGTCCCTTTGCAGTTTAAGTCCAGACTTGACCACCATGTGGCTCCCACAGGGCGTCCAGAGATAGACATCAGATATCAGGAGCATCGGGTGGCGAGTGGAACAAACAACATGAAGGAGATCAGGGCAGCCACAAATATTGCGGGGACAGCTAAGAACGTGCCCGGAGGCCCTGCAGGCGTCTGGGGGCCTCCTCTGCTCAAGTACCCAGGTCTCTGACTACTAATAAAAGGTCAGCCCTTGGAGGCTGTCAACTACTGTAAAAAAAAAAAAAAAAAAAACTTATGTCAAGTGCGCACTTTACATGTGGTTCACCCACTTAGCCAGCGGGTAGATGAAATAGATTGCTTACATAAAATGCTCAGAACTGCCTCCACAAAGCCTTCTCGTGCTGCTTGCTTCCCTGAAAGCTGCGCTTCCTAATCCTTTGATCCCCACACCGCTGAACTCTTTGAGAGTGTAACAGAAAGGACAGAGTTGAGATTTTTGTGTGACAAGTGGAAGAAAATCAATTTTGACGTCCCAGAGATAGAACCAGTGGTGCAAAAGATCATCAGTCACGAATAGCTGTTCTCTACCGTTGTCTTGAGTGACCAAAGATACCAAAGAGGCTCAACGCCACGTGGACAGTGGAGAGGCAATCATCTTTTTCTTTACTCAAAGAATAAAAGCAATGAAGTCTGATGTTGAGGCCACATCGTGAGGATCAGCGCCCTGTCCATTCTACTACCCCTTGTATTTTTGCTTGATGTCGCAGATTTGAAGCATACGAGCATTCCACGCGAGGATTTGCACACGGATCAGCAGTTAGAAACATGTGTCTGTAAGTTGAGTTGGATGACCATTTCCTATTTCAGGAAAACCAGATCTTCCCTGTAATTGGCAGTCCTATTATAAGTGGATATTCTGTTAAGCTTCTAAAGAACTTCTGAGAACTTATTAAGTAATTGAATAAAGCAGAGTGCATTTAGTCTTATAGTTGCCTCCTATTTGAGAATATCACATAACCTATGAGTCAGTTCAGATGTTATACATGAGTGATAAAACATGGGATAAAAAGCAATCCTGAAAAAAAATCGCACGGATTACCACGCCACCCACTAGTACCGTCCGTAGCAACGTACTCATCCTTTTTTAAATAATTATACTGTTAGAGATTGGGTTACAACTATTTTTATCCTCCGAATAAAGCTATTATCCCTGAAAAGGTATAAAGAAATTAAGATAGGCTTTCCATAATTCATAACAAACACGGTTGTTTTGAATGTGCTTAATTATTATCACGATTCAATTCAATACAATGGTGATTTATTGCCTTTTGAGAGCTGCTTGCGAATGTCTCATTAGGAAGAACTACCAGATGATCCAGCACAATCCATAGGAAGGCCTATTTAATGTCATCTCAGTAATAGGAACACTGCTTCTTAAACTCTATTTGCATGCCCCAAATTCCAAGCAACAAACAAACCCCACTACGATAATAGAATTTAAAAATTAGTCTGTATTTTTTGGCTATTGTCTAGCGATACGAAATGCAGCTTTTCTTAAATGAGAGGAAGCACTATGTGCAGTTTAGGTAGCTAGGATTTAAATCTACATGAAAATGGGAATGTATTAGGGAAGCATAATACATCACTTGTTGGAAACAAGAGAGATAATTCCAGTTTCTCGACCCCTAGTGTTTCTTAAATATGCACTTAGTTTGTGATCTTCAAGAAAGTGAAATAAACTTCACTGTAACACAGCCAGTAGATCGTGTTGGCCTGACATCTGATCTGTAGTTTAGCTGCGTCTTTTGTAAATTTGGAAAGTTGAATGGATATCATGACTTCAGACGTGAGGACTTAGTTACCTTCCCTTCTTGATCAAAAACATATTTAGTACTACCTTTGTGGATGCCCATAATTAACCTTCATTTCAGGAGCTTATATTTTATTTCTCTTTAATTTTTAGAAAACACCCCACATGAAGTAATTCTTCCTAAATTTTTATAAGGTTTAGTAGAAACGATGTAAATAGCCTACTGACATTTTGACAGATTTTGACGGCTGTGATATTGTTCACATAATCGTGTTTTATGACCAAAGGGCAGTCTTTCTTACAATTAAATTCATCTGTAGAGCTAGACTAGATGTTATCGGAACATAAAGAACACATTGTAGTTTTTCCTAATTTATCCACGTTCTTGGGACCGAAACAAATACGTTAATTTTCTATTATACCACCCTCTAACTAAATCACGGTACGCAAACGAAATTGCAGCTAGAGATAAGGAAAGTGTCTGCAAGACCCTAATCATTTGTCATGATTACAGGCATGAAACTCCGCAGTAAAAGAACACATCAGAACCTCCTGAAGAAATGCTCCCAGCTAGAGTGCATGTGGAGTGCAGAGCGCCAGCCCTGTCACCGGGGCAGCCGGGTTGTAAATGGTATTTTCAAGAGCTTTAATAGTGAACAAGGACAAGCAGTTAGTCTAGTTGACTCCTTAGAACAAATGTCATTAAAGGGAAAGTGTTGTGCAAGTGACTGACTCAATCTTTATTAATGAAAAAAAAAAAAAGAAAATATGATGCCTCCAGAATGAGGCAGTGATAGCTGAGTTGTGGCGAGTTCCCTCTTCACTGACTAAATGACCACTTCACTCTCTAGGTTTGAAAAAAGGAGGCACCGAGGTCAGATAGAGGTGTTCTGTTGTTCTGCTTTAAAAGGATGTTTTTCTCAATGTATATGACTTAAAAAGAAGAAGAGGAAAGAGTTGCCCAGCTTCCTAGAGCCAATCAAAACGTATTGAAAAGATCTTCACATATTCTTTTTTTTATAATAGTAGCAGTCCTGGACAGAATATTCGAATCATGATATGTGTAGATGGCAGGGTCATGGAAATGCATAGATGTTACGGGCCTGAGGCACAAAAGCGGCAACAGGCCTTTCCTTGAATTTGGGGGGAGAGTGTGGTCCACACTCAGGTTTTTGTGTTCATACCTTGAATGCGTCAACAGAGAAATCTTTGACTGCAAGGGATGCCGTACCACTTAACTTCTCTTCTGACTTGCAATCAGGTCTCAAATTCCATTGATCTCTAGCCTTTCTAAGATTAGGGCTCTACTGTCTCCAGGAATCTCCTATTAAAATCCACTTTTGCAAGTAATAAAACATTAATTGGAAATGAACATCTAATTGTGACCAAGGGAGGAAAGCCAGAGCTGGGGAAAAGGACGCTGCTCCATCCCCCTCCACCCCGTGGGTGGTCCCAGAGTCTCTAAAGGATTTCCTATTCTCTGCTGAAAATCCCTTTTTCTTCGTTTTTGCTTTTTTAATTTTTCCTAGTTGATTCCTCCAAAGGCTGGTGTACAACGTGCATGTAATCGTTACAAAACTATGGAAGTTCTGCTGTGTATCTGCCCTCGTATTTACCAACCAGAAATGATTGCCAGCACACGGGCCTCAAAACGGGTCGTTCCCAGCTAAGTCAGACTACATCCACAAAGGAGACAGAAATGTTCCTGATGCCAGACCCCCTGCCAGTTTCCTTTTGGGTTCAAATGACCGTGCATGCGTAATAAGTACCTAGCAGTTACTGGGTGAAACCACAGTTACCTTGGAAGTAGTGTGGTCTCATTCCGGCTCGTCCCATTCTCACCAGACCTTCCCACTGGTCCTTGAAGGCCCACTGCATCGGTCAACAAATTCATGGTCTGATGTGCTGCTGTCCTTGATCCCCGTGGCCAGTCTTGAAAAGCGTGAATCATCCCGGCATCAGTCGCATCTCCATCATCAATGGTACCCGAATAGGAAAAGTAAAGATTTTGTAGATATGGGCCTCATTCCCTTTGAAAGAAGGTGATCTACGTTGCTGGGAATGTTGTTGTAATGTGGGCAGTATTTACTGGAAGCTTTCTGAGAGTAGACCATATCTTTTTTAATTACCATTGAATTCCTAGCGCCTAGCATGTCCGGCATGGAGTTGGTGTTCAGTATGTTGAACTGAGTGCTGCTTCCTGGTAATAGCATTTAACCCCAGTTTTCAGACAATGTGGATGTATTTTGAATCCTATAAATGAATTCAGGTCTTTTCTAGAAAAAGGCTCGCATTCCGTTAAAGAACAACACTGACTGTCTTTCTAACCAAAGTGTTTATAGAATGAAAATGGGTGTGATTCAAACTGTTTCGTGGGTAAATACCAAAATCAATGTGTAAGTACATTTTTTTGTTTTACCATCATTTCTATTCATGACTTTTCAGCAAAGTGATTATCTGAATAGCACTGTCAGAGCAAAGATAGTGGCCTATGTGTGATTCGCTATGTCAGATCAGAGTATCCAAAGTACATATTAAATATGATTATGGTGTCTGAGTATTTTTAAAGAAAACTATTTAATGAACACTTGCCTGACTAGTACCTGTGATCAGAATAACTAACATTCATTGAGTGTTTACTGTGTGGCAGTAAACAGTACTTGTTCTAAACACGTTACACGTAGTAACGCTTTTATTTTTAAAGTATTTTTTGTTTTAATTCCAAGTAGGTAACATACAGTATAATATTAGTCTCAAGTGGAAAATTTTGTGATTCAACACTTCCATACAACATCCGGTGCTCCTCTCAAGAGCCCTCCTGAACCCCCATCACCTATTCTGCCCATCCCCCCACCCACTTCTCTATAGTTAAGAGTTTATTTCTTGGTTTACCTCTCTCTCTTTTACCCCTTTGCTCTTTTAATTTCTTTCTCTTTCCCCATTTGAGTGAACTCATATGGTATTTGTCTTTCTCTGACTGATTTCGCTTAGCATACCACTCTCTAGCTCCATCCATGTCCTTGCAGATGGCAAGATTTCATTCTTTTTGATGGCGGAAATTACTTCACACCTGTCAAAATGGCGAAAATCAAAAATACAAGCAACAACAAGTGTTGGCGAGGATGTGGAGTAAAAGGAACCCTCATGCACTGTTGGTGGGAATGCAGATTCATGCAGCCACTGTGGAAGACAGTATGAGGGGCCTCAAAAAGTTAAAAATAGAACTACCCTATAATCTAGTAGTCAAACTACTGAGTATTTACCCCCAAAATACAAATATACTAATTCGAAGGCATATGTACCCCTATGTTTATTACAGCATTATTTAGAATAACCAAACTATGGAAGCAGCCCAAGTGTCCATCAGCAGGTGAATGGATAAAGAAGATGTGGTTTATATATACTCTGTAGTAATGCTTTTAAACCTCAAAACTCTCCTGTGACCCAGGTGGCACCGTTATACCCATTTAAAGATGGAGAATCTTGGGGCGCCTGGGTGGCACAGCGGTTAAGCATCTGCCTTCAGCTCAGGGCATGATCCCGGCATTCTGGGATCGAGCCCCACATCAGGCTCCTCTGCTGTGAGCCTGCTTCTTCCTCTCCCACTCCCCCGGCTTGTGTTCCCTCTCTCTCTGGCTGTCTCTATCTCTGTCGAATAAATAAATAAAATCTTTAAAAAAAATAAAAATAAAAGAATAAAGATGGGGCATCTGAGGCACGGAGATATTAGATACGTTGCCCAACACTGCAGAGCCAAGCAAGGTAGAAGTGAGACTTGGGTCCTGATAGTCTGGCCTTATTTGAGTGCTTTTAAAACCTATTCACAGGGGCGCCTGGGTGGCTCAGTCGTTGGGCGTCTGCCTTCGGCTCAGGGCATGATCCCGGCGTTGTGGGATCGAGCCCCACGTCAGGCTCTTCTGCTGGAGGCCTGCTTCTTCCTCTCCCACTCCCCCTGCTTGTGTTCCCTCTCTCACTGGCTGTCTCTCTCTCTGTCGAATGAATAAATAAAATCTTTAAAAAAAATAAATAAATAAAACCTATTCACAATATGACTACTATTATTTTATGATACTATTTGGAATTTCCCTTTTAAATTATTCTTTGTATCTTTGGGACAGAAAAAAATGACTAATAAGTTTACAGGTATTAAAGCCCCATACAGAGAAAGGTATTTTGCCCAAGAAAAATAAAGATTTCAATGAAATATGGAAAGCATGTCAGTAAAGATAAAATTGTTTTCTTGGAATTCAGCCACAAATAAAGGACTTGGGTAAGACCGCCCGTATAACGATAATGAAAACCTAAGTAACAGGTAACATTTATTTAGTACTTTCTCCGTGGTAGATGATGTTGTAAGTGCTTTAGGTGCATTTTCTTATGTGTAATAAGTCCTATTTTTATGGACAACCAAGTTAGTTGCCCCGAGTCACATAGGTTATAAGCAGCACAGCAAGGTCCCCGGTCCCAATGTATCTGATTCCAGACTTAGGTTTTGAACAACCATTCTGTCCTGCCTCCAAGCGATGGTGAGAGAAGACAGCCTGGGGGTTTCATATCAGTAGAGCTATAGCTTGGGCACGTGGAAGAAAGGATGTTCGGTGTTCTGATGAACCTATTAATCCTTTAAAGATATTTTAACTGTAATTATGGCTACTCTTGCTCTTCCAGTGTTTGCAATAATTTGTAGCAGCTCACTGGGTGTTAGTCATTGTCCAAGGTCTTGCATTATCTCACTTAAATTGCCTGATGACCCTGACGAGTAGGTACCGTCAACCCTCTCTTACAAGCACAGGAATTGAGGCTTAGCGAGGTCATTCACTAAGTGACTTCAAAGCCCACAACCTTTACTGCTTCCTACTTAACGTTCTACCAAATTATGTTAAGCCATAGGAGAGCGCCATTTTGGTAGGTCAAAAAATGTTCAGTTATTGGCAATTTCATATTACACAACCTAATTAAGGAATGATAATTAACTTAACCCTTCCCTATATTTAACTGCTAAATACACTGAGGGAGCCCCTAATATATTTGCAAACAGAATGCATAAGAAGAAAAGAAGTCATGAAACTTTGGCAGTGCCAGCGCCTGGATTAGTGTGAAGGTGTACTGATATTAATTAAAAAAGGTGGTCAAAGATTATGTTAAAATTCATTTCATGCACACATATTTCCCATGCAGCACTGCATTTTTTGAAAACTATGACAATAGTTTCCTATGAATAGGAACTAAGTAATTGAAAATGAAGAAAAATAATTCATTTCTATTAGTTTGAATATTGTCCACAAATATATTTGCTTAAAATCGCATGAGTTAAAATCTGAAAGCTTCAAATACTGGCAGTAAAAATCCAATCTAAGAAAACACATATGAGTCTGCTTTTTTAAAATCCAATTTTAAAATATCCAAGTGATGGTTTAAAATAATTGTTTCAGTTTACATTGCAAACTCATGCAAACTGACATTTATCAAGTTTCGCTATTAGTCAGTCTAATGGTGAAGTCTGCTCACTCTCCTTGAAAAAAGCAAGCAAGCGAAAAAAATCTCTGATTTGGAAAATCATTTTTTAATTATTTGTCAAGAGTTTTTGTACTGTAGATGGAATCCTTAATATTTCTCTGTGTGTGATGGGTTTTCTATTATCTGGAAAATGTTTTGCAATATCTCAACTTCAAATTTGGCCATATTAAATGAAAACAGGTATGGCCTTCGGCCCTTAGGAGCGTCTTCCATTTGGGTGGCTTGTTAAAACTCTGCTTGAGGAAGAAGGGCGGTGACTGGTCTCAGCTCTCTAATGCGGAACATTGAGGGCCCTGACGGCTGAGGGCCCTGACGGCTGAGGGCCCTGACGGCTGAGGGCCCTGACGACTGAGGGTCCTGACGGCTGAGGGCCCTGACGGCTGAGGGTCCTGACGGCTGAGGGTCCTGACGGCTGGGCCCTTTCCTCACCCTTTTATTCTTCCTACACTCCCCTCTGGGGTTGTGCCGCGGGCTGCCCTTCCAAACAGTGTCCACATGTGGGAGGACAGGACTGGAACCAGTGTCCCCACAGATGGGTTGTAAACTGCTCTGGACAAGGTTCAAGCCGCCTGCTAGCCAGAGATCACTTGACAGGTAGAAATATTTACTTACAAATCGAGAGCTTAGGTAAAAATAGCAATTTTATGATTGAGCTACATGATCTTTTTATAATTACTTAATAGCTGGCAGATGGCAGGGTGTACATTTTATATGTTTACCAAGACGATAATTTTTCCCGTTTTGGGGTCCTCTTTAGTAACTGGTAATGAATAGGGTATGGTATAAAGTACTAATGTACGACTATGTGAAGGTCATCATAGGAAGAATATATTTTTCTTTTTATTCTTGACAAGTTATTATTCTATGTTATAAGTTGTTATGTAGAAGTTTGGGGTTCTAGCTTAAGAGACTGAGAAAGACCTCTACTGATTAGAAAAATGCCAGTGGATTTTATCCACCAGAACCATCACAATGGTAGTGTTTTAGAGTACTTTAGCTTCTCCATTTATGAATCTTCTAGCAGAGTTTTGTTTTACCGCTCCCCCCACTTAATCAAAAATAATGAAGATTTACGTATGTCAAGTTATTCAGAATTCTCGATGAAAGGCGTGATTGTTCTGTCTGTCCTTAAATACCTGAGCTCAAATGCAGTTACCCTGCTGCAGAAAAATGTTAACATTTTTAAACAGTTCTTGATTTCATTTGCACTGATTTTATCAAAATAGGGGGTGCGGGAGGGGGAAGAGGACACTGGGCCTTTGTTACACGCCCTAAACAAGCAGTGTTCCCTTTAAGAGCCCCCTGCTAAAAGTTAGCCACTTTAAGCTCAGAGAACCAGGTGGATAATACTAGATTATTTGATCTTTGTAAGAATTTGCCATGGCATTGATTTTTTAAAGACCAGAAACTTTATTGAAATTGAACTTGAGAAAAGTGGCCATGGCACTGTGTTGCTGTCCCCAAATGAAGAGATCATCTAAGGATTGATAAAAGGGTGACCCCAGCAAAGCTGGTTGTGGGCCACAGGGGAGAAGATTTTAGAATAAAAATACCAGGGCTAAAACTCACAAAGATGCCAGCGGCCTCACAGGTGAAACTACATTACATTGCTGTCTTTCAAACAAAGTCATATATAATTAATACCAGTTCGGCCACCTTTCAATGCTTACTCTGTATTCAGGGGTCATGATGCTGTATATAAGTTTAACATTTACGTAAATGTTGAATGAGAGAAAGACATCAAGAAATATTTTTAAATCTAAAATGTTCAGTCCTTTTTTTTCTTTATCCTGGCATTTGATGTCATATAGACTCAATCTACAAGTAAGACATTTTCAGCATATCATCAGTCTTCTGCACATATTGTATGCAAATGTCAACCCCGCTTTGAAAATACCTTTTGCATTTTAAGCAAGATCCTATTTTGACAGTTCTTTATGCTTTTTGGGGAGAGTTTAAAAAAAAAAGCATCTTGGGTTTTTGCCTTGGCATATTCATTTTAATTTGCTCATTTCTGTTCTATCAGAGTTAACCCCTCAATCAAATCACCTGGAAACCCTTGTTAAAGTTCAAGGCTTCCATCAGCCCCCATCCGTGATTCCAAGCACGAGGTTTACACATGTTAAACCACCAGAATGTGAGTTGTTCTTCAGGATCGCCCTGGGGAGTTTTCTACTACATTTTTGCCAATTGAATTATGATGTGAGATGGCATGAATATTGATCAAATTTCTAAACTGAATTTCCCAATTTTTAGACTGTGGTGTAAACTAACCCACAGGTTGTCATATCCAATCCAGTATGTTTGTAACAATAGCCAGTGAAGCATGGAGGTCTTTAAAACTCATTGAAACGTACAAAAGTATCTGCACAGATGTTATCACCAACCCCCCCCTTAACTCCTTCTTCCCCACATTTCAAAACAACAACAAAATTCATACCCAGGGAATTGGTCAGTGTGTATGTGGGTGCGTGGTTGTGTGTGTTTTGCCTGTTCGTTTGTTTTTTCTTTCCCAGTCACATATATTAGGAGTATGGAGGAAATGTGTTTATACACGTGGTGAGCACAGGCGTGTTGTCCAAAGGTTGGGTAAAGGAATTTACTGTTGCACCTGGAGACTATTTCATCATTGCAAAGCGGGTTTGTTTCCCCTAAAGAGGGAAAAAAAAAAAAAATCACATTCATGATGAGCTTTTGTTTTCAGGGGCAGGATACATATTTTAGTTTCATTAAGAATTTTTCCTCTATTTTTCCCATTTTTTCTAACTTTTAGTTCTTTTTTTTTTTTTAAGATTTTATTTATTTGAGAGAGAGCACGCAAGCAAGAGAGCAGAAGCAGAAGGAGCAGCAGAGGCAGAGGGAGAAGTAGGCTCCCCGCTAAGCAAGGAGCCCGATATGGGACTCGATCTCAGGACCCTGGGATCATGACCTGAGCCGAAGGCAGTTGCTTAACTGACTGAGCCACCCAGGCACCCTAACTTTTTGCCCTTTCCTTTTTCTTTATTAATATACTCTAATCTGCAGTGGGATGGGAGGAGGGCCTTCTACAATTCTACGCCAGCTCTGGAGAAGCTTCCTCACGTGACAGCATGGATTTGGGTTTGCTGTGAGACATGGTTACACCAGCCTGCCCCTGGTGTCACCCGTGGTGACCACCAGCTCACCCTTGGGGAGATCTTCTGGAACAGCCATCCTTCGGACAGGGTTAGGCACTGTTGATCTTCCAGACCTCCCCCCAGAGGTTGATCCAAAACAGCATGGTCTTCAGAAATGGGAAGGGGATTTTAAGGATCTGAGCAGTGTTTCCATGCATTGAGCACCTTGCCAACAGACAAGGGAAACAGAGACAGGGAAAAGAATGGAATCAATACCTGTGAGAGAGTGTGAGGGAAAAATGAGATGGAAAGAGTACAGCACCTTCCTTGCTCTGGTAAAAACAAGTTAATCACTGTTCGTACCCCTTTTCCTGCCAACCTAGGTTGTAGTCCTATCTAGAGGACTAGATAGGGCTATTCATGGTTCTGCCACCATGAATCACATCTTTTCTCCTTAAAAAGGAAAGGTACATATAAAATCAGCACTAGATTTAAAACAGAAGAAAAAATATGTTATAGATACTATGTTTAATGACACTTTCCTTCTCTGCCTATGCTGGCATTGAAAAAAGCAGGAGAATCAGCTGAATAATAATAATAATAATAATAATAAATGTATGTGTTTTATTACACGCTTCCACCTTACAGTTTATAACATGGTTTGACACACCTGGTCAAAGAACATCTATTTGTTCCCCACAACAAAGAAGGCCTTTTTTTTTTTTAACCAAAAAAAGGCTTTTAAGAACTTAGCAAGTTTTGGGGCGCCTGAGTGGCACAGTTGGTTAAGCATCCGACTCTTGGTTTTGGCTCAGGTCGTGATCTCAGGGTCCTGGGATCCAGCCCTGCATTGTCATCGTTGTCATCGGGCCCCACGCTTGAGACTCTCTCTGCCCCTCCCCCTGCGCAGGCTCTCTCTCAAATAAATAAATCTTTTTTAAAAAAGAAGTTAGCAAGTATTATCTCTCTTCTGTAAATAGGGACACTGAGGCTCAGAGGTTAAGTGCCATGAATAAATCTTCATAGTGGCCCTTTGTACCGGGTGTTTCTAGAATCCTGTGAGCATGTGTTTGGGTGTGTGTGTGTATGAATGTAAGCGTAGAATGCGGCGTAGAACACGGCCGCAAAGGGAGATAGATTGGTCAAAAAAAAAAAAAGTTGCATCGAGGGGTAAATTATTAGTATTTCTAGATACCACTTGGCAGCGAAGGGATTGCCCTCGGTGTGTTAATATAAGCAGTAGAATGTCCAACAGATCATTTCAATCCAATTAAAGTGATCTGTTGTGACTGTATTTGACTGGAGGCAATGGGAGAAAGATGGTTAAAACGTCCTTCCAAGATTATCCTTTTTTCGAATCCAAAACTTGAGAGAATTTTTGTTGAAAAAATGATTATAGTGTGATATATAATATAATGATATTATATTATAAAATGATATTATATTATATCATTTATATATATATAAAATGATATTATAAAAATATCATTATAAAAAATGATATAAGTGTGACTTACTCCACAATATATATTATTAACTCCTAAATCAAGCTGCTTTCCAAAAGATTTTAAGTATCTCTGGATAAATTCTTTAATATTTTAATTGAAATAGGAGGCAAACACTTGTCACAGGTTTTATTTCTGACAGGCATACGAAGTCCTTGAAATAGTTTATCTGTTCTTTTTCTTGCTGAATACTCTCTTGAATAAGAATAAAAGTGGCAAAATTAGACAACGATTGGAAAAGGAATTCCTGGCTTGCTCGTTTTTCCAGGAAGAGTTTCCAGACCCTATATTTCTAGCTGAAATTCTCAAATGGGAAAAAAAATTCTTTTCCGGGCATGAATTTTATAACAGCTGTTTATGTGCCTTGTAGCCTAGAACGCTCTCTCAGAGGTAGTCCCCCCAGTGAACTAAGCCTCTGCTAACCTATTTCAGAGGTGAAAACTGTGTGTATCGATTTTTACATTTTATTTTTAAATTTAAAAATTATTTTTATTTATGCATATACATTAAATTTTGCATTGTAAAACGGGGCATATAAACAAACCACTTCCTGGCCCCAGGTAAGGGAGAAATTAGGGGCTATGTGTACCGGTCATTATAACTCACATGCTGCTGGGCTTGTATATTTCTTCAGGAAGGAAGCAGACCACAAACATTAAGAACTTTAGCTTTGGAGTGAGACATCCCTACAAGTTGTGAAACCTTCCAGAAGGTATTGCACCTCTCTCTCCTGACTTCTTCACCCGAAGAGGGAGTTGGAGATACCGTTTTTGTGGGTTCAAGTTGTGGATTCAAGGAAACAAACCCTGAAAATCATGTCGCTCAGTGCCTGGCATAACCTGTTTGCACACTTAGTACATGACAACAGTGATTATTGTTTTGATCTCAGGGTATAGCTAGGTTTTAAGGATGGAAATGGCCCCCGAGAACAGATTTTATTTGGTTTCATCGCAGAGATAGGGACTTCTAAACATGGAAAAGACCAGTGTAGAGGGGAGGGGAGGTGGGGCCTTGTCTCTGGACACCAGAATGTTAGCTCAAGGCTTGAGGCCCTTGGAGGTTTGCCCTCAAAATGGAGTGGTCACAGTGTTCATAGAGGACCAAAGACAAAACAGCCAAGCTTCACTGAGAAAGCGAGAACCTGCCCGAGTAAGTGGTACTGAATGCTCCAAAGGTAAATCATATGGTAGATAACAGACTGACTCTCTACAGTGTATGGAATGGTTCGGACCTCCTGGAGCTGGAACCACGGGGAAGTCAGTGAAGAGTAGAGTGGACACCTAGAGATGAACACAAAATGATCAGGTGCTCAGGGGGACAATCTTGGGTGCTTGGAAGGAAAGATCTTCCTTCCAGAATGAGGATTCACAGACAACTGTGGGATTTCAAAGAGCCAGCTAGGGAGATGTGAGGTGTCTCCAAAGCCAATGAAGAGATGGTTGCACCCCATGGGAGGAAGCTTTGGGGGTCAGGAACAGAATGGCTTTCTTACCTGAGACATCCATGAGTCTGATAAAGGGCTGGGCCATGCATGGCGTGAAGGTCAGAACATACGGTCTCTCAGGGCTCAGAATTTGCTAGATTGCAGCAGTGGCAACTTTTAAATCCACTATCACAGAGCTAAGCCTCTCAGCTTAGTAACAGGCACCATTTAACAGAGACCTTGGAATATCATCTAAGAAAGGAATCATCAGGAAATACGGATCAAGGACAATTACCCTGAGTATTTTGTAATATACCGGAAACGTTAGAACTTCCTCTTGTTTGTGGCTTGTGTTATTCCATCCACTTCCTTCTTTACGAGTATAATCCTTACGTGAAAAAGGCCTGTGTGCATATTTTCAGAGACAGCAAAGACAGAAAAGCTGGGTAGGATGTCCTCCTCCGTAGCCCGGCCAGGAGGTAGGAAATTGGAAAAGTGGAGAAGGGGGCAGCTAATAGGACTGAGTTCTTGCGAGCCTTTACCAAGGAGGAAAAGAGTGCTTGGCAAGCCAGCCCTTGAAGGAGGCATGAGTCCAAGGGCAAGGGATCTGTTTCATTCCTGACTGCCTGAATCTAAGCACCAAAATTGTGCAAGAAAGATGACTAAAGGAATTGAATGAGTTTCTATCTCAACCGTGCCCAGAGAGGCTTCTTTATCTTGGTTCGTCAAGAACAAAGATGTTGAGAAAAACGAAAATAACACTAAAATAAACTGGAATCAAGTCAGTTATGAGCAGGGTTACACAGAGGTGTAAGTCACTACGTTATATATCACGTAGCTCTGAATCTCGAAACTCACCAAGCCATATTTGGTGACCAAAGGATGGAGAGGCTGAGCCACCCTCCACCTTGGTTCCATGCTGGGTTGTTCTACTGCAATGACTGGGTCCCATCTTCTGTCATAATGGATTCCTGCAAGAGTTACTAGGATCTTCTAGGAGTTACTTAATGGCAGCGTAAAACACGTCTATCTTAACTCACCCTTTCTACCATAACTTGTACTATTGTGGTTATTCTTTTATCTTCCAACAACCTCTATCCCTTTGAATTTGTAAATTCGGTAGCTGCATAAGAGGACTCAAGCAGTAGACACTTCTTCCCATAGAACAGGGTGTAACGACGTCTTTAAATGTTCCCACTTTGCATTCGGTGAGCTTGATTTCCCCCCTGATTTCTCTCATGTGACCTCAAAGAGTGGGCGATGCAGTCCTCTTTGTCTGGTCTCCCCAGTGGTTCCTCTGTGCTGTACTTTCCCATCCCGAGTGTAGGTCTACACTGTCCTGGGACCCTGGAGGCCCACTCATAGTCACGTGACCACAGGGTCCCTGTGACTTCATGGTCCCACAGTGCCTTCAGGCAATATGACCACTGCTGGCCTCACGATTACAGCTCCCTGATCTTTTATGATTTTTGGTGTCACCGATCACTACAGTTTCCACCTTCAGCACCTGATCTTTGGGTGAGAGGCAATGGTTTCTGTGAATCTAGATACGTGGACGACTACCTTCAGTCTCACGTTTTCTTTGTATCTGTGTGCAATTTTGTTGATTTTCTTTTTCATTTTGTTGTCCTTTCGAAATATTCCTATTTCTCATGGCTTCAGGGCAAAGGAAAAAAGAGTCATGCATCCAAACCACTCCTGTCCTGGTAACAAAGTTCTTTTCAGCACTTTTAAATCTACTTTTTCTTGTTACACTAGCCCCAATGTTCAGGGCTTTTGAAGTCATCCTTAAAGAAAAGCGTATTAAGGGTAAGGTGAGTGTCTCCGTATCCTGTGAGAATGGGCAGGATAGCAGAGAGCCACCTTCTAACTCTGAGCAAATCGCTTGACTTAGCCCTGCCCTTAAGCTTTCCTGGGAATGAATGAAGCTGGACACGGCGTTATTTAAGACCCATCGCAGTCCTCCACTCTGTGACTCAGACATTGCATGTTGGAAATCGGACCACTGAGTCTATAAGAATAGCTATTTCCCTTCACATCCCACCCTATTGATTCCTGTCCTGGAGCCTGTGCAACTCCATGCCAGCGCCTGCCGGCTCAAAGATGAGTGTGAGAAACGAAGGCAGCCTTGTCACTGCTGATTGGTGTCTTACGTAGATAAATTATCTAGTTATCAGGTGTCTCTTCACTTTGTGACAACACAGCGTCAAGAAAGTTCATTAAGAATGCATAGAGAATGTATTCGCATACTCCCAGATATTTTTTTTTAAGGCTGAATTATCGAGCTTTTGAGGCACAGGAGCAGATTTGCAGAAATTCAGCTTTCACTCCTAGCATGATGGTAGGATTGCTACCTCTGTCTCGTTCTGAGTGAATGAAGTGCCTTTGCAGGCTTTAGCAGGGAGGCACCCATGCGTTCTCCTTTGTCGTGTAGAAGCTTCAAGTGCTTTTGGGCAGGCATGCCCCAGTGGCAGGTGTCCCAGAGGTCACTGTCAAGCTACCCTCAGGTGGGCTGGTAGTCGGGGCTGACTGCCCTGAGCGCCCCTCTCCACCCTCCCCAGCTGGCTTGGAGACTGGCAACTCCGAGGGGGTGCAGTTTGTGTCAATAAGTTTTTAATAATGTCCGTGATGACTCGAACACCCAAGTAGATTTGCCTTCTGTTTCCCTGCACTTCAAAACTATGCTGTGGAGTGCAGCCCGCTGGAGTTTCATTGAGACTTCCTTGACTGGATGCCAGCGGCATTTTTATCTCAGCTTTAACCTACTTACTTTCCCCCCCCCCCTTTTCAGTAAACAAATAGAGTGCCTTATGTTGAAGCGAGGGTTTGGGAGGAGTTGCAGGAAAATCATTCTCCACATTTTAGAGGTTGTTTGTAATAACTTTGCTTATGCTATAAAAATGTTAATAGCTTTTGAAGAATAAAAGCCCTGTAATAATTGCCTATCTATAAGCAGAGTCTTATGGTTTTATCTTCAATCTATGGTCCCAAGTGTGAAAGAGTAACATAATACCTTCTATTTATGCACGGTTTATGAACTGATTTGCACAAGGGGCTTTGTGTTTATAAAAATGCACCTTACTTCTCATGCATCCTAACCATTTAATATTTGATTTGCCAAGAGGGCAAAATTTTGTTTTTAAAATGCAGCAATATGACCTTAGACTATATAGATACCATGAAGTGCATCTTAAAGGAGTTTTGAAAGATGACTTTGTAAGATCAGACCCTAACTATAGGCCCTCAGGCATTTTAGAAATTCATGTAGCTTAATTTCCATTTCTCTTGCTGATACATAAGTCATAATAAGAGTAACAAAGAATTTCCTTAATGAATTGGTTGAATATAGTGCCTATAACACTGAAAAATGTTTCCAATTCTAAAATTTGGAAGGCTGCTGCTTAAAGACACTGTAGTTAGTTATCTCAACAGGTGGTAGCTGGTAATTGATAATTATATTTAAAGTATGTGCATTCATTGTGGTTAGTAGTAATATAGCATTTTTATCCACAGATCTCAAAGCATGTGTGAATAAATATGCATTATTTCCCTATTTTAAATAGCCAGAGACTCACTGAACGTTAATTAGATATAAGCAGACAGAGAAACTTCATGTCCCCTGCTTGCTTGGAGCTACTAAAGAAAAAAATTCTTCCCAGACGCTGGGATAAAGAACACAGTGTACCTGATTCTAAATAACTACTATTCATGGGATGGTTCCAGCTCCAAGCGCGGCCCCATGGAGTGCAGAATACCCCCGTGCACACCTTCCTCCAAGCTCTTCACACCTCGGCCAGCAAAGCAGTCTCGCAAATCTCAGTCGGAAGAGACCTCAGTAATTCTTCTTTTGAGTCCTGCTCTGTTACCTCTAGCTATGCAGCCAGTAAACCAAGGATGGGGCGGTGACAGAGTTTCTCCCACCCCTCATAGGACTTCCTTCTGAAACCTGCTTAACTTCCTGATTAGGGAAATATTTATTGGGATGCCCACGATGTGGCAAGCTCCTTTCTGGGTCAGAGAGCCACTGCTGCAGTGGGACTGGGTTCCAGGCTAGAAGGAGGGTCTGCATTGCGCTTCCCTCTGTTACAACCCTAGCACTTCCATCTGCCCCCATCCTCCACCAGTGAGGCTGTCCCACCTTCCTTGATGAGCGCTTTCCCATCCTGTTTTCCACGTATCTGCATCAGAGAGGGAAATATTTTTGAGCCTTATTTCTGTCGCTTGCATTATTTCAATTTTTTCAAATTTGTGTTATGGAAACAACAGCTATAGGAAACATGGTTTCTCAAACTATACACCCCCCCCACCTCCTGCTCTCCCATAATCATAGCAAATGAAGAGGCACATTTCCCAGCAAAGGAGGGAGTGCAGTTCTGCCTTATGATTCCCACCCCCACCGAACTTGAGTGTCTTTCCCGGACCAGACCTGGGGGTCTCTAATACTCGGTGGCTCCCAGCCCCCAGACCCAAGGCTGTTCTGTGCTGGAGGAAGGAGAGACTTGGCCATCAGGTACTCCTTGTGTGGCAGGATCACAACAGCACCTGCATCGCTTCCTGTTTTCTCATTATACTTTCTTCCCAGAAGATTCCACAAGTGTTTTTCTGATTTCAATTCCCCACGTTCCATCTTCTTTCTTTGTTCTCCTCAGTATTGTTTCCACCCCCCAAATCCGTGATTCTGCAAGGAAAGGACCTGACTTATTCTGATCCAGTCCTTAGTGAACTACAAGGTGTTGGCCTTGGAACCTGGAGTTAGGGCAGAAGACCTTTGATTGTCAACTGAGATGACCCTGGGGTGGAAGGGAGGGGAAGAAAGCAAGGAGTGGTTACTTTGGGGCCCACAACCTCTTCTACCATTCATAATTACGTCTATTATTAAATATGGATCAGCCCAGCTTTGGGATGAGCTTTTTACTTGAGTGCAGGCAACTCGGGATCTCTGTGTTCAGTTGCTTAGGCTCATGTTTCCCGGGCAGCTGTTCGCAACCCTAAAAAGTGGAGTGAGTGCTGACAGGCAGGTAGAGAGAGGTTTTGGCCAAAGGGTGATGCCCAGGGCAGGAATGTCCCTGGCTCTTGCTCCATGAGGACCTCTCAGCTGTTCAGGAGTGGTTCTCCTCCTAGAATAGCAGTAACGTGCAGCTGAAGGTTGCCAACCACGCTGTGCTCTTTGTACCAGGGCTGGACTCCTGGAGCAGCTGGTCTATTTGTACATCACCGACATTCCAAGCCTTGGGTGCACTGGGGCTCGGGGCAGCAGCAGGCTCTCAGGGAATTCCTGAGTGATACCCAGCCTCTCCCAGCAATTTTGAAAGATCTAGGTGGGATCTGAATCTTCAGGAGAAAATATAATAGCTGGAAAGCCCCTTAGAAATTAAATGGGCCACAGCCCTGCCTGGCTTGCATAGTTTTTTTTTATGTGTCTGTGATATGCATTTCATTTTTTTTTTTTAAAGATTTTCTTTATTTATTCGACAGAGATAGAGACAGCCAGCGAGAGAGGGAACACAAGCAGGAGGAGTGGGAGAGGAAGAAGCAGGCTCATAGCAGAGGAGCCTGATGTGGGGCTCGATCCCAGAATGCCGGGATCACGCCCTGAGCTGAAGGCAGACGCTTAACCGCTGTGCCACCCAGGTGCCCCTGTGATATGCATTTCAAATCACTTGCCTAAACTTTCTACTAACTCTTCAGGAGAACTCAGGATTCTCATTCCCCTTGTTGCTATGATTGTTTTGGGGTCTTGGGAAATGAATCATTGGGAGTTTCTATTCAAATGTCCATTCAGGCAACTGGCTTCATTAACTCTTCTGCCGTACTGGCTGAAAGAGCTTAGAATCCGCTTTTCTTCAGAACCCGAGCTCTCGCTTCTCACCTGGCCCCAGAGTTGGGGAGAACTCATCCTTCACTGCAGGCTTAGAAGGTCAAGGAAGGAAGGGAAGAAGTACCCCGCACCTGCCAGCACTATTATCAGACTAGATACACAGCTCTTGAAGAAAAGGTCTATTGTGTACCTATCACATACGTCTAGTAGACTGTTATTGCCGAGTCCTTAAGGACACGTAAAATAGTCTACATCGTAGTCTCAGAAATACACAAAAGAGGAGACTCCGGGGGAGGAGTACCTCTGTATACCACCTTAGCGGCTCCTCCAAAAATAACCCACTTAAGAAAGCACTAGCATCGAGAAACTGAAGCATTCCTACCTTTACTGGCTTGGCAAACCAGGAGTACGGGGACCCCACACAGCAGCAGGGAAATGCCCCAGTGCCTCCCACCACTTGTCCAGCTGGGGACAACGTGATGTCCGCACACGTCCCCACAGTGGCATTGTTCTGCGTGGCTGGCTCCTGGCTTGGCCAGTGGCATCTACTCCCTGTGCAGTATGGGTTCATTTGACACAGGAAACTGACCATCACATATGTTACAATTTCAGTGGGAAATGCACATTCCAAATTCTCCCAGGACTGCCTCAGAAACAAACTTCTGAAATACAACCTGTTCGTAAGTTGTGGACCGCCTGCATTTAATACTTTTTTTGGCAGTACGACACACTTTGGAAATGTTATGCTTCTTATGGAAGAGGACGTTCTGGAAACTGTTTAAAATTCACAGAATTTTGGATTCTTTCTCTAGCATATATTTCATTTATTCTTTGGCTGTATATTTGACACACGGTCAGGTCACCGTCACGCTTAATCTTCAACAGCTATTCCAGCATTATCTTCTGAATTTATCAAGATGAGCTTGGGTAGATTCTTTCACCAAAGGACAATATCCTAGGTGACAGGATACTCCCAATTTTTTCCACTGAGCAAACAAAGGATCACTTTAAGAGGGACCTTCATCTCCTACTCCAGGCGAAGCTGCAGGTCTACAGTGTCTGGTAGAAATCGCCCCTATTCTCTTGGATGTAAGCACAAGCTTTTGCTCCAACTATCTGGGAGTGTTTTGTCTTGCTGAAACCACTCTTCATACACTTCTCAGCTTTTCCAGTTTTCCAGGCCTCTGATTTTGTTATCACGGTTTCCCCTTGAACATGGGGAGCTGTGACGTGGGTGGTTGATTACTTCGATGAGTCTGAGTAGCCACAGGGCAGATCTGGTTTAGGGTTTCTAACCAATGCAGAGATAGGTCTGAGTTCACCGGGAAGGCCCACCTCTTTTCATGGGACCTGTCCATTCTTTCTGCTTTTTAACAGCCCTTGGACTATGCAAGTCCATCTTTTCCTCTGACCTCTGTCTTCGAGGTGAGAATACAGGCTCAGCGTCCCACAAAGCTTTGTCCACCCCCTCAGAGCCAGTGGCCCATGTTTCACATGGGATCAGCCCTGCAGAGTACACAGTTGCCTCCTTAACCCCGGTGTGGCCTCCTGCCCCCGTCTCACCAGCTATTTTCACGGGAAGTAAATTCAGCGACAGTATTCATTCATTCTTTCCACCAACAAGCCTACTGATGTGCCCTATACTGTGTTAAATGCTGGAGTTGGAAATAGGACCAGGACACAGTGTGTGTTCTCAAGAAAGTGTCGGTGACCCGGGCACAGGAGGAAAGGTCATAGAGCCTCAGAATGCACTGATAGAGAGGCTACGCAGGCGGTGCAGGAAGTGAGTGGGAGAAACCAGCTTGCAGGAAGGTGGGATTGGGGAGACTTCCTGAAGGAAGTAGAAATGAGCCTGAGTTTTAAAGGATGCATGGAGAACAGGCATGTTAAGGACATTCTTAGACAAGAGGTCACTCTGGGCCAAGCAGAGAATGAGTCAGGGCGCTGGCGTGGAGGGCAATGAGCAGCCTTTCGCCTGCTGATACGTAAAACCTCTCCTCAGTTACCCCTCCCCCCACCCTGCCACGTCCTGACCTCACTTGAGGCCAGTGGCCCTCATTCGGTGAGTATCCCTGGTGGCCAGTACCACACTTGTTGGCACACAAACACCTGTGCTTATTATAGCTCTAAAATGCCTCTGGGGCACAGTAATGATCCTGGATTGAAAGCATATGGGCATGAATAGGAAAAAAATAGTAATCGGTTAAAAATGTTCTCCGAATCTGTGATCTCAAATATCTCAAAATATATGTGGTTACACATGGTCTTTATATGGGCCTTGCAGCAAAACCTACCTTCCTAGTCGTGGCTCTTCAGGAAGATTGCGATATGCAGATCGCCAGTATTAATGAAGAGAAAGGTTGTCTAGTGATTTGTGCACAAATTCTGAGTTCTGAGTGTTCTGCAGTTTCTAAGAATAAAAGAACTGGCCTCGACGTGCTCCAGGATTTGGGGTTAGAGTGACAGAGGGCAAACTTGCAGAGCACGTGTCTGTCCTAGAACCAAGCACACACGTACACAGCCATTTCTCGTGGGCAAAGGCACACAGCACTGGGTGAGTACACAAGCCTGGGCGCCAGAGGGAGGAGTGAAAGCGGATCCATGCTGTCATTCATTCAGCACGTGTGTGTTGAACTCCTGTGTGCTGAGAGAGAGAAGGACAAGATCAGCGTGGTCCCTGTCCCCCTTAAGCTTAGAGTTTTGTGGGGAAATCAGACACGGAGTAAGTCATTGTAAATGTCACAAATATTTCAGTAGGGAAGGTAAGGAATAGAGCAGGAAATGGCAACACAGGAAGATAACCTTGTTTTGGGTTTCAAGGAAGACCACAGTGGTGGGTGTGAGCACAAAACCTGACGGATGAAATGGGGAATGGGTTGTGAGGAAGATGTTGTAGGCAAAGGGAACAGTTGGGGCCCCACCATGAGGCGGGGGAAACCATGGAAGGGGCTAACCCATGGACTGCTTTCTGTACTGAAGCAGTCAAGAAAGACTTGTTGAGAACCTCGTATGTGCAAGCGCTCCCCTAGTCACCAAGCAAAGAAGCGTGAACAACAGGGTCTAGAAAATTCCCTATCCTGACGGAGCTTCCTCTTTGAGGGAACTGTGTGCCGAAGGCAAAGAGAAGCACTGATGGGTTCCATACAACCAGGTGACACCATCAAATTTGCATTGACCTTCGCTCTTCGTATGAATACATGTTAAGCAGGCATTGCTTGTGAATAGAGGAAGAAACACTAGTAGAATCCCTTTTCACTCAATATTTTAACCAACTTTTAAGCTTCGACATATTATATGCTGCTTTTTCTGGGAACAAAAATTTATGGAGATTTTGTCGTTGTTTTTTAAAGATACCAAACAAGTGATGTAGAGTGATCTGAACGTTCATGCTTTACACTGGATAAGATGTCATATTTCTGAAATCAACACTTCCGGAATGACCTAAGGAATGCCTCTTAATGGACAGTAGCTTGCAAATCTGCCCTCAGTTACTCTTATTACTCCTGAATCAGTGTGGTTGATAAGAAATGCCAAACTGTAATATGTTTGGTTAAGCAGACCATCTGCCTATTCATAATATGGACATTAATTCTCATAAACAGTGACTTCAGCTATGTGAAATGCCTGATTTCCTTTCATGATATGTTTATTCATAGGCAATTACTTCTCTTTCATGTGATTTTATAATGGGCCATACAAACTTTTTTATCCCCCAGTGCAGATTTTAAATAATTTTATTATTTACATGAAATTTACATGTAAAATGTTTATGAGTCAGATCATTTATATGTGAAATGTTTTCACAAGGTCGTTTTGGTATGAAGTAAGAAACCTTTTTGATGAAGTAAAGTATGAAGTCCAGAAGGGTTTGCAATGGTGACGGACAACCACAGGCATTCAAACTTGTGGCAGTATAATTTTAATAGTAGTTAATAAAATGGTAGCAGGACCCGTTGACCTTGCTATGAATTCTGGATACAGTACTAAGCCCTGTGGTTGCTTGCAGAATTCTTTAGGCCAAATCTCATTCAAAATTCAGGATTTGGGGTTTCTAGAAAAGTAATTGTCTATTATATTACACAATTAATGAAATCTAGGGCCACCTCTAACAGTTAAACACAACTAACATTTCCTCCACAAAACTCATGAATATTCAAGGTCAGTGAGATAAATGAAGAGTATAAGGCAGCGCGGGTTGTTTTGTCATGAGCAAGTTTCCCTCATCCTGTTTTCAGAGCTTCCCAGATTTGAGAATACAGGTAAGAGATGATGGACCTGTCCTAGAATCCCAAAGAAATTTTGGAAAATTCCTAACTCCAGTCTGTGGCATTCAGACCAAGAAATGGCAAATATGTCTGGAAATACCAGTTACCCTTATTGGAATATACAGATTTCTTACGTTTTCCATATAGTATGACTATAGGTGGTTTGGTTAATAGTGTTACTTTAAAGAAGTTGGGGCGGTGCCTGGGTGGCTCAGTTGGTTAAGCGTCCAACTCTTGGTTTTGGCTCAGGTCATGATTTCATGGAGCCCCGCATGAGACTGAGTGTGGAGTCTGCTAGAAGTTTCCCTCTCCCTCTGCCCCTCCCCACCTCGGTCTCAGGCATGCTCTCTCTCTCTCTTTAAAATACATAAATAAATCTTAAAAAAAAAAAAAAGATGGGGAAAAGAATAAATGATTGAGTGAATGAATGTGGTCATGAAGGAACAGTCACAAGGTCCCAGATTGTAAATAACATCCATCCCTTCTTCGTTTCTTAGCTGCTTTATCCTTAGAATTAAGGTTCTGGGACCACATGAACCCCAGACTCTTCCTTGTCGTATAGGGATTCTCTGTCAAAATGACTTCTCAAAAGTTTAACAACAACTAAGTACCAAAGGAGGAATTTTAAGAACTAGGACAAGTCAAACTCATTCTTTCCTCAAGACCTTTGTAGTTGCTCTCCCCTATGCCTAGAACCTTTCCCTCCCATATCCCATTGCTGGCTCCATATCTTCTTTCAGGTCCCAGCTCCTATGCAGACCTCTGAGTCCTGCCCTGTGCTCCCGGCCGCTGGCCCCTTACCTAGCTTCAGTTCCTCATCCCTCTCTGAAAGTCTTGTGTGTATTCCCTTCTAGTCGATCTGAATCCCTCACTAGCATGTGACTCATTACGGCAAGAGCTTTCTTTCTGGGCTGAATCCCTTAGGGCCCAGGACAGTGACTGACACACAGTAGCTCTCAACAACTATGTATTAAATGAGTAAATAAGTGAATGAATGTTTCCATTATTGCTGGTACATAATAGAGACCTGACCTATGTGTAAGGACTGAATCATCTTTTCATTTGGAACTTTAAACTGTTATAATTTTAGACAATGATGATGACAGTATTATGAAAATTATTAAGGGTTTTTTAAAAATTCAAGCAAAAATAGTTTTTCTCCTCCTCTTTTTTATTCACTTACCTATTCCAGTGATTCATACTAAGTCTTTTTATGCCAAAAACAAACAAGAGAAAAGAGAGACAGAGATAAAGGGCTGAGGTCGTAATTTTTGAACAACTCTTTCTTCTAGATAAATGCTCTTTCTGTTAAAAACAAAATGAAACAAAAACAACTCACCGAGAATATTCTAAGATGCATGTGGTTTTTGAAAAATCTCCCTTGTAACCCGTGTAAAATTACAACTGCGGCTCCTTTCAGTGTTGGATTCTTTCCATTCTTAGTAAATGATATTTTTGTTAGTTTCTTAAAATTGACAAAAGTTTATTACAATACTATAGTCTAACATTCAGTATGCTACAAAAACATTGATATTTGTGTTTTGTATAAATATGTGGTTTCCTCAAGAGTTAAGCTTATCTTGCAGGGGGAAAAAAATGATTTACTTTGTGGAGTTTTCCCCTTGAAAGAGAGCTAGTTGAAAATTAGATTGAAAAGATTTAAAACCAAATAGAGACAGAGGAGGCAAAAAACAGCATTGCTGGCACTTCAAATGAAATAAGGAGGAAGGACACTAATATCTAATTGCCTGATGCTTATGGCGATATTATATCCCAAATAATCCTGGAGTGGTTTAATGGAAAAAATCATTCTGCATATCTGATTATAAAGGAAAACCAAAAATTGATGAATAGTTTGCTACTTTCAAAGGGTAAAAATAGGGTAATTAATTTTAGATTGCTTGACACGTTTGGCTTTCTAAAATTAAACTTCTGCGAGAAATAGACTCAAGAAATTCCACAAAACAATATTAATTAAAATGGTTAGAAAAAGCAATAGTATAGTAACAGTTGTAGAGTGTGAAAGTGTGGAGAAATGGAGTAGTATTTCTGGCTTCGCTGATGACTTCAGTGAGGGAACCTTCTGGGGAGCGGGGATGCCTTGCCTTGAGTTTATTACTTAACAAGACCTGGGGCAGCCGCAGCTACCAAGAACTTCCAAAGCGAGAGTCACCGTTCTGGACTCCGGGTGTGGCACTATAAATAGCCCCCCTTGTGTCAGGCTTGTCATGGACATCAACTGGGATGCCCGAAGGAACCGGGGAAGCCGGAGAGAGCTATGCTCATATGAACAACACAGAAGCACGCTCACCACATTCTTTAAATATTTTCTCCTGACTATCATCATAACCTCTGTCTTATCTGGATTAATCCTTTTCTGGCTGACTTTGATCCCAGTCCCCCGTTGGGCCCCTCAGATGCTGAATAAATTGTGAAATTGTGGTGTCAGGATTAGAGATAAAAGAGGAGATATAGACCATGTGTCATCAGCATACTGATCTCAGAGTGAAAATACCTCCGCCTTTCCTCAAGTTATCTCACATGAACTTGGAGCAGGTGGACGATTACCGTCAGATCCTAGCGGCAAGCCCTGCGAGGCTGGGTCTGGCTGCCCGCGCCAGTGGGGGAGGGAGGATCTGGGGAGGGGGGTTTTCTTTTGTGCCACTCCCCATGGGGGCAGATTCCTGGGTTTCCCTGAGCACTCATGGAGCCTTGAGTGCAGGTACAATAAATACCCCACAGAGACTGCAACTCAAGAAGCCACGTGTTTGCCTCCTGGTAGATGAATACCCTATCCCGTGGCTTAGGAACCAGTCCCGTTGACGGCCCCTCGGATTTGGCCTCTGAGCCCTCTGGGGGGTAGGGCACTTGCACCGTGTCCTTTATGCAAGTATTCTACCAGCCTCTGTTCAGTATTTCCTCCTTCTTTGAAGCCCACTTCCCATCATCATCTACCAACCTCAGTATCATCCCCTTGCATTCTTGGAGGCTTTGGGCATCTGGTTTGAAGGTTTTCTTTCCACATGGTTCCCTGAATCTGCTCCCCTCCTCGGTGACTTAACATGTGCTGAAATCTTATCCCCTGGACAGTTGGGATCTTCGTAGGCACAGTGGTGGCTTCTCTGTGCTTTACCACCCAGTACTCAGCCCATAGTAGACATGGGTTTTTAAATGAAGGTATTTCGCAGTAAATACATGTTGCATCCACTAATTATCCAAACATTTTGATCTCTTCTAACAGCTTTCTTTTCCATTTCTTATAACATTCCTTCTAATTCACTAGGAAATGAGATAAATTTACCCCGTTTCTCTCTTCTTCATCAAAAAAAAAAAAAAAAAAAAGATATCCCTTCACCTGTTCGTCTTGTTCAATGATACTGCATCTTCCTGTGCCCCAGATGGGACTCCCTCTGCTTCCTCGGAATACTTGTGGCCACTTGCTCTGTGAATTCTCCCCCATGCTCATAGCTTCAATGGTTTCCTTTCCCTGTCAGGTTATAAAATGCACAAGTCTCAATCATCCTTTGAAAAATCTACCTTCAACTCTGTGTCCCCTGAAACACCAGTCTCATTCATTTCAGAGCTACATTCTTGAAAGAATGGTTCGTATGTTATTCTGCATTATTCCCCTGTAATTGTACCTCCTCTTCTACTTTTATTCTGATGTCTCAGACGTCACTGGTGACCTCCTCATTCCTAAATCCAGTGGCCTTTTTCAGTCCCAATCTGTAACAGTTTCCATTGTTGGCTACATACCCTTTCCATCAGTTTGTCTTCTGAAAACTTTCTTGGTTCTCCTGCCTGACCACGTGCTCTCTGAGTCCTACCCTGGATCCTCCCACCCTAGCTGTCCAGGTGAGAGATAATAGTGGCTTGTATTTGGGTAGTGATTATCAGAGACGGAGAAAAGTGGCTGGTTAGAGAAATATTTAGATGACCAACTTGACAAGAGTTGATGACGTATTGGAAGTGAAGAGTAAGATAAGGGGGTAACCAAGATAACCCCTAGGCTTCTGACTTGTGTAACTTGTTGCTGCCATCCGTCACTGACTTAGGAAGCACTCCAAGCGGACCATGTGATGGGAGGCTACCATGAGTTCATCTTTACGTAGGCTGAGATAGAGATGTCTTTGAAATCTCCAAGAATATATGTCAAGTAGGCCTTCAGTTAGGTCTGGAGGCTTGGAGAAGCAGACTGAACCAAGAGCAAGTGAAGGATACATTGCTGAGTCACCTGTATATAGTTCGGATTTGAGGGCACGAATGAGACAGTACAGAGTAAAAGGAGAGGATGAGAAGGGGAAACGATTAAGTCTAAAAAATTGTAATGCTGAGCGGGGCAAGACAAGTCTAAAGGGCAGGCTGAGAAGTAAACAGAGATGTTGGGGGCAGGGGGTGGAGGGGAACTTGGGTAGTGTGGGGGCATGGAAGCCAAGGAGAAGAGTGGTTTTTAAATGAAGGTATTTCGGGGCACCTGGGTGGCTCAGCCATTAAGTGTCTGCCTTCGTCTCAGGTCATGATCCCAGAGTCCTGGGATCAAGCCCCGCATCGGGCTCCCTGCTAGGTGGAAAGCCTGCTTCTCCCTCTCACACTCCCGTTGCTTGTGTTCCCTCTCTTGCTGTCTCTCTCTGTCAAATAAATAAATAAAATCTTAAAGAAAGAAAGAAAGAAAGAAAGAAAGAAAGAAAGAAAGAAAGAAAGAAAGAAAGGGAAATTAAGAAATTTCATGAGGGTATTTAAAATGAAGTACAAATCAAAATACTGTGAACTAATTTAGCAAGTTGTGGTTCCTTCTGTAAAATGTAAACTTGATATTCACCTCAGCAAAATAATTTAAAATATATACCTGTTGACTTCAAATATTGTTTTTCTTTTTATTACTGAGTTTCCAGAACTTAGATAAGGAAATCAAAGAAAGTCAGGCCACCCATGGCTGACTTTCTTCTTCATGCACAAAGTAAAAGACCCTTTCAAGTATGAAACCGTCTGTCTTTTCTATGCTAATATACAACCAAGAGTATTAGAGCATTGTGGTGGTCAAGACAGTCAAAAAATGGTTTTAACTGGTTTGCTTTGGGCTGACTTCACTTTTTAAAAAATTTATTATCTTGACCAATGGAATTGTTAGAACCAGCTGTACGTGTCTGAGTAATTCCCAGCTACTCATTGGATGGGTTGTACTGGAACGTGAGGACCATACACATCACTAGTGTTCATAATCAGGTGGGTTTATTTCCGTGGCGTCCAGGGTAGCTTTTATAGCTGCTTTCCAGTCTGCAATTGGAACATATGTTAACTTTGGCAATTGGCCTGACTCCTAGACTGATGGAGAAAAGGAGATTATGAGGGGGAAGACATGGTCCTTTGGAATCCCTGGCTCCCAAGCTCCCCCATGCAGTGGTATAGGAGCTCCATTTGCTTGTTGAAGATTGGTGTAACGCCCATGGTGAGTAACATCGAGAGAGAAGACCAATATTGGTGCAGCCTCACAATATATAAACCGTTCAGGAAACTTTTACTACGACAGAATTTCCTGGAGTTGCAAATATCACTCGATTTCTCATATTAATAGATCTTCTTGCGAATCAAATCACATCGAACCTCATTAACTATGCTTGATGTTATTTATGTTCTAATTAAATTAATGAGCAGCTTGCATTTCTTCACAAAATTAAATTTCCAGAATCTCATTCTATGTGAAAGTCTGCATTCTATAATCAACGAATGTCTTTAGTCCCCTTAGTGATACGATACTCTCCAGTGTTTGGGGAATGAGACGGGCTTCAGAACCGTTAAAAACAGAAACAAAAACAAGCCGTCGACTTTCACACTATTGTTCAGTTTAATGAGCAGAGGTCAATTGCTCTGGGGATATTGACAGTCTGTGGCATGCTGAAATCATTCTCTTTTTACCCAGAAATGGGTCATTGGAGGAGTTTACTTTATCTGTGGCCTTTGTTCCTAAAAAGTGCTTCAAGGAACAGATACAGCTGTCTCCAGCAGTAGAGCTCTCTTGGGGGAGTGAGCCCTGGCAGCTCTGTTCTCCCCTCTGAGGTAGCACCCTCCAGCTTCCTCCCTTCCTTCCGAGAACTGAAGGAGCAGGTGCACAGGAATTATCTGATCTTCACTTCTTTGTTGTTGTTTCCTTGTGTCACATATTGCTTTTCAGGTGGTTCCGAGTGTAAATCACACATTTTTCGATGGCGGTTGTAAATTGTGATTTGCTTTCCTATTGCTACTCGAGCAGGCAGTACTTCTCTTTAAATTCTGTCCCGTCTCCTAAATAAAGGCAGTGCGGCGGCCCGATTTATTTCTCTGTTTAGCAGCTGTGGTCTTTCTGAACTGCGGCGATCCAGATGTTATTTAGACACTGTAGATGAATGTGACGCCTGTGCTCCCTGCTACAGCCTGTTAGAAACAGGTAGTCTGGGATGCTGGTAGGTGACATGGCCACAGGACGGGACACTCGGTCCATTCTGGGGCCAGCCACCTGTGGGAGAGAGGGATCGCGAGGCTGCTGTTGTCCCTTCAACACTGAATTTGCTTTAGGACTCTGAGCGGCTCCCTTGACGTTTCCATCATTGATCAGTAACACCAATAGAGTAATAACTATCCTCTTGACTTTATAGAATGTGGTAATTAAGAAACCCAAGAATTTGGGGAAAGCCATTTCTGATTTCTATTCCGTACCAACATAACAGTTTACTGGAGGAGCTACTGTTAGATACTCGGTAGTTACCAGTTTTCCTGTGTGCCCTCCCTGATCCCACAAAGAACAGCAGTTATCATAGGAGTGAAATTGTGTCTCATGTAACAGAGGCAGTAACAGTTACAGTGCAGGGTGGCGCCTATGGGTACGTGCACCTCCCAAACCCCGGAGATGAGATTCCTAGGAGTTGTCTCATTGACACATGCGCAGTAATCTAGGTGTCAGTGAATATTTAACTCCAGGATCACCAGCAGGGTTTCCAACCACCAGCAGCAGCCCTAAGGAATAGGGAGAGAAAGAATTAAAAGGAGAAGGAGAAAAAGAAGAGGAGGAGGAGAAAACAGAAAGAAAACCTAACAGTGTTTATGGATCAGACTCGTGCTGTCGCCCACCTTCACCCCCTAGAATAACATTTTTGATATAATCTATGTCCGCATAAGTAGACATGATGCATGCCTCGCGTGTGAAAGAGTCCATGAGGTGGAAATGGGCATATATGTTGTCTTTTCAACGTCTTTGTTGGCAGGAGGTAGGTAGAGGTAAGTGTTGGGTGAGAGAATCAGAACTGAGTTAGGCTAAGGGGGCTGAAGCCAACAATTCCAGCCCTCCCCTAGAATTCACCAGCACAATCATGTCAGGTGAGAATGTGTCTCATCCATATATGAAAAGGAACAGTTTTATTGCCCTCAGACAGTTGAAATAACCAACGTGGTCTGAGGGCATCTTTTTTTTTTTTAAGATTTTATTTATCTATTTGAGAGAGAGAGCACAAGCAGGGTGGGCAGAAGGACAGGGAGAAGCAGACTCCCCGCTGAGCAGGGAGCCTGACTCAGGGCTAGATCCCAGGACCCTGGGATGATGACCTGAGCCGAAGGCAGATGCTTCACCGACTCAGCCACCCAGGCGCCCCCTGAGTGCCAATCTTGACTGTATTCATAGAACATATAGTGCAGTGGATCCAGACAGGTCCGGAGCAGAGTCAGTTCCCTCCTGCCCTTTCTTTCTTCCATTTGCCTGGTACTGTTCTAGGCTCTGGAAGTGTGGGACTAAATAAATTTCCTTTCTAGGGAGGAAATGGCCAATAAATAAGTAAACAAATAAACAGGGTAAGTTCAGAGAGTGGCAAGTGTTAAGTTGAAAATGAAACAGAAATTGGGGCGCCTGGGTGGCTCCGTTGGGTTTCCGACTCTTAATCTCAGCTCATATCCTGATCTTGGTGTCGTGAGATTGAGCCCCATGTGGGCATCTGTGCTCAGGGGGGAGTCTGCTTGGGATTCTCTCTCTCCCTCTGCCCCTCCTGAGCGCACTCTCTCTCTCTCTCTTTCTAAAAATAAATAAATAAATCTTTAAGCAAAAAAAAAGAGAGAGAGAGAGAGAGAGAAAGAAAGAAAGAAAGAAAGAAAGAAAGAAAGAAAGAAAGAAAAAGAAAAAAAGAAAGAAGAAGAAGAAAAAAACCAGAAACATAACATAGTAACTGGAATAGAGAAGAAGTTAATTAGTTAGGCTCATGAGGACTCCCTCTCTGAAGGGGTGATTTGTATGTGGGAGCCTGAAGAATGAGAAAGAACCAGCCGTATGAGAAGCTATGGGAAGACAGAGATGGGCAACTGTAAAGGCTCACAAATTAAAAAAAAAAAAAAATGGTGTTTTTGAAGAACAGAAAAGAATCAGCTGGAATTCAGTGAGCAAGGAGACCATGGTTTGATATGAGAGACATTGGAAAAAGGAAGACGATGCTTTTCACTGTGTGCTGATCAGGGCTGAGGTGCCCCAGCAAGACAGACCGATAGATGCGAACACAAAAATGATGAAAAGTTACAAAAACTTTGTGCATGATGTCTTGGTTAAAATTTGCCAGAGACCGTTCTCTTGAAAAGAGAAGACTTGGCGAGATGAGCCACGAGCAGGTCTTGGAGCGTTTGCGAAGTGTTCCATTGGAAACGCTGCCGGCGTCGTGGCTTCCTAGAGTGACCTGGGGCCCCTGGGTGGGGCCATCGCGCAGCAGAACTGCACCACTCGCAAGGAGGGACTTGACCCCTCAGCCTTGTCCAAGAGTGAAACAAGCAGCTGCATAAGACTGTTAGTGTTTGGTCACAAAGTGTTGTCAGGCAAGGCTGGACATGAGCTCTTTAAGGCCAGTAATTACTATATTGTGTATGTGCGTTGTCACTCCAACACAGTACTTGGCGGGTCGTGCTTAGGAAATATTTGCAAAAGGGACAAATGACTAAAATGCAATGGCATTTGATCCAAGGATTGATCGGGTGACTCCTAAGAACACACCTAATTCCAGGATTTTATTATTTAATGATACGAGTAAAATTGGAATTGTTTTCAATAGTAAAAAAAAAAATTATTTGGGAAAAAAAATGTTTACTTGGGTGGGAAGTCTTCAAAACTACCTCTCAAACTGTAGCAAATACTCTGTTACTCTTTTCAGTCCTCGAAGCCACCCGAAGCAAACTCTCCTGCATTTCCTAAAGCTATAGACAAGGACACCATTGCTCCTTGGAAATAATATCAGAAATCTTAGTTAACTTACAGGGGATTTTCTGATCATTTGGCCTTCAAGTGTGCAGTTTTAAAAGTTGATCTAAACACACCACTTATCATTGCCTTTAGGCTTTTAACCAAGCACATATGAAATAAATTTTACTACTTTATTCATTATATTTTATTAGCTAAAATTTGCTTTTAAAATATGCTCTCACCCCCTTTTTTAAAAAAAAAAGTATAATTTCAATAGTCTTAGCCTTAATGTCAAAGAAAAAAAACATTGAAATTCTTAGACTAGTTTAATAATTCAGAGTATAAAAAATGTTGACATGTACTCTATTGTACGTTGATCAAAGACATGATTACAGCACGTTCTTTAATTTAAGGTGATTCTTCTCATGTGTAGCAGCAATTATTCTGATCTCTGCTGAGAAGGGATGACATGTGTTATTTTTATTTAACATAGATCTAGTGAGTTGGATAATTTAAGTAGACGGTTAAATATACCCAATACCTGAAATAAGCTTGCATATATGAAGCCTTGGTTTATGGAACTGGCTGAGACTCCATCAGTAAGAACATAATGTAAAGATAGCATCGGCATCGAATGGATTACAAAGGAGATCGCAATTTTCCATCATTCATCCAGAGAGTATTCACTATCCTGCACTGTGCCAGGTAGGGTTTGAGACTTGGGATAGAACAGGGAGCTTCACCCTGCTCCTCTCGAGTTCCTCTTTTTTTTTTTTTTTAAGGTTTTATTTATTTATTTGACAGAGATAGAGACAGCCAGCGAGAGAGGGAACACAAGCAGGGGGAGTGGGAGAGGAAGAAGCAGGCTCCCAGCGGAGGAGCCTGATGTGGGGCTCGATCCCAGAACGCCGGGATCACGCCCTGAGCCGAAGGCAGATGCTTAACCGCTGTGCCACCCAGGCGCCCCAAACTCTCGAGTTCCTCTTAACTATAGAAGCTCGCGAATGAGGGGATGAATGAGTGCTTCATTAGAATCCTGTGTGCCCTATGTGTCCATTCAGCACTTTATAGTTTACAAAGTGCTTTCACAAACACTAGTAGCTTGAAGGCTCCCAAAACCTACAAAAAAGGAATGATAACAATAAAACAATAATATAATTAACCGTGCTGAATCACATGCAGGCACGCCTCTGAAAAGCTCACAAGTGTTCGCTCCTTTCTGTTTTACAACAGCCCTGTGAAGCAGATAGTATTATCCCCACATTGCAAATAACGAAATTGAGACAGAGCTAAGAATCACTTGCCCATAACTGCGCAGCTAGTAATTGGTGAAACACAGGCTCCGACCCACTACACTGTGGCTGTTCAAGGAGAGACACGAGGCTCTGCAGCGACCAGGGGCACACGGCCAGATGGAAGTTGGTTTTAGGTTTCCTGATTTTAAGGCCAGTGCTTTTCTCAGCACCCCGCAGCTGCCTAGCGCCAGCAATAACGCCATTGGATGAATAATGAGCTTTTGCTGACTTATGCTGTGGGAGCAACAACTACACAATCTTGTGGCTTACAACAACAAAGGTTTATTTTTTTAACTCATATTACATGAGGTACGGGGTGGCTGTGGTTCTTCTCCATGTTGTCTCCATAGCAGAAGGACAAGCCACTCTCCCAGGCATGCTGCTCTCCTGGCAGAGAGAAAGAAAAATGGCGGACCATGCAATGGCTCTTAAAGCTTATACTTGGACACAGACTGTACCACGTCTGCTCACATCTTGGCCAGAACAGATCATACAGCCAGTGGGGTGGAGGGCACCAGAGAGGTACCCCGTAGGATGAGTCTCATACAGAGGAATTATAAATATATTGAGAAACAGTGACCCATTTTTTTAATAAACATATTAACTGTTGACAATAATTTGTTTACACACTACGAAGTGCCTGGCTCTGTTCTAGTCTTTTTTCAACTGTTGCATCTTTGATTTTACCCAACCCTGTTGGCCACCTTATCCCCAGTTGGTAGGTGAGCAAACTGAATAGGAAGAGAAAAAGTTGTATAACTTGCCTAAGTGACACAATTCTTTAAGGATGGAATCAGATTTTGAACGTACGTTTTCCTTTCTCAAACCCTACACTTTTTACTTCAACATACTGCCTGTTGGTGGAGAAATTGCTAGTAAATTTGATTCAGGCTTGTGTAGATGAAAAATTCTTGTACGTGCATGTTTTCCAGCTAATAGTGAAACTTAAGCTGTCTAAAACCTAAGAGGCCATTCTGGCTGAGTTTTCGAGATTATTGAAGATTTACTCTTTTAAAATAAGAACTTTTAGATTTCTACTGAGAAGCATTCTATCTCTATTGAAAAATACTGAAAAACATTCCCTTTGTAGGAATTCTCAGGCAGTCTGGAGGAGAGTATACGTGGAACAATTAATTGGTAATATTTCTTACGTCAACGCCCACTTAACTCCAGCAGAAGATGTAATAGTGCAGAATTTTCAGCTGGGTGTCATAATCAGTTATATAAACAGGGTTTTGTTTACCAGTGATTGTCTTAAATACCTAAAGGTCCCTAAAACCGCACAACGATTTTGCTCAGGATGATGAGGACTTTTTCCATCAAATCAGAAGTTTCTTTTCAATGTCCATAGTCAAAAAGGTATTTGCATCTGAAGAGATCTGTGGCCTTAATTAAATGGCTGCATTTTGGGATCTGAGTTTCCTGATGATTCTTCTCCAGGGGTATCAGTTTGGGAATCAAAAAAGCTCTTCCACTGAGAAAGTCATCCTGAGAAGTTGTCTTTACTGTTAAAATGGAAGGGTGTGGAGACAAAAGGATCCACTACTATACTTTTTCATACTGCATCGGCCTTCTTTTCCAGTATAGTAAGAGTCACCTTTTACAACTCTGAATTTAAGATGTAAAACCAGGTGCTTGATTGTATTGTAATCACAATTGTATAGTTATCCTACGGTAATCCTAGAATCCTATTTTCCTATTTTCCCCCAAGACAAAGTTTTATCTTCTTTAATGGGGAGAAATCTGTTTGTGTTCATAATATATACTGACATAGTTTATATCTTACATGCAAAGATACCCTCTCAAATTTTGAGTTAAAGTGGGTACAGGACATAAAATTATTGGTCACTGTGAATGAGATCGATCAATGATAGCGATTTCTTTTAGTGATATTTTATTCATTTCAGTACATTAATTGGAATACTTGCATTTGAATTAAAATATGGAATTGCTGATAATGTCACATGCCCAGACTAATCAATCACTCTTAATTATTTAAGTGAAGACACAACTTTCTTTTATTATGCTCCTTATGAAGTCAAACAAATATGAAGTGCAAAGCTTTTAAGACCTCTAAAATCTCTCCATCAGATGTATACTGCTGTGAAAGTAGAAATTGCTTTCATGGAGATTTGGAAGGGAAAAAAATTTAAATAACGATGTGATTTAGTGTGCAGTTGGCAAATCAGCATACTTAAAATACATGAATATTAAAATAAAGAATGCAAATAAACATAACTACTGACTTTCTAGTTATTGAGCAACTGACTTTTAAATAAGATCTTTTTCCGCTAAAATTTTCTCTGTAGACCTTCAGAGTTCCTCGGATTGTTATTTCTCAAGATCACTGTTAGGCGAAGGCTGATTCTATTCACAGAATTCATCCGCATATTTAAATGGACATAATTACTGTATGAAGGCTCGGGCATACCTTTGGGCTCAGTACTTTAGTTGAGACATTTTATACATAAAATGACATCTCGCTAATAAAAGGAATCAAAATGGCATTTGCTCAGTATGTATTAAGTGCCAGGAGCTTGGCCATGTGTCTCAGTTAATCACACCTCAGAAGTCCATGGGGTGCCTGGGTGGCTCAGTCAGTTAAACGACTGCCTTCAGCTTGGGTCATGATCTCAGGGTCCTGGGATCGAGCCCCGCATCGGGCTCCCTGCTCAGTGGACAGTCCACTTCTCCGTCTCCCTCTGCTGCTCCCCCTGCTTGTGCTCTCTTTGTCTCTAATAAATAAATAAAATCTTTAAAAAAAAAAAGAAGTCCTTGCACTTTAGGAAGATAGTTACCCTTTGTGTGGCACACGAGGAAACCCGGTTGTGTAGGGTAGAGGTCTGTCCCAAGTCACAGAATCTGTACAGCAAGAATTTGGACTCGATTCCTGGCCTCAAAAGCCTGGGCTATTTACTTCCTTACCACCACTGCTTCCAGATCCCATGTTACCTTCAGAAAGATGAAGTGATTTTTATTTTCTTACAAATAAAGCCTTTGATCTCTCTTGTGTTGCACGTTTAATTTGGGGGTTTAATATGGCCTATGGACATCCAAGGCACTGCTGTCTTTTTGATTCATTATTCCCAGTATGAACCAGACAGAAGTTAATGGGATTATTCAAAATTTCTCAGGCTTCAGGCTAATTAGAGCACTTTATGCTGAAGGCACAATTCCAGTATCTGAAACAGAATCATTTTCATTGACACCAAAAAGCGTGAGCCTCCCCTTATTTGTTTTCTTCAGTTGAGCTCCCGCTTTCTCCCCCCCACAATCTTTAGGCTCTGAAAAGCAAATGATATTATCTTTTTAAAAATGGAAGCACACATTTAATTTTTTATGATGAATCACCATTATCTAATCTATTTTGTTTACACCAAGTTAATACTTATCAGAGGGATTGAAGCTGAGGTGACATTTGCCTCAAAATTCAGATAGAAGGTGTCACACACCCAGCAATGCTTTTTTTTTTTTTTTAAATACACTTTATAACAAAGAGTGGACGTGTCTGAGTCCTCTTGAAATGACAGTTCACTTGGTCGCCTTTACAACAGGTGTGTTCATTTTGTGCGTTTGGGTTTGCTGTTAGCCCAGCTCGGCTTCCTCAGGTCAGGCAGCAGGCTCATTGCCGGGGCCTCTGGTCACCCTCCTGTGAACCTTTCCCGGTCATCCTACTCCTGCATGGAAAAGGGGGTTTGAATTACTGGATCGTGGTGGGCACCAGTTTCTTGATGCCAGTGCGTGCTCTTTCTGGTGGAGCATGTTTGCTCATGAGAGAAAAACCCAAGACTTAATACCTCTGTGTGAAGTGGACAAGTGTGTCATAACACAAAGGATTGTCCTGAGTTCTGGGGAAAGCCAGGGATGGATTTTGGATGGCTTCTTACTGCCCCCAGATGACCCTCTGAGCCACACCACCTTCAACCTTTCCTTGTTCTCTCTCTTTCTTGACAACTTTCTCCTTCTTCTCCTCCTCCTCCTCCTCCTCCTCCTCCTCCTTCTTCTTCTTCTTCTTCTTCTTCTTCTCCTTCTTTTTCTCCTCCTCCTCCTCCTCCTCCTCCTCCTCCTCCTCCTCCTTCTTCTTCTTCTTCTTCAGTAGTTATTGAAGCTTTAAAACATGATCGAAAAAAATCCTCATTTAAGAATTTTTAAAAGAGAATAAGATAAGAGTATTTTACAAGAATATCAGTCGGCTTAAGAACTAGATTGGAAAGTCGTTCTCTCGGTATTTAGTACTGTTCAAGTACGGATGCCTTGAGGAATGCTGGCATATTTCTTATCCTTTTAGGTCTTTATAAGCACCAGAAAGCTTTGGTTAACAGAGCAGAATTTCCCTTATTTATGTAGATGTTACACTGAAAGTAGTAATCCTTTTGAAGTGCAAATTTTTTTCATTTAAACATATTAAGCTGGAGGAATTCAGACATGCGTAAAAAGCCTTTTCTTTCTTTGGTCACAACCTATTTTTTTTTTTTTTTTACTTTGGGATTTCAGTTACCATATTGTGTTTGTGTCCTGGGTTTCAGATTTCCAGAGACACATGACTAAAACAATCCAGCCAGTAGTAGAGGTGACACCAAATGCATCAGAACCCATTGCTCCAGTGAAGTTCAGAGCAAGGCTGTCACTGTCAGCAAAAACACAATGCACACAACACTCTGGATTTGGGCGTTGTGTTTACAGATTGTCTGTGTATATTTAACTGTGTGCAGGGCGGTAGACCGTCTGTTGGGCACTTCCATCAGTACTCATGTAACGAAAGACTGATTACTTTCCGAACACTGGAAACTATCTCCTATTTGAATGCAGCACAGAGGAATCTGCTTTTACCCCAAACTTAAGGAGCTGCATATAATTTAAATTTTAGAGCTTAATTTTTGTGTCATTTGGCAAGGATGGCAGGCCTCTGGGACCCTGTTGGCTTTCCCTTCTGCATGTTAGCCAGATCTCTGTCTCTTTCCTTGGGTAAATCTCCTAAGACAGTTTGAGTGTAGAGGAGCTCTATAAGCCCATCATCATAATGTACCCCAAAGCACAAACCTCATAAACATTTTCAGATGTTTAATAGAAGAGATCATTAACTGTGCTTAGGAAGAAAGCTGATCAACGGTGAAAGAAAAGAGTTCATTATGATAAGGCAATTAACCCGGGACCTGCCCAGGGCCTGGCCCCACCTTCCCGTTTGTTTACTCGCGCAGCATTGTATTGGGAAAGAAAGTAAATCCAAACTCCCGGAGAATTTATTATTTTCTACTTTCCAGTAGAGATTCTAAGAGCCCAGATTTGCCAGCCCCTCATGCGAGCTCAGAGGTCTGGGTCTGAGCCAGGGATTCGTGTGGAAACGCAGCAAGTCTCCACGAAACGTGTCTGCCAAGGGCCAGCGGTGAGCCTCAGAGCGCCCTCGGCCTGCCAGAAATGGACTGACGCGTTTGTGGGAGAGGACGCATCCAGAGAACAGGCTTCATCAGACTAGTTCTTTCGCAGCCAGTTCTAAAATCTGGGGTTTTTCATTGTTATCACTTTCCCCCCCCGAATGATAAGACTGAAGGACTGACGAGTTGTATTCTGACGGTGTTGGGTACGTCACGTCCACTACACGTCTCGGTTCCCATAACCCCTTGCCGCCTTCGTACATCGCTTCTTTCCTTTCTTTCTACACCATTCTATGCTTCATCTATTCCGTTAGAAAACATGGGTTTCGCTGTTCCTGTAGTGTCCATTAAGGGCATACTGAGCCCCCTGGGGCACTACCCGCGGGCCCTGGCCTCTTTGCACTGTCCGCTGGACGGATAAGTAGGTTCCACTAATCGCACAGATGATGGGAGACCAACACTTCTTCCCTTCTAGGGCTTCTCGAGATTACGCTGATCATTCTAAATTATTTCATCGCAAAAGTTATAAGAATAAAATGCATGAGATAATTGTCTTTTTCCCCTTTGGCTATAGCTGTAAAGAAGAATGGATCAAATTAGAATATATTATGGGTTCCATTTCAGGCTGTCTTAAGTGTGGGGCTATTTCCAGGTAAGGTGTGGGTGGCAGATGATGTCATACTCAGGAACGATTTATTAACCTAAAGACTTTCTTCTGAACTCACAGAACTGCCCAGTCATATACAAAAGCTGATGACCACATTGCAAGCTACGTATGTTAGCAGTTGAAATTTTCTGAGTGTGCATTTGCTGCTGTATCCTGGAGATAACGCTTTAAACTGAAAATGCATTCATCTTCTCCTTAAGATTCTCCAAATCTCAAAATTTTAACGTATTGCCCGTGAAGAATCTCAACACCAGTTTTTAAGTGTGGGTTTAGCATAATTGCCTGTAATTTTGCTTTTCTGCCTTTCGCTTGTAAAGTGGACTTTGGTCTTTGTTTCACTTGTCTAAAAAAAGACCATAGCATCGCAATTATAGATTTTATTTCAGGTGTTTATCTTAAACATTCTTATGAACTTGGATATTCTTGTTTGCTCGTAGAACAAAATTTTAGCTGTGGTTGGAGTATTTCCATTTGTTATATAGCCCAATATAAAGCCAAATTAAATGGAAATAGTTGTAGGCCAGATTCTGTTGGATCATTATTTTTAGCTTACTCTTTTCTTCTTTCAAACACTGCTTTAAATATATATATTATATATAAAAATATATATTTAAAATATATATATATAAAAGCTACCACCCAGCCCTCCTGTGCCATGTTTTTCTCCCAGCTTCACAGAGAGCTTCATTAGAGTAGAAATGGTATCAAGAAAGGTTCTGGATTTATTCAAGGGTTCTTTGCAGTTTGTAGCTACTTTGGGGCATAATGGTTATTACATTGGGCAACAGTTCTCAGACATGGGCGTGCCCCAGAATTACTTGAAGGGCTGGTTAAGGGTGCTGGTCGACCTCAAACTCTGATTTGGTAGGTCTGGACTGAGGTTCAAGAATTTGCGTTTCTAACAAGTTCTCAGGTAATGTTGAGCCCCCTGATCTGTGACCACGTTTTGAGAACATCTACTTAACGTGCCTGTCTACATGCATAGGTAACGTGTGTGTGTGAGTCATATGTACATACATATTTTTGCAAGTTTCACAATGCTCTAATGTAAGGCACATCCATGGATCTGATCACGATTGCCCTGCAAAACTAGAGAGGACTGTGGACAGTGATTCTTTGGAAGGAGCCATGCCAGTAATGTCTGAAACAATTGGTCTGTTGGGAAAAAGGACACTTACAAAAGTGAATTTGGAGAACGTGGCATTTGAAGTGACAGAAGTGTGAGCATCTGGAGGACACGCTACACTACACGTTAACACTGCTCTGGGGTGAGGCATGACTGGTGACCGAAAGGGACAGCAACCACCAAGGCCTAAAGGATCCGCAGCGCATCTCCTACGCATACGATCTTGTTTAACTGCGGCCCTTGGAGATGGGTGTCACTACCCCCATTTTACTGATGAGAAATTCATATTCAGAGAAAACACATAAGGTCGTAAAACTATTATTTGATGGAATTGAGATTCCAACTTGTTCATCTGGTCCCCAAACTTCTACCCTTTATATGACGCTGCATCTAGTGGAAAATGGAAGAAGACTTCGCCATTTATACAGTACTCCATTCCCCCACCCACCAATACATTTTATTGCCAGATTTATTTTATTGTTATTATGACTTGAGCAACATATTAATATATCCTGATCGTAAAATGTTTGCAGAATTCAGGAGTATATAGTATAAATGTATAAAAAAGTACATACTGTGTAGTATACGCATATACCATATAAAACATAGTCCATAAACAAATGTATAAAGTATATAGAATAATCGATAGTGTGTGGTCTATGCTTCCAGTTCTTTCTATGCATATATAACATACATGTGCATGTGTGTGTTTTTTAATCTAAATGAAATCGTATTACATGTGTTATTCTGGTTTCTGAGCCTATTACTGAATTTAATGGTTAGTATATTGTTTGCTAAAAGTCACCAAGTACTTTATATGAAATATTTTAAGTGATTTATAATGATTTCACTAGATGATTAATAACTTCTATCCAAAAGAAGTAGTCATGGGGAAAAGCAGATTCAATTTTTATATGTTACAAATGCAAAAAGGACACTGTCAGTAGAAAAGTTCACTGCACTTTTCACTTAGGTATCCAATGACCAGATACTTTCATTGCTTAGTTTGTGCAGGGAAACCATGTCCCCCCTCAAAAAAATACAGCAAAAAAAGAAAACTGGCCAAGGGCGAATTTGCAATTCAAAGAAAAAGGTATTGTTATGTAAGTAGTCAGAATAGGATCTTTCCATTGCTTTCTGAATTTCAGCTTGTTCCTTGCAAAGACCCAAGTGTTACAGACTTCAATCCCCCCATGTACAAAAGCAAGTCTTTGAATTTTACGACCATCTTACACAATCTTTTTTGTACAAGACCGTGCAGTGACAATCTGTTAAACTCCATGTCAGGATTTTAGAGAGGTGGTTCTAACAAAGAAACCTACCCTCTCTTCTCTGAGAGTGTTTGTCACATCAACATCAGTCTGTGAAGGACAAAGCTTTGGTTGCCTGGAAATGGCTCCAGAAACTCAGCGCTGAAAATGCTTACTAACCTCACGTGTGTATCGCAAAGTCTATTTTTGCGGTGTTGTGCTTTCCGTTTGGTTGGCTTTGAATTTGTGTGGGAGACTAACAACTAGCTTTTAAATGTGTTAGTAATTAGATAAGGCAAATACCTTTGTCTATAAAGCTAGTTCTGTTTTTCACAGTTCAGGCTAGAAGACAGCAAGGAACTATTTGAGCAGAATAAAGCCAAGTAATAGATGAGGTTTCCTATGCATAGATGTGTATGCTCTGATTCTGGGGATCCTGGCTACAGGATAAGGTAATGGGACCTGACCGTGATGCTTGCTTTTCTACAGATAATTTATGGAACATTCAGGGAGCCACTTTCAAATTTTGTGAGTTGTAAGTTTTTGAGACTATCTTAAGGAAGTTATTGTTTTCTTTCCTTTTTTCTTTCTTTTTTATGAAGTTTTTGTTTATTTGAGAGAGACAGAGAGAACAAGCGGTGGGGAGGGGCAGGGAGAGAGCGAGAAGCTGACTCCCTGCCGAGCAGGAAGCCCAACCCAGGCTGGGTCCCAGGACCCAGAGAGATCATGGCTGACGGAGCCACCCAGGTGCTTTTTCCTACTATGTTCATTAGGTAATATGGAAAAGAGCAGGCAAATCGGTGTTAAGCAAACAGTTCCACACAGCCGCCTTCATATCCTAATGGAATAAATGTACTGCCTACTAAATAGTGCTCGGCTTTACATACTACAGGGGTACGTAATTAGAGGGACTGTCTATTATAACAGCTTTTTAAAAATACTTTTGTTTTTGACAGTTTATCCCCAATTCTGAAACAGTTCTGCTAAAAAAAAAAAAAATTATGCTTTGCAAATAAAGGTGTTTTTTTTACCACACAGTTCCTCTTTAAGTAAGTGTAGCTTTTACTGACACCTGGGTGAATTATTCTTCCACATTATCAACAACCTAGGAAAGCGACTCAGGCTGAACTCAAAATATAATATTGATAACTCTGAAAACTTATCGGTTATGGGATCATAATGGTTATTCTGATGTCAGGAAATAGTAAACGGTACTTGGTATCTAGAGCTTACTTCATGTATTTGTAAAGTAGTCCCACACTGAGTATGACTGAGGCCCTGGGCGCCGCTCTGGACTTCCGTTATGGTGAGCTAGTAAAATAGTCAGCATTGTAATCTGCTAAGTTGTAATTCTAAACATCTGCATATTTCTTAAACAAAATCTTCCAGAATTTCAGCACAAAGGTGAACATAGCCCTTCAGAGAATCACCACCTTTGGGGAGTTAAAACTGTTCCAGCACTGTGATGGTGACAGACTTCTCCGTCCCCACCAGATTAGGTGACACGCGGGAACGCCATCTGATGAATGTGATTACCCAGTGTTTGTACTTTGGTGTTTTCCGTTACAGAATTACTTCATGTGACTTAACTCTAAACTTTTCGGTTTTTCAAATAACAAGTCTACTTTAAAAGAATGACGGTTTTCATCAGGGAGAAGAGGAAAAAGTAAGAGAATATAATATCAGCTTTGGGGAATATGTGCAAAGACTTGTTCTGAAGCAGGCTACTGTAAAAGCAGCCTTGCTCGAATTGGGAGCAGTCACCCCCCAAAACCGCTTGCTCGGCATCCCCACTCGCGCAGTCCGCGAGTGCCAGTATGTGGGGCTAAGCGCGGGTGTGGGATCTGACGCGTGTGATCACACATTCCGTATCCTCCCTCGACCTCACACAGGCTTCCCCATCACCGTGGGTTGTAGCCAGCCCTCCGCCGAGGCCAGAGCAGAGGCTCCTTTGAGAACTTCCATAATTGATTTCGAGGATCCCCAAGTTGTTCTAATCACTTTTCTGAGTAAAAATTGCCAAGACCACAAGCCCAACTACATATTATTCCGAAATCAATGCATCTTTTGTAAGAAAAGAAAAGGGGGTAGGCATGAACGCTCTACTTCCAGGTGATTGATAATGTGAAGATAAATAATGAAGAACTACATTTTTTTTTACAGCAATTAAGTGCCATACCTGATAATCTCATGACTACATGGCATTTGTAATAACTAAATGACACAACTAAATGAAATTTAAAGGGTTTAATTAGGCAATTTTATTAAAATGTCAAAAGCTATTTGCTTACTCTACAGAGGTGGTGAATATATTCAAACTTTATTATCCTTTTTTTTTAAATTCAAAGAACTCAGAATATTAATGCAGAGGTCTTAAAGTGGACAGAGTTTGGTAGTGCTAATTTTTGGACAGGCTTGAGAGACCATCATTACTTTCATATGTGTGTGAATATATGGCGGGATCTGCGTTTACCTGCAGCCATCTTTCCGTGAGTAAAGAATCAGAGTGCTGATGGGCAAGTCATGTCACAGCCCCGACCGCTCAGTCCCCAAGAGGGTTCAGGCACCCGCAGGGCAAGCAAAGAAAATCATAGAGAGGAAGGAGAAGTTCAAGGAAAATGATTCATATTCACAAAGTAGAAATGTGAAGGTATGGAGACAGTTGACAAAGGAAAATGGAAGCACGATGCATGGCAGTGACTCTCCAGATGCTCTTGAGTGGATTGAAGGGGTAGGACGGGGTGAAGTAGAGGTTCATGAGGGGAGAGCAGCAGAAGTGCCAGGGAACAAGACCCTCCTCGTGCAGCTCTCCCCCCCTTATGAATATAAAGTCCAACAGACCTCCACTGTGGTCTTCCATTTGCCTTTCTCTTCCTCCCCGTCTGAGGTTTAAAACTGGGGGACTGAGCCTTGCAAAAGGAAATTGAGGGACGCCTCGGGTGGCTCAGTCTGTTAAGTGTCTGCTTTCAGCTCAGGTCATTGGGATCAAGTCCCACATTGGGCTCCTTGCTCAGCGGGGAGCCTGCTTCTCCCTCTGCCTGCTGCTTCCCCAGCTTGTGCTCTCTCTCTCTGACAAATAAATAAATAAAATATTTTTTTAATGAAATTGAAGGAAATCTCAAAGAGTATCTAATCTCTACCCTTTCGCTAAGGAAAGGCACTTTCAAATAATCCTCAAAAGTTTACATGAATGAATGAAGGAGTAAACAAATCACTTGGGGAACCAGGATAGAAGGGCATAGACAGAAGCCCAAACCTCACACTCAAGATCCTCACTTTCAGTAAATGCTCATGTAGAGTCTGTGGGTTAAATTCAGTTCTGCTTATGATCTGAACCTTCTAAAGACAACTCTATAGTCAGAATATCCTTAATACTTCCTATTCTTAGAGGCCACTTCAAAATTGCAATCTCTATGGCACTACAATGAGACCTCTCTGAAAATGGTATTATCCCTACATGGGACCCAAGTAGTGGATCCTGAATTGATTGACATCTCTGTAAAAAAAAAAGGAAGAAAAGGGCTTAACACAAACTTGGATCATAGGCAGTGTTTTTCGTTCTATTGCTTTATTTTGGTTTGGGGGGAAAAACCAAGCTTCTACCTTCCTTAATTCCTACAGGGCCTGTATTCTCTTATCTCTGGCCATTTGAAAACTGCAGTTCAGGAGGTAGAAATTCCTCCTGCGAAGACAACCCCACCTTGTGGGCTCCTAGTGTTTACTATATACGATCGTGTTTCCTTAAAACAGGACTTAATTTTTACAACCAGTTAGTTATCACCTTACAGCAAGATTCGTTCTTCTTTCTTGACAGTTCAAAGACTGACCACCCCCTTCCTAAGTGCTGTTGAAAAGGCCTTTCCTTAAAGTTTAGTCTTGAGGGCATCCATTGATTCGGAAAGACCCTGGTTCAGGGTCAGAAGAATTGCTTAGGAAACAAAAGCTCTCCTTTTTGCCCCCTTGCAATTCTTGTAAAAGAAGGCTGTTCTGTCCTCCCATCATGCATCGGAGGAGACACAGCACATCGTAAAGCAGGTGGGTCCAATGGTGCATTTCAGTTCTTGTCACAGGAGAAGGGGACACGTCCTTGAAAACTGTGTTGCCTGCTTTTCACCTGCATTAAGAAGGAGGGCACTATGAGAGAGGGAAACAGTGGGGATTTTGAGATATTTTGATTTCTGTGATGCCGTGTCTTTGGTCCTCAATCCCATAAGCAGTAGCAATATTTTCACAGGGCTTCCCATCTCCAGTAAATTGTATAACAGTAATTAATTCTCACAGCATCCATTTGACTAAAACATTATTATCCCTGTATTATAGAGGAAAAAAACTGATTTGCCAAACCCCACAAAGAAAGTCAATGTCGGAGTAAGGATTATTGCTCAGGAGGGTCTAAAAGTCTAATCTCAGCTCTGAGATGATTTTTTATTTTTAATTTTTTTTCCTGTAGGAACAGATGCACTGGGGATTTACCAGGTAAATTCACTAAGGGTGTGTGAGCACGGAATACAGCTCTGCCCTCGCTGAGTCTTTGTGACCACTAGACCAGTGTAAGCTGATTAGATGTTGCTTGTTTTCAGAAAGTCCCGTCAACAAAGATATAAAAATACAGGATGAGCTCTTGTATGATGAACATAGCCAAAATGTGGGTCTGCCCACTTCTGCTTCTACCTTGTCAAGGTGTAGGCTTGTTATTTATTGAATAGACTTATTTTTGCAAAGATTGGATAGACCAAGATCTTTAATTCACATTCTTTCCCATAATAACAACTCATTTATCTGTAAGACATTAATGTTAAGAATCAGGAAATGAGCAAAAGAAATGGCCCAGGAGTCTAAAAATATGCCCCCTATTCTATAAACCAATAACGCATGGCCAGTATGCATTGCTCATTGAAAAACCCTGCAGAGCTGGTCTACCCCACGCTCGGACGTAGTGATCAGAGACTTGCACCTGACTCACCAGGTAAAGAAGCAAATAAAATGAGACAAGGGCAAATCTGCTAGAGGCCAGCATGCAGAAGACCAAAGCTGGCCCTCAGAGAGCAAAGGCAGAAGCAGCTATCACAAACACATAGACACTCAAAACTCTTGTCAGTCTCAGACAGTATTCTCCTGTACAGGCAACCCATTTCAGCTCTGTGTGTAGTCTTTGAGGACGACACATTATAACTACTTTAATGGTTACTGTTTCTGATGGTGAGCTCAGATACGCATTTATCCGGTGAGTATTATGGAGTGCCTGGGGGCTCTGACGGTTAACAAGGCAGACATGGCACCTGCCCTGATCGAGTTTATAGTCCAGGTTGGGGAAAGCTCAGTAGGCAAGAACACATGTGATGAAATGATTCCAGCTCGTGATAAGCCCTGGGAGCGAGAGAAACAGAGCGCTATGAGAGAGAGCACGAGGGCGAGGCCCTTCCGATGCGGGGGTCAGAAACATCAGCTTTGAGCATGCCCGTGGTGAAGGCTGAGAAGCCAGCTGCGCCAGGATCCTTCCTGACTTGGAGAAGAGCGCAGGGAGGGAGCAAGGGGCGCAGAGCAGGAACAGAGGTCAGAGGCAGTGGCCAGCGCCTATAGGACCTGGGAGGGGCTCACACTGGGGAGCGACCAGATCTGATTTCGGTGCGTAAAAGGTGATTCGTTGTGAGTTGGAGGGTTGAGGAGGGTCGTGATCGGGTGAGGGATGAAGGTGGCTTTAACCAGGATGGGGATGGGGAAGAATGGGTGGCACAGTATCCTCCGAGGAAAACACAACAGTCTTCCAGACATAATAACAGCATGACTCACACTGGCTGAGCAGAGACCACGCGCCAGGCACCGTGCTCTCTGGCTTGACCCCGAAGCATCCCTGCGAGAGACAAGTGTGATGTTCTCTTCTCTCGCAGCTGAGGAAGGTGTGGCTGAGAAAGTGCAGGCTTTGGCCAGTGATATCGCTGCTAATAAACAGGATGGCCCCGGGGACCTTGAACCCCCCTGGTTTGGCTCCAAGGTTCACAGCCCTTCCCATGGGAAGCACCACCTGGCAGATTTTTGAAAGCTGGCTAATTCAGGCAGGGCGGTAGCCCCAAGAAGCCTGACCAGCACATGCCGTCCTTTACTCTTATGAGCGGATCAATAACATGATACCGGTACAAGTCCCTTCTTTGTTTCCTTTAAACTCGATACCTTTATTCTCTTAAACATCTTCCGGGAAGGCGGTATTGATTACACCACATTCCAATAGTACATGTTGACTGTGAGAGGGAGAAAATGTGTACATTCTGGTGGAAAGCAGGTGCAAAACAATTAAAGAAAATTCGGAACAAAAGCCCTCCAAGAGTTTGGCTTACCCTATTCAGACTTGAGGAGGAGGCCACATTCAACACCAGGCAATTTCGAACAGTGAATACTCTGTTTTCCGTGGACAAAGGGACTGTGCAAATTGAGAAATGTGAAGGAATGCCAATTCGGAATTTGAGCTTTACAAAAATATTTTGGTTTAAATTTAATTAAGGAGCTTTGTATTCTAAAGATTAAAGCATAAAAATACTTATCTTTCTAGGAAGGATGTTCCTGCTGTTAATGCTTTAAATGAGAAGAGCATCTTCTCAGGCAAGCACACAGGTGTTCTTTCCTGCAAATTGGACGTGTTTGAGCAGGAGTCGCTAACAATGGGAAAGATGCATACAGGGGGCAGTCTTGCTGGAGGCCAGAATTAGTGAGAAGAACAGTCTAGAGGTAAAGACGTGGGGAATGCTAGCATGATAATGTCAGCGCTCGAAGGAGCTTCTGGAAAAGCTGAACTAAGACACTGTTTTGAGTTGGTGGTAATTCCTACAAGCTAGCCGTGGTTTTAAATTGTAATCTTCTTATTTCAGTTTACTGTCATAAAAAAAGAAACTAAAGACAAGGACAAAGAGCATTTCCTCAGAAAGGAGAAAGGAGCCAATCCTGAGCGTAGAGATCTTTGTATATACTGATCCCTACGAACCAAGAAGGGACAGGCTCCCTGAAAGAGCAACCAAGAACACGATCTTGACAGATTCGCCACCTTCAGGGATGATTATGCAGAAGGAGAGTAGACGGAGGCCCTGTTTTGAGAGAGAAAGAAGGGAAGTTAGAAGGGCGAGGCTGTTCTCCCTCTCCTGCCTCCTAGGTCACCACCTAAAGCAGGCTTGTTTAATGACAGCATCCTGTGCATGCAACCCGTTTTTGTCACGTAAGTAAGCTTTGATACATAGAAATTCTATGGAATGAAAAGCAAAAAATTTTGACATTGTACTTAGGTTCTGAAACTTATAAGATAATGATTAGGGTTTTGCTTTTTTTAAAAAAAGATTTTATTTATTTATTTGACAGAGAGAGACAGCCAGCGAGAGAGGGAACACAAGCAGGGGGAGTGGGAGAGGAAGAAGCAGGCTCCCAGCAAAGGAGCCTGATGTGGGGCTCGATCCCAGAATGCCGGGATCACGTCCTGAGCTGAAGACAGATGCTTAACAACTGTGCCACCGAGGCTCCCTGATTAGGGTTTTTTTTTTTTTAAGATTTATTTATTTTATTTTAGAGAGAAAAAGAGAAAGAGACTGAGTGGGGGGAGGGGCAGAAGGAGAGAGGGAGCCAGACACAACCCTTGATCCCAGAACCCTGAGGTCATGACCTGAGTCAAAACCAAGAGGCAAACCCTTAACTGACTGAGACACCCAGGTACCCTGATAATGATTAGTTTTAAAATACACATAATATGTGGGATATCCTGAGATTAAAGGACTCTTTCAGAGTTTAAGTCAAGTGGTGCCTTATTTGTTTGTTCAGTTTTGGTTTTTTTTATTGATTTGATCATTGATTTCTTTTACGTTATTTGACCTTATTGAGTGTTCATGGTTGGTTTTCATTGTTGCCTTATGTAATGGTGAAGTGTTCCCTGCTGTGTGCCATCTGCCCAGAACCTGGTTGGAGAACCATTCTTGGACATTCTCCCTGTTGGGCAGGAAAGACTGAAGAGGGGCAGCGGCAGGTCATGATCTGGGCATGCATTAGACGTCTTTTGGACAACCTGAAAGCTCTTCAAGGGCAGAAATTATGTCATATTCCCAGCACCTGCCGTATTGTAATTTCCCCCCCTCCAAGATCTGTGGAAATATGACTTGACTTTTTCAAATGCCGTATGCATTCATTCACAGATTTTGACCGTACATCTGTAGTGTGGCAAGCACTGTTCTAGGCCCTGGGAATAAAATGGAAAGAAGGTTTTATTCTCACAGCATGTATATTTTGCTGGAGTAGTAAAGAAGTAAGCAGATGAGACAGCAAGATCATTTCAGAAGGTAGTAAGAACCATTTTATTTTTGTTTTTATTTTTAATTGAGGTATAGTTGCCATATAATATTGCATTAGTTTGAAGTGTGCAACATAGTGATTCAGCAATTATGTACATTATGAAATGCTCACCATATAAGTTTAGTCACCATCTGTCACCACACAAAGTTATTACAATGTCATTGACTATATTCCCTATGCTGTATATTACATGCCCATGACTTATTTATTTTATAACCAGAAATTTGTACCTCTCAATCCCTTTCACCTATTTCGCCCGTTCCCTCCATCCCCCTTCCCTGTGGTAACCACCAGTTTGTTCTCTGAATTTTTGAGTCTGTTTCTGTTTTTGTTTGCTCATTTGTTTTGTTTTAGATTCCACAGATAAGTGAAATCATACGGTACCTGTCTTTCTCCGACTTATTTCACTTAGTATAATACCCTCTAGGTCTGTTCATGTTGTCCCAAATAGCAAGATTTCATTCTTTTTCGTGTCTGAGTAACACTCTGTTGTGTTTATGCACCACGTCTTCATTTTCCGTTCATATGTCAGTGGACACTTGCATTGCTTCCATGTCTTGGCTATTTAAATAATGCTGCAATAAACAGAGGTCGTATGTCTTTGCAAAGTAGTGTTTCTATCTCCTTCAGGTTAAGTTACTGGATCACATGGTAATTCTATTTCTAATTTTTTGAAGAACTTCCATACTGTTCTCCAGAGTGGCTGCACCAATTTACATTCCCTCCAACCGTGCATGAGGGTTCCCTTTCTTTTCTCCACATCCTCACCAACACTTATTATTTCTTGTCTTTCTTATTTTAGCCATTCTGATTGGCATGAGGTGATATCTTACTGGCTTTGATTTGCATTTTCCTGATGGGTAATAAGGTTGAGCATCTTTTCATATGTCTGTTGGCCATCTGAATGTCTTCGTCACACAAATATCTGTTAAGAGCTATTTTTTAAAAAGCTGTTATGTGGGGCACTTGGGTGGCACAGTCGGTTAAGCATCTGACTCTTGGTTTCAGCTCAGGTCATGATCTCATGGTTGTGAGATCGAGCCCCGGATCAGGCTACCCCTCAGAGAAAAGTCTGCTTGAGACTTTTCCTCCCTTTCCTTCTCCCTCTGCTCCCCCCCTGCTTGTACTCTCTCTCTCTCTCTCAAATAAATAAATAAATCTTAAAAAAAAAATAAAAAGGTGTTATGTGTTGGCGTAATAAGGAAGCTACTAAAATTGGCTAGTCAAGGGATGCCTGGGTGGCTCAGTCGGTTAAGCCTCTGCCTTCGGCTCAGGTCATGAACCCAGGGTCCTGGGATCGAGTCCCACATCCGGCTACCGGCTTAGTGGGGAGTCTGCTTCTCCCTCTGCCTGCTGCTCCCCCTGCTTGTGCTCTGTATCTCTCTCTCTCTCTCTCTCTGACAAATAAAAATAAAATCTTAAAAACAAAAAAGCAACTTATAAAAAAATAATAAATTGGCTGATCCAGCAAGGATCCTCTCTGAGAAGGTGAATATGCACTAAGGCCAGACTAAGAAGTCTCCAGCTATCCAAGGATTTAGGGAGGGGGCCTTCCAGGCAGAAGCTCAGCTAGCCCACAGACCCTAAGAGAGATGGCTTTTGTTGTTTTCCGGGGATGGAAAGGCCTGAGTCACCAGGTGGACACATCATTCCCCATTTACGCAGAGGGCTTGAGGGTGTTTTGCCCTTTATGGTCAAAACCAGATGTCCCTCATTGACCTTTTATCAAGTGAAAAGAGTAGAATTCAAGGAAACTTAAATAGTTATCAGGTAACCATATGTGACATCACGTTTTAGCATTTCAAAGCGTAGAGCACTCTTCAGGGTATTTGCCCCTTAGCTGTCTCTGAGATAAACATTTGTGATAATGTGTTGAAAAGAGCATAAGGTTTCATCAATCCTTTGACTCAAATGCTACCCTCCCTGAAAAAAAAAAAAAAAAAAAAAAGCACAGTGGATCATTTGTTTAAATGCCAAGAATCAGTAAATATTATAAACAAATTCTCAGTAAAATCGTCAAAGGTATTTTCCCACTGCAAGGGAATTAATCATTGCCATATTTTTAAATGCTGCTGTCCAATTATTTTAAATAATGTACAGCGTTTAGCTTTGTTATTTGCCTAGAGAAAAGAATGTTTCAATGAAAATTGTCAGCTAAATTTTCTTAGGTTATCTGATTTTCCGTTGTTTATCTTGTGCTTATTATCTTTCAAAGTGACCTATTTAGTGTAGTCTGTATGTATGTATAGACCTTTCCACTTGGCAAATTTTGATGCCTCTCTGCTATGCGTAGAGTCTCCTAAACGAAATGAAATTAACTGAATTCTGTGTTGGTGACGGCACCACCTTGTTAGAGCTGGGTTAATTTCATTTATTATTATTATGGAGAACAGTAGAGAAAGAGCAAGAAACGTTTATTAAAGACCTACTTAGCAGTGGTCTGTCTTAGGTCTATGCTGGGACAAAATGTCCTGACTTGAAAATAAAACGGAAATTTTAAAACATAGCTTTATTGTGAGGTCAGGTCCCATTACTTAGGAATGTTTAAAGAGAAGGCAATAATAGATTTTAAAATTCTGCAATGTGGTCAGAATAAGATTGAGTTTGGTGGGATTAATTTATGTTGAATATTCAGAGCAAGATTAGATAGCAATGTTAACCAAATCCACAGATTTTCCTGGGGTGAAAATATCTCATTTCAGAGAAACCTTATGTTAGGCAAGTATGTTCGTGGAGGTAGAGGGGCGGGGGAGGGGGGTATTGTATTTCAAAAAAAAATTTTATTGTTTCCTTTTCCATCTGTTACAGGGAAATCAGGTATTTTCAAGCACTCCTTAATATGACAACTGTTAAAAAACAAAATTATGCATTACCTTTTGGGCTGTGGGCTGCTCAAAGGTAGACAGGATAATAAGCTTCCCGTTCAGAAAAAGGAGTGCTGTTGCCATTGTTTATTTTTATAGCTACTCTGCGCTCATAATCGTGCAGACCCTGTTGGCTGAGTCATTTGCCTAGACATCTCCCACGGACAGATGAGTTATGAAAGGGTGACAAAGGAGGCTAGAGTCCCAGTTCCATAACATGCCCAGCTACCGAAGGCTAAGCCGATCTGCTTGCCAGTGACATCACTGTTTTCTCTTTCTTTTACCAAGTGGTCCAGCTCTATCAATAGATACAGTTCAGCAGGCAATTTTAAATTCCAGGCACCTAGAAGTTTTTGGAAGAAGCTCCCTATTTAAACAGTAGTGCAAAATTACTGAAATCATGTTTACTACTTGGGGAGAGAACGTGCAGGGAGCTGGGGGACTCCCTCTGTCTCCTTCCCTGTTCTTGTGGTTCACCATTGCCTGGCGTCAGACTTGGCTCTTCCTTCCTCTCCGGCCATCTTTTCTCCGCAGACCGGAAGTGAGGAGTCAGGAAGTGCCAGTAGGAAACTCATACCAGCTGGGTGGCCTGTGCAGTGTAGCCTCTCTGAGTTTCTGTTTCCTCGCTGGTAGAATGGGGATTATATTAATCATGATCTCTTGGAGTTGATGGGTGCATGGGCCACCGTGAGCCCCAATAAATGTTCACTTTTGTTATTCCGATGATGAAGGGGGTGTAAAGGTCAGGCAGGCGACGATGTGCATGGGAGCCAAGCGTTGTGGACCCAGCTCTGCCCCTGGCTGGATTATCGTCTGACCCCTACTGGGGCCAGAAATTTCTCGTGTGCAAAAAAAAGGAGCTGGAATAAAGCTCCATCCCTCTGTGACATTTCATGATTTGATTAATTTAATGCAACAAGCTCGTACAGTGGAGCTGGCATGTCAGCAACAGAGATGGAAATTGCTTGAGTACCAACTGTGTGCAGCGTGGTGCTAGTGTAAGTTTGGGGATAAAAAGAGATTTCAGACAAACCCCTGTGTCATGCCTGGCATGCTCCATGTTTTGTGCTAACATGAACAGCACAGTCAGTAAGTGCCACAGAGTGGAGGCTCTGAACAAACCCCAAGGGGCCAAACGCAGAGAGGAGGCGACGGGAGCAGAGCATTTGGGGCCTAGGGGCCTAGGCATATGAGATACAAGAGCGAAGAATAAGGAACCTCCACACCGCATTGCGCAAACCAACCATTTAAAGATGCTTAGCCAGGCTAAGAAAACCCACAGCAGTTACTAAAATTACTGCCTTGTCTTTAATGATCTACAGTTTCCTTATTTGCTCTAGCACTTTGCTCAGAGTCACATATTTGTTTCCTTTTTTTTTTTTTCTGGTTGGGCTTTAAAAATGTTTCTGTTGAATATGACAGATTATACGTATATAGGTGTGTGTATGTGTCTGCGTGCACATGTGTGTATATAAACAGAGAGTTACTGCTCATGATATGATTGCTTGGAATTATTATTAGTATCATCTTTAGGATAAAATGGGGATTGGTGCTCTTCCTACCCTGGAAGTGCAATGAAATTCATTACCTGCGTGTGAGATTTTGAGAGCACTGCCTGTTTTCCCATGTGCAATGCCACGAGACAAGATAAATGAACAAGCCATTTTGGAAGCCTAGCTTCAAAAAGCTAGCCATCTATCAAGACAGATACTCATGTTTACATAATTATTAAATATCTAAAAGAAAATGAGAGAGAATAGGGATGTATGTAATGTTTATGAGCCACTTACGTAGTCCCTGTTTTCTTTCCTTCTTTTTTTTTTTTTTTTTTTTTTTGTAAATTCTCTTTTGGATGCTTTTATTTTGCTGTAATTCTTGGGGTGGGCTCTCTGCCCATCGTGCCTGCTCCTAGCAGTCCTTTTCCCCACATGCTTTATAAGACTCGTCTTCAGCCAGAGCCCCACACGCTCTGGGCAGCCTGCAGTGTCCCTGCAGAATGCTTTCGAATTTGCCTTTGCTGGGCCCTCGGGCTTTCATATCCATTTTTATTTACTATCTTAGTCCAGGGTTCACAAGGCTGTAAAAATGTAGCCTTGACACATGCATGTTGCAGACTTCAGGTTCCCTCTTTCTAGAGGACTCTTTTTCTGCCTGTCACGTGGAGCAACCCTGTGCCCAGACCACCGGCCTGTGGGCAGCATTTCTTCCAGTCACTTTCTCAGAGATGGGATGGTCCTATACCACCTAGGTTCATGGAGAGAGCAAATGCAGCTTCCCCGGTGCCGGGGCCCCAGTGCACCCGTGCAGGTTATCCAGACCTGCATGGAGCAGCGACCTGTAGGTGAACAACCATCTGCATATAGACATACGCGCACACACAGTCCACTCAGTGTAAAATTTGCATTTTATGCAGCATTTCTGTGGGTTTAGTCTTGGGGAGAAGGCACACTGCTTCTAGTCGGTCCATCGTATCCCCTAGAAGTGGTGGTCGCCAAGGTTTTATATTCTTGAATAAAGCAGACAAGAACACTGAGGCTGCTTCTCCTGCATAGGATGGAGTTCTTTTCAATTTTAGAGTAGATAATTTCTATTTTTATGGAAAATCTATTCTTACCAAGTATGAACCTGACTCATTGCATAAAAATAAACTTTTCTGCTCCCTTTCGTGTTGTGCATCAGAAGCCTTATTCTGGTCGCCAGATCAGGCTGCGAGTCAGCAGGGTTTGGAAAAATGAGCCCCATCCAGACACCTCTTGCTGACTCCAGCTGTGGTCGCAAAGTTGGTGGGTCAAACGGACTTGTAACTTGACTTCTCTGGGAGTCATGTCTAAAAAGGGGGATCTTCAATCTCTTCTAGCCACAGAATCTTTGGAAACGTGGTGTAAAACTAAGACGAGTAGAGGGACAAAGAGAAAGAGAGAGAAAAGAGTGGAAGGACTTTCTTAAATGGGAGAGAAGAGCTCACCTCTTTGCTCAGCAGCCTTTAAGACATTTCCAAGAAATCCTCCAGGGAGCCCCAAGGAGCAGAGTTTGCCAACCAGTAGGCCAAGTCGCTCTTCTATGTCTAAACTGAGATGGTTCTGGAAGAAAGGAGTGGTAGGTAGCACTCTTTGGTGATGGTCAGCCGCTCATCTGTCTTGGGTAATTTCTCCTGTACACTCCTCCTGCTCCTTTTTAATAAAGTAAAAAACTCATTGAGTAGGGAATTGACTTCTAGTCTCTTCCAGATCTTTAAGTTATAAAACTGTCATTTTTTTTTTCTTTAATAGGGGCCATCCCAGGCAAACTGGCACATCTGGTCACTCTATCTCTGATGATTAACTAGGACAGTTTTGGTAGGGTTTCCTGCAATCGCGAAATATTTGATAATACAGTGGCATGCATTTTCTTACCATTTGTCTATGTAATTGTCACTTTAATAACAGATATATTTGACGATATTCCCGTAGATTGGACATAAACAAAAAAATAAGACCTTTTGGCATAAACTCTTTCCAATATTAAATTGAAGATAACCCAACATTGAAAGGAAAACAATACTACTGGATTCTCCATTCACCTTGAATATTTTCCTACACAGAAACAGAAACCAACACATTTAATTATAACTCTGATGTGCCAAATTTCTAAGATGTTATAATAATACATTGTCATTTTAAAATTTAATTCTTATCAGGAGTGTGTTAATTATTACCCCACAGCCAAGTTTTTATTATTGTCAGCTTTTCAGAAATCAACAAGAAAAATATGCCTGTACAGCAACACGTAAAAACGCTTTATAATTCAGATACCAGTAGACTTGGGTGAGAAGTCAATAGGTCTCGCAGTGCAGTCTGCTTCCATGGACGTTTCCATTCCTCAACTGTTTCGGAGGGACAGACCTCTTCAAGGTCACTGCTAAGTTATTTCAAGGAGGGTTGTCAGGGTTTATATTTTTATACTGAGTTCCCTGCTTTCTCCGTTATATTACTACGTTCTTTGTGTGCTGTGTTAAAAAGCACAGATAAAATTTTCATTATCCTTCTATCCTGAGGTTTGCGTTATTTTTTCTCAAGAGTAGTTTCAGTGTGTTAATAACATGTAAATATGACAATCGAAAGTACTTATCTGTCATCAGGAAGCGAAAGTAGGTGTGGAGCACCAATGTTCCTTTCTTTGTCTGGGACCTGAAATTTTTGTCATAAAACTAGAAAAGAAACTGGATAGAAATTCAGCATCAAATACCTCCTGGCATATGCTTACGTCACTAATATATTTCACGAACTATTATTTTAAACAAAGAATAAAACAGAATTGCTTCCACTTTGTCAACCTACTGACAATTTATAACAATGAAAATACCACCTAATACTTGGATAATTGAGTCAGCTGTGGGTTTCCTATTTTGATAGGTTTGGGTATTTATTGCGTTTTAAAGAATTAAGGAGCAACAGCAAATCTTTTCCTTTGTTTTCTTTTAAAAGTTTATTTTTAATTGTATCGTAATTTCACACGTGCATCCTTGTAAAAAATGTAAATTATATAAATAAAGCACATCTATTTGATCTGCACTTTTCTTCATATTAAATTGAATGAGTTTAAGATGGTGGTTAAAACAGAGGAGAGCTTTGTTTCTATATGATGTGCACCTTGTCTTGTTGCAATTATTTGTCATTGCTATGTTGTTATAGATGACCCGTGTTTCTCATTCTGCATGGTTTCCAGTCCTTTGACATTAAAATAGTGAAGGTTGTACTGTCTGTACACGGTTTTTTAATTTAGATGTAGTAGTTCATTCTTAATTCTCAGTAGACTCTCCAGGATCAAGATGCCTGTGTAAACATTTCTGGTTTGCCCCTAAGAGGGGAGTAGTAGCTCTCACCCTGCTAACTCCTGAATAATTTGGAAATAAGAAATTGCATCAGCCAATCTGGCTTCTCCAAAATTAACAGGAATGAAGAAAAACAAATGAGTGCTCTAATAGTGCCGTGTATGTGGTGAAATAAAAGGCTCTCTGAGATTTGCTGTGAAATACTTAAGAAGAAAAAGGAATAGGAAAGTAAATTTTTGAACGTAGGGGGTGGGTATATGGTGGTTCATTGTCTGGTTTTGTTTTGTTTTTTCTATTTTGGAGTATGTTTGTGATCTTTCACAATAAAAAAGAAGACGGGGAAATTCTTTTCGATCAGTATGAGAGCTATTAACCCAGAGACTTCTCGGAATGCAGATCATCTGACGGAGTTTCTGGTACGGCATCCTTGGAGGGAGGCACGTGCATTACCACAATATTACTTTGCAGGGTCGTGTTTCTTCATCAAGTGTTTATTGTATGGCTGTTCCCTTTTAAGAACTTTAAAAATATTTCCCCTTTACCGAGTCTGAATTTATAAGACATGAGAGAGTTTAATTAAAGTAAAAAAAAAATAATTGAACACTTAGAGTTTTATTTCAGGGTTACAAAAACTTGCCTCTCTCCTCGGACGGGTGTCGCTTTCAGATGAAAATGAATGAATGAAATGTGAACATTGCCAGATTGCCACTCTCCTTTCTACTCCAAGATTATAGGTTGCCTGACTCCAAGTTTGCAAGATTTTCCAGATGACCCCAGAGGGGCATATTCACAGGTGTTAATCTCCCATAAACAGTTTATGATCATTTTGATTTTTTTTAAAATGCAGGTTATAAGTAAAACACCATGACTGTCCACGCAGCCTGGTATTTCATATTATTTGTGGATTGATATCGGTCAATATTACCACAAAAGGGTATGCTAGGGTGTTTTAAGTGTACCGAGGTAAAATGAACGGGAAAACGCTGAGGCTGTGTTTATGACTGTGGAAGAAATCTGACACTCCATTGCACCCTTATTAGTTTTCAGACCCTAAGCTAAATAGACTAACGGCTGTTAAGAAGCTGTCAGGGAAGTGTGTCAAACACTAGGTGGATCCTGCAATCAGACTGGTGTCGGGTTGGAAAAGTCAGTCGTCGGGAAGTGAAAAAAAAGTGACCTTGTCCTCTCAACATTGTCTTTACACTGAGTAGAACAGATGAGACTGTGAATTATTCAGAGCACTGAAAGCTTATAATTGTTAGCAGTGGTAGCGGCAATAGAGAGGAGAGACAGGACTATTTTAGTCCAAATGTCTGATTCTATTAAACATCAAAGGAATCTTTTCTTGAAACCATCTTTGGGAATTTGGGTGCCGCGGACCCCATGAAGAATCCTTTCCCCTGTTTGATACCTTTTTTGGGAATCTGGGTCAAAGAGGCACAAGTTAATATTTAGCATAGATTTTTGGAAATGCAGAGTAAAGGAACAAAGACACTGTAGGGAGAGGATTTGCTGTTTCAGCAGGTAATTGTCTGGGGAGTGAGTTCCCCATGTGACATAGCAGAACCTCTGAACTCCGAGGGGGTCGCACAATTTATGGAAATGATCTGATCTTATTAGTAACAGGTTGAATACGATTTCTGGCCTAAAAGAAAGTATTCTTCTCATAGTTACTAAGTGCAATTAAAAAAAAATGAAGTTTGTAAGGTAATAGTCATGTAGCCTTTTATAGTTTCAGCAATTTCAATGGAAAGCAGCATGCTTTTGTAAACAATTTTATTCTCTTTGCTTATCTGGAATTTATGGAGGTAGCCTTTACTTATGATCAGTTCCCATATTAAGTTTAGATTATTTTGAAGTTTATCATGGATTTTAACTTTATGGGCTTAAGTGGTATTATTTTAAGAAGTTCCTTTAAAGTTCATTTGGGATTTTTCTTTCCAAACTGAAAAATGTTTAGATTTCTCTCAAAAAATCTTAATATTGATGGCATTCTAAAATTTCCGTGACATATCTAAAGAACTGTCAGTGCCTGTGTACAGAATTAAAATTTAAGATCAGAATTACTTTTGAATGTCAAGACTTGAAGAAAGACATTTTAATAATATTTACTGCATTTTATAAAATGTCGGGGTTTTTTTCTATTTTAATACATTTTATAAAGATTGACTTATAATGTCAGAAGTCATTTTACTTATGGAATAAATGGCTAAAATACTTACATTGCCTAAAAGAAAATCACTTGATTTGGTCCCGAATCTTCTATCTACACCAATAATGTCAGAATAAGCATTTCAATAAAGCGTATCATGTCCCTGTGTTCCAGATTCTCTTCTAAATTTAGAATTAGCATGTTTTTTTTTTTTTTTGGTGCAAAGACTATTTTAAACTATGTCTCCTTCTCTCCATACAATCCTTTTATTAGGGTGAATAGAAGAGCTTCAAATGGTAGTGTTTCTTGGGACAAGAACAGATCAAACATTCCCTTACAAAGTAATCTTGATCACTGTTTTCATCCACTTCACTGTCAGTAATAATTACCCTCTTGTTCTCTGGATCCGCCATGGAGTCTTCATTTATATAGGGATATAAATATACATATTTATATATATATATTAGATAACAATTCCTAAATTTAGTTTGGAAAGAAGGCCAGCATTTGATTATTGTAGAGCAAACCTTCTACCCAACCCCTCAAAAAAGTCTCCTCTGAATCCACTCAATCAAATACTCAGACCATTTTTATATCAGACAGAAAATATGATCAGGGGCAATAAAGAGTTTTCTGTGGAAGGGCATGTGCTCTGTCTGTGGCCCTGTACTCTGATTTCAGGTGCATGCGAGCTAGAGTGAGTTATACACTTACCTGATCCAAAGATGACCCCCAGTCTTTTAACTAAATGACTTTGTAGATTTTTATATAATAACTTGTTTTTCCTGAAGGAGCTACTTGGAAAATGGTAAATATTTTTCTCATCCTTAATCTCAGGTCCTTTGTTCATCAACTATGGGCTCAACACATATATTTTCTAATTGGGGGGGGGGAGCTTCGAGAATAATATGGCGCCCTGCTATCTTCCACATCAGTGTTCAGCCTGAGTCTCGGGTTCCTAGTTCCCAGCTTTTGGGGTGTTGTACTGCTCTGTGCCTGGCACAGGGCACTGCACAGGGACAGTAGAAGTCCAGGTTCCTGCTCTTAAGAAGTTACCGGCTACATCTTAAGGCAACGTGCGATTACAGGTCAGTACGATTTCTAGGATGCAGGTGCTCTGAGGTTAATGGAGGGAACGGGTCATTCTAAGCCAAAGGAGTTGGGAAAGACTGCATGAAGGGCAACAGAAAGAACTGGTTTCGGAGGCTGGGAAGATTTGGATAGGTAAGGCAAGTGAGGCATGCCGCCTGGGCAGAAGTGTGGCATTGTGCAGGGCTGTGTCCAGGAGTGCCAGGGGAGCTCAACCTCTGTTCTCAGGGAAATTGATGTTTTCAGCCACTAACCATTTAAAAAAAAAAAAAATCTTTCAAATACCCATCTGCTGGTATTACACAATTCCAATTTCTCCTCCGACTTTTCCTGAAATGGGTGAAATTCTAATCTTCTTGAATGGCTTTTGATGTTTCTCTTGCTAACAACAACTGGCAGTTGATAATCTTTCTGTGGCAGGTGTCTCGTTGGGAGACACTTCCTCGGCCTCCCCATGGCATGGTCTCCTGATAGGGGAGGTACATTTTCCTTGTACTGTTCACCCAGCATCTCATCTCAGCAATTCTGACCGGCAGTTGGCCTCACAGACTCTTGTTTCTGAGATTTCCTAGACTGGAGAGCAATGCCCTCCCTCATGGCAGCCAATCACTATGTATTTTAACTGACCAGTTACCCGTTTATCTCCTTGAATTGACTGAGATCTAAACCACAGGGACAATGTCATGTATGTATCCCCAGATCCAAGCACAGGATTTGACACATGCTAAGTGTGCAGCGAGTGCTTGTTAATGGAAGGAAGGAAGGAAGGAAGGAAGGAAGGAAGGAAGGAAGGAAGGAGGAAGGAAGGAAGGAAGGAAGGAAGGAAGGAAGGAAGGAAGGAGAGATGGGAGGAAGGAGAGATGGGAGGAAGGAAGGGGAAGGAGGAAGGAAGGAAAGGGAAGGAAGGAAGAAGAAAAGAAGGAAGGAAGGGGAAAGGGGAGGAAGGAAGGAAGGAAGGAGAGATGGGAGGAAGGAGGGGAAGGAGGAAGGAAGGAAAGAAGGAAGGAAGGAAGGAAGGAAGGAAGGAAGGAAGGAAGGAAGGAAGGAAAGAGGGAAGGAAGAAGAAAGGAAGGGGAGAGGGGAGGAAGGAAGGAAGGAAGGAGAGATGGGAGGAAGGAGGGGAAGGAGGAAGGAAGGAAAGAAGGAAGGAAGGAAGGAAGGAAGGAAGGAAGGAAGGAAGGAAGGAAGCCAGTGAGTGATCAGCCAGCGCATTACCTGCTTCCTCCCCTTCTGCTGCTTTCCAGGGCAGCTCCAGAAACCCAGGTCTAGCACCAGAGCCTAGCATCGGATCCCTGAAATTTTGGGAAATTGTCTGCATATTTCATGTCCTTGGGATAACTCTGCCACTAGCCTGTCTTTAGAATTCCCAGAACTCCTACTAGAAGATAAATGGTCATCAAACCAAACTAAAATTATAAGGTTTTTTTCCCCCTCGTTTTAAGTCCAAAAAAAGCCTTTGAATTAGTAGTTTTCTTTTACAGACTCTTTGACCCGTAAGAGATTCAAGGAAGTGGAACACACGGTCACGTTAACTCAGGAACGTTCCCGTATGCTGGCTAACTCTCTGACAGGGTCCCCACAGGTGAACACGAGCATGCACGTCCCTGAACACCATCTGTTCTTGAGTCCGGGTTATTTTCCAGAGCCTCCTGAAAGAAGGTGTCCAAGGGCAACTTGGAGGCCAGTAAAGAAAGTATGAGAGAACCTGGTCACATTGGGATATACACTCATTGCAAAAGAACAAAGAGAACAGCACAGAGACTAAATGCCAGGAGACCATGGGAAATAAGGGACAAGAATGGAAGTAAACGTGGGCTTGAGCTGTGAGAGTGTCTGCTGTGTGCCGGACCCAGTGTTGGATGCTTGTGCTGTTTCTTCATTGACTTCGTCACAGCCGACGGCAAGGCTTGGTGATATTATCACCCCTATTTTATAGTTGAGGAAGCAATCTCAGAGAGATGTATAACCTGCCTTGGGTCACACAGCTTATTCATTGTCAGAACCACGATTGAAAGCGAGACCAGTCTGACTTCAGAAGAGACATCCTGCCCTCACCCCGGTGTCTTCCGTGAGCATGGGACGGGTGAGCACAGAGACTCCTCCAGAAACTGAGGAGCAGAGCCCAGAACACCAAGATGCCACCCACGTCAGAGGCAGCCCAGAGAGGTCATGTTCACAGGGAATGTTCTCTCTGGGTGCTCTTTGCTCCCAAACGCAACTGGAGCTCAAATTATATTCCATGACTCACATTTATAGTATTCTCACCTAGAATGATTTTCTTTGCAATCTTATTACAACTTGGATGTCTATAAAAGTTTTCCCCAAAACATTTTTTTCTGCTCATCTTCCTTTTTCAGCCCATGAAAAAGCTGTTTTTGACATATGAGTACCTTCTGTTGTTTATGGGACGAACTACAATGCTAAGGAACAATTGGCACTGTTATATTTCTTCCAGTGAAAAAACTATGCAGCTAAAAGGATGTTTTATAAGACTACGAGGTATTAGAAGGTGGCCATATTGATACCTGCAACTAAGCTTCCAGAAAAACAAAAGCATAGAGCCACTTCCAGAAATACGGTAGTTCAGCGTGGCATTGTGGAAGCCTTCTGTCCATAGAGTTTCACCCTGACACATGCGTGGGGGATATTTTCCATGTAAAACTCCCCTTTAAAAAACGAGAAGTGCTCATCTTGGTAATAGAATGCGTATTCCACAGAGTTCGGTTTTCGTGCATGAGGATCCAGCCAAGGAGCGGAGATGTTTCCCTGGAATAATTTGTGTTAGATTTTTTCCGGTGTGACAGAATGTTAGTATTCTGTGGCTGTTACTCCTATTGTTAGAAAAGGATTGTGTCTACATCAGCCACCAATTCAAACAGACGTGTTTTTGTCACAGTTCCTTTGAGATCACAGATCTGCTTGGTCCTCTGGGTAAAAGCTTCATGCTTGGATCTTTTCTCTCCTTCTCTCTGAAAACAGGCACCCAGGGCTTGCTATGTGCTGTAGGGTCGGGGGGTGTAATGCACAGGTGATTTGCTCCCTGCCCTTAAAAGAACTGGCGGTGGGCTTGAGAATAGATGAACAACGTGTGTGGCTCTAGGGTCCCGCATGCAGGGAGCACGCTGTAGGCTATGTGGCCCTGGGGGAGTGCTCCCACGTACCCCCCAGCTGGGACCTGTGCAGCAGGGAGCGCAGGGATGGATGGAGTGGGGCGGGGCTCGTTAACACTTAGACATTTCCTTAGGATCTCAGAGCCAGTAAATTCTGTGGTTAGGACGCGAATGTGGTCTACTAACCATCCTAGTATACCCATTACCGACCCATGGGTGTCTTGGGGGGGGGGAGTCGGGGAGGACCGTCCTGGGGAATCGGGCAGCAACCTCCAGACAAATCAGATTTGGTAAATGGGCTGCAGCGGAGAGTGGCCGGTTTTCGGAGTACCCGGGGCTGAAGATGCTGGTGGGTGGACTCTCTAACTTTTCAGGGGTATCTGGAGATCAGGGTTGCAGGATCCACTGCGAGTGGGGAAGGTGGAAGGACACACCTCTCGTCCTCCTCCTCTTCCTCCTCCTCTTCTTCCTTTCTTGAGATATGAACGTTGGCCAGACCCAGGGAGTTACAACTGGGCAAAGATGAGGCTTGCAGCCTTCGAATGAATCCTGCCGCCTTTACCCAGAGGCCAAGAATGGTGGTACACGCAGCAGTGTTCTGGTGCCCCAAGACTCTGGACAAACTAGAACAGCAGACACCCGTGCACTTCCCTTTCTAGACTCCCACACCCTGTAACCCACTCCCTAGTTCTTCAGAGGCCCCCACCTGAGTCCCTTCCAAAATTTTTCCTCCCTTCGGCCCACCTCAATCAAAACTCTCTTTCCCTGAGCCCTCAATTAATTAGATCTGATTATCTAATTAAACTAATTCGCACTGAGGTATGAATGAGGCTTAACCCTCCCGGGGGCATTTGTATTTTAAAAGAGGAGCTTGTTAACCCAAATGCCTCGACAATTAGTGGAAGGTGTGGGGAGGCGTTTGGGGGGCTTGGAGCTTTGCGGTGCCCCCTGGTTCCCAGGCCATTGTAGGCCTGGGTGAACCTAAGGATTTCCCCCAGCAAAGGAGTTAAAAGAGTGTTCGAGCCAGCATTGCACATGCCCCTCATCTCTGTCCCACCCCCTCTGCCTTTGACAGTTGGCAGAGTTAAAAAAAAAAAAGTCATCATTTCTTAGAGGTTTTCTGCTAATGCCGTGAATCCTCACTGGCGGCTGTGAAGTGCTGCTTTTCTTAGCATCGGCCTTCCACTGCCGAGGTGGAGAAGTTCTGAGGATTCCTAGTGGCAAAATTGGAACATGTGCGGACCCACGCCCACAGCAGCCACCCTAGCTACCCTGAGCTATTCAACATTCACTCTGGTTTTTTCACCCTGATTTTTCATCCCTAGACAGATTCTGGTTTTGGTTGTTTAACTGGAAAGATAGAAGCATTTGTGTTCCAGCCCTGAACCGACAAGAGGGAGACGTTGACCAAAGCGAGAGGGTCAGGGTTAGAAGCAGCTTTGAAAGCCGGGCTGGTCGTGTCTCACTGTGGTCCTCTCTGTGAAGAGATAGAAAGGCTGTTTTGTTCCCCAATGCCCGTGAGCTAGAAGCAAAGTAGTACTTTCCAGCAAGATCCAAACTGAGGAAATGCTCTGGGACTCTAACCCCAGAGCTGCCGTATTGCTGACCACTGCCTTGTGTTTCCTGAGACCGCCAAATGTTGTTACCCTTTCCCATCGAACTTCGGATTCTCATGTATAGACACAACCTAAAAATGTATGGACTGCTCTTTTTTAAAGATATGACTCAATTCCTGAAAGTAAGAACATGGGCAAGCATAATTCATATGCTCATTATTGATCGTTTTGTTCAAGTCCTTTCTAGATGCAACACTTATGTATACTTTTTTGCATTTTTTTCTTCTTTTTTAATGCATCTGAAGATCCCACGTTCGTAACATGTGGAGAGATAAGACAGAGACAGGGGCTATAGTTCGATATTATTAACAAAGAATTGGCATTTTCCATTCTATTTTGAGTGATGGATTAAGAGATTTATTTTATGCGAATGCTGGCTGATTTTACATACATTCCTGTAATATTTAAATTTATTAAATTTCCTGGAATGATAAGAAAAAGTGATGCATATTACTGATGGTATTAGGCATGGTGTTGCATTCACTCTGGAATACAATAGGGAAACAAGTGGGGTATTTGCTTTTCTAGCCCTCATCTTTTAAGACTGTATGTCTTACAGCAAAAACAGCAATATTAATATAGTAAGGCTTCAGAAAGCAGAGCCTATATGCAAAAGCAAAACAAATAATACAACCAAAAGCAGTAAAAATTGTGATTAAACCTTTCATCCGGTTATTTTTCATTTCATGTGCTATTTGAGTTTTTATCTTTATGTTTTGCCTCGTGGAGGAGATAAGTATGACGTCTAGAGAAGGCATTCACAAGGGAAGACATCACTGTTTACCATGGATGTTGTAGCTGTCAGGGCTTGAAAATTGAGGTAGGAGAGCTGACCAGCTGGAGACTAGCAAACCACGGTTGTACTTCTTAAGTGATTTGGGTTCAAATATAAAATCAATATTTTTTTAATTATTATGAAATGATCAGTATCTTGTCATATTTCATTTTATCCACAACTATTTGTCCCACTGTTCAATAAATGGAAGCTCTTGTAGAATGTCTGATCAAAGCTGATTTTTTTATAAAGATGCAAAATAAATCATTAAGGGATTTTTTTTTTTAATTGTACTTGAAGCCTATGGGTTATGTTGGTTTATCTGCAAGCTATGCATCATGCAAAGAATTTCTGAAGCAGAAATGTTTATAATCAGATGTTTATAATCCTTGGTCTACCAGAAGATTCCCCGCATGCTAACTGTGGAGTTTGTCAGAGAGGAGACAGGAGGGTTTCTAGATGGTGCAGACTCGTAGTTCGGGTGTATACCTCCTGTTTGGGGATCAATTAATGTATTTGGCACTGCTGTATGCCCAGAGTCGACTTATTTAAATTGCTGCCTTTGATTATGGTGTCTTACTTACTCTTTACCAAAAACACTTCTTTAAAAATATGATAAGATTTTTTTTTAAATCTCATTTTCCTAGAAACAAAGTTCTTGTGCTAATTTGCTCTTAATTTTCTGTGCTGTACTTCTTTGTTTAGCTCTGATTTTGATAGACTAGGCTCCTGGGAAATAAAAATTTCCATTTATTTGGAAGGCAAAAGAGATCAAGGAGAGAGAAGAAATCAGAGACATACATAAGTGAGGGAGGATGGATCACATATTATTCTTATTTGACACAATATTTTATAGTTATTCCCTTTGAATCTTAGCTGTGAAGTGCCAGCAATATTGTTCACCTCGTTGTGAGGCGTGAGTAAGACAGCGTGCAGAGAGAACCCGGCAGAATGCGTGGCAGGTGGTGGTAGCCCGTACGTGCTGGATCCCGTCTGTCTCCTCTCTCCTGGTGAAGAACTCAAATTCAGACACTCCGATGGGGGTCAGAATGGAAACCCAAGTCACGTAGATCAGAGGGTCCTGTTAGACTGTTTGCGCCACTATTTGTCAAACCACGTGGCATCGCCATTTTCATAGATCAAGAATAATAGAATATTGGTATTTCGTAGGGTTTGACCCAATACGGAAATAGAGCAATGACACAATTATTCAGGTAACAGGGATGAATACATTCTTCTTCTGAATTGTCTTGATCTTTGAAGTAAATATACTGCTTTTACGTGAATGGATGGTTTTATTTCTCTACTGCCTTTCCACAATGCAGGGTGACAGTGGTAGTTTACCGCCCTGTGGTTTCTGATCCCGTCTCCGTTACCTCTTAGAGAAAAAGACTAAAGTATCCCTGGATCCCCCAATGCCCCAGCGCCACCAAGCTGCTTTGCGTCAGGATACCCCTACTTGGATCCCCAGGACCCTATATTGGCCATATACCAACAGTAGCTCGTCATACGGATGAAGCTCCCTACACGTGTTGGTTAGGCTCTTAGGTGGCAAACCCAGATGGGGTCAGATGGCCTCATGCATTGTGGTTTGTTGCGTGATGTAGGGGCGTGTAGAAACAGGCCCCAGGGCATCGAGGCCTCAGGGAAAGCTGGAGGGTCATTTGTGAACATCCAAGATTCTAGCACAGAGCTGGTTACTGTGTCTCAGTGGCTGGGACAGTGTGAGTGAGTCATTTCTTGACCCTGTGACTCTTCCCCTTCCCACTCTCACTGAAAGACTCTCACTGGCCTCCTCTCTGCTCCCTGGCCCCTGCTGCTCCCACAGTAGGCCTGTGCATGGCTTCTCTCCAGGCCCGATGATGGCTCAGCGCCCTGCCTTCTCAGCCTGTGAACCGGACTGCGTCATGCTTCGCCACTCTCCGATTAAATGTCACCTCCTTCAGCGAGAACCATGTTCCCCACCACACCTGCTTGCCTCCTTATTCTCTGTTTTAGTGACCTGATGTGTTCACAGGACCCACTACAGTTTGTAATCATTTATTTGTCCATTTCTTTGTTTATTTCCCCCACTGAACTAAAAGTTCCATGAGAACAGGGTGTCTCTGTTCTCGACCGTTCTGGGGCTAGTACCTAGCACAGTGCCTGACATATAATAGATCCTTGAAAAATAACTGGAATGACTAAATAAAATATGAACTAGCCAGAAACTCCTTAGAAGGGCCCCGGATGCCATGGCAGACACTCCCAAGATTTCTCAAGGAGAGAAACTGTCCAGTGGCTTCTCTCTGCAAATGCAAATATGTGAACTGCTCTTCCTTTGGGTGCATTCCCTACCATGGGGCGCATTTTGTCCAGTCGTGTGTTTTTCTGTTGAGGCACTTTTTCCCCATCGGCTAGGATGTGCGTTTTCACACCACTAGCTTTGACTTGTTGCTTGTTCTAAGGAAGTTGAGAGTACAGAGGAACGAAACTTTCCGAGACGCATTAAATAAATAAAAACAGACCTCAGATCAGGAGAGCTAAACATTCATTGTTCAGGAAATTCAGTTTCGGAATTACATAGTGAGATGGAGAGGCACACGGGGGATCCAAAGGGCTGAAAGGAGGAGTCCAGACATCAAAGAGCAAGGGGGCGAATCCAGCTCTGGTGACAGTGAAGCAGCCCGAAGGAAAAGACGGTGGGCTGGCCAGCCGCAGAATTGGCTTCTGGAAATTAAGTGAAGCTGAGAGGGAGGAGGGGTTGGAAAACCACTAGCTGGGGCTTAATTGGGACAGAAAGAATAATGGGACCTTAAAAACCCCTGGATTATCTGATAATCTGTGGCAAATTTTCAGTTGAACTAGTTTCTCCTAGTTATTAACATCCACTCTGTTGAAAAATGAAAAAGATTCAAGCAAGCACATTTGTACATCTCTTTGTAAAGCTGGGTTTGAAATTGAGTCTTCTTTATTGACCCCTTTTTGAAAGGTTAAAGCAAAGCTTTACCTCTTACAACTTCGTGGAATCAATATGGAATAAGCCATACGAAAGAAAAGGAAGCCTGCATTACTCTAATTGAAGAACACGGGTTTGTAATTAATTTATTTTAGAGTAGGGGATAAGGAAACAAACAAAAAACTTGGGAAAAAGAAAACCGATGACGACACACAAGGCTGCTTATCTTCACTCATGTTACACAGGGAGGTTGACATTTGACTGTATATCAGGGTCATAGAAATTAGGAATGAGTGGTGTCTTCGAGAAATCTCTAAATTATAGATCATAGAGTTAGTGGGAACCTCAGGATAATTTAAACCAACCCTTTACTTCCAGAGAAGCAAGATGTTATTATCCCCCATTTTTGAGAAAAGGCAAGTAACTAAGGTTGCCTGCTGTGGTCCCATGACTGAAAAATGATGGATGGCGGAGGAGGCAGGGGATGGTGCGTGGCAGGGAGGGTGGTAAAAAGCCAGGTTCCAGGGTGTTATTAGGGTGCGCCTCCCATGACCCTACAAGCAGGGAGATTCTGTCCCATATTGGTATGGACCAAGTAGAGGACTTGCCCTGTTCAAGCAGGCCATTGTTTGCCAAAATAGTTTCCTTTCTGAAGGGGGGGCGGGGAGAGGAGGAGAGGGAGGAAGGGAGAAAACTCTACTAACAATGACAATTGACTTCTAGGCCCATATGGTTGAAAGGGGTAAATTACTTTGATTTCATCTTTTCTCTGTGTTGAATTACAGGATCTGATGTCCCCCATTTTAACAAACAAAGACATTAGGATGTTGGGTATTTATTACCAGGTCACAGATCTGACAGTAGAACTACACACATTGAGAACTTTAATAGTGAGAATGAGGTGGACACAGTGATCAGGCCTTGTGCCTGTTTTTGGTCTTAGAAATGGGGGTCTAGGATCAGGGCTCCTGACGTTGGGATAAATTTTCTCCCATCTTGCATTTGCTACTGTGTACGTAGGTAAATAATATTATTAATTTAATGGATTTTCATTGAGGTTTCATGGGTGTACATAGCAAGAGGGAGTCTTTACACTTTACATACAGAATTCTCTGGCTTCTTTGGTGTTATTTCCCATGGATGATTTCTAGAGCTTCTGTTCTGCAGGCATAATAAGCAAAAAGCCAAAGCTTCCCTACAGCCCACAAGCTCTTCCTCGACTTGTGCGAAACAGTGAAATTTTAGAAAAAGGATAGAAACATGATGACAGACTTTTCCATTTGATAAACAATTCAATGTAATGATAGATTACAAAATAATTGACTTCAGTTTCTGCTGAAATGACCTTTGCTCTCCCTCAGCCTGGCATTTCCAGCCAGCTGTGTTTTTTTAGAAAAAAAATTAGGTATTCCTTTCATTTATTAGTTTTCTGTTGCTTGTGAGTCATAAAGCTATCCTTTATAAAGAAAAATATGGAAACATTTGAAAGAAAAATGAAGAGGGGCTGCATCTCGTGCATGTTGAATCTCAGTAGCAAGGGTGATTAATATGCCACATACGTGTTTTCTTTCATGGCTCCCTACGTCCCTTCTTTGGCTTTCATAAATGTGGTTCACTTTGGCAGGACCTTTTCAGTCAGGTAGAGTCTACCATGTGCAACGAAGGCCCACCCCCTCCACCACCTCTCTATGGACTCCTCAGATTTCTTCCTTCCTTTACCTACAATTGCAACTAAACTCTGAATTCATCAGCATGACGGTGTGCACTTTTAAACTAGTATCTATGAAAATAACATATCTCCCCCATATTACTAGCTTGCATTCCCTCCCATTCTGTGCAAGGTATGGTTTTGACAGGTAGCATGATGAGATTTAGAAGAGAGGCTGAAGTTAATTGAGGTTAGCAAAAAAATATTACGGTCAACTTCAGATTTTTTTCTTTAATTATTTTTAACTCATGAATAATCAATTAAATGAAAAAGAAATGTACATTTAAGAGCATCTTGAAAATTCCCGCCCTTAGAAGCATCAGAGGAGAGGAGCCCCTTGTGACACTATCTGCAACAGAACATACCACTGGCTTTCTGCAGATGACATGGTTTTTAAAAAAAAAAAAAAAGATGCTTCTTTTGAAGTGACAGAATGAATACACTAGCAAGAGGGAGTTGAGCATAGACAGCCATAAAATGCAATTTGCCTTTTCAGGGACAACCTGGCTGCTTTGCAACACGAGAAATAAGTATAGCATGCAGCTCTAAGGACAGGGTGTTGGCGGGTCGAAACTGAGATAGGCAGCTGGCCAGTAGGTAAGAGTTCTGCATCAGGGTAAGCTTCACATTACCATGCTTTCTCGGTGTTTGCTCCTCTGGTCTTGGGGCTTTAATATATGAAAGACACTGGCCTAAAAGAATTCATTTGAGGGCTCCTGGGTGGCTCAGTCAGTTAAGGGTCTGCCTTGGGCTCAGGTCATGACCCAGGGTCCTGGGATCTCATCCCACATCGGGCTCCCTGCTCAGTGGGGAGCCTGCTTCTCCCTCTCTCTCTGCCCCCCTCTTGGGCTGTCTCACTCTCTCTGTCAAATACATAAATTAAAATTAAAATCTCTCTCTAAAAAAAAAAAGAATTCATTTGAATGATACATTGTCTTTTAAAGGCCAGTGAATTATTTTATCAACCCTACCAGCCAAGTCTCTTAGACTCTGGACTATTTAAAAATTCTTACTGGAAGAAATGATTATTTTGCCAAAAATTTAGCAAAGAAGAAACTCCATCTAGGGAGGAAAAAAGGGACTCTTCATTAGAATTCTCCCACAGACTATTTCCCTTGGCCTTATCCCATTTTAATGCCCCACCCCCAGGCTTTTTTTTTCCCCCATGTCCGTGATTTGAATACCCCTTCCTTTGTAAAATGAGTTAGCATTTTAGTTTTATGTTGCTGTCTGTGGGAGGCGAAGGTCATGTGGAAGCTTTTCTTGTGATCCAGACGTGAAAGCAGGTGTTCCCTGCGGGTTGTTCTTTGTCGGGGTCATTCTCTCATATTTATTCAGCAAACTTTCATGGAGCCCCCGCCACATTCAGGACGCAGCTCTGCTTCGCTGAGAGTCCACATCGTAACTGTTTTAAAAGTAAGCTCTAGAGCATGGGATGTTTGGTCATCTGTGACAGCTACTTTGCTTTTGCGTATCTGCAATGTGCTCCCTTTAACAAAACCTTAAAAAGTTAAATTGCAACATCACTGATCACGGTTGGCCCAAAGCAACGGTAAACAGGGATGTAAAACTCGAAGGCTCGACACCGCGTCTGAAAACGGTATTTAAAGAGCACGTGCTACTTTTGCATTTTTCCTAATTCTAAGATGGCAGGAGAGCCCTGCCTTTCTTAAGGTTGGGATTGAGAGCTGTGCACGGGACAGATCTTTTTTTCCTGGCGAGTGCTGACTTTGGAAGCATTCTTTCTAATTTCTGTGTCAGGAGACCCACTTCTGTCATTAAGAAGAGCGCTTCCAGGTGTGAGAACCTGAAATATCCATGTACCGGGAGTCCTCGCTCTGACTAATGGAAGATCCTGACCACATATCATCCTAAGCCCCTCTTCACAGTGTGTCATTTTTCCAGCTCAGTTGATTTTTGATATGTCCCACTTTATCAGTCATTGAAGTGGAAATTTCATCACTCTTATATGCTTTTTGAGTTTTTCTTAGTGTTTGTTGGTAATAGGTTTTATGGGTGATTAGTTATGTGAATTGCGGCATTCTTGGTGATGGGAGCCTATCTTAATTTCGCTCATGAAACTTGCTTCTCTCATAAACTCTGCCATAAAACACGGGTAGAACTTGTTTTTCATTTAAACAGACCTTGTTGAAATTAGTATATGTACTTTTCCTCACTGCTTAGTGTGAAAATTAATAGCCAAAATTATTTGCACCAGCTCTAATGTTTGAACACTGGCCTTTTCAAGTCCGTGATTTCACATGTTGGTTACTAGGCCAGGACACGCCACTGACTGATGGCTCCACTGGGCACGATCGGGTGTCAGAATTTTACCAAAGGCCCACTGAACAATATTATGACATAAGAGTAATATTTCTCATTTCTGCAGATGATCAACTTTGCCGTAAAAGCTTTCATAGTCAAACATGAGAAGTGATATTATCCACCATTTTATTTTACCTAATGTGAATGCACGTACATGCCCTATGAGTCAACACAGTGCCATGGTCATGGCATGCAGTGGTCATGGTTTGATGGCATGCAGATCTGGGTTTGAGCGCTAGCTGTGCCTCTTAGCAGTTGAGCGACTTCAGTGAGTTACTTAATTTCTCTGAGTCTAGGTTTCCTTCTCTGTAAGAGAGGGTTAATAAAAGAACCCACCTCGGAGCACCTGTGTGGCACAGTTTGTTAAGTGTATGACTCTTGGTTTCAGCTCAGGTGGTGATCTCAGGGTCCTGAGATCAAGTCCCATGTCGGGCTCTGTGCTCAGCTAGGAGTCTGCTTAAGATTCTCTCTCCCTTTCCCTCTGTCCCTCTCCCTCTTGCTCTCCTTAAAAAAAAAGAACCCACCTCATAGGATAGCTATAGACATTAAATGAGGTAATACATGAAAAATGAACATTACTGAGTGCTTTCAATATATTTTAGCTATGTATACTAAACTTCTTTTAGTCTCTACTTGGCAACTCTTTAGGCACCTTAGGGCTGTAGAATCCCCAGGTTAACTGTATATTGCAATTTTTTAATGGTTTAATTTTTAATTTGAAAGTTTCTACATCTGCTTTTTTATTGTATGATCATAATGAGTACTCTGTGCAACCATTATTTTTCCAGATTCAAATTTTATCAAAATAAGAGTCACGGAGACATATGAATATTATAGCATGATTTTGTTATAATAGCTTCCCTTCTAGATCATCACATTCCTATTATTCAAGAGGAAAATTTGAAATAGAACATGAAGACTCTTTGGGAGAATAGTGAAGAAAAATATGCAAAAGCAAATGAACTAAACCTAGTAGTGAGGGGCACGTGAGAGATGCCCTGAGGACAATATTATATGATCTTCTCTTTTTTAAGGTAATTTATTTGTCTACTAAAATGAGCTTTATTTTCTCATTTGGAACATTAAAGTTCATGTAAATCCGGAAACATTACTGACTATTGAAGACCTACTGTATGCAAGACACCAAAGTACATACAACAGCAGGGAGGGTTTTCGGATGAGCGATTATGAATTTTGGAGTAGAGAGCGCGTGGAGTAGTCGCATGGGAAATGGTGGCCCAGTAAAACTTTAGGTGCAATCAGTGCTCTTCCCACTTCTCAACTGTTATGACCAGACTAGTGTTCAATGTGGAACAGGAATGTCATAGCTCAAGACTGGTCTGCCTGGACACAGACCAGAGAACTTGTGCGTTTGTACGGATCTATTCTCATCCTGCGGTCGTTGTCAACCACTGTGCCGTGGCTTCTTTACGTCCTGCACGTGAGCAAGGGGTGCCGCCACGTTGAGATCATTTTGTCAAGGGTTTTTGTTTGTTTGAGTCTTTTTCCTGCACCAAGAAGACACGGGTTGATTGGGTCCAGCGTCCAGAAAGCTGGGCTGCGCTGGTTTTAAGCACGCTCTGCTGGCCCTGAGTATCTCCAGGAATTATGATAGACTTACTGAAACATGGCAACATTCTATGCTGAAAGGATGGAAGAGGACATGGTCAAGGCAATAAACAGCTCTCCTCAAAAAGCAACAGATGGTTAACAAGTAACAGGTCCTGAAGGGCCCGCCAGTGAAGGGTGTGATTAACCGAGACTACTTGTATTCCTTCATTGACACAGGAAGGCATTGATTCGCTGTGGAATAATTGCATTGTAATTGCGGATGGCTTTTCAGTGTCGTTGTGAATCTTTTATTCCTTTCAAGATGCCACCAAAATGTTTAGCGTTTCAAAGTCTGCCAGAAACAGTGTTGTAGAGAATTTGCTGAACTAGAAAATGAGGTGTGATCAAACCAATAAAATGTTCTTTCAGTGAGCCATTGGGGATATGCAAGGGTTTTATTATTCAGAATCTGTCATTTGACAGTATTCCGTTTACTGACGTCTTAGCCCTGGTTTATCCTCTTTGGCTGCAATTTGTGAACTCGGCGCTTTAGATTTGTGTCCCAGTTCTGTGTCTCGGTTACACTCCTTTGCATCTGCAAAGCTGCCCTTTTCTGCCTTTCTGCTTTGGCCTGAGGTGGAAGGGTGACTCCCATCAGAGTGGGGAACGTGCAAACCACGTCCTCTGTATCTGGCCTGGTGGAAAGACCCAATACTAGTTTGACGAGAGGTGCGTACACACAGGAGCCTAGGGCGTGCGTTTTGTTGTAGGGCTTTGAAGGGAGTGGTTGTTACTCGTTCTTACACAGATTAGTCCCAGTAGGAGAGAAAGTGATTCTTATAACTTTGTTATTAACTCCCCACGTTCTGCAGATCTGACCCGAGCGGGTATGATCCAAGCCATCTGGGGGATGGTGATGACTTCGCGCCCATCTCTTGCCCTCTCTGTGAAGAATTCGGTAGGATCTGATCAGATATATCACAAGAAGGGGCTCAGTCCAGTCAGGTCGTAGGGAATCGGGTTCATCTAGACCAGGATCCCCTATGTACCCCTGGCATGACAGTTAGCCATACTTAGAGTGGAGATACATCTTGTTTTTAGTGGCTCATACTTAGGGAACCAGGGTTCGAGACCCAACATACTATCAGTATAAATGAAAATGTTTATAAATTGCAATATATTTTATATGTATCTTATAAGTTAATCTTCTAGATATTTACTACTTGAATCTTTTCTTGAACTGAGTTATCTGAGTATATTTTTCATGAGCAATGTATAACAAAATATTTTAATGGGAAATTAAATTATAATAATTAGGACACTTTCTCTTTATTTCTATTAATGATTATTGGACCAATGTTTCGATACTCACGCATGTCCGAACCCCATCTGAGCAAAGTCCTGTAGTGCCCGAGGACTCCTGCCAATAACATAATGGTCAGTTGCCGCAATTATGTAGCTCCTCATCTGCCTAGTGTTTCATGATTTTCAAGTTGTACGTACTAGAAAGGTTCAGTGGATGAAGTATGAGAGGAAGAAAGCATTATGTACATTAGTTGAAATTGGCATCATGTTGCCAAACTGTAATAAGCCTTAGGGGACCTCAGTGTTGAAACTACTCAATTGAATGCTGCAATTTCCCATAACAATTTAAAAGGCCTGCAGGCATGCTAAGGTCATAGCTGGATCTCTCAGTTAACACTCGGTAACATGACCCCAAAGTCTCATTTACATCACAGCAATTAAAATATATTCCACATTACATGTTTACTACTATATACTGTAGAAATAATCCAACGAGATGTGGCTACTTTCCACAAAGAATCATGGAAATCTTTATGTTCCCCATTTCTTTCCAGGGTGGTATGAACATTGCATGTGTATACACAGAGGATGATGGTGATTGCGAAGGGGGAGACGGTGGGATGATGGAAAGGGAAGGCAATCTAAACCAATAATAACTAGTAGTCATTAGTACTTGGTGATCCACATGAAATTAGGTTAGTAGGCTCTGTCTGGTTCCTAGGTGACAGGCGTCCATTATGTAAAATAACTATCGTAATCAGAGCTAATTGACCCCCTACTGGTAGTTAGAAATAGAGGGACCAAAAATTAAATGAGTATTAAAATAATACACCTCCCGGTTGCAGAAGTACTGCCCCCTAGTCTGGGACAGAAATGCCAGTACCCAGCTGGGAGGATGTTGGAAAAGAAGAGCAGAACTCACCTGAGGAAGATGCGTTTGTACATGAGAGTTCTTTCCTCAGTGTTCCATCCAAGTCAATTTAAAAGTCCTCCTGGCATGTGGATTATAACCATAATTGTTAACTGATACCATAGCTATTTCGTAATGACATGAGTAGCAAGCTAAATTATTTTAAAGCAAAGCCACAGTAGCCAAACTTAGATCCTATTTTCTCAACGGTGACTGTTGCATTTTTGTAGTGGCTTTCTTTCCAGAAACGTGGACCAAATCGACTAAGTCCAAATTGTTGTTGTGGTTTAACGTTTATTGAGTAGCCACCATTTACCAGCTTACCTTGAAAGTGTGGTTCTTCACGATTGCCTAGAACACACCATCAAGGTGTGAAACACAGTGGCAAAAGTCCAGCTTCTCTGGTTGGCAGGTGGTTAACAGGAAACCGAGGAAACAATTTCTCTGTGTGCCTGTTGGAACGCTCTCGCACGCCCTGCCCTTTTGTGGCCAGGAAGAGCGTTGAAAGATCCTACTTCAGCAGACATCTGAGAAGGCAACAATTTTATCTGCTGCCTAAGTCTGTTTTAATCCTGTTGCCTTGGCTGATCGCTTTACCCCTAGTGACAGCATGAAAAAAAAATGTTTTTGATTGAGCCACTTACTCCAGAGCTCTTGTGCTAATTATGGCAAAGGGCTTCCTTTAAGCAGACACAGCCCGCCTCATTGCAGACATTGCCCCACCAGTGGGCTGGATTGCAGACCCTCACTCACCCCTTGGCTGGTGCCCCTGACAGGGTAGGCCTGGGTCAGGCCATGGGCACCTGACTGATAACATTTTTTATAAACATTATAAATTATGCACATATTTGTCTTTGTGATATAGAACATTCAGGAAATCAGAACGGCTCACTAATTGGATACACTTTTCCTATTTTCACTAGACTATTTGGCAGCATTTATACGAAGTCAAAATATTTGACTATAGTATACATATGCACTTTAAGGTGTTTAACTAAACTTGAGATGTCAAAACATTACATTTCTATGTGAGCCTATACCGAGTCAAGCATATTTATATACCCTGAGAGTGTTGCATTAAAAAATATTTAAAAACAGACAAACACCAAAGAAGAAAAATACTAAAGAATTGAATCTTCTAGGGTAAGTGCACAGACTGCTTGCCAGACAGCCTATAAAAATGTTGGTTCTTGGGCCCCTGGGTGGCTCGGTCCGTTGGGTGTTAACTCTTGATTTCAACTCCGGTCATGATTTCAGGGTCATGAGGTCATGCTGGGTCTAGAGCCTGCTTGGGATTCTCTCTCTCTCCCTCTCTGTCTGCCTCTCCCCAGCTGCTCTTGCTCTCGCTCTATTAAAAAAAAAAAAATGTTGTTGTTTTTTCCCACACCCATAGAGGTTGAGTCCAGACCGGATCTCAGCCTCTACAGTGTCCATAGCAAGCTAAGAGGGTTTGCGTAGTTCTCTGGGCACTCTGGACACGAGGACTGAATCCAAAGGTCCTTTGAAACCCTGAAGAATTCTGGAATTGACCTATTCCCTCGAGGGCTCCCCCACTTCAAGGAGGAAGTAGGGTTCGGGAATCTCTGTCCACATCTCCCTCCTCGCTCCACAGGGAGATGCCAAGTTGCGTGAGACCCTCACCTCCAGCCCTGAACCAGAATTTCCTGCTCCCCAGGGGTCTGTGAAGAAGGTGCCATTTGGCTGGTTTGGTGCTTTTCAGAGTGAGATGAAAACTATCTGCTGGGCAGCAGACCGAGGATATGTTTATTATAGTAATTTTGCCTGTGGGTGACAGAGGCATGAATAACCGCAGTTAGCCTCCATTCTCCAAGTACTTGTGGGTAGTTATCAGGTCTCCACCTAGTTGTTACTAAAATAAACCTCACATAGTTCTTTCAATCGTGAGACTCTTAATCAGTTTCATTGCTCCTCTGGAAAGTTTTTCCAGTGTTAGCCTACTGCTTTCCGCTACCGAGACATAAATATTGGATAACAATATAGATGGAGTCATTTTGAAATTATCAGTGTGGGAACTTTTTTTTTTTTTCTCATTAGATGGCATAGTATTTTGGAATAAGCTCACAAAATTTCAAACCCCAAATTCCATTCATTTAGCAAGATACCATTTTCACGACAGCTGCAACATCACCCCTTGCTGTCAACTTCGTAGAACTGAGCTCTTACAGCCTCCGTCCCAGCTTCCTCAGAAAAGCCTAACCATACTGGACACCATTCTTGGACACTGGACAATGTTTTGGAATTTAATTATGATAACTGGCCCTTATCAAGCAGACATTATATTATACGCCAATCACAGCGCTAAATGCTTTTAAGACTTTATCTCATTTAATCTTCATAATCCTTTCCTAAGAAAGATAATGTCATACGCATTTTAGAGAATGAAATACAGAAAACTCTCTCAGAGAGTTTAAGTAACCTGCCCAAGGTCCTAAGACGCATATGCTCTAAATTGTGCAGCTAGACTTTAACACAGATCTGTCTGATCAAAACACCTGTCTTCGCAGTTGTGGCAGTATCGATTTTTTTAGTTGGAACACCCAGGGTAAGAATTTGCTGGTTCAAAATCGTTATTTCTCTCGCTCTCTCTGAGGTCTGTTTTCTTCTAGGCAGACTTCAGTGTCAGGCACGCTTTCTCCCATGGTGACGAAATGTACACAAGACCCACGTTTACATCCTCCCACACGAGCGACTGCACATTTGCCGGTTTTGAGTAGGCGTGGCCAGGAGTTTTAGTGCGCGTCCTTGGGCTAACCTTATTGGCCTGAGTCAGGTCACATGGTCCTTCCTCAACCAATCCCTGAGATCCCTGACAGGCAGGTCCCGGACCCCACGTCCCGGGCTTGCTCCATCTGAACCTCTGGAGACTGCGCCCGAGGCAAGCGTTCATGCACAGAAATACAAGGTGTGCCCAAAAAATCCGTGAGACCACACTGGCTGTGATGTAGGAGAGCCTCCTCTCTGCGAACTGAACCACGTGGGCTGGGAGACAGGCCAAGGGAACGGTGACTGAGTCCTATGAAACACGTAGTATCACCGGGAGGTATCATTTATTTCTTCCTTAACTGTCTTTCCTTGAAGACAGGCTTGAAAATGTGTGCAATATATTTTATCTTTTCAAGTTGGCCTTGAATTTTCCACTTTTCTTACTCCTCTGGTAAATTTCATTTGGCTTTTACTTTTGTTTCCCCAGTACTGTGGTCTCTGCAAATTATTTATCATGGTCTTTTCAACATGGCAGCCTTCATTGACTTTCTTTTTTTTTTTTTTTTTTTTTTTTAAGATTTTATTTATTTATTTAACAGAGAGACAGCCAGAGAGAGAGGAAACACAAGCAGGGGGAGTGGGAGAGGAAGAAACAGGCTCCCAGTGGAACAGCCTGATGTGGGGCTCGATCCCATAACGCCAGGATCACGGCCTGAGCCGAAGGCAGATGCTTAAGGACTGAGCCACCCAGGCGCCCCCTTCATTGACTTTCTTAATCCTGAGATCTGCTGGCATCCTGACACAGGTTGTCAAACTCTGCTGTCATCTCTCTCTCTCTCCTCTCTCCCTCTGTGTTTTTGTTTGTTTGATCTTTTTAAAAATTTGTTTTTGTGATGTTAATAAAGGTTTGGAAATACAGTCTAGTGCTTAAGAGTACAGGTCTGGAATTACACTGAAATACGTTCATATTCCACTCGGCTACTTCCACTCTGTAACCTTGGACAAGTCAATTAATCTCTGTGGGCTTTCGTTCTCTTGTGTGAAAATACCTAGCAAGCTTGCTGTGAGGATTAAGTGAGGTCATCTATGTAAAGCACCTGGCCTATCTTAAGCACTCAATAAATAATCAAGATTCAAATTAATAATTCATCAAGGAGCTTTTATGTCCACTCTTCAAGAGGGGAATATGCTCGGCACTTAGGGGAAATAATATTAGCTCTTCATTTAAGAAGCTTGTCCAGTTTTCCATAGCATTCCCAACTGTCACCTGGTCAGTAATACCCATTTTTTAGTTACTTTTCTGATACAGTGAGCTGTAGTTGTTAAGCCATCTGGAAGGTTTGCTTATTTTTCTCTCACTCTGACGGAGGGTTTGGGTTTGGAGTTGGTGGTCCTCAGGCCTTACAGTTTGGCCACCTTTCAAAGAAGTGAATGGAAGAGCAGGGTATGAGACTCTGAGTGCCAGCCTCGCCCAGCACTGGTTGTCTGACTTGGAATTTTTTATTCATTTCCCATATTTCCCCATCAGTAAAACTGATAAATCACACGAACTTGATGAGCTGTTGTTAAAAATAGAAATACGATGGGTAAAACACCTAGCGTGAAAAAGTGTTCTGTAACTGGCGGTTCTTGGTTTTAGTGTGTATTTGACTGTGGCTGGCGTGTCCACTGAGGTGAACGTGTTCGTTTGAAGGTGGAATGACAGTCTTTGACCGAGTTCAATCAATACAATACATGGAGCGATGGCAAAGTTATCTATTTGGTTGTGTTTTGTCTGTTTGGTTTTTGGTTTTTTTTAGCCCAGTGTATATGTGAGGCCATTTGGATAACACAGTATTGTCTACATGACACAACAGTTTCCTTGATTTTTTCCTCTGAACCAGATAGGATTGCTGGCAAGATTTTCAAAGGCCTGGCTCATGCCGAAACACATATGAATACAATGGTGGCCTCTATATTCAGGGTTCTGGTTTAAAACATCATAAACATGCTTAAATAGATACGATGGGTATCCAGGTGGGCAGACAAATTGAGAGATATTATTTACACTTTACCCTCAAAGTCTGCAATGTAGGAAAGCTACATTTAGCTCAGCTGTATTGAATCCTAGTGCCTTTCCCATCTGTTCAAAGTATGGAGATTATGGCCTTCTCCCTATGATTACTGGTGCAGTTGTGACCCTAGACCACGTAACTGTATTAACATATGTTACTATTACATTCCTATTGTCTGTAATTGTTATCAGGAAAAATAGGATCACTTTTAATTTCAAACTATACAAGTGAATTGCTTTGTTTTTAAATCGTAGAATAGTCTTACTTTACATTACTAAGTGAATTAGCCTTATTATCCATATTTTTTCTTTTTTGATCATTTCCAGTTTCTGTTTCCTTCTCTATATAAATAATTTTTAAAGAATTTTTAATGATTTGATGAGGTTTAAGCCACTTTTCTTATAGCCTAAGGCACTGTTCTATATATTTTCCAATTAGAAATTTCCCGGTATTCACACTTATTCAGTAGCTATTTTAGTATATTATTCCTATTTGCTTCATTTTCTAAGTTTGCATATTTGCTATCCATTATAAAGCATGGAGAATAATTCTGAGTTTTTAAAGAGTAACCTTCCAACGTATTATTTTTAAAATAGGCATAAAAATATCTTTATTCACATAAAAATGTTCAAATGTTAAGTAGAAATGAGTTATAAGATCATATGTTATATATATGACACACATATATTCATACAAACACGTACACACACACATAGAAAAAGTCCAAAAATGTTAAGAAGGTAGTAATTTTAATGTGTTTAATTTTTTGGAGGCAGGGCACTTATCTGTATTTTCTAGTTTCCACAAAGAACAAATATTACCGCATAACACATGTCTTAAATGAAAGAAAAGCATGAATTGGGAGCGTGCATTGAGTCATGTCGAGGATGGCCTTCTTGGTGTGTCTCAGAGCTAACCCTCTCCACCAGACTCTCAAGCCAGCGACTGCCAGTCATTCTCAGCTCCTCCCTCTTCCTCATTCCAGTTTCAGCCCCTGCCAAGCCTTGCTGATGCCACATCTGTTTCTTACCTCTGTCCACTTCTCCAGATCTTCACTGCCCTTTCAGGTTCCCTAGTCCAAGCTAGCATTTTCTTGCCTGGACTTACACGAAAATCTGCCAACAAGCTTCCCTGCTTCCACTCCAGACTATGTGAAAAAAGAAAAGAAAAGAAAAGAAAAAATATGGATAATGAGCTAATTCACTTAGTAATGTAAAGTAAGACTATTATTCTATGTTCTGCACATGGAGGGATCTCGTCACACTGTGAATCTGACCGAGCATGTCAGTGCCCCATTGCCCACTCCGCAGTGGTCACCTTTTCTGATGCACTAGGGACGAGGACTGCTTGGCCTGTGTTATGAGGCTCCGCCCCGGCCAGCAGGTTTCCTCTGGACTCAGGTCTCCTCACTCACGGTGCCCCAGCCCTGTTGGCATTTGTCCATCAAGCTCTTCTGGGCCTGCAGGCATTTGTTGGAGCAGGTGACTCTCTCAGCCTGGCCTGTTATGCTGTCAGCCCCTTTCCTGTGACACACGTGTTTGTGACCAGGCTAAAAGCTGTTGATTCTATGGGTCTCAACCTAAATGTCATTTAAGAAAGGTCTTCTTTGGGCTCTCCGTCTCAATTAGACCACACTTTCTGTTCTTTCTCTTTACGACTTGCAATTTTTTGCAGTTTTTGTTACACTTTTAATTGTATATTTATTTGTATGATTAATTATTTAACCCCCCCTCCCCACTCAAATTGAAAGAGGGTAGAGACTGTGGCTTGTTCACCTCTACATTTCCAGCCTCTCACCATGTTTGACATGTATGATGAGTGAATAAAGAAAATGAAGGAACGCTAGTCCTTGGGCACAATTTTATGCTAATGTATGTAGATCTACCCCGTTCTCTTGAATTGCTGCCAAGCATTCCTCCAGTTGGTCTTGTCTTGCTTCTTCATCCAATCTGACAATCTCTGCCTTTTAACTGTTGGGTGTAGATCATTTATTTTTATAGTTAATGTTATTGTTGATACGCTTAGGTTTCTCGTTTATCTCCCATTTACTTTTAACCTATTCGTGTCTTTATGTTTAAGCATGTTACTTAAGCATGTAACACTGTATAATTTTTTTTAACCAATCTGAAAATCTTTGCATTGTGTGGGGTGTTTAGACCATTTACATTTGATGTGCTTATTGGCCTGGTTAGATTTAAGTCTGTCAACTTGCTGTTTGTATTCTTTTTTGCCCCATAGTCTTTGTTCCTCTTCTCCTCACTTCTTTGGATTAGTCGAATATTTTTTATGCTTCTAGTTTTTATGATTCCATTATTTCTTTTGTTGGCTTATTAGCTGCAACTCTCAGTTTTGTTGTTTTAGTGGTTGCTTTAGGGTTTAAAATATGCTCCTTTGATATAACACAGTATTTCTCGAGGTGATATTACGCCGCTTCACATATAGTATAAAAACCTTACAGTAGTATGCTGTGTCTCTTCTCCCTTCCTTTATGCTGTGCTTGCAATACACTTTCCTTACACTTATGTTATACAATTTACAATATACTGTTATGATTTTTATGCAGTCATCTATCTTTTAAAGAGATTTAAATAATAAGAAAAATATCATACATGTAACCACATAGCTGCCACATCCCAGTGCTGTTCTGTCCTTTGCATGGATCCATATTTCTATCTGATGTTCTTTTCTTTCCATCTAGACAGCTTCCTTTACATTTCTTGTAATGAGAGTCTACTGGTGGTCAACTTTTGTATGTTAGAGAAGGTAGGTATTTTGCCTTTATTTTTGAAAGATATTTTCAGTGAGTAGAGACTTCTAGGACAGGGTGGTCGTTTTTTTCTTTCTTTCAGCATTTTAAGGATGTTACTCTACTGTGTTCTTGCTCACATTACTTCCAACAAGGAGCTCTGTATGTAATGTTCCTTTTTTCTGGGTCTGCTTTTAAGACTTTCTCTTTATCACTGTTTTTTCTTTCATATACGTATATAATCTTGATTACAGCCAAATGCCTTGGCATAATTTTCTTTCTATTTCTTATGCTTGGTGTTTGCTGAGCTCCTGGGAATCTGCAGGCTTATAGTGTTTATCAAATTGGAGAAATTTCCAGTTATTTTTTCTCCAAATTTCTTCTGTTCACTTCCTGTTTTCTCCTTCAGGAACTTCAGTTACACCTATATTGGCCACTGAAAGTAATCCCTCATCTCACTGATGATGTTTTAATATATTTATTCTCTTCCTCTGGGCTTCATTTTGTTCAGTTTAAATTACTATATCTTTAAGTCCATTTACCTTCTCTTGGGCAATGTGAGTCGGCCCTTCATCCCATCCAGTGTATTTTCCATCTCAGACATGGTAGTTTCATCTCTAGAACTTTGACTTGGGTCTCCTTTTTATATCTTCTCTGTCTCCATTTAATTTTTTGGAACATATGTAATTCAGTTATAATAGCTGTTTTCATGTCCTTGTCTATTCTAATGCCTGTGTCAGTTCTGAGTCAGTTTCAATTGACTGATTTTCCCCCCTCATTATTTTCCTGCTTCTTGGCATGCTGGAAATCTTTGACAGACATTGTGAATTTTACCTTGTTGAGTGCTGGGTATTTTTGTATTCCTGTAATATTCTTCAGCTTTGTTATGGAATAGGTAAGCTACTTGAAAACAGTTTGATCCTTTCTGGTCTTGCTTTTAAGGCTCCAAATGAGACCAAAACCGTGTTTAGTTCAGTGCTAAATTATTCCTCACAACTGAGGCAAGACCTTTCTGAGTACATTACCTAATAAATTATGTGGTTTTTCCAGTCTGGCTAGTGGGAATATACACTACTCTTGTCCTCGTGTGAGCTCTGGATACTGTTTCCTGTAATTTGGTGGTCCTTTAAAAGGGCAATTTTGCCTCCAGGGGACATTTAGTAACGTCTTAAGATATTTTTTACTGTCGTGACTGGGAGAGCTACTGGTTCCTAGTGGATAGAGGCTAAGAGTGCTGCTAAACGTCCTACTATAGAATAACCCCCAACAAAAATAGATTTTGCCATATAAAATGTCGATTATGTTGAGAAACTGTTATCATCCTTCCAAATCGCTTGTTCTCCGGCCCGCTCTAGTCTCACACACACACACGCTGGTCAGTCTTCTGCTGAATGCTCAAGAAGGATCCTCTGCAATCTTCCAGAGGTCTTTCTCCATGCAGTTCTCTTCGTATTGTTACCAAATGTCATGTTTAAAGAAAGAAACTCACCTGGGGCACCTGGGTGGCTCAGTTGGTTAAGTGTCCAACTCTTGATTTTGGCTCAGGTCGTGACCTCAGGGTCGTGAGCTCGAACCCTGTGCTGGTCTCTGTGCTCATCAGGGAGTCTGCTTAAGGGTTCTCTCTCTGCCCCTTCCCACTTATGCTCTCTCTCTTTCTCTTTCTCTCTCTTTCAAATAAATAGATAAATCTAAAAAATAAAAGAAAGAGAAAGAGAGAAAGAAAGAAACTTGCCTTGGTTTAACCTTCTCAACCACTAATTATTCACTATATTTATTTTTTTCTGTACCTGTATCTTCTCAACAAGCATCACTTTTGTTACGCATAGCAGACTCCTCTTTCCCCAAATTTCTTCTCACAGTTTTGTTTATGTTTTAACTTTTTCAAACAGGATATCTTAATTCACTTATTCTCTATTTAAAACTGTAAGCTCAAATTTTAGTTGTGCTTGAATTTAGCATTACAAAAAATCATCATAATATGATTTTATTCTTGTACTTAATTGTTTTAATTCTTTGATTTGTAAATTTGCCTCAGGAAACAAGATTTCCTCTAAAATGAACAATAGCAATTGATTTCCTCTTGTGCTCAATCGGCATTAATCTAGCTATTCAATAAAGGAAACACTTAGAGATTCTTATGGTGTGCAAAGTTATACTTACTGTTTGATTAACATAATTGGTAATAAATCATAAATACTAACTTATTAGGGAAAATATGAATTGTGAATAACGGAAGGTAAAATTTTCATGGTATTGTGTACAAATAGCATAATTTAGATCTGTAATCTAAAATACGTTTGAGTAGTTTTCTGAAGTCTGCTTATTCTTTTGGGTGAGCTTTTTCAAACTATTATAAACATAGGAGGACTGTCTGCACAGAACATAGTCAAAGTGACATTCAGGAATTTGTAATTCTTACAGGAAATAAATAACAGTGGGAGCATGAGTGAATTTGACCAACAGGCTACTTAATCCTTTGGGTTTGAATATTCGTTTTGTATTTCAGTTGCTAGATAGACACATAAGCTCACTGAATTTTAGAAGTACAGGTGATTCTAGGGATGTTTGTTATAAGCTTGATACATTGTAATCATTGGCTGAAGGGTTTTAAAGACATACTAAGTCCAATTAAAATCAGATTACTTGCTAGAAGTACAATAAAAAATTTTTCTTTGGAATTAGGAACATGTTATGAAACAATGTAAGACTGTTGTTCTGTGGCCAAGTTTCAAAGCAGGTTTAACTAATATATCCAAAATAGACAACATTATTACCTTAAATCTGGTGTCCTGCCCTTTCACTTAGTCAGTCAAATACTTTGCAGAAAAAATTAATTGAGAAAAGATTAATGACCCAATAATGAAATTTGCTTTAAGACCAGCTATGTTTTCTAGAGGCGTCCTGTGGTTAGTAACCGAGTTGCTTTTCAAGAAGCTAATGAAAATTAACCAAATTAGTTTGATATTGTTATGTGCATGCTGTAGCAAATTGAATCAGAACTTTTTGGTCATCGTTATTTCTAATAGTTTTCCTTTAGTTTTTCAAAGGCCTTGACCACTGTTGCAGCTAAGCTCCTGTTCATGAAATGCTTTGTGCGGGATATGCGCGCAGCGACCCCCCTCCTGTGCAGGACTGTGCAGTCACCATCAAAGTGCTTCAGCAGAGTAGCAGTACTTAGGCAGCTGCATTTTTTAACCTTCAAATCTTTAGCTGTGAGTGCAGAAGATAATGCAGGAAACTGCCTTTTGAAGTCATATTGAGCTCATTGACTTCCATCAGAAGCATTACAGTGGTTGCAAACATTACAGTGTAGATTAAATCCTTGAAGAGTTTGAACTATGTACAAAAATGGAGAGGCAGATGCAAAAGACTTTTTATTGTTTGGAATCTCTAAGATCAAAATGTCTTTGTCTTTGATGGTGTGTTTGAATACTATATCTTGATTTATCATGGCACTTCAAAATTGCTTCACAAATAAAGAAAAGTCATATGTTTGGTGCTAGAGATATTCTATAAAGCTCAAGAATATCTAAAATTATCTTTTTGTTACTCATTTATTAACATTTTATTGATATTGATTTGTAAACATTGGTAACATCACCATAGGGATGCATCCTTACTCTTGATGATACGAATTTGTATTACCACGTTAAAGAAATTGTTATCTAATTTGCAAGATCATGAAATTGTATCATGGGTTATATAATAGAGAATACATTTTACATTCTGAGGTCCAAAGGGACAGTTAAAGACGGAATGGAAATATGAATGCTCTAATTCAGACAGTGATCATTTTTTTTCTATAAAGGGCCAGACAGTTAATAGTTGAAACTTTGCAGGCCATCAGGTCCCTGCATTGGTTTCCTAGGGCTGCAGTAACAAGCTACCAGAAACTCAGTGGCTTAAAACAACAGAAGTTTATCTTTTCAGTTCTGGAGGCAAGAAGTATGAAAATTAAGATATTGGCAGTGCCACGCTGTCTCTGCAGTTCTTGGGAAGAAGCTGCTACCTGCCTCTCTCCTAGCTTCTGCCGTTTGCTCACAGCCCTTGGTTTTCCTCGGCCCGTAGCTATATCTCTCAACCTCCACCTCTGTCCTCACATGGTCTACTCTCCTGTTTGTCTGTATGTCTCTCTATCCAAATTTCCTTCTCTGTCTCTTAGAAAGACACCAGTCATTAGATTTAGGACCCATCTTAATCCAATATAACCTCATCTTAACTTGATTGCCACTACAAAGACCATAAGGTCGCATTCACGGGTACTAGGCGTTAAGTCTTCGATGTATCTTTTTGGGACACAATTCAGTTCACTACAGTCTCTGTTGGAACCATTCAACTCTGTCTTTGTAACATGAACACAGCCAAGGACAATACATAAATAAATACATGTGCTGTGTTCCAGTAAAGCTGTATTTACAGAAACAGGTGATGGGTCGGATTTGGCTGGTGTACTAGAGTTTAGCAGTGCCTGGTCTGACTAACTGAAGCCAAATTGCGGTGGAGGGGGAAAAAACTCAATTTCCTCTTGCTTCAATCAGTCCATTTTTAAAGCATAAAAATGCATACATATGTGTATATATAGCAGCACTTATTTTAAAATAAGATGTCAACTCAAGGCAAGAACTGGAACTTTTGTCATAAGTTCAAATCCCAAAGTTCTATCACTAAAAATGTTCGAATTATGATATTTATCCAGTCAGTTGAAAGCTTTTTGATGATCATTTAGTTATGAGAGTTGATATGAGCTTTTCTCCAAAGAGATCGAGATCACTTTGGAAACAAGATTTTTCTTGAACTCAGACATACACATTCACTCTATTAGAAAGAATTTATATGATTCCCCCACAAACGGTAGGTTCCATGAGGGCAGGGACATTGTTTTATGTAATGGTGTGTCCTCAGCACATGGAAGAGAGCTGAATACATAATTCAATAAATATTGACCTAAAGTAACTTTTGTTTTCCCTGGACTAAAGAGAGTGAATTGGTGTGTTGTTTTAACCATGTCGTATAAAAATATGCCCTGTTACTGTATCTTGAAATTATTTATTATCTTAAACACAAAGGAGAGCTACAATAAGAGAAATTCAATTTCTATTAGGAGCTTTTTGGAAGAATTTGTAAGGAGAATAATGGGGTAATGAATCAGAAGGGGTCAGTGAAAAAATATTCATTTTTTTATTTGATCAGATTCATGGAAAATCAGAAAAGGGTAGTCAACAGCCAAGATAAATATTAGCAACTACTTTTAACAGGCCAGCTCAGTTCAGTGGCAGGGAAATATGGAAGCCTATGTGAGGTAACCCTTCACAGGCAGTAGGGATAGGAGAAGATACAGTTTGGTTAATAGATAGCAGGAGGGAGCCGTCCAGATTTTCTGAGCATAGGCTCTGGAACTCTGTGATCATTCCAGCTCAGAATTTCACCACTCTCCTTACAGCTGTATGGAAGGCAGAAGTTAGGAAGTGAAAGGTAGAGGAGGCATAATGTTGCTCGGACAGAACGGAGTTGTTGACAGCATAGATGTAAACTGAGCCGATGTGGGAGAGTCCGAGACAGCACTAAGAAAGCACATTAAAGAGAGGTGTGATGTGTGTAATGACGGCCAAAGATCAAGAGAGAGGGAGCGATTCCTTGGGAGAGGGATTCTCCATGGGAGAAAATACCTAAATAGAAGTCACAGCCTTAAGGATATGGAACCAGAGGGAAGATCTGGGGCCACCAGAAATCATCTGTTTCGGGGCGCCTGGGTGGCACAGCGGTTAAGCATCTGCCTTCGGCTCAGGGCGTGATCCCAGCGTTCTGGGATCAAGCCCCACATCAGGCTCCTCCACTGGGAGCCTGCTTCTTCCTCTCCCACTCCCCCTGCTTGTGTTCCCTCTCTTGCTGGCTGTCTCTCTCTCTCTGTCAAATAAATAAATAAAATCTTTAAAAAAAAAAAAAAAGAAATCATCTGTTTCAAGTTGGTTATGGAATCACTCCAATAAAAAATGAATTTAGGAAAGAAGGAGTGGAGTGAGAGCAAGCATTGAAGGCCTTTGGGGACCTTCAGGTTTAAGAGAAAGACCAACCAAGAAAGAGTAAAGACAAAGGAGAATCATTTAAAGTGCAGATTAGGCACACCTCGCTGGCTCAGTCAGAGGAGCTTGACTCTTGATCTCAGGGTCTTGAGTTCGAGCTCCACATTGGGTGTAGAGCTTACTGAAATAGATAAATCAATAAACTTAAAAAAAAAAATTTAAAAATGAAATGTGATTAGCCCTGGGCTGCCATCCCTCCTTAGGCCCAGTGACTTTTACCCTGTTCATTCAGCAAAATCAGGAAAAAGACCGTTGCTAAGCAAAGAAACATAATTCACATAGCTCCTTCTAACTTAATCTTGCTACTGGCAGTTGCAAAAACTACCCCATCAAATTAGCCACTTGAATTGCCTTAAAATCAAGATAGCATGGATTTTTTTAAAAGATTTTATTTATTTATTTGAGAGAGAGAGCGTACACGGGCACACACACAAGCAGGGGGAGGGGCAGAGGGAGAAAGAGAAGTAGACTCCCTGCTGAGCAGGGAGCCTGATGAGGGGCTCCATGAAGGGACTCGATCCCAGGACCTGGGACCATGACCTGAGCTGAAGGCAGATGCTTAACCAACTGAGCCAGTCAGGCGCCCCTGGGATAGTGCAGATTAAATTCATTTTCTAGAGAGGAAAATGCATTTTTAGGGGAGGATTAAGAGAGAAGGATCAGCTTTTTCCATAGTTGAAGACATCTAGGTCCTTGAGACATGAACATTGTACCCGCTGAAGAAAAGGTCTTTGCAAAAATTAATAAAATCTTTGATGTATTTGACAAAGTTTCACTTCCAAGAAGCTCCCAAATTGCTCCTGCTCTTCCAAAAAAGTCAAAAGAAATAAAATAGTATACATTTTTGTAAGTAAAAGAAAGGGAATTTATTTGTGATGGAGAAAATGCTGTGAGAGAAAATTTCCCATTGTGGAAAATTTAACAAACTTATGGAGGCCAACTTTTAGCTGACTTCTGTAGTGAAATTTGATCTTGAGCTTAATTTTGTTTTTATTAATGTGAAAAATCAGTTAAAGTAGCTTAAACAAGCGTCCATAACTCTCAGTAACAGAAAGTATGCCTCACTTCCTGGTAATACAGGATATTTTACAGTGATTTCACAAATTTTCTTTCTTTCTTTTTTTGCTGGAAGCAGGTTTTCTAGATAGGCGATAGTATTACTTTCCACCATTTTCCAGATTGAGAAGGATGTAAAGTAGTCCGTTTTTTAGATGAATGTTATGCTGACATTATGCAAACCTTTTATCTTCGCAGAGAGGCCAATGGGAGTTGAACCCTGAGTGTAATTTGTGCCAAGCAGGACTGATGTGCACCCAGAAGGAATGAAGTATGGATGTGAAAGAACGTAGGCCTTACTGCTCGCTGACCAAGAGCAGACGAGAGAAAGAACGGCGGTATACGAATTCCTCAGCAGACAATGAGGAGTGTAGGGTACCTACACAGAAGTCTTACAGTTCCAGTGAAACCTTGAAAGCTTTTGATCATGATTCCTCGCGGCTGCTTTACGGAAACAGAGTAAAGGATTTGGTTCACAGAGAGGCAGACGAATACACCAGACAAGGTAGGTCATGACTCTCAAAAAACACAGAGCTCACGGGGTGACAACTTGTAGGTGTCGTGTTTTCTTCCCTCCTCGAGGTGACGTGATGATTTTCCAAATTTGATGCCTATCACTCCGATTCAGATTTTTGCTATAGGAGATGTTCACATCATATTCCAGAGTAAAGGTAGAAAGTCACCCACAGGCACACTGACCCCAGATAAGGGGACCGACACACGTAGAGAATCACGGTACACAGTTCGTGCGTGAGCTTGGTGATTCTGCACACGACCAGCGTGTGTGCAAAAACTGGACACCCAGGTCTCCTGGGCTCCCTCACGGTCTCCTGAAGGTGCTCACAGGCATTGTTTCTACAGTTGGGACTGATGCGAGGGGGAAGGAGCAGTGGTGAGGAAAGCCTTTTACCCTCATTAGAAAGTAAGAATCCTTATCCCGAATGATCTCATGATCCGCGTAGCCTGTCTGCTGATGTCTGTCTCTGGGAGGGTTCGGTTCTCCCTCTGGCAGGCCATCTAGAACATTAAAGTTGTACCTTAAAACATCCTAGCTTCTCATGATAGAATCCACGACTGTTTGGTCATTCGCATGTATTTGTTGAACATTTTATGCTGTATGCTGCCTGCATATTCTACCCATGGAATAATGACTTCTGTTACTCTCCTTCAGAATCTTAAACCTTCCAATTTCCATGCTTTCAGACAACAGCTTATTTTAAACTTGGCATCCGTAGTTCTGTTTTGTTTCCTATAATACGTTTTTGAGATGGGGGCAAGATTACTCCTAATAAAAATAAAATCCTCTTACATTTGTATTGCTTAGTCAATTTGCATAGAACTTAGCACCCCTTAGCTAATTTAATCAGGAAATGAGGAAAAATAAATTAAACTTCAAATGTAAAGAATATAGTCATTCTTTTCCAATCACCTTACAAACAGTGTGACTAACAGTTTGCTAGTGAGCAGGAACAAATTTAAGAAAAAGTAATAATGCAATAAATCATTCAGAAGTTTGGAAATTTTCCATGGTTCCTTTCTTCTCTCCCTTGTGGAAAGAGCCATCCTAACTAGATTGAAATAGCATTCACTCACCCAAACCAGTTCACCTCAAAGAAGACTCATTTGATTTGCTAAAGAGAGATTTTTTTTCCCCTAAAGCATGTCTTCTGAATATTACAGGTATCTTAGTTTATGAGAGGAGACAAAGTAGTTTAACACGTTTAATCCAGTTTTTAAGGGAAGATCTAAAACATATATTTGAGGTACATTCTCTGGGAAAGTCAAGGGACTTCAAGTCATTGCACAATGTCTTACAATTCCAAACCCGATTTTTTTCTTTCATATTGTCTACACAGCTGACATAGATTATCAGGGTACATTTTTCACCGATTTAAAAAATCATAGGTACTGTGCAAGGCATGTGATCTGAACCCAGTGTGAAGTCTTACTTTTTGTAACAAAAACAACTGCTTAGGGCCCTCCTGGAAAACAAAAAACAAAAGCACAAACACCACACCGCTGTGGAATACCATTAAAAGAAAAAAAATCCGCACATGTGGCGTGATGCGTGGAGGAGGCTCATGTCCACCCCAAGCAAGCATTTAGTCTTGGCAGCAGAGAGGGTGCTTAAACGGGTTAAAAATAGCGAGCTGAAATGTTCCCCTCCTCGGCAGCGCTGATCCAGCTCAGACTGCTGATGAGGACAAGGCGGTACCCTCTGTGGAAACCCTGGAACCGAAGTTCTTCGGGGAGCAAAGAGCGCTATTACTCAGCTGCTCACCAGCGAAGGAGGGCAGAACGAAAGGGGGCAGAGCAAAGAGAGAGTGAGCGAGGTGGCAGAGGGAGGCCCCTTGTCAGGAGCGGCTGAATGGAGCGGGGAGAGGGTTCAGGGCAGAAGGGAAAGGAAGAGCGGGAGGGCGGCGTGTGACGGTGCTCTGTCCACCTGGCACGGTCATAAATCGGGCACATTGAAGACATACATGGACTGTACTGCTCTTTATAGCCGGCATGCGCTGCTTCCTTCCTGCGCTCCAGTCGTGGCGCAAACCAGGTTATGGGCAGTCACAGTGTGAGGCGGGTCCCAGTAGTGCCCTCCCTTCCCAGATGGAGAGCTCTGACACCCCCACAGCTGGTGACAGCAGAGCTGGGACTTGAACCTCAGGCCGGTCCACCCCTAGTACTCAGCTTCCAACCTCTGGGCAGGGCCACAGCAGAAAATGGGCAGTTCCATGTAAGAATTGCCCCTTGCTTGATCGGTGTGGACAGAGAGAAATGGGGAGACATCTTTAGAAAATAAAACGGATACGCTTATTTGTGACCAGGTGGGATGAGGATGAGGGAGAGGGCGATGTTGCAGATACTTTATCTCTCCTGGGGTTTGGATACAGGGAATGTGTGTGGCAGGAGCAGTAAATGTAGCAGAGAAATGACTAAGGAAAGTCGGCTATCAGATTATGTTTTTCTCAAGCAAGCATAATGCGAAATCGTCCCAGGCTTTCATTTTCTTTGAACCTGACAAATGTCAATTTTTCCTCACTGACTGTTATGCTGTGGGATTAATTATTTAATTGACAAAATGTGCTTCCTGCCACAGCTCCTGAGATCATACACATAATAAAAATGAAAGATGAAAAATATTACTAGTAGCCAGAGATCTTTGAAACAATTCCAAAGAATCATGCTAATTTAGCTTGTCTGTGGAGTTTTAAAACAACTCGTCAATTCTCCATCCGCTTATTCTTTGAATGACACGGGAAAAGCTGCTCCAGCCAGAGGAAGGGCTAAGTAGAGACCCCTGTTAATGCAATTACGTGGAGAATTCAAATCTAGAAACACGATGGTTTTATGTTTCTTGACCAATTTTGTGGCCTATCATCAAACCTGATTTTAATCATTTTTTTGTGGCTTTCCTGACTGGCAGGTGACTCTCATTAATTACATGTTCTATTTAGATACCGTAAAGCTGGAGATGATTTCATTTTCACAATAATGTGTAATTTGACTGGATCTCACAAAGGTCTCTCTCTTTCTGTCTCTCTCTTTTTTCCCCCAATCTCTTCATGTGGTTTATTAGGTGATGGAAATAGTTGTTCTTTTAGCAGCTGTGAAACTCTGTAGGTGTGATGGGGTTAGGGTAACAATGGCCTGTTTTGCATTCTTGGGTACTATTTTCTTTGATTCATCTTTGAAGAGAATTTATCTTGTCAGGTCTGAGACATATTTCTCGTGAAACAGCTGCAGAAGATCATCCCACAGTTTTAGAGAAGTGAGAAAATAAGAGATCCTTTTTTTCTCTGCACTATATACATTGTTTGTAGTGTCCTTAACCAAACGAAAATGCTTATCAACTCCAACAAGGAATGTTGGCCATGAGAGTGAATTTTGAAGCAAGATGATGTCTGGAAATAAGAAAGCTTTTGTTCCCCCAGAACCATAAGCCTGAAAAGAACACCTCTGAGACAGTCTTAACCCAAAATGTTTACCACTCAGTCAGTAATTGGTGTTGGGTGGTGAATTGCAGAATTTTAAAATGAAAAGACCACCATTTACTCTTCATTTATAGAACGGCCATGGGGAGGAAGGTTATCCATTTTCAAATTTGCACAGCAGATAGCATTATGTCTGTATTTATACATCCCTGAGATCAAAGTAGAACATAAATTTGCAAAGTAGGAAAGGAAGAAGGAAGGCAGGTTGACAAAGATAGGCACTCATCGATGTCTAAGTGTGGCTCACCGCAGGCCTTCCCTGACAGCTTGCTTCTGGTCCCGGAAACTCTCCTGTTTCCTCACCACTGCTCTGGGATTTGCCTTCTTTTCCTGCTTGTCATCGTCAGCAGCGCCCCGCCATCCCCGGCTCTCACAAACATGGCTTCTGCCTCGCCCTAGTCACATTGCTGCCCTACGACCAGTTCGAGTGTAGTAGATCCCACTGGCCCTGTTTTTTCACTGCCGCACCTCCTTAGTGGGCTGCATCCTGAGTCCGTCTTTTCTACAAATATTCTTCCTTACCAAGGATAACCCTCTTTTGTGAAACAAAAAAACATTAGAGGAGGAGTCCAAGTTTTCCTGTAAATATGTGTCCAGGATTCCAGCATGATGGGGGCTTGAATGAGGCCTCATCTGCCCATCCCGTAGCCAACTCCTTACTTCCTCCAAGCTGATCAGTGATCCAGGGTGCAGGGGAGATCTAGAATTCTACAGGGTCCTGAAGGAAAAGCTGATGCAGGCAGTTTTTCCTTTTGGGTCAGATGAGAGCTCAGAATGGGGTGCAGCCCTGGGGTGAAGATGAAAAAGAAAGCTGTGACTTCATGGCACCAGGGAGAGGCTGACCTCCCTCTCCATGGTCCTTCTGGGAGTGAAGGTTGCCTTACGGGAGCAGCTGGTCTCCTTGGCCCCTCAGGAGCTGGGGGAACCAAAACAGATGCATGTTGTCCACTCTGATATTGTGAGAGTGCCAGGCAAGGAAACAGAGAGGAGAAAGATTTGTCTCTAGAGTCTAATAGGACTTACTGCTAAGGCACCCCAGGAAAGCCACAACAAGCTTAATGGCACCCAAAAGGCAGGAAGTGGGATAGGATGCAAGGCAAACAAATCAGGAAGCTGCTAAAGAAAATGAACAATGGAGATAGAAGAGGAGCACTTGAACCCAAACAAAAAATAGAAGAACGCTTACAGAAATCTAAGTACAGAAAAAGGCAACAACAACAAAACCAACAATAACCACCAAATGCTGGGGAGGGGGGCTGTTGGGGGGGGGGGAGAGCCATCATTTACAAATGAAAAAATGTAATCGATTCATTGAAGAAGAGTATGTGTTGCTTAATGAAATCCAAATTAATAATTTTGAAGACCAAATAGAAGAAATAAGCTCAAAACAAGAAACAAAGTTCCAGGTAAAATTAAAAAGAAAACACACACGCGTACGTAGACACACACACACACACCCTAAGCCCATCCTAGAGAAATTTTGTAACTTTCAAGAGGAAGGTATTTTATAAGATGCTATAGAGAAAAAACAAGTTACTTTTCTTGTTGCTTAGAAAAGAAACAAAAAGATTAATGAATTTCTCATCTACAACAATGAAAGTAGAAGACAATACAATACCATCTACGAAGAGAAAAGAACTATAACCCAGGGATCTTCTATGCAGGGAAGACATCATTCATCTCTCAGAGCAAGTGCGAGATAGCTGGGGACCTTCAAAGACACCCTCTAAGGAAGTATCCAAGAAAGCAGTACCTACTGAGTCAGAGTCACTGCCCATGAAGAGGAGCGGAAACAGTGATGAGCGGTCCACTTTGCAGTATGTGTGGGTAATTCCCAAATGATGATGGCAGAGCACCTGGGAATGTATAAGCACTACAAGGGAGACCTTAAAAAAAGGCTAGAGCTAAAACTGACCACTTGTCTCGGCAAAATCCAGTAGTTGGAGGAAAGTAAATGTGTTCCAAAATCTTACCCAAAGAGGGAGAGGGGGAAACAGTCACGGAATAGAGTTTTAATGGAGGGAAATAATTGCTACCTTGCATTCATATAATAAGGAAAAACATGTATTTGAATATGAATGTCAGGAAAGGGAGGTAATCATTAGAGGAATGAGAAAAGCACAATAGACCTACCTAATTAGCAAGGGGGGAAAGGGAATGAATAACGATCTGATCAATTTAGCAAAAACTGCTCCAAGGAAAAAGAGGAAACAAGTAAAATCATGAATAACCATAAAACAAGATGAAAGAAGGCAAATCTACTATATTACATATTACATGAAATGTAAATGCGCTGAATTTTGACACAAACAGAACTATTCCGTTGGTTTATAAAAGTTATTGGCATTTATAATAAATGGACTTAAAATGGTAAAAGAATGGTTGAGAATAAAGAGATGGATAAAGAACTATCAGGTAAATACCAACAAAAACAAAAGGAAAGCAAGAATGGCAGTAATAATATCAGGAACAGCAGAATTTACTATTAGAGATACTAAACAAGATAAAGAGGACCACAGAGGAAATGATAAAAGATAGAAGCATGAATACTCTTCAACTGCACACATTAAACAATGTAGTAGCTACGTTTATAAAGCAGAAACTATTAGAAAAAAGTGGTTGTTAAAACACATTTATGGGGGGATATTTTGGTTCACCTCCTTCAGCATCAGATCTAAAAGACGAAAATAAGGGAGCAATTATATAATATTAATAAAAATTTTCGGCTAAGGTATATATACAGACATTTATAACCAGCAGATGGGATACAAATTTCCATCGTTCTATAGAATGGTTGCAGAAAACGATTGTGCATTTAACCACAAAAAGAAACATTAAAAAAATCGGTAAAGTAGAAACTTTGTAAGTCAAAACATTTGATCATATAACTCAGTAAAATTTGAAATAAATAACCAAAAGATACACACACAAGAACTCTTTCCTTCCACGGATTATGGCAATCCCAGATTATGATAAGAAGCAATAGAAAGCAAGGAAAAGAAAGTTCTGCTTTTGAAATTTATGGGACACGGAGAAAGCCATAATCATAGGGAAAATATATTGTGAAGGAGAATATTTAAAGAATAAAGACCAACAAAGAGGAATTTGCTGTACATCCTAAGAAATGGGTAAAATATAAGAAAAATAAACCAAAGGAAATGGAAGAGGGAGATAATCAAGATAAAACTGAAATTAAAAACAAAAAAGCTGATTCTTTAAAAAGACCAAGGAAATAGAAAGCCCCTGATGATCCCAATTAAAAAATAATGAGAACAAAAATAGAGATACTGAAGACCGTGTAACAACTAAAAGGGACTGCTCCACACAACAGTTTAAATCTAGAGGAATTTATTTTTTCTTAGCAAAATATGATTGACCCCAAATTATTTCAAAACATGGAGGAAAACTTGTCAAGACCAATTATCTCAGAAGAGATTAGAGAAGTTGCTCAAAGGACACCATTACCAAGGAAAGAGTTCCTTTTGGTGAATTTTATGTTCCTAGGTGAATTTTACAGAACCTTTAAAGTGTAGCTCAATCCAAGATTCAAAAAGCTATTTAACAACACACACACACACACACACACACACACACACACTCACACTCACACACAAAAGATTGAAAGTACTGAAATTCATATTATGAAGCTGGAATAACCTTAATAACCTTAATACTAACTTGATTAAAATAGTACATAAGAGACACTATCTAGATCAAAATTATTTCTCAATATATGTGTAAAAATTAGTCTAACTAACTCTTCACATGTAAGAACCGAGCAATATATAAAAAGGATAATAGTGTAGGCCAAATTAATAACCGAGTAGTTACTAATCCTTGGTATAATGTGAGGATTTTTCAATGTTAGGAAGTCTATTCACATAATTAGATTAATAAATCAAAGTCGAAAAACATGATCTTATCAATAAATGATGAAAAGGTTTGGGATAAAATTTAGAAACCATTCCTTATTAAAATAAAACTAAGTAAAACAAGAATAAAAAAAATTAAAATATCTTAGTCATATATAAGATGATCAATCAAAAAAAATCAAGCAGTGTTCTAATTGGCGAGATCCTAGGACCATTTGAACTGAAATCAGGAACATGAGAAAGGCTCACCTACTCTCCCACAATTAATATTCAAAATTATTTTAGATGTTTTAGCAATTGCAGTAAGAGAAGAAAAATAATTGATTTATATTTTGGAAAAAGTTAAAATCAGCACTTCTATTAATTACATATCAATTGTATACATACAAAAACTATGTGTCTTTAAAAATGAATTTAAAAAATATAGTTTGAAGCAAATTGGTACTTGGATGAATACAGGATAAATGGATAGACATAGTAGGTAATGGAGCACAGTAGTTCAGAGTATAGATTCTGAATCCAGGTGATCAGTGTTTGAGCCCCAGATCTGCCATTCATTAGCAGAGTAATAAGTGACCGAATCTTGGCCAAGGAACTGGCCTGGGCCAATTACTTAATTTCTCTGTGCTTCAGTTTTCTTCTATTATAGAATTCGCTTTAGTTTTCAACCTATAGTTTGTTGAGAATGAAATGAGTTAATATATGTAAACTGCTTAGAATAATGCCTGGTGCATGTTAAATACTATTTTAAAGTAATTATTAAGTAACAATTGGCTAGATTTGGAAGTCAGAAAAAAACTTCCTATCCCAATAGCAACAAACACTATAAAACTCTTTGGAATAAATTTTGTAAGAGTGATATGGGACCTAATATGAAGGAATCTATAAAATGTTATTAAAATGCATAAAACAAGATCCAAATAAATAGGAAGACAGTCAGTGTTTTTAGATGGGAAGACTGATATCATAAGAGTATCACTTCTCTCAAAATAAATGTATGGAAGTCAAGATTTATTTTTAATTAGAGAATGGGGTCTTAAAGTTCACATGGAGGAATAAATCTGAAAATATATTTAAAAGGCAAATAATGAGGATAAAATGGCCTTCACATATATCTTTTCACAAATGCTATGAAGCCACTGTAATCACATCTATATGATATTGGCATAAATAAAGACAAGTCGATCAGTGCAATAGACTAAAATTTCAGAAATAGATCCTAGTATATAGGGAAATTTAGCATAAAACAGAAAATGGTTTTTCTATTCAGTGGGATTTGATAAATGGTGCTGGCACAACTGGTTATCCATCTGGAAGAATATAAAATTGGACCCATATCTCTCAGCATATTCAAAAATAAGTTAAGATGGATTAAAGACAAATGTAAAAAGTAAAGCAAAAAAAAAAATTCTAGAAGTTAATTTGAAAGACGAAATAAAGGAGGAATGACTTGATCGTCGAGTAGCAGGAAGCTCCCAAAACAATGGCTTAAACATCTAACAATTACTTATTTCCTGACAAAACAAGAAGTCTAGAGGTAGACTGTTGAGGGTCCGAAGATGCCCTCAAGAACCCAGCCTCCTCCTGTCTTTGTTTGCTCTGCCATCCTTCGCATGTGGCCTTTGTCCCGTGGATCCCCAGATGTTGGCTGCATTTTCATATTCCTGGCTGAAACAGAATAAAAGTAAAGGTGAGAAGACCTTCTCTCCTGTGGACTGTTTCTTTTTACTCCCCAGAGACGTCTTCCTACATCTCTTTTTTCAGAACTGTTATACTTGGCTACACTTAGCTGCGTGAGAAGAGGGAACATTTACTATTTTTGCTTTCCAGCTTTTATAACAGAGGAAGGCAAGGAAAAAGTGGTTGTGAATCCACACAGCCTGCCCCAGAGACTACATGTACACCTCGAGACTAGGGGAGACCATTCTAATAGAAACAGAAAACCCAGAAAGAAAAGCTTAAATGATTAATTTTGTAAAAATTTAAAACCTTCTCTATGTAAATGAAAATACCATAAACAAGATTATTATATTGGGACTTGTGTTTACAATTCATGTGACAGATATAAGGTCTATATATGTAATATACTAAGAGTAACTTTTACAAATTGAAAACAGAAAGACAAACAATCCAGTGGGAAAATGGCATGAATAAACAATTCACAGAAGAGCAAATTCAAGTGGTCAGTGAACACATGGAAAGGTGATCTGTTTTCCTGTTGGTCTGAGAAAGGCAATAGCTAATCCTAGCTCCTGCACGCCCCCCTCTTCCCCCACTGCACAGCTCACATCCTGGCTTCCATCACTGAGCATTTGTGTACCACGTGACTACCAGCGGTGTGCCAGGGGAGTTCCTCCCCCCTTGGAAAGCAGAAAATTAATGGAAGAGGCTATGGTGGTGAGAGGTTTTCCCTGTTGGAGTTCTGTACACATTTTTTCAAGGAGACCGCCTCCTTAGATGAATGTCATGCTCTATTGTGCTGTTGTTAATCCAGTTCCTCAGATACCAATAACTTAATAGACTTACAGGTTCCATCATGGCGTCCTACACGTTGTTTTCATGGGAAAATATACCCAGGTGACCCTTGAACACCCAGGGTACCCTGACACCCCACACAGTTGACAGTCCACGTACAACTTTTGACTCCTCCAAACTTAACTACCAATGGGCTACTGTTGACCAGAAACCTTATCGATAACATAGTCAATTAACATATATTGCATGTTTATATGTTATATGTATCATATTCCATATTCCTACAATAAAGTAAGCTAGAGTAAAGAAAATGCTATTAAGAAAATCATAAAGAAGAGAAAATGTATTTATAGCACTGTACCATATTAAAAAAAAATCCACTTATAAGTGGACCCAAGCATTTCAAACCCATGTTGTTCAGGGGTCAACTGTACTGATCCCTATCAACTTCTGACCACAATACATTCCTAAAGTGAGGACTTTCTAGACAATCGTGAAGTTTGGGCTTAGGAAGAAGCCAAAAAAAAAAAAAAATGTATGAATTCCTTTACTCAAAATTTTACTCAGAAATATTTGTAAAGGTATATGAAGTAAACACAACAAAACTCCATTCATAGAATTGGTGAGAGAGAGAGTGAGAAAGAGAAAGGAAGGAAGAAAGGAAGGAGGGAAGGAAGGGAGAGAGGGAGGGAGGAAAGAATAAAGAAAAGAAAAAAGAAAAAGAAAGAAAGCAAGCTATCAGGCTGCACATGTAGCTGAATACGGAAAGTTTGGGATTTATATTCCACCTTTCATCCAGCTTCAGCCAGGGTGAGATTTCGTTTGGTGCTGGGCAAAGGCACATTGTCTCAACTGAACCATAACCACAATCCTCTTAAAAACAACTTCTGCTAGCATTGCACTATAATGTTTTGCTGGATAAAGACATTTTACCCATTAGGATAATAGCATCCACAACATCTCCCAGATTGTGCTGAGGGAGAGAGTGAAGGGTTGGTGGCAAAGAGGTGGGACCGTGCCTTTAAAATATTTTCATCAATTTCCAAATAGAAAAGGCCCATTTTTAGCTCTTAGATATAGATTACGTCAGGGGAGGGGAGCAGTTTTATTGCTAGAATATTACTAAAATGATAAATAATTTAAAAATCCTTCTGTATGCTGTATGTTCCAGAGAGGTCAAAAGAATTAGATTTATATTTCTTAGATGTAGAACGTGAAGGTTGTATGTATCATTTTAGAATGTCTCCAATAGCATTGGGCAGATGTAAAAATAGTATTAGCAGTGCTTTCAAGATATCAATTATGTGTCTTTCTATACCATTTTATCCTGCTTCCAAAGTGAAATGGAATGCATTCATTTTTTTCTTAACTCCTCTTATTTTTATTTATTTGTGTTTTTTGCATTATGAAAATATATTAAACATTCCAACATGTTGGAAATTGTGAAAGAGGAAGATTTGAGAGCCAAGAGCAAAATGCTTTTAATTTTAAAGACTGAGATTTAGTTTAGTCTTGGATGCCATTATAGTGAATAATGGGAACTGATCCTAGACTTCAAAAGAAATATGACCATATGGTCTTACCATTCAGCACTTAATGCTGCTATGAATTTCCAGTTATACCCCAAACTTTTCATTTCCCCAGTGTTCCCCCTCACCTCTGTCATCATACAAAAATGAAAGGAATCTGAAGCCGCTTTTCTGAAATACTTCTGAAATACTGGTGCCGAGAAAACTTTTTCTTTGTGAGAGTAGGATTTTATGAAGAAAGACAAAAATCCGAAGCATTAATCAGATCCACCAGGCTAATTACCGCAACTCCAAAGTTTATTACTTTTAAATATTAACTACTTAAAATGATTCATTTAGAGATCAAAATGATTAATCCTTCTCAGTCACTATAAATGTCAGCGGCGGGATTAAAGGATTTAGATGGTCATGTTTACTCAACCTTACGTTTCTGTACTTAAAGACACAGTTAAATAGCTCCAGTTTATCATCACTTCACGTCCATCCATGTTTTCCTCTGAGCTCCCTCTTTCAGCTCCCCTGCCTAACTGATTGTTAACTAATTTTGGCTGTGTTGAGGAGGCAAGCGCTTCGTTCAGACTTGGCGGCCAACCTGCTTTGTAGATTACCCACCAGAAGGTGTGAGTAGATAGATGTAGCTTAGAGCCCTCCTCCGGCCACAGTGGGGGTAATCCTTTCCCCCCGCCTCGCCCTTTATTGGTCTGATGTCTGGAGCCCCCGGCTTCCTGCTATATTCGTATCCGGTCCTCACCACGTTGCCGGTTTTGGATCCACATTGCGAATCACCCCGGTGCGTTCAGTAGCAATTATTAAACACCTGCTGCTTCATGCCCGGCCATATGCAAATTTCTACCAATACCTACTGCAGTTTGACTCAGACACCGGCAGGTAGGTGGGAGCCACGTTATCATCCCTGGGTCTTGGATTGTTCTGAAGAAAGAATTACTATGTGAAAATAAGAAGCAAATTCATTCCTAAATGCTTTTGATAAAAACTAGCTGCAAAGTAATTTCTCTAATTACAAATGGGCGCTTATATCAAAGTGGCACTATTTTTTGTGGTTGGGCATGTAAACGCTGCACGATTCATGCTTACGAAGAGGCTCTTTCCTTAGATGTCAGCAGACTCGCAACCCGATGTTTCTGATTTGAGCTCACACCAAACCTTTTATTCGGTGTCTGGGTTTGCCCTCCTCTGGAGCTTCACAAATCTTCTCTTGAAGAAAATGTGAATTCTCTGGGACATTCATTCTAACCCTGCTTTCTCTGCCTGCACACCTGCTTGGGGTGTTCCCTTCTCGCTCTCCTCACCAAGTTCACTGTGGCGCCTCCGACTCCTGTCCTCATTGGCACACAGGTGTCCCTCCCAGCCGAGTCCAGGATGAATGCTGGCAGGGCAGCCTGCAATGGCGTCCGTTAGGCTCGTCTTTTGAATAATAAACCAGATTATAATTATGACATACACTGGCCCTGTTCTCTGTCTTCTACGAATTCAAGATCATCAGTCTGTGGTGGTGGATGCTAATACCACATTAACAGATAAAGAGGGCAAGCCATTATATTTGCATTTTACATACAGCGTGACATGGGGTGGGGCAGTTAAGGTATTTAATGTGGGATTTAAAGTTAATTCTTAAAATGTAGTTTTATGTAGGGCCATATAAGTATAGATGTATCACATCATTGAAATTTCTACTGCATGTTCAAGAATGGGTGTTCTGTTCAAACAGTGACAAATTTAGCTTAAGAAGGCATTTGGACTGTCCCATAAAATATGCATCCCGTCTCAAAGGGGAAAAGTGACATACATTTCTATTGTTGTGTGATCTTCTTATCATTTTGCAAACACAGCAGAAAAGGGAACTCCAGGTAGGATGGCGGTGACATTATTCCGCAAGCATCAAGTAAGAAATATTTGCCCAATTTGTAGTTTTGTGTTCTCCACCCTTGGAGGAACGTCACTCCGTGTCTGAGAAGGGATAATCCGTCCAAACTCACAGCAACCAAGGAAAATATTTAAAGAGAGTTGCAGGGGTTTTTTTAATTTCAGTCTTTTGAGTGTATATTGATTCTTCTATCCACTTCCCAAACTCAGTTTGGGGCGTTGTTATTATAGAAGAAATGGATGGGTATTCTCCTTTTTGGAAAGTCTCGTATGTTGAAAGAAAGGGCAGAAAGGAAATGGGAGACAAATATCGCTCCAATATTTCTTACATAACTTCACATCTTTACAGTCAACGAGGAAGGATTTTTAAAACCCAGCTTCTCCAAGAGAAGCTAGTAAGTTAAAATTCTAATTATTGAATAGGAGCTATTAAAGAGCAAATAAAAAATATATTTGTTTTTGTAAGAGGAGAAAACCTATAATTCTTCTTTATTATGTTTTTTAAATTAAGGAAATTATCATGCAAAGTAAAAATTCAAAATTGTAAAGTGGAGAAAATAACTAATTTCCTTCACTTGCAGTCCCTTCTAAATGATCATCACAACAGTTTTCTCGCCTTCCTCACCTTCATTCACGCTCAAAACCATAAGCACTCACATAATCTGTTGGTTCTCTCTGTGTTTCCAGAAATGGAATCAGACTGTACACACCATTCTGCAACTTGTGTTTTTTTGCTTAAAATATACATATATTGGGCTTCCCTCCAGATCCAAAGATATAGGTTCAAACTCACTGTGCTAGCCACATAATGTTCCATCAGATGAGCTATATATAATGTATTCAGCCATTCCCTTTCTGGTAAGCATTCCAATTATTTGAATTTTTGCAACAGTGCCATAAGAATCATTATTTGTACATGTATGTTTAAGATCAGGTGATTTTAGTCTCAAAGGTAGACTTTCTGAACTAAAGAGCAGTTTTCATTTTAATAGAAAATCATTTTCAAAGAATAAATCAGCATAATTGAAAGCAAGGAAAAAATAATAGCATAAAATTATAATGAATTCACATAGCAGGGCCACAGAATCTACTACTGTTTAAAGGAACAACAATTCTTAGTTTGTCCCCAGATTTCAGTACCGCTGTCCTACTTTGCAATTCCCCATTGCAAACTTGTAGTGTGATATAGTCACTCGTGGTGTGGTACAAGAGTCTACCGACAATAACAAGTCCTGGGGAGAATATGCAGAAATGGGACCCCTCCTGCACTGCTGGTGGGAATGTAAAATGGTACAGCCATTGTGGAAAACAGCCTGGCAGGTCCTCAAAAGGTGACACATAGAGCTACCATATGACTCAGCAGTGCCTCTCACGAAGACATTTTTGACAAAACCCTGTGCACGAATATACGTGGCAACATTTAATAATAACCGAAAAGTAGAAACAACTCAAATGTCCATTAACCGATGAATGCATATGTGGCTGAACCCCAGTCCATCTGCCCGATGCTCAGCAAAGCCAAACACGGAGACGTCGGGTGTGCAGCAAGCGAACAGTCTATTCGGGAGGCAGCCAGAGGAGGAGATGGGAGGGCGAGCTCAAATCCGCTTCCACAAAGGGGGACAGAGCAAGTTTTTCATAATCACAAGGGCTGAGATTACATACATATTGATGAAAAATGGCAGCGGGGAAACTTAAGGTTATCCACGAAGGTAGGAAGAGCGTGTGCATTGAGCAAACATAGATGTAACATATATCCCGTGTTCATTTTGAAACGGAGACTTAACATCAGAATGAGGCAGAATTCAGCCCCTGACTTCCAGAGGTTATCTTGGGACAAGGAGAAGGGGCTGTGGGCACCCTCTGAGAGCCGGTATAAGCTGAGTGGGGTCTTGGGCTAGTGAGCCCTGGGTGAGGAATGCATGGCCTTGCCTCTTCTAGGCTGGAACCAGACCAGTTGACTTTGAGTGCAGGCTTCTGCAGGGACAGCTAGTGAGTTGGTTAGTGGGGTGTGAAAGACACAATAACCGATGAGGGGCAACAGTTCTCTGGAAAACAAGCTTTAAACGCTCTGCTAGTTTTAACCTCATTAACCTTATGGGGCACAGATTCAATGCCCCACCTGAGTTAGGATCATTTCTCAATCTTGAGGACTTGGGACGATGACCACTCTGGCTATTTCTTGATCTCCTCAGGGGTAGATTTTGGGTAAAAAGCCGTGTTTGTAAATCTTGGATGTAACATGCCCACGTGCCAGGCTAGGCAGAAGTTTTTAACCTAGAGGTCGCGGCAGCAAGGGAAATAGAAGCAGTGTGGAATCAGACATGCTGAGTTTTACCCTGTTAGAGATAGTCCATCCGATGGAATAGTATTTGACCATAAAAATGAAGTACTGATATATACTACAGTATGAATGAACCTTGAAAGCATTATGCTCAGTGAAAGAAGCCAGTCACAAAAATCCACATATTGTAGGGTCTCTTTTACTTGAAATGTTCAGAATAGACAAATCTATAGTGACAGAGAGCTTGCCTAGGGCTGGGGTGAGGACAGGTGGGTAAGGGGGCCTGATAATGGGTACAAGGTTTCTTTGGGGGGGGGGCTGATAAACATGTTCTAAACCTGATTGTGGTGATAGTTACACACCACAAGGCATATACTGAAAACCATTGAATTGCACATTTTAAATGGCTACAATATATGGTTTATGAGTTATGTCTCGATAAAGCTGTTTAAAAAAACAAAAAAGAACAAACAAGGAAGAGAGAGAGAAAACAAAACCTAGGCATTAGGGAAACCTCGACTGTGGAGGGGGAGAGAATATCGTGAGTTTGGAACAGGACCACCCAATGGAACAATCTCTTTCTTTTCACTCACACAGGGACAGCAGATGTCTTGCTTACTGGTGACATCACTTGGCATTGCAGCTTTGAAAGATCCTTCCCTGCTCTGACTAGGTTAAAAATGCAGTGTGAGAAAAAGGCCAAGTAGCTAAGCCATTTTTTTCAATCCCCTTCTTTTACTGAAGGGGTAGCTTCGCTATGTGCTGACCTTACCTGAAACATTTGTTCTTATCTGGCCCTGCCCACTTTGTCACAAACCTTCCCTCGCTTTCTCAAAATGTGAACTTTTTTTTTTAATGATACAACCTGCCTACGTTGTGTTTATTCAGTTTTTTTAGAATACATTTTCAAATTTATGAGTGTCATAAAACACAAATGCCTAATCTAATCCAAGCTAACCTTGCCTTTTAATCAGGTGTACTTTATTCTTCCTGCAATTTATTGTTTTGGTACTGCTTCAAATTGTAGTGGGAAACTCTGTGTTGGCCCTGCTGCTCAAGGTTACCAAAATTCAATGTGCAGGAGAGAAATACGTATTTCACCAGTTTCAACCAAACAGAATTAATGTAAAGATTCTAAAAGGCAGAGAAGGAAATGAAGGTCATATTGTTAGAACCAGTGCAAAGAACACAATCTGAAGAAACCCTGGAAGATAACAATAAATGTGTGCTTTATCTCTTTCATGTTTCTTGAAGCCAAAGCAAGACGGTCAAGTTTTTAGCTGGTTCCAGAAGCATCTCTTCTGCCTTTCTCTGCACTTTTCTACATTGCCCTAAAACCCTCCCGAATAACTTCACCCAGCCCAACCCTCCCACTTCCATGATACCTGTACCGCTGTCTTCCCGGAGTCAGAAACCTTTCTTCTCTCCATCTTCCCTCCATTTGTCGAAACTGCGTATGTTTTCCATAAGTATGGCCCATCTTGCTAGCACTGGTAGATTGCCGGGGAAATAACCCGCTAGAACTAATTTATTCACGTTTGATCGCTAGATCTCCCCAGGGGTGTTTGCATTAAAACAAGGGATCCCACATGCAAGAACCCTTAACCCAAGAGGTGAATCAACACCAATAGAGCCTGAAGCTCTGGGGCAGGTCTGGGCTAGAGATATTTTTGAATAAAGGAAAAGGAAAAGTCAACGGTGGTGGTGGAGGGGCTGTCCTCAAATTATTTGGAAATGGTCCTCTCCTCATCGTCAAATTATACATTTCTCTATGATTGTTCATTACATTTGTCCAGGTGTTTATTTTTTAAGCCGTTCTCATTTAGCCGTGCTTTATGGTAGTCACATTTACAGAGAGCATCTCTTAAACCCAGTCACCAGAGCCCTGAAAGATGAAAAAAGTAGAAAAGTAAAGTGACTTGAACAGAGCTAGTGAGTGGCTTAACCATCGATCTGCTGGAGGTCAGGTTTAATGTTCTTTCCTAGAGGAAACGCAAGCAAACTTTTTAATTCAGGAAGGCAGCCTAACCGAGGCTCTCCTCTGCTTGTGCTCGCTTTCCAACTTGCATTTCAGAAGGAGCCTGTAAGAGTTTTGAATTATTGGGAGACATTGATTTCAGACAGTCAGATGTGGAAGGAGTTCAGGATACACATATTGGTTCACAGGGATGGTGCCTTGGATATTAATTTGCAAAGTGCACTGTGTTTACATACCTGGATAACAACTACTAAAGATAGCTTTCTGCTTTTCTTCATCTCATAGATTTTTGCATCAAGATGTTAACAGTGTGAAAAGTCAATAATGTGGAAAATGTTTTCAGTTGCATTGCAGAGTTTAGGAAGGAGTTTTTAACTGCCTTTAACCTCTCTCTTATTTTTATTCTCCAACGAGCACCTCCCGAAGTAGAGGAAGAATGCAGGGGGTCTTACCATCCATTTTCGTCCCTTAAAAATTGTTTAGTATTCTTATTTTGAAAAATCAACATGTTTAATGGTACAAACTGCTTTCGGCTCCTCCCCCCTCCCCATTTAAAATGTGATGTATAAGTAACAGTGGGGAAGGTCTTCTGCCACTGCTCCATTAACTGTCCATGACATTGACCTTTTCGGGATTTACTTCCTTAAGTACAAGCTGCACTAATTATTGAAAAACTACTGACAAGACGGTGCCTTAATTCACCAAACTTGCCCACTTTTTCACTGTTGCATGGGCTCTTTTTTCCTTTTCTTCTTTTTTTCTTCTGACATGTTTTTTTGGTTCAGATACTTATTCAAATCTCTCTGATAAGCAGTTTGATTTGTAGCTAATTGTAGCAACTGATTTTCATTATTTATGAGTGTCATTGTCAGAACCCATTTGGAAGTCTGGCCAAGATAAACCTGATTCCAGCTTCTGATAGGACCACCGCAATAAAGCAATTAACCACACTGGTTCAAATGTGCTGAGGCTACTGATATCTTTACAACCAAATATATACTATATCGTGCATTATGTTTGACTCCTTTCCTAGAAGGTTCCACATGTTACTATTTTATCACAAATAATTTATGACACCCTTTTTTTAAAAAACATAATGTACGTTACTTCTCACAGCAGCCAATTAACTTTAAAGTGTTCGTAGATTGAAGAGACAGAAGTAGGAAAATGAAAACTGTGAGTGATATAAATGCTTCGTGTTCTTAGAGGCTGGTATTGTGCGGCAGCATGTAAGTCAGTCTTTGTGTACTGTCATTCTTTACGTGTACTTTGATTCTGGTCGGTACCCAAATCTCAGACCCCATCATGCCAACAAGAGGCAAGACGGAAGAGCCATGTATCTGCATCATACAAGCAAGCATATTTCTCTCTCTTCTCAGCCATACTATCATCAAACATATGTGAAATTTCAAGAATAAACACACGATTGGCAAAGTCATTAATAAGAGGAGTCGTTTTCAAGTGTCACCTAATTTAAACACTTTAGCTTGTAGTTATTGCCTGGCCGTGAGTTTTATTATGCTCCAATTTATTAGTAAAGGCCTGTAGGGTTCACAGGCATTTATTTTTCAGGGAATTTGATTTTGTCATTAATTTTTAAATACATATTACTCCTGCTTTTATTTTTAGAGTGCACTTTATTTGCAAAAATTGGTTTACTCTGATCAATACAGATGTTTCCAGGTGTTTGTTAAAGCAGAATGTCTAGAAAGTCAGATGTCTGCAAATTTTCAAGATGCTACACTCCAAAACCTAGTGAATGTACACGTGTGCACACACGCACGTGTGCAGTATATGTTTATGCTAGTAGCTAACTTAAGGTGGGAAGATGTAAATAAAGACTGACCAAGCCCCTGTTTCTATTTATCAAGTAACTTACTCTCTTTTCTCTTCCAAGGGAATGACATCTGGGTGGGAAAAATCCCATCATTGAGGACTAGAGTCAAGACCCAGGAAATAACTGACAATTTCCATTGCTTCACAAGTGGCTAAACAAAATTCTATCATTGATAACTAGTCCTTTCTCTGAGTTGAGTTGTCATGGTCTGCGCTCCTTGGCTTGCCCCTCTCTCTTGAGGTGCTTATGGGCTTAAGTGGCTGACGGAGGAGCTCTGAGTGGGGGTGTGTGGGAAATCATCAGAGGAGCCCCACCCAGCCTCTCCTAATTGCACCCACTTGACCATATGCCACTCAATGCTAATGTAAACACCTGGTGCCAATAACTAGAAAACCGGAAATGCTTGGGTGTTTATTTTAGAGAGATGTCTTTGAAAGAAAGAAAGAAAGAAAGAGAAAGAAAGAAAAGAAAAAGAAGAAGAAGAAGAAAAGGAAACATATACTCACTAGTTGTTATCTTTTTTTCCCCCTAATTAGGACAGAATTTTACCCTAAGGCAGTTAGGAGTTTGTGAACCAGCAACTCGAAGAGGACTGGCATTTTGTGCGGAAATGGGGCTCCCCCACAGAGGTTACTCTATCAGTGCAGGGTCAGATGCTGATACTGAAAATGAAGCAGTGATGTCCCCAGAGCATGCCATGAGACTTTGGGGCAGGGGGGTCAAATCAGGCCGCAGCTCCTGCCTGTCAAGTCGGTCCAACTCAGCCCTCACCCTGACAGATACGGAGCACGAGAACAAGTCGGACAGTGAGAATGGTAAGTGCCATTTTTTTGCTCTATCATGTTGGCCTTCAGTGCTTCTGTCTGTTCTAGTTGACTGTGGGGGATGCTTCTCTTCCTTTCTTCTCTCCTCCCCTTCTTCCTTTCTTCTTCTTCCTCTCTTTTCGTTTTAATGCACTCTAGAACTCAAATGTCCTTGAATCATGCATTTATTTTTTCCTGGAAAAAAATCAATATCAGATTGTTAAATTATGCAAGTGGTCTATGATGTGTTAGCTATAGTTTTGAAAAACAGTTTAATTATGTACAGAAAAAAAAAAAAAAGATTAGTTTTGACTTACCTGGGACCATGTCACCGGGTATCCTCTGTGGAGTAGCAAAGCCAGTGGTGATAACGTTTACCCCAGAGCCAGCTTATAATCAAAGATGTCTTTGTAGATTCCTCTTGAAGATATCTCAAAGAAGTTGCAGAATCTTAGAATGGATGAGTGAGCACACAGAATAGTTTATTAACAGGGCTCAAGTGATTGAAGAACAAATTTGATCATGCTTTAAACTTACTAGTTGATGAGAGCCAATGAAAGTTTGGTAAGGAGGGAGAGTACGGTTTTCGATGTGCTTTGGGGACTGCATTATTATGCAATTAAGTCTACACACAAAAATCAGATTTTAGGATATCCAGATAGCAGCTTTGCATATTGTAAGAAAGGTATCTTTATAAATTATTGGGACTTTTCTCTTACAGCTAATGCAGGATGATAAAAACAGTTCATTTACATGCAATAACAGATTTCAAAGGAAACTTAATTTTTAGTCAAATTGACATTTGAAAAGAGAGATGGTTGTTTTACCAACGGTATTTCATTTGTAGTATTTATTGAGCAACTTTGTCAGCTTTGCTTTGCAATAGGAAAGCAGGTCTATTCAGCTCTCAGTTTTAGCTAAGTCACAGTATGAAGTGGTACCTATTGCTTCCCACTATTTATTACCCATTTCCTTTCTAGTCATGAAAAAAAGTCTAATTTAAACCAACTAAAACAGGGTCTTCTCTTACGTAGAATACGTTAGTGCACTAAACCAAAGTCAAGATCAATTAATAATATGCGCCCGATGTATTCATTTTTCAAGTGTCAGGTCTTGGTGGAGGCTGGCTTTATTCCATCCCCAAACAGGAAACAAGGACAGTTCTTTCTGACAAAATGAGTCTTTGAATCAGGTTGCCAGCATTTCCCTGAGCTAATCCATTCACCTCTGTAAAACCTGTATTTGTATCAGTTTTCATTGTGGATTCAGAAATTGCTAACCTTACAATGCATAAGATTTGGTATCTGCTTTGTTTCCCCTCTACTCGAATCGTCAGGTACAATAGTTATATTCAAATGTAGTGCTTGGTATTTAATTTCCCTAAAATACATGATAAAATTTATGGTAGATATAGAAAAGAGTTGAACGCAGCAAGATAAGGCATTCGGTTCTGATTCTCTGCGTCATATCCATACCCGTATCCGTTAAATATTTTCTCACATCGGGGCAACTTTTGTAGCATCTCTTTCTCCTCCCTGACAATGAATGTATCCTGTTATTGTATCTGTAATGGTAAAACGTAAATTAATGTAATGATTTTTAAAGTTCTGTATCTGCTGAAGCTATCCCACAGTGAATGTCCCAACACAGGCCTTTTTTTTTTTTTTTTTTTTTAGGAAAATCTAAAACTTACCAAATTGTCAACTTTGAGTTAGCAGTATAAAATACCCAACTGGTAGGGAGGAGGAAAGGAAGACTGAGTTTCTCCCACCACTGGCCCTCCCCATTTGTGTGGATTGTCATTACCTAGAGGAGGAACGTGCTTCCCCCAGGATTTCATAGACCTTGTTCATAGAGTGATGTCAAGGCAAGGAAAGGTGCGCTCCTTCCTTGCACCAGGTGGTGGTTATGAAGCAGGATGAAGAGAGACAAGAAGAGGGTGTCAAGGGGCTTGCCTTGAAATTCAGAACATTTGGTAGCATTTGTTGAGAGTAAACAGGTCAGCCAAGTTAAGAATATAAAGTGTCAAAAACAATGTTTGTTGAGCGGGGCAAGTGATGACTTAAACTTGTGTTTACTCTTTTCCCCAAGGTTTGGCTGAGGTTGTTTTTTAAAAAAACATTTTGATGGTCCAGGAACTCCCAATGAGGTCAGCTAAGGGAAGCAAACAAAGGAGGAAATAAAATAGATATGGCCTCTTAATGAACATTGGCTATTGCGTGGATTTAATATGTACGTCTGTAGGAACATTTCAGATTAGTTTCTTTGTTCTGAATATTCAGTGATTAGTCAGAACGAGCGAGATTCCATTGATAGAAAATAATTGCATTAGGAGGTGGGAAGGCGTAATTTTCTGAGATACTTAGCAGACCTTTTGAATTGTGGCATGAAACAAGAGCATTGAGGATTTTTTTTCTGATATAAAAGCTATGGTTGTTTTTCTTCAGCTGGGTTATAGGAAAAACTAAACTTTGTAATCCTACATATGGTCTTCTAAGCAATAACATCAAAACTATTATGCATTTTTACTATTACTACTTCTAGTCAAATATTTCTAATATAAATTACTAAAATAAGTCAATTCTACCCTCAGTTATTTTTCATTGCTCTAAGTTTGAAAGACTATTGATTTCCCAGTGATATTTTCCTTTGCCTGTCATTAGTTTAATTGTCTAATATCGTTCATTGTCGTAGCAGCCTCAGATCGGTCCTTGGAAGTTCTATTATATCCCTCTAGGTCGAAACAAGTAGGACATGTGTGATATAACTCACCAAAATGAAACTAATTTAGGAACCAGACACTGACTTGTTTTCATCCGGTTTAGCATGGGAGTTCTCGTTGACTGTTTTCATCATTTGAAATAACTGTGAATAAGGCTGTTTCCCCCAGAAAAAGAATGTTATTCAACATTTGTAAAATTATGCAAGCCGAGCGCCCAATGTTCTAGTTAGAACTTCAAAGAAGAGTTTAGTCACTAAAAGGGATTAGGTTTCACGTATTTATTGATAAAGAGGCCAACAGTTCAAGTTCAGAAGGCACTAGCGCTGCTGTGAGGCTAATGAAATTTTGATGGCCCGAGCATCCCACCAGAGTAAAAGAACATTCGGACCATGTCACACGTCTCTGTGTTAGCAGAGACTCAAAACAAGTGATAAAATTTATTCTTTTGCAAAACTAACTCTTCACCAACCATGGGGAGTTGAAGTTAAGAAGCATTTTGAGGAAAAAATGTTTCCAGTCTATTGAGTTTTGTATGGGATTCCAAATGTTCATGTTGTTCCGAGGTCAGGATGTGGGAGATGTCCCTTCTTGACACAGTGCTTGCTGTGGTTGTCGTGGTCACTCTCAGTCGGCGGCCATGCAGCAGCGGCAGTGGTTTGTGGCCACCCGGTAAGCAGGAGTTCTGGTAAGCTGTTGGAGGTTATGCTATAACCGCGATGAGCCACCCTCATCAAAGGTAGAATTACCAGTATGCTCTGGATTGTTCTAAGCGTCTTTCCTGTCTCTGGCATATCGTTAAAAGACCCCTGGCTGAATTTCTGCTCTGCAGCTTTGGAAGTCATCTGATCTCAATTCCAACTGTCTATGTAAATGTCAGAAACAAAGGACTTTTTTTCCCCAAGACATCAACATTTAAGCTTTAAAAATGTTTGTTTGTGCATCGTCTCCCAGAAGAAGCCAAAACATATTAACATCCTTTGTCATCCAGCGGCACGGTATCATGAGAGGTGCCCGGATTTAGAATCACCGGGGTCAGGGGTTAGGTCTTCTCATTCAACCACGAAGGCTGTTGGCTCCTGAATCACCCAGAGCTCGAGTTCCCAACTTTTCCATTCTCCTTGCTACTTTGTCAGGTGTACGGTAGTCCCAGAGAGCTACGTGGTCCCCTGCTGAGGGGCCTCATCTTGACCCCTCTCCCTGTCCGCACAATCTCTTATGCCCCTCGGAAAGCCATGACCTTTGAAGTTGGACAGACCAGGAGGAGCCGGCACTCTCCTTCTGCCTTATGGCGATCCCAGAACTCGAGAGCCCTACTGAGGGCAGTAGTTGAGAACATGTTGTAGGGAGCAGATTACCTGGGTTTGATTTGGTCCCACCACCTCCTGTGTGACCTTGGGCAAGTTACTAAACCTTCCTGTGCTGCAGTATCCACAAGGGTAGAATAGAGAAATAGTAAATGGTATACAGTCCTTATAGGGTCATTGTGAGGATGAAATGAGTTCAGATATATAATGTGCTTTGAACAGTGCCTGGAACCTAGTAACTGCAAATAAGTGTGTGCTCTTATCATCCGTAAAAAGTGGAAAATCACATCTCCTTTGTAAGTGGCCATGAAGATTCAGTTAGATAAACAATATCAAGTACCTACATAGTTTTGGCCCACAGCACATCTCTCTCCTTCCCACCCCCCACCCCTTTTTACTCTATCTGCGTTAGTTTTACACAGGGGGCAAGATGAGAGGGAGCTAGTGATCTCCAGAAAAAGCACTGATAATTTGCATAGTCTGGAATTTCTGTCACCATTTATCGACTCTTTTATTTTTCTCCCAAACCCCACATCCTTTTTAATTTACTGTAATTAAATGAATGTGCATTGAATGGTGCTGATAATTAGTCTGATGGCTGTAGACTTCAAAGACTTTAGCATGCTCCTTCCCCTCCTGGCCAAAGGAAATTTCAAAAGTAGTGTTTCCCTGAAAGGCATGTTACTTAGACAGCCAGTCAATTAAAAGGCAGTTTAACTGGTGCTCATCAGGTCACACGATAAAATAAATCATTGCTGGAAGACTTTCTTTCTCACCTGGGGTCTTAGCAGTATACCTGTTGTAGGACCCCACTAATGCCACGCTAAGTGTGCGTGATACTACAGTATTAAGGGCTAATTTGGCAGACAAAGAGGGTACAAAAAGGGCAGTATTTTTAAGTGTAATAGATACTTGCTTTGTCCAGCGAAAACATTTCAAGGAGCCAATTTACTTGTCCTTTGAAATACTATTTTTAAAGTCTACCTTCTGTATAGATAGATAAAGTCTCAAAGTTGAGTTAATATACTTTAAAAGGAAAAAGATACTTTGACGAACTATTGCAGGGATAACGTTTAAACCACTCTCTCAACAGAAGACGTTTCGCTGTTTTGCACTCCAAATGGCCATGTCAGGCAGAGTATGCTCTCTGAAGGAGTGGGCAGCGCCCCTTCTGCTCCTCCTGAGAGACCGCACGTGGGTGAGAGAGGCGCAGCTATTCTGTTTCCAGTTAAATCCTAGAGTAGTTGGGGAGAAACTCTTGAGTGGCATTGGGGTATCCCATTACGTCACGTAATTGTGATGCTTCCAGCAACGGCACAGGTATTTGTCTCCCGGTTCTTTTCACAAAGAGGCTATTTGAGTTTTCTGAAGATCATTTGAAGAGAGGTGTATTATTTTGCCTGCCTTAATTCCATTCCTTCAACTTTATCCATGAACCCTTCAGCCTACTTGGGAATTGATTATGGGAATTAAGAAGGAATTCCGTTGCTTCAAGAAATAAATGATCCTTCAGTGTTATTCTAATATTATGAGATTCTATTACACATGCTAAACTCTAACGTATATAAATTCCATTATGGGCTCTCTTCTGGCATGTAATGGTCACTTCTGGCGTGCTCTCCTGTTATAAATTATATTTTATGTTTTAGGTGCTCTGGGATGTCAGAAACAGCAAAAGTAAGATGTTGGATGCTTACTAAATCGAGCTCAGAATTAGAGTGCTGCTTTGCACAATACAAATAGTTTCTAATATATAAAAATAATTACATTGCCTTGCTATGTATACATTTATGGTTTAATAGCGACTTGTCATTCTCTTAACAAAAGCTTCCATATGTCATTTGAGAATGAAACCTATTTATTTCATGGATACATTACAAGTCACTCAAGCACAGTAAACTATGATTTAAATAATTTTTTAATGTACCATTATGAAACTAGAATTAAGAAGACTATAAAGTCCACTGCCTTTGTTGTTATCACTTAAGTATTTATATGCATTTATATTTCCCATTCTAAGAGGATTTCTGGAACCTCTTGGCAGTTTGCTACTCCTCACATGAATATTGCCATTTCTACAAAATTCTATTTGTGTTCTAAGTATTTTTGTTCAAAGTATATGGAGTATGTGCTCTCTCTCTTTATATTCTAAATGTTCTCTTAATTGTAGAGCTGAAATCAAAGTAAAGCATACCATGCACATATCAAAACTGATGATGTATGCTATTTTGATTTTTGAATGTGTTTTTGATATCCTTGAAAAATCACAGTGGTAGCAGTAAAATTGTTTTAATTAATGAATTGAACAGCAGCGAATGCTGAGTCAGGTTTATTGATGTAATTATCACTGAAATAGAAAAATTAAGTGTTAGAGCCACAGAACCTTAGTGTATTTGCCATTCTGGGGGTATTCAAGTGTTTGAAGAGAAACTAACTGGTGGGGTTTTGTTGGGTTTTTTGGGGGGGTTTTTTTTGGGGGGTGCTATTTAAAGAATATTCTTCTCAAGTCATAATTATTCAGTTTATTAACACTATACACACATACAAGCATAAATGTGAAAATCTTCCACATTATTTACTGAGTAGTTTGAACAATGGTTTACTATATTGAAATTTTTTTATATTTATCGGTGGATTTGGGATAGTTTTCCATAATGAATAGACTGTACATAAACCAAATGTAAAACCTTTTAAAATGCAGATGAAAATTCAAACAAATGCATACAAGCTTGAGAAAAGGATAATTAAAACATCTTATGAGTAATACCTTGCCTTTAAATATCATCACATAGAAACTGAAAAGTGAATAAAGTTTCGATGTGACTTTTTGAATTGATTTCTTATTTAGTATATCAACTACATCTTCATTCAATGAATAATAAACAAAATGAGTAAGATGTAGTCCCTGACTTCTAGACATTCACAGGCTAGTTGGGCAAACAGGCAAGTGGACACTGCAATTGGATTTTAATGTGGTAAATGGTATTACAACACAATATGCAAAGTCAGTGTCGGCACGGAGCAGATTGTTGCCAACAGAGACTGGGGGCAGGAGAGGAGAGGGTGTCCCACAAAGGAAGAAAGAGGTGGCATTGAAACAGGGGCTTAAAGGATGTATAGAAATTCAAGATGTAGACAGAGCAGCAAAGGAGAAAGTGTAAAGTCTGTGGGGATGCCTTTGAGAGCCGTGAGCTGTTTGGTACCTGGAACACGGGATGTGGGTAGGTGAGTGATGATTTGAGGCGGTATAAGCAGCCTCAGACCATATTGCAAAGGGCCACATGGCCATGCTAAGAAATCTGTACATTTTCCTGGAGGTAATGGAGAGGCTCTGAAGCACTTTTATGCAGAGTAATATTGCAGTCTTATTTACATACTCCAGAACATTCTGAAAGCAGCACAGAATGTCGACTGTCTCTCCCACAGGGAGTAAATGCTGTAGGGCATGGCTGTGCTCGCCCTTGTATCTCTGCGCTTACCTCACCCCGTGCCTGAGCCTGGAGCTACCTTGTTTGCCGAGCAGAGACGCAGTGCACTTGCAGGCCAAACTCAAAAGCAGATGGGCCAATCAGATAGTATTATCAGGATCAGAATGAAAAAATATTAAGGTTTAAGCCAAGAACTAGGCAGGAGAGGAGGACTGATTCAAATAGAAAGAATCAAGAGTTGATGATTTCTTCATCCCATTGGGGTTAGGGAAGAGGAAGACATTTTAAAAGACCCTCTAAACATGGAAGAATGGTATAACCCAGTGATGGTATACTTCAAGTTTGGGATTTGTGATAGAATTAGTAATTCAGACATTGGTAGGTTGTATTTAGGGTGTCTGTGGGACATCAAAGTTCAATAATTATTAAGCAATTATGTATGTTAGATAAAAAAATTAAAATAGATTTTGTTTAAAAACATTTACCGTATGATCTGTATGATTGCAATTAAAGCCATGGGGGCAGAAGTAAAACTCTCCCCAAAACCAAATAGAATGAGTCAAGATGAGCACTGAGGGTAAAATCCTGAGTTCACCAATATTTAACATAAGGGTGTAAAATAAGTACCAATGAAAGAAACAAAGGGGACCTTCTATAGGGACAAAAAGAAAATCAGCACAATCAGTTCACAGGAGACAAGAGATATAGGTCATAGGAAGCAGAGTCTAAACTTCCAAAAGTCTAGTAAGTTAAATACAGAGATACTTTTTGGATTGCCCGGGAGGTTATTCATTTTGGAATGGGAGGCATGGGGGTCAATTGCAGTGGGTGGAGAGATGAACAGAAACCTAAATATATGGCAGCAGCAGGAATAGATTATTCTTTCCAGAGCCAAACTAAGGCAGGAGGGAGGTAGGCAGGCTGGTAACTCCTGAGACAAACAGGGACAGGGCTATGTTTATATTGGACATTTCAGCATCTTTATAAGGAAAAGGACGGAGCCATCCAGGAACAAGAAGGGGAAAGGAGAAGAGATTAGGGAACTTTCATAGTCTGTAACTGTGAATCCCTCAAAACTTTCTACCACTTAAGATACTTTTCATCTTAAAAATTTGTGTGCATAATAATTTTAGCGTTTGTTTTAGAAAGGCTATACTTTAAAAAGGTAAAATTCTATCTGTATTGATTGAAATCATACCAAATAGTAAGTCCGTGTAGTACAAGTTGATGATATTGGGTGGAATTGAAAGTCCATGTCATCAACAGTTTGGGGGAAAAGTACATTCTTATTCAAAATTGATATTTTATTTCAAATAGTTCTATAAAACTGTAAAAAAATAAATAAAAAATTTTTTTTAAAAAGCACATCCAGAGTCCTATGGAAAAGAGTTAGTTGTTGACTTTGGAACCTGAACTAACAGGACTTTTCTCAGTACTCCTCCAGATGCGAAGGTAACTTCTTTCTTTTCCTTATCCTGTCCTTTGCTTAAAAACAAAATGCATGTTTATGAACATAAAATTATATGATCAGATTTTGATTCTTAGTGAATACTGTCGAGGCCCTATCAAACATTAAAGAAAAAAAAAAAACCACAAAGGGGAGGGGCAGAAAACCATATCACAAGTGATATGTCCAAGAGAAATAGAAACACACTGTAAAAAGCCAGAATGGTCGTCGTTACCTGCATATTGCAGTTTGGAAAATGGTGACTCTGTGAAATGATTATTCAGACTAAAGTGAATAAATTGATTTGCCTTTAATTGGTTAATATCAAAGCAATCAGTAGGAAATTGGCTTGCCCTTCCAACTGGTTTTTATAGGGGTGTTAAAGTTCACAAAGAGAGATCTTAAATTTTTGACATAAAGCAGCTGTAGATTCCTAGGGGATTTGAAAGTGCTTGGATGAAATGTCAGTTGCTGCAGAAAACAAGGAGAAAACATGCCCTTATAATGGACTGTGTCTCATTTACTGTGGCTGCAGTACCACTGTATAGACTGCAGGGTACAAGCTGTGCTTATAGGTGCTTATTTGTTGTTTCAATGAGCCTGTTTAAACAGCTGAAGCATTCAGATAATCATTAGAATTTTTTAAGCTTTCAATCATTGTTTGTATTGTACTGTCTCAATAATCCAAGTAAAATGATAGGTTACAATGGACGTGATAAAAATAGAACTTTAGATCAAACAAACTTAAATATAAAATATGAGTGTTTAAATTCATGGCTTTAATGTATCTATTTTAACTGTTTAGCGTTACATGTTCATTGGACAACGCAGAGAAGCAAATGAATAGTATTTACTGGTTTCTATTTTGGCATTTACGCTTTTAATCTTTTCTGTGTGTTTATTTTTTAAAAATTAAAATTGCAGTGTATGTTTTGACCTGAGCTTCCCCATGTTATCAGACATTCTTCCACAACATATTTCTCCATGCTGTGCTTTATCATAATTTGTTTAACATATCCACTACTTTTGGACATGTAGGTTGTTTGAATTTTTACTATTATAAATTGTGTTGTAGTAACCATCCTAGTAGCTAAATCCTTTCCCCTAATTCTGTTATTACCGTAGGATAAATTCTTGGAAGTGGAACATCAGAGCCAAAGGGTACATACAATTTAAAGCTTTTGATATACCCTGTCAAAGTGCCCTGCAAAAAAATGTGTATCAATTTACACTCCCACCAGCAGTACAAAAAAGTGTCTTTTTCCACAAGCCATTGACAGCAAATGTTGCCAGGCTTTAAAGTTTTGTTAACTGGATGGATAAAACATAGTCTTACTGTTGTTGTAATTTATGTTCCTATGATTGATAGGTTGAATATATTTTCATGTATGTGTGCGTACGGTTCGTATTTCTTCTTTTGTGAATTGCCAACTCCTGTCCGTTGTCCATCATTCTTTTGGGGTAAATGAAGAAATGGGTTTTCTGGGATGTAAGAAAAATGAAGGGACAGTGGAATTCAAGGACATTGGGACACGGACGCTGCTTTTTCTCCCTTGTATCCATGTAGTGGTTGTAAGAGGACCTGATACGTATAGTCATCTCCTTACATGCAGACTTTCTGCCCGTAGACGTACAGAGAGCTGCACGGTAGTGATGAATAGAGGTGCGAACTTCATGTATCCAACGTAATTTCCTCCGGTCTAGCAGGACACTGCCTTGCTTAAGTGGCTGCGCACTCTTCATTAGAGAGTCTAGGTGCCAAGAAAATCTGCATCTGCTCCATATGCAGATTTCTACCAAGTCTCTGCCTCCTTATTAAATAAATTAAAATCTTTAAGAAAGTGATGGTAGCAGTAGGAGGTAAGTCCCTTTTCATCAATCCTTAGCCTGATGGAAAAGATGCAGAAGATAGAGATACACAGATACCATATTTTTTTCTTCTTGAATTGCAAGTGCTTTCATATAATAAGAATCTTAATAATGCTTTGTGTCTTTTGAAATATTTAGATCTTAATCTTTTGCAGATACTTTCCTTTGTTTGACTTTAAGAGATTACTTATGTAAAGAAATTTTTAAGAAAACTTTTTAAATATAGTCCGTTCTATTATTTACTTGTGGCCTTTTTTTTGTTTGGTTAGAAATGGTGATTTTATCCCTAGAGCAAATTATCATTTATATTTTCTTCTTTTAAAAAATATTTCTTTCATTTTATTTACATTTAATCTATCTAAATTTTGTTAATATAGCCTGTGGTATAGGGATTTAAAATTATTTTCTTCACACAATTCATTTTTCTTAGTGTCATTTAATTGAATTAGGGGATACTTCATAATGTCTAATAAACATATCCTACTATACTAAATTTTGGCAATGAGACATCAATAAAAAATTGTGCCATTAAATCTTTGCAATGAAATAGGAAAAGATTTATGAAATATCTTATATAAATAGTAGCTTTTAGGTTCTAAATTCAGGTTTGTAGTTTTTTGAGAGATCTAGAATGCTAATAACTAAAAAGAGACATTCTCAGGAATACACAATTAGCTACTAGCAGCATAGGGTGTAACCTTTATGCATTGCAAAAAATGCAATAGTAGAAAAACAGAATGAAACAGGCTTATGGAAGTTATATATAATGTCGCGAGCAGTTACTAAGATCTGTATTTCATTAAAAAATCAAGCATTCATCCTGTAAAAAGTTAGGGTTTATTCTATTTTGTGAACATCCTTATATCAAATATTTTGAGAGATATTTGGGGGGGAATAAAAATATATCTTTCGCCATCAAGCTTACGGACTTGGAGATACGGGGCTTTACAAAGAGGAAACAACTAGAAGGCAAAGCAGCTAGATGAACTACGTTGCTAAACTACACATTGGAAAGAGAAAAGCAGTGAAAACTCAGAAAAGGAAAGATTTTGCAGGATTTTTAGAATTTCAACAGGACTTGGAAAGTGGCGAAACATGTTTAAGTGTAGCAGAAGAGTGTACCTGTTTACAGTTGGGACAACTTGAGGAAATGCTTGGAAGCAATAAGGGGAAATAATGGTAGCATCCTAGGGAGGCCACCCCACCTAGAAAAATCCTCTGGGGAAGCTATGGAGATTAAAGTTGACAGTGAAATGGAATCAGTGTATGAAGAACTGTAAATGTCATGCTGAAGGTCTAAGCTTGTCGCTGTGGATAGTGTCTGGCCAGCCCGTGTCCTAAAGCAGAGTTGAGACATGATGGAGGCGAACTTGGAACTGATGAGCCAGGATCCCATATGAACCAGGAAGGGCTTATTGTGAGCAGGGAGGAAGGAACAAGTTATAGTGCTGTAGACGGGGCTTCGCAATGTGAGAAAGAAAGATAAGGAGCCACACATGGCTCTCAGCTTGGGAGCACACAACCAGGGAGAATGTTGCTATCGTTGTAAAAGGGGAAAGGCCATAGATCAATAAAAGAGACTTTCATCTGAAAATTATATAAAATTGTAGTACAGAAGAGTTCACGCTACAGTTTGGGAAATAGTCAACAGTGCGTAAAAGATGTTCTTGAAAACTTAAAATAAATGTGGATTTAAAGGAATATGAAGTGGTTTCATCAGAAAACGAGATGGGGGGGCGCCTGGGTGGCACAATGGTTAAGCGTCTGCCTTCCGCTCAGGGCGTGATCCTGGCGTTATGGGATCCAGCCCCACATCAGGCTCCTCCACTATGAGCCTGCTTCTTCCTCTCCCACTCCCCCTGCTTGTGTTCCCTCTCTCGCTGGCTGTCTCTATCTCTGTCGAATAAATAAATAAAATCTTAAAAAAAAAAAAAAAAGAAAACGAGATGGACAGTGAATAATAGAACTAGTTCAGACTCATAGTTATTTCTCCGTATTTCCTGAGTCATCTTTCAGACCAGGACATTCACTTATTGTTCAATATCCAACAAGAACAACCCACCATGACGTTCCACCAAGGTGCACTGATTTGCTACTAGAGGAAGAGGCTCAGCGACTGAAGAGCAGAGTCTGAGAACATTTTATCCCCCTACATTTTAGTTGCTTTCTGCCAGATCTCAAAACAATCATGACGTGAAATAGATTTCCTGTACTCTTGATTATGTGTTTATCTTCACCACAGCCATGATGAGAGTTTTGCAACTAATCCATTTTTCCATGGGAATTGCCAGAGAAGCACGGGATCTGTATCAGCATGATGCAAGGAAGAAAGCTGCAAGGTTATTCATAGTAAACCTTACCCCGCTTCCACCTGGGGTCTCAATTGTGATAAAGATTGTAAATCAGGATGGTTGAGTTCTGGAGATAGCTTGATAAAGGCACAGCAGATGCCCTGATGCTTGGCTGTTGGCCCCTCCATGCTGGAAAGACAAAAGGTGTAAATTCCAGTAGTTCTCAGTGTTCACATTTGCATCTGGAAGGGTCTAGATGTCAACTTCCTGGTTTCACCGTTATTGCATTGAGCGTACTTATTATTTTCTCTCAACATAGTAAAAGATTGGCGCAAAGGATCAGAGGGGGAACGTAGACTACAATTTCTTTTTAAAGTGTTGCCATATTTTTACCTGTCTATTCCAAGACTGATCTCTAAAAGGATAAAAACTACTGAAAAGGAATCTGTTTGGAGGTGAAAGTTTGTAGTTTGAGGGATAAGAATATTGACGCTATATATATATATATATATATATATATATACCCATGAGTTTGGGTCACTTTCCCCATATTTCAGGTAGTTTGTACTGAATGTATAGCTCATTGATAGTTGACAGCTGTCAGGCAAGATTTCTTTTCCTGAAGAAAGGGTGAGAGTTTAGGGTGACCCGTTCCATGAGATCCATTTCTTATTCTATTTTAATTAGAAATTTTCAGCCACAAAAATCGTCTCCCCCCAACCAACTCTGGTTTCACTATTCAGAAATTATTCCTTGATGGAGAAGTTTGTATTCTCTACAAAATCCTTTAACTTCCCATAGAAAGTGCCGTTACTATACAGAAGCATTTCAAAAACAATAATTTTGTAACAGTGACATTTCCAATGATAATTGCTAAGGATTTGGGATATGAATGTTGTTGTTATTGTCCTTTAGAAAAATTATGATATGAGAATCCACATGGCAGAGTAGAAGTTTGACATGGATATAGGCAAAGACAGAGATAGGTAATTTGGTTTTTATTGAGCACCTGTTACACTCAATCTACCGCCCTCTTGGTTTAGTCATATTATCTCTGTTTTACCATGGAAAGAAAATTAATGCTTAGAGAATCCAGATTTCTTGCTAAGGTCTCACAGATACTAAATAACAAAGCCAAGATGTAAAGCCACTGTTTAATCCAAAACTCACTGTAAGACACCTCCTATTCTTGAGTGGAATGTGTCAGTACCAGACAACAGTAGAGTGTCAGTCCCTCAGATCACCTACTTTTCAAAGAACAGGGAAAAAACTCCTGCCAATGTAAATGTCTTCCTTGTCACCATGAGCTTCTGTGTGGTTGAATTTATTTCACACTTCTTAGTTTAAGACGTAATTCTACTATATTTAGACAACAGTTTCATAGGCGCAGTGATAATGACACTTGATTAGAAGTGCAGACATCTGATTTCTTATTCTGGCTCCATAATTAAGTCATTGCTTGACCTTGGACCATTCACTCAGTGTCTTTGGGTCTGAATTTCTTCACACTTTGTCTTCTTATTAAATAATTTTTAAAATCTGCATTATTTTATCTTTGGTTAACATCACAAAGCTAATAATGCAAAGTTTTCTCTTGAGGATTTCCCTCAAGGGAGAGAAGTCATGTTGGGTTAGAACAGGTCCAGCAGAGTGATGATACGAAGCATAAAAATCTAATAAACCACCTAAAGTAGCAAGAAAAATTAGATTTATTACTTGCATCAATCAAACGTAATCCAAGCTTCCTTTGCTTGTGTGCATGTCTCTGAGAAGTATTCTGTCTACAAAGAATGGAACTATGACCCTTGAACTAATATAATATACATTATTGCCTACAAAGTTTTGTTATCTTTGTTTTGACTAACATTCCATCTATATCACTCAGTCATTTCAGATTCCTAAAATAAATTCGTTTCAGTGCTAAGAGTCTTATTTAAAGAAACACTAAGAATTTCTGTGGTATTTTATTATATAAGTTTAGAATATTTGCTTAGTAGTGATATTCAGGAAAAACAATTTTTAAATACCTTGCCATGCCTAGCAAGGAAGTCCTTAATGCTTATTGGTGAATAAAAAAATAACTGACATTACGTAAATATTTCAATAAACCTTTTTTAAAAAGAAAATCAGCCAGCTTTAGCCAACAAAAAAAGAGGCAACATTTTCTCTTCTTTCTCATCTACTTTTTAAAGAGGAAGACCTGGTTTGGAATATACTATTTTGTTTTGACTATGGTCATACTTGGTTTCCATGTATGAATCATTCCTACCCCCAATTTTCCCCATGTATTATTATGTTTCTTTCTTGAGATACTATGGACTCTCAAAATGCAGTGTGGTTCGGGTTATCATTTCACTGGGTGAATGTTCATGTGATAATCAGCTTGTTTCTAGGGGAAATGATCTGTGCAAATCAATTCTGCTTTATGTTGCTAAAGGACCTGCCAGATAATTGAATATCATAATCATAAGTCTGACAGAGACCTTATGAGACATAAGTTCTATTCTTTGTAAGGCAGCATAGAGAGACATGACTAAACTAGATATCATGATTTTCTGGAATTTGCCTGTATCTGTGTTTAATTGGAAATTTTTTTCCTGATTTTTATCCTAAGTTCTTGGATTGAAGTAGGAAATTTTTGGTGCTTAGCTTCATGTCGTAATCCTTATACTGGAGAAACAAGGCTGTTGTCCTTCTTTTCTCAAAACTAATTAGGCCCAATATTCATTCCTTGTGATAAATTGATTGTACCACCTAGCCCTAATCATTTTCATTATTCACTGAGCTTTTTCCCAATTCATCATGTCTCCTTCATTTCTGAGGACCTCAAAACCCACACACGCACGCATGCGCACACACATACACTTTCTCTTGCTTTTTTAAAGGCAGTGATACCACATTCTGCTCAAAGTTCTTTTTAGTGCCTATGATATGTATCAACAGTTTGCTAAAAAGTATGATATCTATCCTCAAAATACGTTTTCAGTGGTTAAACCCCCTTCAGGGCGCTTTTATTCGCCTCTGATCTAAGTGTTACCATGATGTTACCATACCCATTGAAAAAACCCATTACCTATTTTCTTTTCCATATGAATATCTTCGTAAATGCTTCATCAATTTCCTTGTAATTTCAACTCTGGATTTCTTTAGAATTTTGCATAAAGCTCTTGTTTCCCAGATCTAATTTCCTACTATAGATTATTGGATCAGAACTTTCTTATAACTCTCTTTTCACATTGGCAAATCTTACTAATCTAATCACATTGTATTGTAATGTGCGGTTTACTCTCCTGCTTAAAATGTCCCACTTTTTCCTCTCTCCTGTCATCTCTTAATTTCTTTGTAACTGGGGTTTCAAATGCATGTTACTTTCAACTCACAGTTCCCAATAAGCCAGGATGAGCAGTAAATACCTGTTTGAAGGGCTGTCTTAGGACCTTTTCAAATCTTTCCCACACTCTAAAAGTCAATGCAGCTTTCAAGAGTTCTAGGTTTAAAAGCAAATACAGTATGTGTGTTGGTGAAAGCCTGCTCCACAAACATGATTTTTTAGTTATATCTGTTTTAAACAACATATCTTAGAGTACCTTATTTTAGTTTGTAGCTTAAAGTGTTATATAGGTAAATTATGCAAACACTCATTAACAAAAATAACTTGTTATCTTTTGCAAATATCCTTGCTGTTGGAAACCTGCTACTGGGGACTGGAATGGTAGCTGTCTTTTAGTAGCTTACTTGTGTTTTCCTAACGGGTATAAATCATTAGGAATAAATTGTGTTCTGTCATTGTAGCCAGTAATTGGTGACATTTTCTTGTCACTATGGGATTATAAATAACAGCAATATATATGCTGTCAACAGATTCATTATGTTATGAAAAACATAAACCAGGAGTCTTTTAACTATACTTTGCATATTTTCTATATTAAGTATGGCACTGACATCTTTACAAAATTTTAAGGTATACTCGACAGAGCAGTTTTCATTGTTAATAACTTCAAATTGTTTTATTATGCTTTAAATACATTTTAATTATTTCTGTTTCTTCCATAGTTCACCTGGAAAATATGTTCTTCCAAGGGTGTTTTGTTTGCCAACAGATATTTGATCAATAAAACAGATAAAGGATTTTTTTGTTTTTTTAGCACTAAAACAAACAAGAGCCCTACAAAAGACTTTAAGCATTTGTGATGCATTTGAACATAGCTCATGTGATTAGGGTAAATAAAAATGCGAGGGTCTCAAATTGTGTATAATAAATACTGATGCTCTGTCCCATGCTGAATGAAAAAATAGGGATTTGGAGACAACACTAATGTGGACAAATCTCATAATTACTTGCTTCGTTGATTATTAAATCAGCACATCACTTTCCAGTTTGAGGGTCCTGGCTCTATTATATACCCATCATCTTTTGGCTCACCCTCCCTGTAAAGGACAGCATCCCTCACCTCCAGTAGCTTTAGTACTTCCTGGAGGGGAGGTGTTATTTTTCTTTGCCTCTTCAAAATTAAGACAGAAAAGCCCCTGTTCGGTTCCAACCCACATTCAACTCTTATTTGACTTCCATCTTCCTGAACGAGTTTATCAGCCTTTTCCTGGAAGTCTCTTCAGTAAAACTTGAAGGACATTGCTTCTGGTCAACTCACTGGAATGGTGTTTGGGAGCTCTTGGCATCCTAACTTGCCCACCGAGAGGATGTCTTCCAAGCTTCTCTCTTGGATTCTCTCTTTCCGGTTATACAACATTTTCAAAGTTTATCTCAGATTCCTCCACTTTAGGAAAATATCATTGTCCACATTTTTATTACTCCGTTTTTCACATATTTATTCAACACATGTAGCCAAGGCATTGCTCCTGACTCTCCAGGGGCCACAGGCTGAAAACACAAGACCTACCAGGGTGTATTGCAGAATATGTTAGAGATGACTCTATCAAGAGCTAGAGTATTTGTACATTTCAGACCTCCTCAGTCATGTTTGTCTCTTATAATATTTTCGTATTAATTTTTCATTATTTTAGTTAATACATTGTTCAGATGTTCCTTTTTTCTTCTAAAGGTTAGCCCTTTAGCAAAATGTTTTATTTTTTTGTTTTTGCTAATGGTGTTTCCAAATCTTTTTTTGTTTCACAGACTGACTCTGAATTATATTTGCTTTTGAATTCTGCTTTTTCTTTGGCCTCCTAATACTTCTTTGATATCCTTCGTATTCTCTTCCTACTTAAAATCATGTTGCTAACTAAAGCTGCAAATATGAGCTGTGAACTAAACATAGTCTGTCTTTCACAATGGAAATTTTAAAAAGAATTTTGCAAATATAAGCCGCTATAAAAATCTTTTAAACTTTATGAACTCACAGGCCGTGCATTATTTATTTTTCACCATGGCAATCAAAATGATTTCCCAAAATGGAATTCCATTTTCTATTTTTTATTCCTACTTATCATTTAAAAATCACTTTCAAAATTTCAAGCTTATTACTTTGTCTTCTCTACTTGAAATCTTTCCCTTTGCATATCCTTTTATCAAACTCAAACAATGTATTTATTTCAAAGCTATCATTCACATTTCTGCTTTTCTTTTGTCCTTTCTTCATATCTAAAAATCTTTATTTCTTTCCTCCAATTCTCTTGATTCCTGGCTCCAAAATAATGTCTATTCATCAGAGAAAACAGTATAGAAGTTGAATCAACCTTCTTAGGAAGGATTAAATTTTCTCCACTTATCTTTTCTGTTATTTAAACAGCAAATAATCTTATCTTCCTCTTTCCTTGAGGTTCCTTGTGAAAACACTATAATGGACTTTTCTTTCATGACACCATGTGCTTTCTCGCCTCTGCCTTGATCCCGCAATGCTTGAGAATCTGCAAAACTCTTTGAGCTCCTCTTTCCTGATCAAATTCCTGCCCATCTTTCAAGGCTCTGTTTAAGTACCTCTTTCTGTTAGTTTTATTACAACCCAAAGTCTAACTGAGCTGGCCTGCCTCTAAATCCTATTGTGTCTGTTCGCTCTAGTTCTTCCATGACATTTAGCATTCACTACATTATTTTGGGATTATCTGTGTATCTTAACTTTCCTACGCTGGGTCGTACATGTCTAGAGAGGAGGAACTCAGCTTCTAAGTCTCTTCCGAGGATCGTGTAGCAATAGAACTACACCCAAGATAAGTGCCCGCTTAAAGTTTTGCAACAACTGAATGAATGAATGAATGAATGAATGAATGAATGAAGTGTTCATTAAACTAGGCATAATGTCAGAAAATGTTGGAAGGAATAAATGGAAAAACTTAGCTCTCTGCGGACAAACATTGTGATCTTGGTAGGAAAATGCATATTTATATACTCTGACCTGTTAAAATATTTTATAGAGTTTGATGTTGCAGATGTTCTTAAAATCACACTTGTAAAAGGGAGAATGACTGCATTGACTTCCATGACGTACTGTTTTAATTAGAATTCGGATCATTTGTGCATCCCTTATTGTGGTTCCTGCTTATTTGCATCCACTGGGTTTTCTTTTCTAAATGATTTATATACTTGCCGAACCTGAAATTTTAAACATTAAATTTATTGTACATTGTCATTATATATTAAAGTTATTTTCATAAACTTGAGTACTTTAATATGTCATATGTTCTTATATAATTTATGTTAAGAATTTCCTTTAGCAAGCTTTTCGGTGTCATTTGGAGCACTTTAGAAATCAATATTGTAGAACGCTATATGGAGAAAAAAATATTTCTTAAAGTACTCCCCTGTGTTGCCATTAATTTGTTTATTATCAAGGTCTTTATTAGGAATATAGTTGCTAATATAAGCCTATAATAAACAGAGTATAATTGAATTTTCAGTATTTTGTCACCTGGGAGTAATTTTCTTACAAGACCTCTGCTCCATCTTCTGACTAATTGTCAACAGTTACTCAGTATCACCACATTAATGTCACCAAACACGGCAGAAATCTCTACCTGATTGCATTATATTTAAAGATATTCATTTCAAGCCCTTGATGTTTTCTCTTTAAATTATTTACCTCAATTTTAAATATCATTTAAAATGCAATAAATGTAATGAGCCGACATGTTTTGAAAATACAAATTCAGACATAAGCTAAGATTTGTTTGGTAGACGAGAAAGACGATGATGTTGGGAGGCCCACGGCATGGTAATGGCGGTGGGAGAACAGAGCATTGGCTGCACGGGGAGCCAGTGCTGCAGCATTACCAGAGTGGACGTGGCACCCTCTCCACTGTGTTCAGGGGGGTGTTTGGCCGTTACTATTACTTTTTTTCTATGAACCTCACCTGGGGTGAGTCAGATGTTATGCTGATATTATCTTATGCTGAATGATATCTTAATATTGTATCATTAAAAATAAATGAAGACAATAACAGTTGAAAATGCTAGGCACAGGTGGACTGATGGGAAAAACAAAAACCTCTGGTTTTGTTGGTGGTGTGTGTTTAGAATTGAGTTTTTGACAAATCCAGATAACAACCTGGAACAGTCCGCGTTTATGGGTATTATCCCAATATAATCAATACTGCCCCCTCTCCCTCTTAACAGTGTCTCGGTTTGGTCATTAAATGTAAATGGTCACCCCACCCTATAACACATTTTTCGTTTAGCACTCCCTCTGTCTCCTGGACAGCTTGCTGATGATCCTACAGGAAGATTAAAACAATTGTGTTCTTGTTTGGGAATCTACACTTGACCTACTTTGCAAAATTCTCATACTCTCTTTGTTCAACAATTAACTGTTGTGCAACAATTAAATTTTGAATTTGGGTATAAGCACTGTTTATTATTTTTTTTAAAAGATTTTATTTATTTATTAGACAGAGATAGAGACAGCCAGTGAGAGAGGGAACACAAGCAGGGGGAGTGGGAGAGGAAGAAGCAGGCTCCTAGCGGAGAAGCCTGATGTGGGGCTCGATCCCAGAACGCCGGGATCACGCCCTGAGCCGAAGGCAGACGCTTAACCGCTGTGCCACCCAGGCGCCCCAAGCACTGTTTTTTTTTGACCGGAATATTTTCTTGTTTGCTTGTCTGTGAAACTATGTATATAAAACAGATCATATATTTATAACAAATCATGTAAGTGTGTGATCAGATATACATGATTTTTAATTTTTAATTAGAAAGAAAATGTCCCAAGGAAAATTCTTCACAGTGTATGAAAGCAAGAGAACCTGGTGATGCCACCATATCATTATACACTCCTACGGGTGAACTCACTTAACTGGATCACAACAGCCAGTTCTGAGTGGATGTTCTGTTCTGCGAACACAGAGAAGCAACTCTCTGTGTATGTGAGTCAAATCGAGCAAATTAGGCAAAACTAAGAAGTTGTGATTTCAGATGGCAGGCTTAATTCAACTAAAGCAAACACTGATGGGTGCCCGCGATACCCCCCAAAGCACTGCGCTGAGTTGTATCGAGGATGCAGAGAGAAGGCCATTCCCCGGGGGGACTGTGGTTTGGACTGGAAGTGGGGGTAGCTACCAGTTATCCAGCATCAACTCTGTGCAGGCTCTGTGCTCAGCTTCTTAAAAGCAAGGAGCTTGGGTGGTCGTGCTATCCCTATTTTATAAATGAGAAAACGGACGTGAAGAGACCTGGAACTCTTTTTCTTCCGTGAGCATCTCCATGGGCCATAGTGCAGGGCACGGGAGATGGCTTGATGAAGCAAACAGGGGTGTCTCCTGTCCTTGCGGGAGCCTTCCACATCCGGGGGGAGAGATTGACCTGACACGATAAACCACAAACATGAAATCATACCATACGTGAGGGAAGAAACTGGCTTCAGTGACAGCAAGTATGGGGAGGGGGGAGGGAGGGATGTCTTTGGATCAGATGGTCAAGAAAGTCTTTTCTGAAAAATTGACAAATTTAAAGCTGGGACTCGAGGGATCAGAACAAACAAGTCCAATGAGCCAGAGGGAGAAGTGAAGGAGGAGGAGGGCCTGGTGCTGGCCTGAGTAATGCAGGAGATTGCTGGAGCGTTTGAGAAACTGAAAGCAGGCACAGAAGGGTAATAACTTAATGGTCAAGAAGACTGGATGACTTTTGATATAAGGTTGGAGAGGCAAGTTGGCTTTTGTAGGTTGGAATTTAAAGGAATTTGAATTTTTAAAAGTTCTGTTGGTTTCCAGAAGTCTGTCTTCGCCCAAATAGCAATAGGAAGCCACAAAAGGGTTTTGAGCAGGAAGAGATCTGCTATAACTTACCTAAGATCTCGTTGCTTAAAAATTCCAAGAGCTGGAATCTCTCTCAGGCTGATCTGATTTCAGAGCCCAGCTCCACATGCTCACACACTGCTTTCCCTGAGACTCGACAAATAATTGAGTGCACGGCAGAGGGCCTTTGTATAGAATTCAGTGAGGAGTCCATATAGACTAGAATACAGAATTTACTAGAATACAGAATTCTAGTAAAGAGTCAATGGAGGTGTCAAGGAGGAGAATGACACAGGCAGAGATATGCTTCATGTATATGTCCTCTGAGAATGTAACCTGCTGGAAGGAGAACTCGAATGACAGAGAACTTTGTAAGAGGGTTGTGCACCCAGGTTGTACAGTGGGTAGAGTCTAGCTCTGGAGCCAGACTGCCTGGTCCCACGTTCCAATTCCACCACTACCTAGTTCTGTGGTCTTAGACAGTTGTCTTCCTCCATGGGTGCCTTCACTTTCTCATCTCTAAGTGGGGTTAATAATAGTACCTACCTCACAAGTTTGCTGCACGGAGTAAATTAGATGATCCATGTAAAAAGTGTTACCAGGTTGGTTAGCGACCTCAAAAAAAGAACTAGAATGATGATACCCACAAGAGCTACTTAAGGTACAGCTGGAGCGCAGGCAAAGGGAAGAGAGGAGAGGAACGGTATTAGGGTTGTGTTAGACCAGAAACAGCATGAGGACGGGTACCACGTCCCCTTTGCTTCCTGTTACATCCCCAGGGGCTAGGACCATACCTGGCATTGAGTAAGCACGCCATAAGTATATGTGGATTTGGGCTGAACTAATAAATGACAAATAATAATTGCATATGTGTTCTGTTACGTATAGACTCTGCTTGGGTAGAGCAGACACGTATGCTGCTGTTGACATGGATTAGTTTTGAATCAGAGCAAGACAAACACCTTGAACTACATATGAAAAATAAAGTACAGAGGGCAAGGTATTCAAAACATTAAATTTTGTCTCCCAACTGTGGGAGTTTATGCAGCTTGCAAAACTCACCAACTTCCTGAAATTTCACTGAGGCCACATCTTGCTTTCCCATTTCAGCAGGAGGGTGATTCGTTTACCAGTGACGCAACTGAGGTTAACCCGGGATTTGGCTGACATCCCAGAATAATTTAGTAAAATCTTCTTGAAAGTCTCTACCGCATGCCCTCTCTGCCTTTCTGACCTCGTACCAAACCTCTTCACATTTGGCCCCCGGAGATGGGGGAAACTGATGAGGGGGTGGCCACACTTGTGGGATGGGCGGCCGCTCTTACTCCCACTGTGCTCAGCTAAGGGCCGAGGCTGACCAGAATTCTCCTTGTGCTGGAGCCTTTCTGTGGTTGTGGCTTCTTGGAGGGAGGCATGTGCTCTGACCAGAGACAAGATCAGACAGCTGTAGGAGAGCCGGACCCTTACTGAGCTGAGGAGTGAGAGCAGGTGGTTTTGACAGCTAAGAAAGAATTGGTCTGGGAATCTCCCTGACAGAGGGAAATCACAGAAATTAGAGACAGAAAAAACCCTATTAGTCAATCCTCTTGCCAAAGATAAATTGATCCCCAGCGTGTATCCTTAGCTACCTGGCCACTCCGGTTATATCTCCGTCAACATATAAGGCTGAGGAGCCATGGGGATGTGGACAAAAGACTCAGGGTCCTAGGGTGGCTTAGGTACTGGGATGAAAAAGGATCTGCACCCTTAAAGGAAAAATAATGATTTGGGAGAAGAATAAGAACAGTTGGCTTTTTCTTGTTTTTAGGACTGAGAGTTGAATAGAGATAGAAAATTCCGTGCAAGGTTCTGTGGTTATTGTTTTCTTGATAAATAGCTAAGTAGTATTTATCCAAAGGGAAGAAGTGTTTTTATTCATATATTGTTCATTTTTTGCCAGAAAGTAAAGGTGTCGAGTAAATATCTTTGACATTGCAAGCCTAGAATTAGAATATGCATTTTGCTTTTGGAGTAATGATAGCAAAGAAACTTCATAGAATAATGCTGTGACAGAATTTACTGAAGAAGGAATTGTATGATAGTTTGTTAAATATATGGATTTGACTGACTAGACCCTTAAGAGAGCCAAAGAATTTTGTTGCAAAGATAAGATCATATTTAGATGCAAGTAGATAGAGATTGAAATCTGAATTGGTTCTTAGTGGCTTAGATCATTTTCCTCCTCATTTACAAGAAAAGAAAAAAAGGAACTAATTCTCAAAGAAACTGTGTGTTAGTAATTTATCTTGGTTTTAGTCACATTAAATTAGATGGCCGATTAATTGAACTGACTTGGATTATCTGATATTTTTTCATTACTTCATGTTTTCTGGATATTTTCAAATTATACCCAGTCATCTTGTTGCATATTTCCCATGCAAAATAGCTCCGCTGAGCAGTGTTATTCCCAGCCAACCTCAGTGTCTTTCTCAGTCATGTTGGGGGAGCAGGACTTTGGCAAGAAGGATTCAGAAGGGCTTCATTCGTCCTGTAGGATATTCATTTTCCCAGCTCATGATCAGGGTACTGACTCCTGCTGCCCCCCCTCCCCCCCAGGTTTCACATCTTGGGACTGAAGCTGCCTCTCAGATTTTGGCCCCCTGTGTTTCAGATATTGGCCTGATCCTTTAGCCACATCAACTCTGGGCATCAAAAGGCAGTCAGCGGTTGAAGCCATAAGCTGCAAATCCAAACTGTCTTTACAAACCTTTTCTCATGCACCTTTTGCCTTGATCACGTGCCTGACCCTGACATGTAAGCTCACCCTCTTCAGGTCATCCGATGCCACACCCAGATGACATCTTGACCCCTGATTTTGGGGATATGCCTGTCACTCTTGGGGTGGTTCTCACCTTTCCAGTTCCTTATCTGGAATCGGGCTCCTTGTCTGGGATCACATACAGCTGATGTTAAGGAAAAAATTATTCTGACACTTGTTAAACGGGTAAGGAAGACTTTATTCAGGACGACCGCCATGGGTGTCAAGTTATCGCAGTGTTATGTTTGGGTTCAACTCTGAGTACAAGAACACATAGGGATTTAGAGCCAAGGAGCAGGTTAGTGGGGGGAGGGTGGGAGGGGGGAGTGGATGGAAAATTACTAAGGAAAGGCACCAAGAATAGTAGGATTCTTGCTAAACTGACTTCACAGGGTTCTTGTTGAAGGCAGGCCAAGGACTCATAGATCAAAGGCAGGGGTAAGGAATTTAATCAGATATGGAGGGTGAGCCCAGCAAGGATGGGAAGGGGCAGAGGGCTCAGGGGAACCTCAGGGAAGTGTGGTCAAGGGGAGTCTATGTCAGGAGGACAAGCGGCAGTTTTGTCTTGAGAACCTGTATCTAGATTTCAGCTAATTAGGGCCCTGCTAGGGGCAGGACTGTGTCTGCGTGCTCTTAAGCTCACTTCCTTACCCCGTCCCCACCCTCTGTCCACGGCATTTTGCCCGCTCCCTCTACCATCCTCCCGGGCCTGGGCAGTCTGGCCTTCAGGTTTCACTGCAGATGGATGTGTGCAGGGAGGGGGCTGAGAAAGCCTTGGGCATCGGCCCGGGAATGATGCTTACATCTTTCACACTCACCCTGTGAAGTAGATCTTATCAAATGAAGAAACACACACTACTCACATGTGACATTTTATTCAGAGCCAAAATTGTAAGGGAAGGGAGTTAATACTCAGAAAAATTTATACTCAGAAATTGGCAAAGTTTTCTTTAAAAACATCTTGCGCCGTTCATTTCTTTTTCTTCTTGAAAGTATCAACTGTTCTTCATTCAGTACCATTACGGAGAGAGAAGTTTGCAGAGGAAATGCAGGTAGGTGTCGCTGAAGAATTTTATTGTTATGTGTGTTTACAAACAAAGAGCATAAACAAAGAAAGACGTTTGTTATATTCATTGCCCCGAAAACAATTTGTAGGAAAGTAGCCCTTGAACAAGCTAGAAAATAAGTAGAATAAATGTGCTGGTTGAGCTCCTTTCCATTGGCTTTTAAAAACACCACCGATATTGAAATATTTGTGTTTTCTTTGCTGGAGTGCCAGCAACACAGTAGATGAGGAGTGGATATTCACCGTTCTCCAAAATACAACTTAGCCTCTTTTTGCAACTTGAGACTTCCTTGTCTCCACGACTTCCTGCCTGCTCCCTCCTCTAATTACTCTTCCTTTTGTCAGACTCTTTTCATGACTCTTCTTTTTTCTCCTTCCCCTTTATTCCCTCTTGCCTACATTCCACGTTTCTTTGCAGCCTCCCCGCCCCCCAGACTTTATTTGGTACAAGTGCTTAAGACTAGCATTGAGTCACAAAGGTGGATAAGCTCCTCTCCTACAGAACAGTTTTACGGATTTTCTATTGGAAAAGCATCCCAGCCTCAGTGCGAGGAAATTTAAACCAGAAGTCGACAACCCCAAAGAGAAGAGATTCGTAACATGGGTGGCAAACTGTTCTTTCGCTTAAGACTCATTTTTCTGTATATGAAATGAGCTGGCCCTGTATTGTAAGCACCAGTGCACCATCAAGCATCCAGGACAAAAAAACCCTCTGCTTTTCAAAGTGGAATTCAGAATTCAGGCAAACATTAAACCAAGAGCACATGGAGTGGAGAATGTGGAATTGCATGAGCCGGGAATCCTACAAGGTGCATCTGGTGAATGGAAGCTCTCTTGTGCATCTTATAAAAGTAAGACGCTGCTATTATTACTCTTTTCGAGAGAAGTCCCTTGTAGTACTTGGAGTAGTATTTGGCAGGGGCTTTTGTTAGAAGCGATTTTTAAAATAGGTAAAAGCAAAATGAATGGGCAGTGAAATGTAAAAAATGTGAAGTTTTTATGAATTTGTTTATCCTGTCCTCCACCCCTACATTATATCATTCCAACAAGAAATTGGTATAAATTGAGAGTTTCTTTAAACTCATAGTAGATGAGGGGTGTATATTTTTAAATTAGTTCAGGAGATAACTTTTTGTCTCTTGAAAGAATTAATTATTATTTATATTAATTTTTTCCATGGTTTTCTTGTAAAGTACCTAAACTGATACCCAAGTATCTTATTGAAGATGAAGACTGAACACAAGTTACTGTTTGGAGAGAATCATTTGTGTAACCAATCAGAATTCACAAAAGTACCTTTGTGCCTTTGGCCTTAAAAGTTTAGTAAACCTAACATGGATATGATTTGGACCCTAATAATTGTGAAAAGTCAATATATTCCAATAGGTTCTCATAAAAGAATCTCACAAGAAAGTCTGGGTACTGTTAACACAGAAGGGATAGAATTTTTTACCTTATATTTGTTGGAAATGATACATGAAATAGGACTCTAAGTTCTAGGGGATAATAATTGGGAATTTAAAAAAACACAATAATTCCATCTTGGGATGCCTGGGTGGCTCAGTTGGTTGAGCGCCCGACTCTTGATTTTGGCTCAGGTCCTCATCTCAGGGTCCTGGAATCAAGCCCCGCCACTCTCATAGGTCTCTGCACTCAGTGGGTAGTCTGTTTCAGGATTCTCTCTCCCCCTCTGCCTCTGCCCCTTCCCCCACCCTCCATCCCTGCTTGCACTCACTGCTCACTGGCTGTCTCTCTCAAAATGAATAAAATCTTAAGAAAAAAATAATTCCATCTTGCTTTGGGATTTTTCTTCTCCATGTGGGAACTATGGTGTTTTCAACCATCCAGATTATCTTGGGTTACTTGTCTTTTCTCCATGACTGCCCCTTTCCCTCCATTCTCATTGCTCCCACCCTAGCTCAGAGCTCCATCTCCATTTCTCTGGGATCCAGAAACCGCTTCCTGCCTGGTCTCCTCAACTTAAGGACCTTCCCTCTCAATCCTCTGCCATGGCCAAATCAAGCTTCCTGAAACCTGTTTCTAGTATGTTATTTTCCTGAAAAGCAATCTTCTGATGATGATAATAGTAGTAATGTATGGAGCGGTTCCATACATACGTCGATATGCTGTCCCATTGAATCCTCCCAGCAATCTTAGGAAATATGTTTGAATATTAACTGTATCTGATAGGTAGAGACTTGAGCCGTAAACAGGTCTAGGTACTTTGCAGTAGATCACACAGCAACTTTTAACCATCCCTAGTCCTCTCACACCATGAGTGTGAAATACTCTGCCTGACTTTTAAGCACCTACAGAATCTCCACCCATCCTACTAACTTAACAGCCCTCGTGTTGTTTTAAATGTAGTTTACCCCCCCCCAGGACACCTGGTAGAAGATCAACTTCATGGAACATCTGGCAATTTGCTATTATTTTGTTGTATTTGTCATGCTTTTAAATCTAAAGTTTAGATCATAAATAAAATGGGACGTGAAACTTTCTAGCCACCCCAATTTCTTGGAAACATTTACCTGTATCACAAACCCAAGAGCCATTTGAAAGGGTTAGGAATCTGTGACCCAAAGCAGTTGACCTACTACAAGAGCAGACCAATAGCCAGCGCGAAGATGGCCGAAGAAAGGACGCTCTAGGTAAAGGGTGCTTTAAGACCTTCCTTGGCGCTGCGGTCCCTAGTCAGTGTTATTAAATCTGTTCCCTTCCATAACTGAAATTTCAAACGTAAATTATATTGTAACGTCCCTATGGAAATGTCTGAAGTCATAAATGAAGAAGGAAGGAAGATGCTGTTCTCAATACATCCCACATCATTAACATGTCAAATCTCTGTCCCTGTATAAATGAAACTGGGCTGTTTTCCAACTTTTCATCTTGACTGTTAAGTATAGTTGCCCAAGTTGGGAGAGAGGGAGGCGACGATGAAAGTACTAGTTTTGTGTTTCGACGAATCTGATCCCCTCAACCAGCTGGCCTTCCCACCTGCCCCACAAACTCTGCTGAGAAACTGCACAAACAACCTATCAGAGCCAGACCCCTGTTGGAGCCATTTCTGCCAAGTTAGCCCATTCGGGTTTGGTAGATGAAATAGTTGAAGGAGTGCTGCCCAGACCATAGAAATTAGGCTGCAAAATGGATCTAAAATAATTCTGAAGCCATTTTACCTGTCAGAAAAAAATAAATTACAGGTAATAATTTCAAGAATTAGTGACTTCAGCTCCGTGTATGGGGCACAAGCAAAGAAATCGGAAGAGGAACGCCTAACAAGGAATATGACAGAGTCGAAATGTGTTTAGCCGTGTATCCTGTTGTAAGAAGCAAGTCACCAGTTATCAATTATGTGATTTCTGTGCAAGCGCAGTGCTGTAGTTTCAAAGCTACATTTCAGGAGATGACTCTTTAAAAGTCATTTTACGAAGCATAAGGTAAATCCTTTGAGGGTGCCCAGAGCCCACCTCCCTCGGTCTGGTTTTATGTTTCATTGACTGTATTAGCATTAAACTCTTTAAGAGTGACAGGCTGCAGTAAGGGGATCCCAGGTGGGCTATGGGATCTGCAGGGCCAGCTGTTCCGTAGCTCGGATAATTCTTCTTTTTGAGATTTACAGATCTGTTTGCATTTGACAGACCATGGCAAGTCTTTGTACTGCCCAGTCCCGATGTTTTAAAGGAAAGCAGCTTAATAATTTATTAACTGCTGCATTTCCTCTGGGCTTTATCTGTGTGATGCTGTTGAGTCACAGAACATTATAAATATGAAGAACTTAGCAGAAGCACATTCTTGGAGAGAGCTATGGCCTTTTCGTAGTTGGTGTTGTTGTTGCCAAGGACCCCTCTGAGAGCTCTTGTTGGTTTACCTGGTTGGAAAGCAGCAGAAAATGATCCGCTTTGTAGAGTGGGACTGCAGGAGCGCTTTTGAGATTGCTAACAATATGATCCACAGGGTAGGTCGCGATGTAATGACAGTAAAATGTGGTTGCAGCATGCTTTTAGATGTTTCTGGATCGACTGCCTGAGTGCTCTGGTGATGTGGCACCACGCACACGCTCCCACCTCGTGCCTTGCCCCCCTCTGCTCCTTCAGCCTGACCCGCGCTGCGGTCCCCCGCCTGCACCTCATCAAAATCTTGTCCCTGTTTTCAGACTACCTCAGAGCTGACTTTTTGCCATGTGGCCTTTATTGATCCTCTTCAAAAATGGAGATCACTTTGGCCTTCTTTGACTTGTTCATGGCACTTCCATATCCTGTTTGGTAGGCTAACGGCTACTGTTACCTGTGCCCAGTACGGGACCGCCCTGTTATCCCGTTGATTCCTGCATGGCCCAGCACGAGATCCTCCAGATGGTAGACGTTTATTCACTTCATCAGTTTTAAGAGATGCCACTAATTCTATGCCCTAATCCTCCTTTTCCATGCTTCTTGTCCATTTCCTAATTGCATGTAATTATATAATGGTGTTTTCACAACTTTATGAAACTTATTTTGGCAGGAAAATATAAAATCACTTTTAGAGACTTCGCATTAGACTAATAATGAAAATAACAATACGTGTGTTTGTAAGCTGTTCTTCAGCGTACAGAATATTTTCATATATATTATTGGCCATCACATGATGCTTATGACCATGCGAAGGACTAAGGAGAAGCCTCCTCTTACAGATTGGGAAGCTGAGACTTGGCTAAGTTAACTAACTTGTACAGAGTTGCATATCTAATAAATCTCCATGGTTAAAGTCAAACCCGGGTGTCCTCAACATTCCAGTGGGATTCACTCCACTTATGTATATTTTTTTTCATCAAATTCTATTAAGTGTCCATTTTTAGGCCCTGTATAGACACAGTCAAACAAGAGGTCTATGTGAATAACAACTATGGAGCTGTTAGGACCGATGGTACCGCCACGTTGCCTCACTGCCCAGACTAATGCACAATTAAAAGGCAACATTCATTTCAGTAACTGAGCAGATTCAATAAATGTAATGGCGTTTAATGATTATTCAACTTGTAGCATCTTTTACTCAAAGGTCAAGTCCTGTGCACTGTATACACTGTTTACTCTGCTTATAAATGTCAGGAAAAGAAGAATAGGCAACTGGCTACATTGGGGAAATACCTGGCACTGCCCTGCATATAGTGGGCACTTAATAAATGTTAATTACCTAAGTAGAAATTTCCTTTATGTTTCTGAACTTATCCTCTTTATGATTGGCCTCTTCCTCTACAAAGTGGACCCAAAAACTGACTTCTGAAGTACATATGGCATAATATTTAATTTAAAGCAATTTCAGGCAGATGCTGAATAAATGACTCACATGTTTTGTTCCTTAATTTTAAAGAGGATGCTCGGGAGAATAGGATCTGACCAGAGCTTTCCCTGCTGTTAGGTAACTTTACCTGTAATTCGACTACAAGTATTCTCCAGTTACTGATATACCAAATTGAGTGGCTGTTTTACCTACCGTATTCTTTTATCTGAAGATTTTTTTTTTAATCACATTTTCTGTATAAGGGCTATGGGATTTAAACAGTTAAGGGTAATTCTTCCTCAAGGCTGCTTTATGTCGTTACAGCCACCTGCTCCACCATACAGAGTTGAGGTAATTAATGAGAGGCATTAACACGTCTAGTATCGCTGGAAAGAGGGAAAAACTGAAATCTGTTGAATAGTTTTTAACTGTGAAACAGTAAATGTTGATTCAGTCACCATCTTTCACTTCACCACCCAACTTGAGATCATTTTTGCAAGATGAAATAAATGGTAAGCTCACACCCCAGTGGAACATTAATGGGTCTAATTACATGTGACTTGAAATATATGTTTGGCTACGTGGCGTACCCAGCCACCAGTCTATGACCCGCATTTTGGAAAAGCAGAGCTAGTGCTCAGGAGAGAAATGGGGGGCTGGAAATGCAGACTAGGGATGACAGGAAAACTGTGTAGCATGAGCTATTGCTCTGCAGGGAGCCCTGAGAGCAGAAGGAAGGAGACAGAGGGTCTCCCAAGACACCAAACCTAGAGGAATACTGCATCTGGGGGGAGGGGCGGGAGAGAAGAGGAAACAGGCGAGGAACAGCCGAGAACTAGTCGAGAACTAGCGACAGACTAAAGAGAGTGCGTGTTACCCAATTAAGAGGGAAATTAATTTCTTGAGGAAGTGGGTCTGGAATGCAGGAGATACGTGAGGAAGCAATAAGAAAACCAGAAAAGCTGTCTTGTCTATTTTTAAAAGAAGTTTAATAGTGAATGAGAAGAGCTATTTGGGGTATAACATCGAAGGGCGAGAAACTAAATAAGGATAGAAATGTAGTTTTGAGGATCTGTAAGATCTGTGACTGTCCACATTGGCTAAAGTCGAAAGAAGGAGTAAAGGATGATTAGTGGCAGTTTGTCTTGGTGGGATTCATCCTCTAGGACGCTATCAGAGGATTGCCTCCTAATGAGGTCCCTCTCCATCACCATATGTGCGTGGCTCAGCGTTAAAAATAACTAACAGAAAATGGCTTTTTAAGTGACACATTAGTTTGCTTAAACCTTTACATCTGAATCCTCTTCCTACTTACTTTCCTGCAGTTGTTAACAAGTCATCAGCAAAGAGCGTTCGGTTTGATATTACTTGTCATCTGAGAGCTGTATTGCTTCCGTAAAGACTTGAGGGACTCGTGCTGTTTTTAAAACAAAAAGCAAAATGCTATGAATGGTCCTGCCTCGTTCACAAGCCGTAAATCTGTGCATCTTTAAACACACCTAAAAGTAAAATAAGAGGGAGGAGAAGAGTAACGTACAGAAATCTAGAGAGTAAAAAAAAAAAAAAAAAAAGAGGTGGTTAGAAATGTATGCAAATATTATGTAATCAAAATATAGACGTGATCATCACACAAGTCTCATTTATTTAACATGTATCTGATGCCAAGAAGATAATTTTTTTTTATCTTAGAACTTCACGATAAGCACAGTAATTAAATTACACAGGGTAGACATTGACAAACATAGCTAATGGACTTTGCAATTACCATTTTTTAAGATACAAGTTACCTTTACCGCGATCCCTTGCTTTGATGTTATTTTTAAATACCATCTAATATCCTGTTATAGATTTTCTTAGTAGACTGTTTAACAAAATGTCACCAATCCATGCGAGTTGGCAGGAAGTCAATGACACTTTATCACAGAGCATTGCTGGCATGTTCATAATAATAATGATACCTCTAATACGCATTAACAGTTTCCTTCCGTATCTCAAAACTATTGGATATAATAGATACCAACTGAAATGTGGCCAGCTTGAAATTATGACACACGAGTCATTTAGAGCTCTTATTCACTGACCAGAAACCACACACTAGGACAGAGAATAATCACAACTTTATAGTTGTAATCCCAGGGAAGAATAGTTTGTAGGTAGCACCTAGTGATTCAAACAAAATTTAATAATAGAATAAAACAAACACCACCCTTGGGCTCTTTCAAAACCCACGATGTAGTTATTGGGAAGGTCCCCGGTGCCTCTAAGTTATCAACAAGAGCTGTGCTTGGCCTGTAACTTACGGAACAATCCCCGGGTTTCTCTTGCGCTGCCTAGTTTATGTTTGTATTTATTTCTCTAGAGAAGAAATCTGAGGATATTTTTTTTTATTATGGGGACTTTATTAGCAAGAGGGAAGAACCATGTTTATTTACCACCCTCCCTCAGCCCCCGCTACACTTAACTACAAAAATAAAACCAACCTTGCACAATTGAAACATGTATGCATACAGAGGCTAAACCTTATATGAATTAGCCTTGACCACATACGCATTGGTTGACCCCGCTTAGCTTATAAGAAACGTAAGATCACACACCGAAGTGATGTGGTAGTAAGCAGTTAACCAATGAATTGGGGTGGAATTTATCCCCTTAATAATTGAAGTGTGGTTTTATTGCATTTGAGAGCTGTACAATTTCAAAGAATTCTATGGAAGCCCTGAAGCATGACGTTCTAAGGGTTTTTTTTGTTTGTTTCTGTTGCTTATATAGTTCCGTTTTCATAGGCATTGGATTACCCTAGGCCGTCCTTTCTCCAGTGGCTTGAAAATCTAGAGCATCTCATTGATTTTTAATTACGAGTTCTTGATTTTAGACTTCAGATAAACTAACTTGAACCGGGATATTCTTAAAGCATAAACAATGGATTGCCTAAATTCCCAGCTCTCATTTCACGTACTTGCTAATGTGGCATTGATCCATCTATGGTTCCCAGACTGAAGAGAAGTGATAGGAATATTGGATAAAAAATACTGTACAGGCCAGAAAGATAAATTGTTTGGGTTGTCTTTTTGCAAGTTTGAGGTCACGATTCATTCATCTTGTTATTTTGCTGTATCCCTTTAGTGGCTTCAATTGCAGGATTAAATATTGAATGGTGGCAGATCATTCAATATATAGGCTCTCATAGTTTGGCATTAGAAGGCTTTTCATGCTTAAAATGGAACTGTGTGCACACAGAATGCCAAAGATAATCGTGCTGATGATCTAGTCTGTGAGATTAATCCCTCAACAATATCATCAGACAATTCTTAACACATTGATTTGTCCCTGATATGACACTTCTGAAACAAATGGATATACTAAGCATTTTAGGAATAACATTGAGCATTCTGTACTGCCTGGTTCTTTCAGAAAATTAACCCATTCGCAGATTTGGCTAGAGACTTCCAACACATTATCACAACCAATGTTTGTTACCGCAAAAATAAAAGTATATTTTAAAAGCTTCAAAACGCTTTGGGGAAGAATTAAATAATAGAGGATTAAAAAAATAAAAATAGCTTTGGGTAAAATTTTGCCCTCATGGCTAAATATGACAAAGGAAAATACTAAATTAATATACTGTCTAGTAAATCTAATTAGACCAAGAATATCAAGCCTCCTTTTATTTATTTATTTTTCTACCTCAATTCTTTTTTTTTTTTAATTAATGATTTTTTATTATGTTAGTCACCATACAGTACATCCCCGGTTTCCGATGTAAGGCTCGATGATTCATTAGTTGTGTATACCACCCAGTGCACCATGCAATACGTGCCCTCCTTACTACCCATCACCGGTCTATCCCATTCCCCCACCCCCCTCCCCTCTGAAGCCCTCAGTTTGTTTCTCATAGTCCATAGTCTCTCATGTTTCATTCCCCCTTCTGATTACCCCCCCTTTCTTTATCCCTTTCTTCTCCTACCGATCATCCTAGTTCTTATGTTCCATAGATGAGAGAAATCATATGATAATTGTCTTTCTCTGCTTGACTTATTTCACTTAGCATTATCTCCTCCAGTGCCGTCCATGTTGCAGCAAATGTTGAGAACTCGTTCTTTCTGATAGCTGAGTAATATTCCATTGTATATATGGACCACAACTTCTTAATCCAGTCATCTGTTGAAGGGCATCTCGGCTCCTTCCACGATTTAGCTTCAAGCCTCCTTTTAGTCTAAGATATTAGACTTAAAATATTTAGTTTACTTACTACTCTCCTTATACATTTTGGGGATTGCCTACATTCTAAGCCCATTAAAAGGGAAATGCAGACTTTAAGGGTTAAAAATATGTTATTTAACCAAGAGACCCCAGAGGCTTGAAGGAGGCATGAATATACTTTTTAAAAATAAAAATGTTTTCTTTTTAAAACATAAAAATTAAACTTTGACAAGAACCAAGAAGTCATTCAGTGTCTCTCTGCCTGGGCAGAATTTTTTTCTTCCACATTTATCTGGATTATCTGAAATGCCCCAGATGATAGTTTTTCTCTTCTTTCTGAAGTTGCAAAAATCCAGAAGTTCTTCAAGGTAAAATTGTTTGGGGGTGGTTAGGGAAGGGGAAAATTTTCACTAAAATGTTCTTTTCTTATAACCAGCCCATTCATTCTCCCTAGATAGGCTATTTTAAATCATTATAATAATTCCATTTTGCTCTATAAACAGTTATGTCATATTTCTTTTTTTTCCCCTCAGCCTAAGCACATTTGGATTTTTCTCATTTTGTCATAAGTCATCCATACTGTTCCTTTCATCACCTGGATTTATCTCTGGCCTCTTTCCAATTTATCCGAATCATTGTTGAACATGAGGTCTAAGTAAGGTTTCTTTATTACAATGAAGCCTGGTATTTCTCAAGGCAGGAGAACAGCCTTTGGAGTCAGCCCTGAGTTTGAATTCTATCTCTGCCACTTATGGCTCTGAGACATTCCTCTAGTTATTAAAATCCCCTTGTGCCTTGGTTTTTTTATCTCTAAAATGGGGCTAACACAAGGCAAACAGCAAAAATAACTATCATAATTATTGTGCATTTTTAATTGACATAAATTATTTCAGATTAATTATGGCTCCCCTGTAAAATCTTTTGCTTGGATTTTTTTTTGTTTGTTTGTTTTAATAAAAGAGATTTTGGATATGCCTATGACTTCTTTTGAATCCAACCTAGTTTAAGTTGGATTTTATAAAAGAAACAAATTCTTGGGTCAGTATACAAATGAAAAACCCAGAGATTATAGAATTCAGGAATCCTTAAATCACATGTATACTCAAACACAAATGCACACATCATTACATGTTATGAATTAAGAATGGAAGGAAGGGTATGCTGTGTAAGGCAGGGGAAAACCTAGAAGGATCTAGACCAGAAACAAGACCCACGGAGACTGTGACTCGATCCAAGAAAGACAATGTGAGCAGAATATGAAGACAGTTAACAAGCAGTTTTGATATTAAAAAAAAAAAATCAAACACAAGATGATGGGCAGTGAGGAATACAAGGCAATGAATGGAGAGTCTAGGAGTAGAGACCGTAGTTGAGTTCTGACTGTATCATATGAAGCATTTGTACTGACCCTATGATGGACATTTTACCTCTACTTTACAGATGCGTAATCCAAGGTTGAGGAAGGTTAGAATGGCACTTGCTCAGAATTTACTGAAGCAAGCAGTGGAGTTGGAATTCCTCACAAAATCATACCCCAAATCGATGTACTCAAACTTCAGGGAGCATGTGAGTCACCTGGAGGGGTGTGAAAACCAGACCCATCCCCCACGTCTCTGACTTAAAGGGTCTGGGGTAGGGAAGCTGAGGATCTGCCGCCGCTGCTGCTCTGGGGACCACACTTTGAGAACCACTGCCCCAAATTAGTGCTCTCCTTCTGCGGGTTCATAATTATGAAATGGATTACAGGCCAGGCCCAGCTGTGATTTCCTTTAGGTTTTTACATATGGCGATCCATGTGAGCAGGCTTTTGTTCTCTGTTTCAGGGACATCTGGCATTCCATATTAAGAGAAGGACTTTCAGTCCTGGAGACACTGGTGCCCTGGCCAGCCTGTGAAAATAGAAATTCAAATAAAGTGACTCCAGTTACAGGGACCCTTTGTCTCAGGAGAGACGCAGAAGCCCATTTAGTAGAAAGTGAAACACAAGGTCGAACGTAGCATGGAGGGCATTTGTCACTGAATCCTTTCCATATTAAACTAGAGCACATTGAGCTCCTTTTACTAAGGGTGAGATTGATTCCAGATCCGGGACAGGCATTAGGCTATGGATCACATGCTTATTGCCCCGAGGAGAAAGGGATGCAGGGACAGAGTCAAGGGGACACACACACACCACACACGCACCCCTCTCTTGGGGCCACTGGGGAAACTATACTGGACAATTATCACAGCGGTCCTCTATAGTCTCCTCTCTCGCTGGTGCTGTTAAATGGACCACACATTTAGAGGTTGTTGACTGACTAGCTGCCCGGTGGTGCTGGCTGACTTAACCTGATTGAGAGCTGAGGGTCAAAAAAAAGTGACAGTGTCTCCTGCTGATCTTTCTAACCTACTCACTGTGCTGGCTTCCTGGGAACGAGCCACACACAAAGAGGAGCTGAATACAATCTGTCTACATGCTTGAAATGTGGTTATCAAAGCCACTGGAAAGCTGGAGGAAAGGTAAAATGTTACATTTTCAGTTTCTAGTTAGCTAAGAGCCAGTATAGCCAGATACATCTGTGGGGAGAGCTAGGTGTCTTTCTTCGGGGTAAGGAAGAAAGCATTATCTTATCACCAGAAAGCATGTGGTAAGCGCCTCTGTAAAGGTGGCAGCACCTTGGGGCCTCTGTAGAAAAAGTCCACAGACTTGGCCTGTCATTTGGGAGTTAATATGGGTAGTTGCCAGCTCTTCAATTCAATTCAGCTCAGTTCAGTTCAATTCACTCAGCATAATCCAGCAAGTATTTATTGATCGCCTACTTATGTTTACCCCCGGCCCAGCCCCGGACTTGGCCTCTGATGGGCAAATCCAGCACCTGTCAGCTAGTGGGCTACCCTGTGTGCTTTCGGAGGACCACTTCGGTTCTCAGACGCAGGGACTAGCAAGTTTATAAATCGTTGCATGTGATTTAGGTGCTAAGTGGCACCTAAAGAATCAGTGGACCTCAGATGCCAAACTCACACCTTGGTTACAGTAAGAATGATATGAGCAAATATTGTAGGTAAAATATTTGGGGTAGGAATGAATGCAGATGCTGTTTTGGAATACTTAGGCTGGTCTTTTTTTTTTTTTTTTTTTTTTTTTTTTGGTCTTCAAAATCGCCAAGACTCTTGTTTCTTTGTAGAGTCTCCTAACTGAATTCTAAACACGTTAAGTGTTTCCTCAGAGTCGAAGCCACTGGACAGATGTTGTCCACACTGGTTCCCTCTGAATTAGCCTCCTGTGGTGACAGGCAACAGCGTGCTTTGTAACTAGGACAATTTGTTCATGAAGATATATTTTTTTTAAGTGGGAAAATTAACTGCAGGTTTTCTTGGCATTAGCGATGGGTGGTACTTCAACTACCTGGTCAGAGGAACATTCTGCAAATCCGCTTGCTCCAACAGACTAGGACAAAAACAAGTTTCCCCTGCAATCTCAGCCCATGTGAGCTGCACAACCCACTACCTGTCCAGTTTTTGTTCCAACCTTCATAGAAGACGGAAAACGTAGCCCAGACTGCTATGCAGTAAGATCGTGGCTTGCCTGCCAGTCCGCGGTTTTACGGACAACGTGTTATTGTTGCGAAGGTGGGGTTTATGGCGAGCGAGTCTCTGACAGTCTGTCACTCCACCTGACTACGGTAAAAGGGTCTCCAGATAGGCTGTGTTTGCAACCACTGTAAATAGGCCTATATCCGTAGCATCTTGGTAGTGAAATTTATGATTAACTAGCATTCCTTCTTTGCTGTTTTAAAACTGAAGTTTGGTTTCAAAGGCCATTACCTATTTTACTTGTGTGTCTTGGGGGAAAGAGGAGACAGCAGTTAAGATATTGAAAATATTTTCTTTTATTTTCTGTCTCGAAATTTTTTTTTGTTACACATTAGAGACCTTATGTAATGTTTAATGTTTCAATTTACTGTATGCATTTTCAGCTTTAGTATTTGTCATCTTGTTCCAATTTAATGAAAGCTTATTTGGCGATGGTTTTCATTGGAAAGCAGAACACACGTACAACTTTCAGCAATAATATATATTTTTCCTTTTCTTTGGATTTGAACAGCCTTCTAAAATTTTCTCTACTGAAATTCTGGCAGAGTTATTTCTTCAACATTTGGCTGAGGGTTTGGAATGTTTTAAACATTTGAAGTGACTGGGATCAATTACTGTAACCTAAAATGGATAACCTTTAAGACACAAAGCTCATGTTTTTCTTAATCGTCTCATTACATGACATTTTTCTGTTTGTATATCGATAAAACACTCTGTGTTGGCTAAATAAGGCACATTTCATTTATTTCCAAGTACTGTTGATATTGTAAAGCTAGCATATTACATATAACTTTAAAGTTATTTTTAAGATATAACATCTTTGTGGATGAGAAAAATAAAATTCAGGAGATGGATAAACTTGTAACAATTTAGCAGTCTAACAAAGTATAATAAATAGCAAAATCGTGTATTTGAAATGAATCTCAAAAAAAAATTCACAATACAAACATATTTTTTCAGCTCTGTTTTTCTCATTAAGGGAGTGCCACAAGATTTCCGATTCATTCTTACTAGTGTTACTTCATTACTGAAAGTTTTTCTTTTTCAATTGTAAAATCTTGGCTTCCTTGGAGAGATGTTTACAGAGAAAGTGTTATGTAGTAATGGCCTGTTATTTTTATTTATCAGGTTAATTTAGGACTCATATTGCACTTTCAGGTTGGAAAGAAAGCAAGGAATTGCCAGCTTTAAGATTTGACTTTTGATAAATATAAATGCAGAGCAGCCCTGGGCTGATGATACGTAGTGGATGTGACCCATGACGGGCAGATGGCTGTAGCGATGGAGAGAAATATTACAGCCAGAACATTCCTGCTTCTGCTCCAGTGGACTCGGAATACATTAGCAGGGCTCTCTCTTGGCTTGGAGTTTTTTCCTGATGATAGATTAGTGATAAACTCATATGCAAGTTATTCCAGGGTTCCTTTGAGACCTTAGCTTTTCATGAATGAAAAGGTCATTTGTAGGTGTTCTACATTCTTTCAGTATTTTTCCCAGGGAACCAAATTGGCTCCTACAATTTTACGTTGCTGTATTTCTTTGAAATAATAGCTTGCACTTGTCCAGTTTTAATGTCCTAATTATTTGTTTGGTGGTTTGGAGAAACCTACTGTTTGTTTCTTCATGAAATAAATTCTACTTAGTAAAGAGAGAACTTAGAGTTGAAATGATTCTAGAAACTACAAGCTCAGACTTTCATGAGGCCAGAAGTCTCCTTGCTTGTTTTGTCCTAAATGACTTTTGATATAAGGCCAAACTTTGTACCAGATGTGTGGTATTTTATAATAATTACATGGTGCAAGCCTTCAATCATTTTCCACTGAGACCATTCAACATCTGCTTTCTCAAAATGGTTTTTAGGTGTCCCCCCCCCACCCCTGCAGGCTGCAGATGAGTGTGAATATTAAGTGAGACACTGAGTCACAGATTCTCTTATATTATAATGTGAATTTCTCTTGTATGCATCTGTTATAAATGGCCACAGACCCAGATTTCCTTTAATGACTAAGCTTAGCAGACTTGGTTTCTCTGTTGTTTGGGGGTTCGAGTTGTTAAAGTCGTTCATTTAAGAATCACATATATTATTTTCTTTATTCTGTTATCAATTATAGTTCCAGATACGGATGGAAAGTTAATAAGGAATGGGAAAGAAGTGGATGGGAAGGGGATAGGTGGCCCACTGTTACCATTTCCACTTGGAGATCACTGTATTTACAAGCCCACCTCACTATAAGTCTTCTCCGTGCAAAGCGGAGTTTACAGATCATGATTAACAAAGACAGTGGCCAGAGGTCATAGCGGAAGAGGCGTGAGAATCAGGTGATAGCGTGGAGCACTGTGCTCGGATACCTGTTAGCATTTCCTACACTGTGTGAAGGGCGATTCGAGAGCTGCCCATGGTTCTGGTGACGGCACAGTCTCTACCTCTAAACCCAATAGCTGCTCATTTCACTCACCGTATGTGGGATATCAAAATGCACGGGGACTTTGCTTTGCTATTCTCAACTGTTTCATTTAAAACTCTAGGAGGAAAGACATTTATTTTAATTGTTTCTAACTTAATGGGCAAAATACCGTCTTTGAAACAATCCTCATCGTCCAGGTTTGGAGTCTGGTCATTCCACATGGCTCAAAACTTTGTACACCAACTGGCTACTATTACAGTAAAAACAAAGTCGGTGCAGCTTTTCAAAGCATTTGCTTTCACATTGACAGTAGTACAGTAGTCTGTTTTCTGAGCCAACATAGACACAACCAGCCATAAAAATAAACATGTGCACGTCCATGGCCCAAAATAAACCAACGTGGACATAATGAAAATATTCCAGTGAGCTTACAAGAAAATTTAATATACTTCGCCTCCTTTTTGAAAGGGCGAGGGAGTTGGTTTGGTTTTCATCGGAATTTTTATGTGGGTAAAACTTCCTGTTTGCTGCGCCTGCCTAGGATTTTCTTATCCTACAATGACGATGTGTGCAAAGAGATAGGAGTGAAATTATGTTCATAAATTTTGGTGAACCAAAGGAGTGTTTCGTGACACAACTCAATTTTTTCTAAGCTACATGATATTTGAATATAATTTAAAAGATAATAAAGCCCCAAGAAATGAAATTTATTTAAAACATAACTTTTTCTTTAAGGAAATAGATTTTTTGGTCATTTCTCTGACAAATTGGATTTGAGAATAAAAGGAAATATATAACCAGGATGGAAATATATTTATATCCCAAAGCTGTTTTGTCTCTTAAATGTCATTAGCCACAATTCAATTAAGTCAAAATTATTTTTAGATTTTTAGATTCTTTCTTTGGTCACCATCTATATTTTGTTCCCAGGTTCTGACACAAGGGTAATCCGGAGCATTTCTGAAGCCAAGCTATACACCATTCCTATCATTCAGACACAATTTGGCAAAAATGGCAGTTCAGCCAAGTGAAATCTACTTTTAAGTCCTAAGGTTGATCGGTCAAGAATAAGATTTCTCCAGTAAGACATTTTTACAAAGGCACAATGACTATACTTTCATAGTTCGAACAAACAGAGCATAAGAATTATTTTGAAATATAATGATGGTACAGCTGTAACAATAAAAAGGTCTGTGGTAAATAAAAGATTGTGCATTTGTTTTGGAAGACCTCTGACTGCCATTCCTTGTAACTTGCCACAGGCGCTATGCACTCTATCTTAACTGTAAGTACAAATGCAAGACTAGTACATACCCCATATTATGTTTTGTCTTGAAGAATTTTAGGCAGTTAGGGACATCCTATCTGATGAATGGGAGAGTGAAATGGAGTTGGAACATTGGACTAAATTAAGTTTAAGTGTATCTATTCTTCAGAAAAGATTAGCTTTCATCTGTTTTTGTAGAAGTGGTGGCAGATCTTTGCTAAGATAGGCATATTCTTACCCCACGGGACAATAAGATACCTTTGCAAAACACAGTACAGTTTAAGAGTAGATTCTCTTTATAGAGAGTTTATTTTCTTAATTAATAATAAAAACTTGGGCTTGTGCTCTGAATTTTCTAGTTCATTTTTTCAATCACCATGAACACAGTCTGATAAAAAAAAATTTTTTTTCTGAAATTTTGCTTCCCCTCTCGTCCAGTAAAATAGGAATAATCACAACCCTTATATTATTTGGAGCAGTAAGATGTCACGAGGACTATTAAATACAAAGTTCGTCACAGTTTTTTAGTGCGTAACCTAAACATGAAAAATCTATGAATGCTTAACGGAGAGTATCCAATCTAAATCTTTCCCAAGGTCAGAAATATTATTTTGGCATATGAAAACTACACCTGCAAAGGGAAGTAATTCATCACTTCAAAAAACAAATTTGAGTTTTTAATAGAAGCAAAACTAACTCAGACATCTAAGCCATCAATAAATCTTGCCAGAATTTGAAGGGAACATCACGATGCAACTCTTTCTATGGATCTGGTACAAATGAGGTTGACAGCATACGCCTAATCAGAGTGCCGAGAACTGGACGCTGCAAAGACAGTAGTATTTCCACTCTGCCGTGTTGACACCTTGTGTGTATAGGCCGTGCAGCCAGGCTGATTAAAAATGGCAAGGCTTTGCTAATGTGAGGCACATGCTTCCTGCATCTGAATTCTGAGTTCAAGAGGCCCCACACCGCAGCGTGTAAATAAAGCACGTGTATTAATGAATGAATCCCGTTACATCGTATTCAGACAGGATGACACTTCGGAAATCCCATCAACGGAAGCTTGCTGTTGATTAGAATATACAGCTCCCCTTCAAAGGGGCCCGAGAAATGTAACCGCGGTGCTGGCAGCTAAGGACAAGGCCAAGGTGGAGACGCGGAATCATTGGCCTCTCCTTGAATGCTCTTCATCACCACCGGTCGCGGGGCTGACACCTGCCCGCGGAAGCCAGTTCTCTTCATAAATGGAAGAGAGAGCAACAGGAAGGCAGCTGGAAGTTGCCACTGGTGAAGTTTATTTTAATATGACACCACTTTCACTACCTTCTGACTGGCTTTTTGTAGGAGGAATCAAACCCAGCCTCCAGATCTGAAAAAAGGGTTAGGCGTAGTTACTTGCACGTCCCCCCCGAAAGGTTCCATCTTTTACCTGATCTCTCAGAAGGTAAAATCCGCTCCCAGGCTCCTGTCTGGAAGCTGACCTTACTGATCTCCGTCCCACACTTCACTCAGCTCTCCCGAATGTCCCCTGTTGTGTTCAGAGTTGATGTTGTATAAGAGAGGGAGTGGTCAACTCAAGGACTGACTGTCTTCGCGGTCTCATCCCTTTCCGTCTGTATCCTGGTGAGACTGTGCTGGGCACCACGCGTGCGGCGGGAATAGAGGGATGCGTGCTGAGTGCCTGGCACTATGCTGGACCCTTAAGGAGGTGCCAGAGGGATGGGAAACATCATCTCCGTCCTTAAGGAACTTGACATATACTGGAGGCAGAATACCTGGGGCATGATTCTCTTTTCTCAATTTCTAAACCTGTCAGATTTTTCAGATAATTAATAAGCACCATTCTTACTTTTAAAACAAGATGCTTTAAAGGTTACTTGTTATCATTGTCTGGACATCAGATTCACAATAACTTCCTCGAGAGCCTACGGAGATAGAAATGTCAGACAGTGTTTTAATGTTAAAAGATAATATTGCAGAAGCACATTTTAATTTTCGTCTCTAGTTCCACTAACAAAAATAGACTGAAATGATGTTTCATTAATTACATTTCAGATGTTTAATTCTTGCCCTGTTCGTGGCAAGCAGATTTGCTATCTTCAGATTGTTAGGACAAAGGAAAGCAATGAAACAAACTTAGATGTACAGCGGGAAACAAAAGAGTGATAACCTTTATATCCGGAATGCTGTTTGCTTTCATTCCATGTGTACTGATTAGAATTACAAGGAGGTGATTTGAGTAACTATCTATCCATGGCGTGGCTATAAAATGAGAGGATTGATTTTTGATGTGTGGCCTCTGGAAATCGGTTTTATTGCTTTATACGCATTCTGTGAATATCTCAATCCAGTTCTGGTGGAGAGAATTCTCACATAAAAGCCAGTTTCACGTAAAATAAATGCAGTAATATGAAAGGAAATAAATAAACTTTGGGTTATTAATTTAGAAATCTAATTTTTTATTTGTAGGTTGGATCTTACCCTTTTCGGCTGAATTTTAATACAACCAAGATGTATCCATTTAAAGATGAATAGAGATTCTCAGGGTCAGCTGCTTCATTTTCTCACAACTAAATTTATCAAAATATGTCAAAATAACATATTATGGGGAAGTGTGACCCTTGAAACCTCTATGAAGGAAAAGCTAGTAGTAAGTAGTTCAGATCTTTTAAATAATGTCATTCCCACAAGAAAGAAAATGTCACATTGTTTGTTACTTTTTATAACATTGTAACCTGAATGACTTTGGTGTTGGGACCTGGGACCTTAAACATTTGTTGGGTGAATAAATGAATGAATTTTGTTACATACTGACCTTCAATAAGAAGGAAGACTTAGGACGGAACATTTTAAGCTATAAAGAATGACTCTGAATTTTAAAAGTTTCAATAATGAAATTGACATTTGGTCAAAATATATTGCATGATTTTAAGAAGACATCATAATAGATTGTTAGCAAATGATCTGGTTTTCCATAATACCTCTGCTGCTTTCTGCTATATTAAAAAACTTATTCTTCATTTCCAGTTCTTCTTGCGTTTTGTCAAACAATATTTTCAAGAACTAGAATGGTAATACCAATGCATTAAAAAAATTCCCTTTCAGAATTAATATGCAAGTAATTGATGTGAATAACCTTGAGATTTTTCTCAAGTGTTTATAGCAAATTCTTGCCCATTTTTATAAAACTGCACTACGGAGTTCAAATGTACCTGTCATTTCTTTCTTCAGAGATGAGCTCATCTTTAATCCTGACTCACTGACTTAGTAAGAGCCATCTAGAAGTATAATCATCAACTCACCATGGGAAAAAGGCAAACAGGACTATAACCTAACACCCCAGTGTGTAGTAGGAGATATGATATTGACCAGGGAGCTGTCCTTTTCAGGTCCTGTTGCTAGTAAATCATTGTAAGAATAGAGATAAATATTAACTTAGTTCTATTTAAACTTTTTCTTCCCCAAAACGATACCAGTTTATCAACCATTTCTCCCAGAGGCCCTTCATCCAAATTCCTTAGTAGACACTCCCTTCTGTGACCACAAGCCATAAATAAAATGCAGGCAGAAATATATGCCGTATTCCTGCGAGTTTAAGGCAAAAGTATGAAAGAGCATTGACTGGAAAGATTGTGTTCTAGAGAAAACGTTAGGACCAATTGCAAATACCTATCCTCGGCGTACTTCCTCGGCATACTTCTTGAAGAGGAGGAAACAAAAGGATTCTTGACATGAGAACGCGGTGGAGGTGGGGTGGCAGGGATTAAAGAAAGATAAAGCTGCCAGCCATGGTTGGTTAGCATTGCGTAACACTTTGGCTCTTTTTTAAAAAACCAAATTGAACCTCCCCAGTTGAGAAGTTTAAAATAAAGAGTAATCTTTTATATTCCACTCTTTTCTTATGAAAATTCGGTGGGCTCAGTGTGGATGAAATAGAATTCATCCATTCATGGAAGAGGCATTCTTCCCAAGGACCTACGTCTCCTGGCCAGTGTTACTCACAATGAAAAAGTAAAAACAAAACAAAACAAAAAAGCCCCTATCACATAAAGTGACTCACATGCCTCCTAGCAGCCTCTTTCCTGTAAAGTCAGCAGTACGGACATTGTTTATGGAAGTGAAACCTCAGTCTTGGTTGGGTTAAGTCAACGAAGCTGCAGAGAGGCACACTGCCGATAACTGAAGCCGTTCCAGGGATCAGATACACACGGCTGGCCGGCAGGGGTTCCCGATAACTAAAACTTGGTTCATCGATGCCGTGGCAGTCTGACAAATGAGGTAAACACACCAAACTGAGAGGCAGAAAAAGTAAGGAGTCCGGACGAATAGATGTGGCTCCTAGCAACGTCCACTTTTAATATTGTAGGGGCTTTGGTGGTGACCTTCCCCGTGCAGGGAAGAGCTATGCCACACGGGCTATGTTGCCCCATCGGGACATTTTTGGTCTTGTCTCCCAGCCACAGGCTGGCTTTTATCTGACTGGGGCACCTGGCATCTCTGTGAGACCATCTCTCATGGTATACACAGTATCCTAGAGAAAGGAGAAATGCAATATGTCTGTTATAACACAACTTCTAGGAAAAAATACAGCTCCTCTTCCAGTTTGAGTTACAAGGAGCATATTTTCTTTCATCCCAGCAGCCAAAACAGAGGCCTCCTGGTCTCATTTTGACTGAAATAGCCCCAGGAGCTTTGGCTGCAGCCTTTTTCCCTATTGGGAGCAAATCCAGCACTGGGCTAGATATTCCAGAGCGCAAATAACTCCATCCCTTTGCACGTGTGCGTTGCCGGAGGATCTCGTTGGTCACGTCCACCTCTTCAGAAAAGGATAAGGAGGACTGTGCCTCAGCCACACACTCACATGGGTGATTTGTCCCACAGATACTGACGAGAGAGGGGCTTCACTGTTTTATATACCTAAGCCCACCCTGAGGACGATACTGTAACGAGAATATTACAAGATGCCAAACAACGGGGACATTTTCTTTGGTTATTGACATGTCCTCAAAAACATCTCTCCGATTGCCATATTGTGTTTTATAATTTTAAGTTCACGAGGATCGTGTCCTTCTATTTAAAATCCCTGCAGTATCTCATACAGAACACAAAAAGCCATGGGTGCTGCGAAGATGTCAATAATGAAGGTGACAATAGGGACGACGTGGTCAAGTATGTAACAATCAGGCGACACTTGAGTTTTCTTGTTCTGGAAATGGTGCGGCATACTCAGAAAGACGTTTAAGCAGCTGGGTACGTGATCTTGACCGCACTTGTGTTCGGACCCATGACAGCTGTGAAGGAGGGCACCCGAACCTTGAGAGACAGGAGTCGGCTTTCCCTGTGTCTTTAGAGAAACGCACTGTTTCTCTCGGCTGGGCCTTGCTAATGATTAGCTCTTGCCTGGCATGTTGCCACACAGATGTTTTTAAAGGATTTTTTTTTCTCATGTAAAATAATTTTGTGACTTTCCAGTTACAACACATTGCTATAATTAATGGGACTCACTTCCTATTTGGAAGCTCTGTAAGTGTTGGCACCACATGAAAATTAAGATGCAGTGAGGAGGGAGGGGCTCGCAGGAGAGAAAGGGAAAATGAGAATTTGTCTTTAAAAGTGAGGACCACTGGGACTCCTGGGTGGCTCAGTCATTTAAGCATCTGCCTTCGACTCAGGTCATGATCCCGGGGTCCTGGGATCGAGCCCTGAGTCGGGCTCCCCACTCGGCGGAGAGCCTGCTTCTCCGTCTCCCTTGCTTGTGCTCTCTCTCTTGCTTTCTCTCTCTCTCTCTCTCAAATAAATGAAAATCTTTAAAAAATAAGAATAACAAAATAAAAGTGCGGTCCACAAATGAAAAGCACGTGAATGAAGATGAACAAGAGAAGTGTTCCCAGGTTATGGAAATATGTAGGTTTAAGCGTCACCCTTTATTTTTGGTACACCATATTACATTACTAGTGGGAGAGATGAAAACATCGTTTCTCATTCACTCTATATGAACTCAGGTATATTTGAAATATTTCCTCCTCCTTTGAAATGCATTCTTCTTGTACATGAATGTGCGTGGGACCGGCATTTGTCATCATTTTTTACTTGATCCACATTTCTTCCCTTGTCCTTGGCTCGGTGGGCTCAGAGGCAGGTGTGAAGGAGGGAGTTAAAAGCAGGCATTAACCTGCCGTGTGTCTCCATCAGCCACAGCAGTGTGATACCTGGACTTACCCCTAAGCCCTGCTCCAGTGGTGAAGAGCCGTTCTGTAAAGCCTGCCTCTCCTAGCTGGCTTCACTCCAGCCTCGCGACGCCTTGTCAGTCACCAGGGGGGCATTACGGTGATTACACAGCAAGTCATGTCTTGATAGTAACTAACCAGACAACCATTTTAGCATACTTTCCTATGTTTAAGATACTTCATGGAGGGTTATTGACTAAGTGTTTACTTCCTGTATAGTCAGGAAGGTAGTGGCTTGTTGTGTAACGCACCCTCACTGTCCATCTTGGGCTCAAAGAGACCACCTGGAAGATTCTTAGAAACAGCATTGTACAATGAGTGGGTTGCTGGGTGTGCACTGATGCTCAGAACTTCAGTTTGCAGAGCAAACAGCTAAAGTGCAGTTAAAAATGCAAACAAACTCCAACCTCAGATATTCCCATATGGTGAATCTGGAGAGGGGCCCAAGAAGGTGCATTTTTAAATGGGTTTTTCAGGTGATTCCAGTGCAAGTGTTCGCGATCCTTGATTTAGCTAATGAAGACGGGGAGTGGTATGGTGCTGTTCCTTCTCCAAAATTCAGGCTCCAAGAGGAGACACTGTCCTCAGTATGCATTATATTGATACATTGACATTGCAATTCAGAAGACAGTGAAGATTTCCTGTGAAGATGGCCCGTGTTCATACTTTGACCTCCACTCCCCTCCCCCCACTCATATATTCCTTCTTGCCTCCTGGATTCTAAACAGCAAAACTGATAAAATATAAAAAGGGGAAAAAAATGTAAAGCCGTATCTGTGACCAAAAACAAGATAAATATCTCTATGGCTGAGAAAAAGAACGGAAATGCACCAGTAAGTGAAACTGAAGTGAGAGTCTACTGGAGTTTGGATAGGAAAGCAGTCAGAGGCAGGCAGGAGTCTGTCTCCTACAGAATGAGTGGGACTAAAAGTGCCCCATCAAAGGCCTGGACCTGAGCCAGCCTCTGTGCTTGAAACCGGGGACTAAGCTGGAGCCGAAAAGTAGTGAAAGGAAGCTGGAAAACAAAGTCTATAAATTGCACCCTAGAAAGCAGCTACCCAGGATAGCTGGGTGCAGATGCAGCCTGCTAGTCAAGACCTGAGCCAAGATACTCCCTGACTTGGAGAGCGTATGTTTAATATCTCCAGTTGCATGACAGATCAAAGGCTCCAAGGTACTGATCTGGTTCTGGACCAGGGGTGCAAATGGCTAAGTAAACGCAACCGAAATACCATGAAACAGAAAGAGACGAATGAAAAAAGAGAGACAGAGTCAGAGAATATATAAAATACTCTTCCAAAGAGTATGCAAATCAAAATTCCAAAAATATGAAACAAAATTAATGCCAAGAAAGCAGTGAAATTAATGTTTGGGGGATGAGTTCACTGCATATGAAATGAAAATAATTTGAACTAAATATGTTTATTATATTCAAAATGATAAGAGAAGGAATAATATCCATGAAGAATAAGAAACTATGAAAACAAAATGGAAATGAAACAAGAGCAGAGTATATGAAAAAGTACCACTAAAAATTCTGAACAATATGGTCCTTAAAATTAAAAACATTAATAGATAAGATAAATTCCAGGGTCCCTGGCTGGCTCAGTCAGTAGAGCATACAACTCTTGATCTCAGGGTCATGTCAAGCTCCACACTGGGGGGTGGAACCTATTTAAAATAAAATTTAAAAATTTTTTAATTAAAAAAATAGATAAGATAAATTCTAGTTTCAACATAGTTGGAAAAAATTAGGGAACTGGAAGATAGTATGAAGAAATTCAACCAGAATAGAGCATAGAGAAATAAAAAGATTGAAAAAATATGGGGGCGCCTGGGTGGCACAGCGGTTAAGTGTCTGCCTTCGGCTCAGGGCGTGATCCCGGCGATCTGGGATCGAGCCCCACATCGGGCTCTTCTGCTATGAGCCTGTTTCTTCCTCTCCCACTCCCCCTGCTTGTGTTCCCTCTCTTGCTGGCTATCTCTATCTCTGTCAAATAAATAAAATCTTTAAAAAAAAAAAAAGATTGAAAAAATATGAAAGGGCTGGTAAGAAACATGGAAGATAAAATGATAGACTACGAAATACAAAGTAAAGGAAAATCAGAAAAAGAATGAATGAAATAAAAGAGAAGCAGCAAAGGGATAGTGGCTAAGGTTTTTCTAGAACTGAAGAATGACATGAATATTCAGGACTGACTGAACACACCCTGTGCAGAGCAGGAGGAAAAAAAAAAAAAACAGACACCTTTGGTAAGAAAATATGGAATGTTAAGGATAGAGAGAAAAATATTAATGTAACTTGAAAAAAAAAGATAATCTCCAAAAAAATAACTCTCAAACAGAAGTCTTCCCATTAGCATTACTAAAGTGCAAAAGATTTTTCCAAAATGCTTTTGAGGTACAGAGAAGACAAGAAAAAGTGACTTCTATTCCCAGCTAAACTGCCGTTCAGGGTATTTAATTCAAGCTCTGAATGGAAAGGGATAAATCATCTCTCATTTAATAAACACTGCACAGAGCGTAGATCCACAGCATTCCTGCCTTACAGGAGAGTTCAACCAAGTTGAAGCATCATCTTTTGTTCTTAACGATTTTCACTTATTTATTTAGAGAGAGAGCATGTGTGGGGGGAGGGGCAGAGGGAGAGAGAATCTCAAGCAGACTCTGTTCTGAGCATGGAACCCGACCCAGGGCTTGATGCTGGGCTTGATCTCACAACCCTGAGATCATGACCTGAATCGAAATCAAGAGTCAGTTGCCAACCGACTAAGCCACCCAAGCACCCCTGCTTATAATAAATCTCTTAAATCAAGTAGGTAATAATGTCAATGAGAATGTAATTTACTCCATTAGCACAAAAACACACTAAGGTTGGTATATAGTATTATGAGATAATCATGGAAGCTATAAGATCAGAGTTGAAGATTTTACTCATTATTTTACACGCACAAAACTCAATAGTTCCTAGAAAAATTTACCTTCACAAATGAATTTGATTTCTTCTTTCATAAAGTGGAAACTATGTAACTATTTTAATTTTTGCTGTAATTGCTAAGAAACTCCTAGTCCAATTTTGTGCGTAATTGTGGTGATTGGCCTTTTCGGATATCAGATCAGAACAAATCAGGATTTATTTTGTGAACACTGCATGCTCTTCCCTACCTGTATCTGTCAGAATGTATTCCCGATTGTATATGTTGTTTAATTTTGCAAAAGTACTTGGGCTGTATTTGGAGGTCGATACTGAGCTTAATTTCTTTTAGAAGGTGAGTCCAGTGAAATCTACCATTTTTATAACTAGTATGGAATAAATACTATGGTTTACAGAAGAAGTTCTTAATAATCTAGTTATTTTATAAGATGTATGCATGAGAAAAGACAAATGAGCTTTATTTTTTTTTTAAAGATTTTATTTATTTATTTGACAGAGATAGAGACAGCCAGCGAGAGAGGGAACACAAGCAGGGGGAGTGGGAGAGGAAGAAGCAGGCTCCTAGCAGAGGAGCCTGATGTGGGGCTCGATCCCATAACACCGAGATCACGCCCTGAGCCGAAGGCAGATGCTTAACCGCTGTGCCACCCAGGCGCCCCAATGAGCTTTATTTTTTAAAAGCATGCAACTACATTTCCAAAAGCTACCATAGCAGTTTGGGTTTGAAGCAGTGATTTGAAGTGATTCTTTAAAATAGGAATTCTGATTCTGCACTTGCATAGAAACGCAGCTCATTTAGAACATGAATAATACTGAACTAACCTGAAGAACCGTGTGAGATAAATTCTCCTAAAATTTCCCAGAGATCCATTGTGAAGCTATTTAAAATCTTGGCTGTGTACATAGTATATGAAACGATTGTTCACAACACACACGTGCGTACGCACAGGTAACATGCACGTTACCTGAAGATAAATGTAGAAACCAAACTCACGTAGAGAAAAAAATACATATAAAATAAATCTCAGCTTTACATTTAATTTTTTAAAAACCTTTTATAAAATACTGGGACGAAAGATTAAGACAATTTTCAGTGATTTCATTTGTCCCACCTAGCTAGTTTTCAACCTTTAGTCATTGTTGAAACAAGTGGGTAAATTTCCTGGCTTGAACACTAATTGGTGACATGCTATTATTAACCAGCATAACATTTTAAAATATTTTAATGCCCATTACATCTATTTTTTTTCCATAAGCCTATGGATTTCAGATGGATCTTTAACAGGACGGGGGAAGAAAGGTCAGCATTTTTCTTGTTTCTTGAACAGTGTTTTCTGACCACAGTGATTTTCAAGCCTCACGGCACATCTGAATGCTTGGTTGTCTCATCATTCTGGCACTGTTGTCTTTGATTCCAAAAGAGAATGTAGCATTTCAAATGTCGGAAATGTGCTATAGATTTTTTGGCAGTAGGAAGGAAATCAGTTTGACTTTCGTGTCTTTAAGAAACATATAATGTTATGACCAAAATTAGTACTCAGAAATTATTTTGCTCTGAAATTGGAAAGGACTAATATACATCTATTATGTTATATGTGAACACTTTGGCAGCCAGGTTTGAACCTTTTTTACTAGAAATCAACTTTCATATATTCATGTATTCATTTGGCGTGAAAAGAAAAACAGACAAAGATGGAAACAAAAAAAAATTGCACATAAAAATGTTAAACGGATGTAAAGTAAGGTTCATTAGCATAGAGGTATCATTTACCTATTTTCATATATGACAGGGAATAAACCATCATGTACAAATATTTTAAGTATGGCTGGCTCAGTAGGTAGAGCATGTGACTCTTGATTTCGGGGTTGTAAGTTCATGCCCCCTCCTTTGGTGTAGAGATTACTTCAAAATAAAAATCTTAAAAAAATTATTTCAAAAATTGACATATAATTTAGATACAGGTTTTTAATTCATAGAAGATATACTTTTCCCCCCCGTGTTATATGGTACAGCTATCCTAGCTACTCGTAGTCATTTAAAAGGAGTTGTGTGGCATGCACATCATCCTGAGACATCTTATAATAAATCCAACCCCCCTACCTCCCCAACGTACCATATGTTAAATTAATTAAAAATAAAACTTTTAACCGTACTTGCAAAAGTACCAAGAAATCATCTCAACTAAAATGCACCTGGAGCCTAAGTTTCAGAATCCCTACAGTTGGTTGCCGTAATATTTGTGAAAATCGAGTATTATAGGAAATGGGCAGTCTCCACTCCCACCCCCAGAGATGTTGCCTCTCTCTTATTGGTGTCTCCATTCGCATATCCACAATGTGTTTTTATTTTCAACAGCTGCATGATATGTTATTCAAGTTAAAGCCTGGTCAAGCTTAGTCACAGAAAACCTTCCGAGACATCAAGGAATGTGATATTTCTGACCAGCTGCAAAAACGGTAACCTCTCAGGAAGAAAAAAAAAAAAAAGCATAATAAAACAAAAAGGAGGCAGCCAGCATATTAATCTCTTTTCTTCTTTGTATTTTTCCTCCCATACTTCTTTCTTTTTTTAAAACCTCTAATAGAGCTCTAACCTTTAAAAGTTCTTCGAATCAAGCAATTTTTCATGATCTGGCTGTCTCATGATTGTTTTTATTTCAGTTTAACATTTCTTCTGATTCACTACAATTTTTCAAGGTATTTATGAGATTTTACTCCTGAGTTCAGTTGAGGTTAATAACTCATGATTTAAATCAGATTACTGAAGATATGCATGTGACCAAGTCAGTACTGTTTCTAAGGTCACAACTGATTTCCCCAAGTAACTGTAACCAAATTGTTTCTAGATAGAATTTGCTGTAAAATAATGAATTTGTCTATACAGTTAGGCAAAGCATGTTGTAATAAGTGTTCTTCACTACTAATAATATGGAAATGATTGTATTAATCAAGAAATACCGAAGCCTGAGATCCAGTTTTTTATTTTACAGTAATACATTGTCTGCAGTACTGTCTACATCAATATTATGTTTTGATCAAAATTTTGTCACTCGACATATTGTTAATGTGAATGACAAAATACTTAATTTGAGGTAGTGAAGCTCCATGTCCAACATCATACACAGAATGGAAAACAATAATAGTGAATAAATCTTCAGTTTTCTCACCGATCTATAATTTGTAACATTAGTGTCCTGATAAACATAAAAACTATTATCACCCATGCAAAACCTTACCCCACCCTTCTACTACTGTGAGTGGTATATTTTGAATGGCATATTTTTGTTTGTATTTTGCTTGCATTCGTTTTTCGTAGGTTGGTAATATCGTTGTGTAGGCCAATGATAGAAAACACATTTATAAAATACAGTAGCCTGTAGCTAAAAATACTCAATGCCAGAAAAGGACTTATTATCTCATAAAGGCCTAAAAACCACTTTGAGGGGAAAAAATTGTCACATTGGCATCCTTGAGCATCAAGAAACAAAGATAAAAATAGATATCAGGCTGAAAAAGACAAGATTTTTTTTCCCCTAAATGATAGTTATATATTTGCACACAAGTTTAGTAGAGAATTAAAATCCATGCTCTAGGAAAAAGCCAAAGGAAAAGCCAGATAGAGTCAATCATTTTAATGTTTTGTTTATGTTTTTAACATAGCTCTTTAGAAATGTAGATGATTGAGCACATTTTTCATGTTTTAACTCAATGTTGGTTATCTGTACATCTCTCCAAAATGAAGATTTACATTTAAAAAGTTGAATTTATGCCTGAAGATGTGTATGTACATGGTTTTTTAATATTCCTAATTTAGGGGGGAAACATAATTTGGTCCTGCATTGTAATAAAAATGAATTATGATACTATTATTTCCAAAACATTTATTCGTGCAGGTGCTAGCATAAAAACAAAAATATGCTCTGAGATCTGCCTTGGAAACAGATGTTTTCGAAAATAGTGGTGAACAAAAGCAGATCAAAAAAGTTGGAAAAGATTTCAATCCAAATGTGTAGGATGCTGGGATTGCAGTAGATGGTGCAGCTGGCCCAGAAAGCTGGGCAGTCCTTTTAGGAGCCCTGTCACCTTTCTTTTCAAGTAACAAGTGAGGATAACGTGTCAAGGAGATAGAAAACAATGCCACAGAGCTGGTTCTCCAGCAAGCGTTATCTGTTGAAGCCTAGAATTCATAATGTTCAGCGCTTATCTGGAAAGCGGGCTTCTAGAATTTTTTAGGGGTTCACAAACACAGAAGTAATCAAACCTGAATGACTGTTGGGGGTAGTGATAGGCTTCTATGACCTAGTTCCAGTGTGGGGGGGCCCAGGGGGAGACGGGAACTGAGGATGTAAGAATTCAAAGGGTGGAAATCCGAAGCAAGTCCTAAGGGTGTTATGACCTGCGTGGCCAAGGGCTATGCCCCACCTCTCTCAGCCCTCACATCTGTACCACATCTGTCCTCACGGGGTAGGCATTGGAAGTTACAAGATCATATACAGAAGATGATTTTTTAAAAATGGTTTTAGAAAATCTGTCTTCAGTGCTAAAAATTCTGAGCTGCGAGGACCTTCTATGTATGAACGTATTTATGTATGTAAGGGTGATTGTTATTAAGAGTAACCATCACAGCAAATTAGTGCTTCTTGAGCTCTTGTGCCGGCTCTATGCTAAGTGTGTGTTGTCCATGGTCTTATTTAACTTTTACATAAAGCCTCTGAATTGTCCACGTTTTTCAGATAAGAAAATTGACGTACTGAAAGGTTAAGAAACGTGTCCACTTGTATCCATCCAGTAAGTGGTAGAAATGGGATTTGGGCAAGTCTATCTGATTGCTGTGATGTTGCCCAGTTTGCCATGCAGTCTTCTATTTTGGGTGGATTTCTAACTCTCACAAACACGAATTTGGTGTTTTGTTCTCCAGTTCTAAGATGGCTGAAATTTTGTATTACATTAATTTTTTGTGTCTAGGAAATGGACTGCATTTGACTTGGTTCAGGCCCTGGGACTTGCGTACTACATGCTTGAACTCAGTCACGCATGCAGAATAATGCATTCATACAGATCTTTCTCTCTTTCGAGCGCACACATATACTCTATGGGTGAGGATTTATTATTGCCCCATATGGCCCCTAATTTGGGAGGCATGACCTCCGGGACTTTTCTGTGAAATGATGAGTTTTGCCTGGAAGTTGCTAGAGCCATTATAAAATTAAAAAGTGGAGCATACGTACAATTATTCCATGGCAAGACTGACTGAGATAAATCAGTTGCAAGAGATTAGGCTCAGAGCAATTAAAGGAGAATTTAGTCTCCCTGTGGCTTCTTTGGCGGCAGCGCCTCGTGAATCTGATCGTATGGCGCTCGCATTCACGTGAGGATTGATGAATGGATATATACCAAACCATAGGGATGTCCCAGGTAGTGACTGTTAGAAAGACGTGCTGGGTTAGAGCCATACTAGCAAACCAATGATAAGTGGACAGTCTGAAATTGTTTTTTATTTGACACACGGAGAAGACACCCATCAGTGTGAACAGGTGAGGAGTTTTCTTATATCCTCTACCACAGTCCATTCTGGAAGCTGTTTGCTTATTAGCCTGAACACGTGGTCCTCACGGCCAGGAATTGACATAAATGCAAGACAAAAAGAACTATAGTACCATCGAAGTGAACCTAGTTCGTCCAAGACTGAAAAGGTCTCATCCCGAACAGCTTGTAGAACAGCTTTCAGAAGGTAATTCGGAAATGCCCGCAGGGAAGGGATACTCCGGAAGGAAAGTTTCGCTGTGAGACTAGGTCAGTCCCAAAGTTCTGGGAGTCACTGTATCCTCACCCATCTTCATCTGCACCTTCATTATCATCACTCTTTATTATTTCATGGTCTCCTCGGGGCCAACCACCCTGAGAAAAAGTGGTTCGAGAAGGTATTATCCCCAAAGCAAGTGACACCCTAGAGAGGTGAAGGATTATACAGTGTCACTTACTTCCGCTGGTGGCCAAGCTAGGAACAGACATGAGCCCTGACACAACAGAATCACCCTCCTAGATCACAGTGACCCCCCTTCTTACGTGCTTTATGTATGGCTTTGAAACATGAGCTAAATGAGAGCTGTAGGGTCTTAATTCCTATTCGTCATTGTAAATTCTCTGAGTGTTTCCAAGGGAACTTCTGTTAGTAAATGTTTAGGCTCCGGCCCTAACTATCTTCCTCTTCCGGTGCACTAAGGGCAAGCAGGAAGGCAAAATGTGACAAAGAAAGAATCAAAGAAAACTCAGGTTTCTGCTCTCACATTCATATGGATCAGGTCTATTTTTATGCTTATTAGGATTCTTTTAAAACAAAAGAAAATACAATGAAATGAGCTATGCAAAAAAGGAAGAAACAATCAAAGGTCTTTCTAATCAGCAAGGAATATTGAATTCTTGATTTGCAACTTAACTCGCTCCAAACCAGCTAGCCCAAACCCTCTCAACCATGACCTCAGGGGCCACAGGGGCCCTCCTGGAATTCCCAGGTTCTGGCTGGAGTTCATCCTTCTGGATTACCATCAGCTGAAGGTCAAATGTAAATGCCAGTTTTGCAACTCCGCTGCTCTGTTGTAAGCAATTGCCCTGGGAAATGAATCCCACTGCGGTTAGGAAGAAACTGTTTTAAGATATCTTCTTAAATGCTTGTGGTAAAACATCCCTCATCTCCAAGCTCGGTCTTCCTTTTTGTCTGTGTAAAAACTATTTGTAATGCAAATGCGTTCCTCTGTCATAAAGCACTTCTGAAGCCATGCAAATTTTTAGAATGCCATAAAGGTGCTTATTTATCAATGGATAGCTAGACTTAAAAATACAAATCCCCTTTAGAAGAGTGTAAATTGTAATGTCAGAGGCAGTAAAGCCAAGCAAGCAGTGGGCTGTAGTGCTTTGAAAAGGGCCTCATGACACAAAGTTGCATCTTTTGAAACCACGCACGTTCCTTCAGTGGGGACGCGGAAGGCAGAACTGAGTTGTTTTGACCTGTTGTCGCGCTGACATTGCAGCTTCTGTTGTTGGCTTCCGGTAACCTCATAACCAACTCCCTGCTGCCTTAAAAATTAATTATGATAAGAATTTCTTTTCAGTTCAGACTGTTCAAGAATGCCTCACGTGCAGGCTGCAAATTATGAAGTGTAAATTAGGGCATCACTGAGCAGGAAAGGTCCCAAGAAACCAATTTAAGAATTCTCCCCGGATTTAGTGGAGACCTGGAAATCGTCCCTTCTGGAGAAAGAACTTGAAATTAGAGTCGACTTGCCATTCAATTTCACCACATATTGGGATCAACCTTCTTGGAAAGAATGCGCTAAACTTATGTGGACAAAAATAAACAAATAAATAAATAATGAATTATTTTACTGCTTTTATGGTGACTCTCACAGCTTTATGAAAAAATAATCACTAACAATTGCCATGTGCCATTCTAAGAATGCTACATATATGGTAGCTCACTTAATACAGTGACTCTAGGAAGTGGGTATTATTATTGTCACCCCCATTTTACAGATAATGCAACCGAGGCACAGAATGTTTAAGTTGTGAGGCCACAGATCTAGCAGATGATAGTCTCACTCTGCAGTCCTTGCTTTTTGTTTTTTTTTTAAGAGAGAGAGAGCACAAGCAAGGGGGAGCAGCAGAGAGAGAGGGAGAAGCAGGCTCCCCGCTGAACAGGGAGCCCGACTCGGGGCTCGATCCCAGGACCCCGGGATCACAACCTGGGCAGAAGGCAGATGCTTAACCGACTGAGCCACCCAGGCGCCTGCACAGTCCTTGCTCTTAACCTCGAAATGGTACTGCCTTCGTTATTTGACTCAGTTTCGGGACTCCCTTTTATGATATTTACAAAACAAATGGTAAATAGCCTTGAAAGTGTGATCAGGAAGATACTTTAAAAATTAATTTTCCACGCACCAAGCTTTGGGAGCACAAGGAGTCTGCCAGGCCTCTTGGAGGTTCTAGAGCAGGAAGCTGCTTGCCCCGGTTGGTTTTCCTTTCTGCTGACCCTTTGTTGCTTCAACTTCCTCGCCTGGCCTTGCCAGGTTTCAACTGCTCATCTGTTTTCCACTTTCCAGAATCTGTCCACATCTTTTGTCTGCTACCATCACATTTCGTGTTCCCTCTGTTCTCGTGTGTGTGTGTGTGTGTGTGTGTGTGTGTGTGTGAGAGAGAGAGAGAGAGAGAGAGAGAGAGAGAGAGAGAGAATTTTTAGGAATGTTCGTTACCATCACTTTATTTTCAGAGTTCTGCTCAGGTTGTATAAAATATTTTCTCTGTAGGACTTTGGAAAGAGAGGTGGACAGAAAAGAAAATATTCGTGACACCTTCACATCCTGAAAACTCTTTCTTCCAGATCACCTGATGTTTGCTGAAGTTAAAGTTTAGTCCCAAATAGCTCTGGGTAGATGAAATCCACAGTATTAAGTTTTCACAGCTGTCGTCAGTATGGCTGCATTATTCTTTCCAACCGTTTGGCAGTGTGCTGCATTAAGGATGTAGTGTTCTGAGAAATTGTGCTTTAAAAATGGAGTCAACAAAGCCCAGTGAAATGGTAAATCGAAAGTTCAAAATCAGCAATACGCGAGAGAACAATACTACTACAAAATACTCTTGTTTTCTCAAATATACACAGAGCTTCATATGTTAATACCCCAGACTCCAAGATGGCCAATTTATTTTTAAAACAAGAAACAAGAAACACCTGTTTATTATCAACCATAACAATAATATGTTTAATTTTGAGAGAATGTTTTTGGCAGTTGCTAAGAAGTTCTATTTTAAGATTTAAAATAGTTTAATGTAGAGGCGCCTGGGTGGCTCAGTCGTTAAGCGTCTGCCTTCGGCTCAGGGCGTGATTCCGGCGATCTGGGATCGAGCCCCACATCAGTCTCCTCTGCTAGGAGCCTGCTTCTTCCTCTCCCACTCCCCCTGCTTGTGTTCCCTCTCTCGCTGGTTGTCTCTCTCTCTCTCTCTCCCTCTCTCTCTCTCTCTCTCTCTCTCTCTCTCTCTCTCTCTCTCTCTCTGTGTTAAATAAATAAATAAATAAATATCAGAGGAAAAAAGTGGTTTAATGTATTCTAATGGGCTACTTATGAGGCACAAGGAAATACATTTGGATGTATTTTAGCTTTACTTAAGTTCAGTGAGAATTAAAGTCAATTTACATTGACTTTAGTCCTTATTTTACCAGATTCTAATTATGGAAAGGAAGAAATTTAAAGTTCCATTCCGGGGTACCTGGGTGCCTGGCTCGGTCTGTTAGGCATCTGCCTTTGGCTCAGGTCAAGATCCCAGGGTCCTAGAATTGAGCCCCAATTGGACTCCCTGCTCAGCGGGGAGTCTGCTTCTCTCTCTGCCTGCTGCTCCCCCTGCTTGTGCTTGCTCTCTCTCTGACAAATAAATAAATAAAATCTTTCAAAAAAAAGATTAAAAAAATAATATAAATAAATGAAATAAAATAAAACAAAAGACTTGGGAGGGAGAGAAACCCTACAGGTGAACAAGTTATGAGTAGTCACCCCATTCTGTTTCACAGGGTTGACCAGAGCAATGTTTCCTGTATTTTCTTTGGTTGCAGTATGATTGCCTACAATCAAATAGAAAGACTAAAATTTTTAAAAGCGCATGTGACAATTCAGCTAGGAGCTCTTTTTGAAAAAGTGCAAAAGCAAAAATACAAACAGAATGTTTCTTAGAAATTTCTGTGTGAAACTATCTTAATAAATTTTTAATGGCAATTTGCATTTTCATCTTTCTCAGATTTAAGGCTTTCAGTTAAAGTCATTTTTTCCAGTATTTACCCCTTAGAAAGCAAATATTGAAGGAAATTATTTTCCCTGTTGATTTTGGGGTGGTTTCTTTTAGTTTTTTCCTGTCTTTTTAAATATTGACTGTTTAAATGCTGTCATCTCTGGTTTAGGCCTGATTTTTTAAAAAATGTACATGGACAAAAAAATTTAACTTAAGAATGTTCAAAGCACATGTTTTATCCGAAGATTTTACGCCAATCTTGCCATGTCGCCACCCTTAAAAGAAATAACCCTTACAAAAATGAAGCACTCGGCCTAAGATGAACTAAATTGACCTCTTTTTAAGTTAATTCCGTAGGTAAGTGAGTATGTTTGCTAGGGCAAGATAGAGTATCACCCACCTCCTTCCCACAGTCCCCAGATTTGTTGTTTTTTTAAACAATTGAGGTTAAGAAGAATTTAAAGGGGGAAAGAGTTAGTAATGTAAAGTGCCATTTTTGTGAGCTAATTAAATTTTTGCTGAGAGTATCCCTTAAAATTACATTGAACCTCACTAGGTATGCCCCAAATGAATATAGAAATATTATGTGAAAACTGACTATTCTCTTTGATGATATGGCATGATATAGATATGAAAGATTTCTGGGATGTCTCATCAAAATTTCGTGCTTGCACATTTGAGTCTCATCTTCAGATTTTTGAGAATATCCATTTCTTACATTAGCTGCCTTTTTAATGAACAAAGTCATCCAAAGCGATAACCACATGGCTTGTTATTTTTCATTAACTCTTTCTTTTTCACTCCATACTCGCTGTTGTGCTGTTTAAATACTGGCTTCAGAAAATAAACAACATTTTGTATAATTTGGGGGATTATGTTGAGCTCAGTTATAGTCTCTGCAGCAATCAAGGAAGATGTTTGTTTTTTTTAATTTCTTTAAAAAAAAAAAAGAGTTGAACAACCCAAATTATTCTACTTGCTTAAGACTACTACTGGAAGCATTTGTATTTTTTACATATCCTAAATGTTGATCCTGTCTAACTCATATTAACCTTTCCTGTAGGATCACAAATCTTCAGATAATAGTAATTTATTTTCTGTCAAACACATAAAACAAAGCTTGGTAAAACATTCCATTAAAAAGGGAGAGAGGTTGGAGGAAATTTTTTTCATTGTGGTATGCACTGCATTTTCTGAAGTCTGATGAAACACAGATGTTTCAGAGTGCCCACAAGGATGGCTACTCATAATCTGATGGATCCCTGGTTAATCTCTGAAACCCTGTGCTTCCATCCTTTCTATCAAAATAGAGTGCTGCCTTTCACTGAATGAACTCAACTGAATTTGGGATGGAAGTTGAATCAAAAACAAAGTGGAAATTGAACATACTAGAATTTCTGCAATGATTTATAATATATTCCTTTCCAAAATGGTCCATATATAATTTGGTTTGGGTTGTAAATGTCTCTTTTGACTTGAAGCAGTGCCAGTATTTACACACAGACCATAAGTCCCATTCTCATGAATATTTTGCAGTATTCTATAATGACAAATAATGGATTTACTTGAGAAAGTAACTAGTTGTATGGGTAGCTCCTACACTCACATCTTGGAGAACCACTGAGACTGTAGTTGTCTGGGTTGAAAAATTCTCCTCCTACACTTCTAGGTTCTTTGGCAGGTTCTAATAATTAAATTGACATAAGACAAATCAATGGGAGAAAAACAAATTTAATATTGTACCTACAGGAGCCCCAAAGATATGAGACTGAAGGACAAGTCGGACCGTTGAGGCTTATGTACCATCCTGAGCTAAGGATGGGAGAGAGGCCTGGGGCTTCAAAAGGGATTCACAGGAAGATGAGAAAGCAGATGTTTGGTAATCAGATATTTGCCCTGCCATACAGATAGGTCTTTTAGATAAAAAGCTATCTCTGATAATAAGTCTTTTCCAGGGTCAGGCCCCCTATCTAAGTTCTTTTAGGTGGGTAAGGGAGAAGGAAAAGTTTGTCCTGAGTCGGCTGGGTCTTGATTGACTTCCGCTCAAAATAATCCACATGCCAAAGTGGCACATTTTGGGGTGGGGTGCTCTGCTCCCCATCATAGTATTCTGTTTAGTTTTAAATCTTTGACTTTGAAAACCTAATGAAGAACATATACCCTAATTTAGAAAAATTATAAAATCAAAGACACAACCTGAACACTGGTAAGACAACTACCAAAGACAGCAACTGAGGACTGTTATTCCATTATTGACATTTAGGCAAATCTGTTTGCAGAAATGTTAGTAAAAAAAATTTTTAATCATCTTGATTGTGTTATCAACTTAGAATAATTTTTTACTACAAGTTAAAACCAAATAGAGACTAAATTAGTCATTAATGTATTTTGCAGTAAACTAATTGCATTTTAGAATAGTTAGCCCTTATTTCAATGCCTTAATTTCTTTAGGGCCCAGATCATTCTCCTTAACTAATATTGTGTAAAAACATGTGATTATCCCATTATCTGACCTGACAAGTATTTTTAAACTTTACATGATTCTGTACCTGAAGTTAATACTTCAATAAGTATAATTCAAAATAATAAGTTTATTTATTGAATTTATAGAATAATGGCCAGCCTTTTAGACAGGAAATATAATACCTCACTGTTCATTATCTGTTGAAAAATATTGAATTTCCAAACATTTTTCCAAAATATTTGCCTTTTGGTTTTGCATATTTGTATTTCTAATTTTCTTCCATGCTGAGGCATCTGTTCATGATTTCTAGCTTATTTTCAAAATCCTTTTGTGTTAATGTTTAGATTTGGTATTTGAATTCTTTATATGCTGAGTGAGTTCTAGAGATCCGCTCAGTAAGACTTTTCAGCTTCATAAATTTTAACTTAAAACATGGTAGGGGTTTTTTTTGCACTCGGGAAAATGCTCATCTTTTTCCTTATACCAATTAAACAAAGTCTGTGTCATTACTTTTGTTTTAACACTTAGACCTCCAAATACATTAATGATTGAGATAACATTTGCAGTCTTTCTGAAAATTTATTTTTTAAAATATAGCCCTGGTTCCAGAACACAGAGGAAAAACTTTAAACAAGCAAGAGGGAGCTTTTGTTTGTTTTATGAAGGGGTAGTCGTATTTTGAGAGGAACTTCTCCTTTGGGAGAGAGAGGAAGCTGGATTCCCCAGGATGGAACTTCTTGGCTCTTTTTTCTGCAACAGAATTGCTACTCATTAAGGTTAAAGTCAGGCTGTGGTTTGGGTTTTATGTATTTTCTGTTAATTCACTTAAAAATGCTTTCCCCCTGTACATATTCCTTATAAACTGTTAAGTCTACGGGATAATATATGTGCTCATTTTTATCTACAGCCATAGAAAATGACATAGATAAATATCACTTTGTGCTAAAAATAAGTCTATAGTAATACAGAGGTCAGTCCTGATTCATATGGTACATAAAACAGACTGGATTTTGAGTCATGACATCTACACAAAATGCAATACTGCTGAATTTTCATATTAAGAGGTTTTGGCTGAAGGAATTCAGACACATACACAGTATGGCCCCAGAAATCTTGCCAAGAAAAGTTGAGTTTAAAATGTAGGGGAACTGATCCAAGAATAGGCCTCAAACATGTTGCATTCATTACACGCAGCTGTGTACATGAGAAGTGACTTTTTATCCCACCTACCAAAACCCTAGCCAGAGCTGTCACTTTTTTTTTTTTTGCCAACTTGCTGACCTTTCTGTTCCCACAAAGGGGAAATGTGATTGACAGATGATTATTCAAAACATTTTGGCAATAAAAAAAAAAATGCATGCTAATGTATTTGCTATAAATACAGCACATTTTTAAAGAGACATTTCTTGTAAGTTCAGTTTTTGAGAGTAAATATTAACGAACCCATGATACGGAGGAAACCAACTCGGATTCAGAGACTACATGAGGGGCTTTTGGAATTTAAGGATTTAGAGGTACTCGGGTTACCTAGGTGATAAAGAATTATTATAAAGACACTTGGCAAAGAAAGAGAAAAACAGAAACCCATTTCAATATGCCTGGAAGAAACGAGCGTCAATCATGACACATCAGCAACTGTTCAGTTGGGTTTTAGGGAAGTGGAGTGAGTGTTAAGAGATATCCACAGCCGCCTACTTAAAATTACCTGGTCAGGTCACATGTTCTTTCCTTCTGCTTCTGCCTCCACTGCTGATCGATGTTCTCCTGTTTTATCTCCAGATCAAGCTTTCCAAAGACGGGATCTATTCTATGGAGAATAGACTCCGTCCGGTAGACAGCACAGCCGTGTTGGGCAGACCTATCATGGCAGACTGTTTTATGGACGCTGGCCTTGCCCATAGTTGGCTTTCTTTGGGTCAGCTATTGATTTAGTCAGTCAATTGGAACTGGCCTTGCAGGAGTGATGCCATGAAGCCAAGCAGGGAATCCAAAAAAAGGGGGCTTTTGGGGCGCCTGGGTGGCATAGCCGTTAAGCGTCTGCCTTCGGCTCAGGGCGTGATCCCGGTGTTATGGGATCAAGCCCCACATCAGGCTCCTCCGCTATGAGCCTGCTTCTCCCTCTCCCACTCCCCCTGCTTGTGCTCCCTCTCTCACTGGCTGTCTCTATCTCTGTCGAATAAATAAATAAAATCTTTAAAAAGGGGGGGAGGGGCTTTTGGAAGGCTTTGTGTGACTTTGGCAGCCCATGTATTTGATCATAAATGCATACGTTAGAATGAGAAGGGGTATTTTTAAAAATAGATGATGAATTTTAAAAATACTGTATTTTGCTCAATTTTCCTCACAAAATGTTTTAATTTCTCCAAGAGGAAGTAAATAATACCAAACAAGATAACGAGGGAATAATTTGTATTGTTAGTTTTCCTCTCTCTCTGATGGGCACTAATTCTTATTACGGAGACTGTGCTAGCAGAAGTGCTTCCCTGGTCCAGTAAATCCGACAGATGAATGCCGTTTAATCTGCGTGCAGGTGTGCGTGACACACAGAGAGCAAGGTCTGATATTTCCCAGCGCTAGGAAATATATTCTGTCTTTTGACCCAACAGATCCTGAGGCGACTTCTTTCCAAAGACTCTAACCAACTCCATTGTTTTCTTTCGGGAAATGTATTTGGGGGTTTTATGACTGTCGCTATTCTAAAAACAGGAAAATAATCTTTGCATCTTCCAAACTCAATATTTGCCAATTCACACATAGCTAATTTGTGTCAGAAATAGTGATACTACCTCTATCTCAAAATTCTTTTCCAATTCCGTAATATCATGGGACTGCTAAGCATTATTTGGCATTCTTGGATATTAAAAACTAATTTTTATTCGTGTCCATCAAAATTATTTAATTTTTATAACTTTTAAATCAGTGCTTAATTGTACTACATTTGACTATGAAATCTATTTGCATGCACATATATAAATTGTATGAGCAATTTCTTTGATAGTATGATAAAAATAGAAACACTTAAATACTTAATTTTACTCGTATCATACCTATATTTTAAACTCTTTAGATGCAATATTAATTTTTAAGTAATTTATTGCCTAAAGTGATTGAATGAATTAATATTTCCAGTAGTGCCAAGGAGTAAAACTATTCTGCTTTAACAATTTAAATCAAATTCAAATTATTAGTTTTGACGTTGGGAAAATTTCTAAATCTTTATTACTGTTGACCAAGTGATCATCTAACAGCTACAGTTGTTATCAGCTGTGGTAATCTAAAATTTGCCACAAGTTCAGTTCAGATAAAGCAACTTTATTCAGTGTATCTACATCCTAAGTACTGTGGGGGCTTGAACAATGAATGAAATGGGAACCCTGTCTTGGAGGGTCTACTGTATTTCAGCTCTATGATAGGTATGTTTCAGAAATTATCTCATGTAACTTCACAGCAAGCCAATGACATAGGAATTATATTATTTTTATTTTACATCCATTGCTGAGACTCAGAAATGTCAGGTAATTTCCCCAAGATCAGACATCTAATAAGTGAAAGTAAGGCAGAGGCAGAATTTGAACTCAGGGCTGTCTGACTCCTGGGCCCATGGTTTCTAGTTGTCCTCGGGCCTCCCTGTGGCACTATCATAGAGGTAAAAATGATGCCGTGGTTTTGATTTGACGAGTGAAAAAGGTGGCAGGCAGAGGAAATGTTTGATTTTTTTTTTTAAGATTTTATTTATTTATTTGACAGAGATAGAGACAGCCAGCGAGAGAGGGAACACAAGCAGGGGGAGAGGGAGAGGAAGAAGCAGGCTCATAGCGGAGGAGCCTGATGTGGGGCTCGATCCCAGAACGCCGGGATCACGCCCTGAGCTGAAGGCAGACGCTTAACTGCTGTGCCACCCAGGCGCCCCATGTTTGATTTATTTTAATTTGCTAGTTAACATACACAAGAATGTGCATAGGCCCCTTACTGTGCAAGGAGGCAAAGTGTAGTTGAGAAGCAGTAGGTAGCACATTTTATGAAGGAAGATTCTGGGGTGAGTTGAAGAAAAGCAGCAAATGAAGTTTAAAAAGAAAGGCCCAGGACCTGTTATAAAAGGCCTAAGGCGTCCTGCTAAGGAGGTTAAATTTGGCTTTGTAGGAAACAAAGTAGAGACACAAGCAGGTTTGTGTTATCAAAAGGTAACTCTGGCAGGAGTGGAAAGGGGGCACCGATAAGGGGAAGGGAAGAGGAGAGAGAGAATATTTAGGATGTTATTATAAAAATCCAGGCATAAAATGATGAGGATCTAAATCTGGACAGCAGTTGCATGAGCAAAGAAAGAGGGGTAAGATTCAAGACCTATGTAAGGAGTAGAAGCAATGGAATGTGATGATGGATTCTCTGTTGGAGTTGAAGAAAAGGCAGTTGACCTTAGTCAACTAGGGGGAAAATATATGAATTGAAATATGGAGGACAAGAGGGAGGAATGGCTTTGGGCGTGAGTGTGACATGTAATATGGTTGACTTTGGATATGTTGCATTAGAATTGCCTATGAGACAGCCACATCAAGTACGGGGAATTATGCTGTAATACAATCAGAAACGAAGAGCCAGGGGAATACAGAGAGGAAGAGATTAATGTCAACTAATTGGTCAAGAAAGGCTTTGAGAAGAAAATGACATTAAATGCCAAAGGATAGATAAAATTTCTGCATGAAAAATTGAGTAAAAGGACATTTGAGGTAGGCTGGAATTCAAAATATGTTTTATGTTTACTATTTTATTGGGTATCCACCTGAATGTGCACACAATGTGATATTTTTTCATTATAGTTTTCTCTAACATGTAAAGTCTTTATGTTGGGCAGTTGTCAGGTTAAATACTTTATGTATCCATTCTTTCATTTAACCAATATTAAGCCAATCATATTTAACAACAGGAAGTATTTTAAAACAATAGGTACAATGTAATAAGTGCTGTGATTGTTATGTTTTCTTACTATAGTGAATTTGCAATAATCCAGTGGCATCTGGCCATGAGGGGACAGGAGACTTTCAGGACAGAAAGAAGAGGCATCTGCGCTGAGACATGAAAGACGGATGCTATTTCAAAGAGAAGGAATAGCCTTTGCGAAGTGCCAGAAACCATACCTGTAATAAAAACTGCAAGGAGGGGCTAGGTTCCCAAAGGATCTTATAAACCCTACTAAGGAATTTGGAAACTATCTTAATGGCAGTGGGGAGCCATTTAAAAATTTTCAATCAGGAAATCCACATGATTATATTTCTCATTTTGAGAGATCTTTTTGGAATGTTGTGTAAAGAATGTGTTGGAAGAAGCCAAGAATGGAGGCAGGTATGATATTGTATCCAGGTGGAAAATGAGGATTTCATTAATGAAGCAGTGACTATAGTGATGAAAATAGTGAAGATGCGGAAGGCCGCTGGAGCCGTGTGACGTGGGGGACAGGGCTGATAGAAGAGAAAATAGTGGCCTCCAGGTTTCATTCTTGGGCCTTTGGGGAGGACACAGAGGTTTCGCTCACTGACACAGGGAATGCAGGAGCAATAGAAGGTTCTGGAAGATGATTATTTTAGCTTTGAACATGTTCCATTTAAGATGCCCGTAGGACATCCTATTGAAGACATGAAGTGATTGGTTATGAGCCTGGCTGGGATTTGAAATCAGGGAATAACATAATCTGTGAATTAGGCCTTGAGAGATGGCAATGATTATGCAAGTCAGAGATGAAGAAAAGGCAGGGATGGGGGCTGGGGAGAGAGAGAGGAGGGATGAAGGGAGGTGGAGGGGAGGGCATCTAGGCAGAGGGAGAAACGTGACTTGCAAGTGGCAGGAAGAGTAGGGTTATATTGGAAAAAAATCAGATTGCCAAGGGCGGGATGAGCCTGGAACGGTCCTCTTAGATTCTAGACTGAGGACTGGATTTATTTTGTGGTCGGTAGGCAGCCAATGAGGACTTGAGCGTGGGAGGAGCGTTTGCAAGTAAGTCGTGAGGAAGACTCCCGGGGAACGTGGATTGGAGTGGGGAGGCAGAGGCCCTGTCAGAGTTATTGACACATCCCAGGACAGAGGTAATGAAAAGAGATTGGAATAAAGAAGGTTTCAGGGGAAAGAAAAAGAAAACAAGGGTGCGGGAGAAGAGGAGGCACCTGTGAAAATACAGTCACTGTAGCAACTTCCACTTGAACACGGTGAACTTGGCGAGAGCCGGGAAAGAACATGACCATGACCGTTAGAGTCCAGAGCTTTCGGAGGAAACAGGACAATCAGCAGAGGAGTCTGGTTTCAGGAAATAAGTAGCTTGTACTGCCTTTAGAACGTTATGATTATGCTTTATTGAATGAAACTAGAAGAATATTAGATCGGTATTTTATTTGTAAGTTGCTTTTTTGTCCTGTTTTCCTTGACTTTATAAAACTATATCCCAGAGATTAGACCAGATGATTTTTTTTCTTTTGCTTTACACCACAAAAGGGGGGGAAGGGGAGGTCTTAGAAATCCATGTGGAAAGAAACTCAAATGAGAGGACTGGGTAATCCTTACCAAGAGTGCCAGGCAGTCATCTCTGCGGGGCTGGACCCCTAGGGGGAGGCGTAGAGCAGCCACAGCCGCGGCTCTGAAGGTCTGGGCACCCGCTTTGGTGGAGATCCGTCAGACCCTGGAGACAGAGAAGTGCGGCGTTTCCATGGGAATAGCCGGGGTGCAAGTTGTTTGAAGTCTGCAAAGATATAATTCTGGATATATACCGAGAAGAGTCTGATGACCGAGTCAAACATATAGAGAATGCAGGATGCCAGTTCCACTTAGTAGCCGGCTCTTCGAGGGTGGAGGTGGGCGGGGAAATCTTTTCACGGTCTTTGCTGGTGGTCTTCGCCAGTTCTGTAAGTTACTGTTTTGTTCGAGAGAGTTCTCCCTGTCAGACCGCCAGAGAAAGCTATTTTATTTTTTTAATGATTATTTATTTATGTATTTGAGAAAGAGAGAGCACATAAGCAGGGGGGAGGAGCAGAGAGAGAAGCAGCAGCAGACTCCCCACTGAGCAGAAGCCCTACCTACGGGACTCGATCCCAGGACCCTATCCCAGGAGCCTGGCATCATGACCTGAGCCAAAGGCAGCGGCCTAACCGACTGAGCCACCCAGGTGCCTGGGGAAGGCTATTTTACTTCCACTGTATTGCTCCACAGTCAACAGTGTTTATTACATGACTTCTTCCATTCTTCACTATTTACACTGCAGGTGCGTTTTTTTTTTTTTCTTTAGTGACTTGACTTGCAAGTTGAATATTGTTATTGTTTTCCTTTTTCATAAGCGTCTTTATTCCAAGAAAAAAACATTTTTAATTCCCATTTAAAAGAAAGATGGGGGACCCCAGCCTGTGGACCCAAGTGTGGAGATGCTTTTGAAGACAGGGCGATTGGAAGCTGCTTGTCATATGGAGATTAGACATTGTGTCCAGCACCGGAACAGGGCTGGCATCCTCTGAACGGGCAACTGCTTGCCTGCCTGCCTGCCTGCCTGTCTTCCTCGGGCCAGATAAAGGCCCAGAAGGAGCAGCTGCCAGACGGGAGCAATGTGAGAAAATAGGAAATTGATCTGAAATAGGATAGGGAAGAAGGCAGAGGAATGAATTTAAGAATTTTCAGATATTCCCTTTTTAGGCATTTGTAGTTGCTGTCTCTGCAGAGGAAGGTGATCCGTAGTTAGTCTCTCACGAGAGTATAAAAGCAGCAAATTCACACACAGCAGAGATAGAAGAAAGACCTGACGTTGGTTTATTTCTTCATAATTGGAGGAAAATTGAATATCGATTTGTATTTTACTCTTTGGAAAGTCTTCTTGATCCTTTAGAAGTAAAAAAAAAAAAGGAGTGGAAAATTATAAACGTTCTAATTCTAGGCTCAGGAAAAGATTTTTTTCCCGCTAGTTACAACGACATTAATTAAATTTCACATTAACGGGGGGGGGAGCAGTTTCATGTTTGCCTGTGAAGGTCGCAGAGATTCTTAATTTTCTATTGACAGTGGTTTTTTGGCTAGAACAGATGCCTTCAGGCAAATGATAACGCTTCTGTTTCTTCGCTTAAGGAAGTATGGGGGGGCCATGCTAACGGTACTTAGCATCAGTGATAAATAGGAGAGCTGTCTGTTTTTGAAGGCCATATACACTAGTGCCCTGTGAGAAGGTAAGAGGTTTGAGCAGTAAGCTATAATTTTCTCTTGCATCCTAATATTTGGTGATGTTTTGTGATCTCTTCAAGAAGGGAAACTGGTGATGGCACTAGCTATACTTACCAAGAGCCTCCTACTTGTAGAACAATTTACTTGAAGTTGTCGACAGAACAGAGAGGCATTAGAAGAATGAGATCTTGCAAGATACGGAAATCTTAACTAAAAAGAATAAACATACATGATCGCCACCAACAATATGAAAACGAACATATAATAAGGTAACTCACATATACCTTGTCACCTCTCTTGGCTTCTGAAAAAAATTCACCAATGTTGTTCTTAGGAAAGAAAGAACCTTTCACCCCTTACATGCATTGCAGTGTGGCCAGTATCCCAACACATGGAATGTTAATATATGGAGTTAAATAAAGATGAAAATACCTACTTTCTAAATCACATCTGCCTTAAGAAGTCAACATTTGGAAATGACCGAGTGGGCCCCTGAACTTATTCTTCCGAAGAAACAAACAAAAGTTTGATCTATAAATTGATACTGGATGGACAGGCACCAAAACAATCAGGACAGTGGACAGGCAGAGTGGAAATGGGAGAAACGTTAGGAAAGTGCAGGAATCCAATATCCAATAACTGAAAACTAGGATCCTAAGACATCGAAGAAACTCAAAGAAACTGCTTGGCCATTTAAAGGATTCACAAGAGCTGAGAGATTTCTTTTTTAGAGGGAAAAATTGAGGCCCAGATCAGTGAAGGCTTAGCAGGGTCGCAGAGCCACTCAGAAGAGTCCTGTCTGGACATCCTGATTCCTAGAGAATTAGTAGAGAAGCGGTGGAATCCTGGAAGAGCGGGCTGTGATGTTTCTTCCCTGGTTTCAGTGTACCAAGTGCTGAAGCGTCTCTGTGTCTTTTAGGTTCTTTTAGTTTGCAGTGGGTGCGTTTTATTACAGGCTTCGGTGCCTGTTCAAGTAATCTGAAGATACCTGCTTAAATCTGAATTACAGCCGTGAATTTTCCTGACACTGATTATGACACTACATGTTTTTATTAAAATTGCTAGAAATAATCACCAAGCAATAGAATAAGCTTTTTATGGAATAAATGCCTACGTATAATTTAGGTCCTCCCTCACTAATCATAAATTGCGGTTAATCACAACCTAATCTGACTGCTCTTTGCCAGTCAGAAAATTCCTCATTCGAACCATCTTTCTGAAACTCTGCCAGAAATTCCTTCATGGTAAATTTTACCCCACACCCATACTAGAATACAAACAAAAAAGATACAGTTATTCAACATAGACTCGTACCTAACTAGGAGAGCCTTCCTGCTTATACTGGCTGCTTATATCATCTGCACTAAAGCTGAAACTCTGTAGTTAAAGTGACACAGTGATATATTGATCTAATGAGTAATATTATGAAATTAATTCTAAAATACTCTAACTTGTTCTGCCTTAATCTTTAAAATTCATTTGAATGATCACATTGTACAAACCTTTTGTTGAAAGTCTTGCAAAGGCCTTTGGCCAAAAATAACATAGAGTGCTCTGTATTTTCACAGCAGTTTCTATGTCCAAAGCAAATCCGAGGAGGGCAGGCATTCAAACAGCTGTATAGTCTAGTATCGATATCTTCACCTGGACACTCGCCTTAGTGGTCAGGATCTTTTGTCCTGTGTATTCACCTTGGTCAGCATCAGTTAAAGAGATGTCCTTGTTTTGCCTTTCAATTACTCTAGACCTCTGGAAAGACCTCATTGCTTTTGCACCAGTTTTCCAAAGAAAGAGACAGTCATGGAAGCTTGCTATCATTCAGAAGCTGACAGCCCCCAAGACGAGGAATGCTACAATTGGGGCTCTCCTTACCTGACAGCCTCTGACTCAACCTGTTTTTTACTTCGTACTCCCCTCCCCCTTTTTAGAAAACTCAGTTCTCCCCCATGGGTATCTTTGTATGATCCCCTTATGCTGCCGAATCTGCCCCTAACAGGACACACGAAGCACGTTTGCTTTTTACAGACGGAGAGAGACCTCAGGTAGAAATTTGCTTAAAAGAACCAGTATATTTTTCCCTACAGAGTATTTTAAGTAATGGAAATACAGTTTTCTACACTAGTTTTAAACTCGTCTTGCCCCAGGAGGATTAAAGAAGGCATCTCATGTGAAAATACCTAAGGTGTTCCAGGCACATAATAGGCATTCAATAAATGGAAGTCAAGTTCAAATCTAAAAATTTTGAAGAAAAACCCTCGTTTTTGCAGTGTTTTGTAGACGAGCTGTCTCCGTTTCCCCCACCATCTTGCTTTTAAATCTGACATTCACCCCATTACTCTACTAGACAGTCTTCTCCTTTAGGCCACAAATTGCTTCTTCCTGCCAAATTTAGGCCTAAGTATTAATATGTGACATGGAACTTTGTTAACCATCACCCTCCTCGTTCCCTGCCTGGAGTCTTGAAACCTCTCTTCTGGGGTTTCTTTGTTGTGCTACACTCTTGATTGTCTCCAATATCCTAGACCTCGCCTTTTGTCTCCCTTGGTGCCCCTTGGATGGAGGCAACCCCCATGATTCCATTCACTCAGAGCCTCTGATCTCATCTGTTCTCAGAAATATCAGGGTAATGAAATGGGTCAGTAAATGCATATCGCAGAACAAATTCTCTTCTCTCTACCTCTGAACCCCTTGCTGGCATGTTTAAACAGCGATATCCAATGAAATGCTTCCTTCACTCTCTTTCCCTTCTTTCTGGTTCCTTGGCCTAGATCTCTAAATCTAGAGCCTGATAATCCAGTCAACATGGTTCTCAGCAACTCCCCCCGCCCCACTATATCCTGTGAAGGAGGTTCAGAGAACAGCCATTGAGACGCTGAAAGAGATGAAAATTAGACCCATGAGGAACTGGTAAAATAAAGTCAAATAAAAATAATTGAGATTATTTAGCCTGACAATGTGGATCTTAAGGGCAGATTTAAGAATAATCATCTTCAAGAATATGAAGGGCACTTACGGAGGAAATGGTGATCAGCTGCTCCTTATTTCTACTGAAGACAGAGCAAGAGCATCTGGGCATAAATTGTGGCTTTAGAGATTTAGAGACTCTCAAAATAGAATTGCTCATGGTAAACAATGTGAAATATTATAGCATATCACTTGAAATGGACATGGCAGGATAGGGCTTTAAAAAAATACAACAACAAATAGGTTCATCTGTGTCTGGGGATTCAGAAGGGTATGACAAACATGTTAAGTTTATGTCCAGTTTTGTAATTCCATGATCTTATAATGAAAAATTATACATTTGTAGTTTTAAGAAATAGTGATCTCAAACTATCAATGGTGCTAGTTGCCATTAGGTCATAGTCTCTGCCCTCAAAATGCAGGTTAGGTTAGGTTGAGTTAGGTTAAGTGTGTGTGTGTGTGTGTGTGTGTAAGAGAGAGAGAGAGACAGACTGACAGAGACAGAGAACCAAATAATTACAGAATAATGTGATAAATACAAATGATAGACTTGTTTTCATTAGCAAGCAGTTTCATCAATCTGGACTATTTGTTTCTCATGATCCGTCCATTTACCCATTCCCAAACCGGTACATATTTAGTGTCTCTAGTGCAAGACACTATGCTAAGTGCTGGGTAATCAGCAAAGAAGTGGTCCCTGCCCTCATGTGTTTATGGTCTGGAGGGAGTTACAGACAAGTCCACAGGCAGCAGAATATAGTATGATGAAAGGGATATTTACCGAGTTCAATGGGAACTCAAAAGGGGGGCCCTTAAACTATTCTTAGTGGATAAGGAAAAGACTAAATGGAAGAATTGCCTTCCACGCCAAGTCACGAACAAGCGGAAATTGGCCGGGTAAAAAGCAGAGAGACCAAGCATATATCTACATCCCAAATGACATATAAAAATACGTGCTTAGACATGATTTATGTTCACAAAATAGAAAAAAAATCATTAAAAATGTGTTGCATGTAACTATGTCATGAAACACCTGAAAATAATACATTGTTATCTAGATTTGTTTGTCAATAAAGACTTGTTAAATAAACTATTTGCAAAAATGATCTTAACACATACGGGCTTATGTTATAAATTTTCAAGAATGACTATAGACGTTTGTGTGATTCTGTGCTCTGTCCACTGTGTAAAAGATTTGACCTGTGGAAAGCTTCTCACTTCTATAGACACCTACACACCTAATAACATCAATGAATACCTAATTCTTGGTGTCTGAACGAAGAATACAAAGTATTTATAGTAATATATTTAATTTCAAAGATATAGTGCCTAGCTTTTTAACATTTAACTGAGAATGTGTTTTTGAGAACTAACACTAAAAGATGCTTTCGGGTTGGGTAAATGGAATGATGGTTGGAAATGGAGTTCAGATTGACAAAATGACTGCAATTAAAATAATTCAGTCATTTTTATTTATCACCTTTGCCTTTTTTAAACATGGACTGTCAATACATTCAAAGGACTCTCCACCCCGAATGTATTCTCATTTTCAAAACATAAAAATAAGTTGAACCCAGTAAGTTGCCAAGCATGGACAAATACTGCCATCCCTGGGTGGGCCTGGGAATTAGTCTTGCTGCTTGCAGCCCTGGTATCCAACCCGCCAAGGATGAGTAGCGCTCTATCTTGGCCTCTCCTGTGCTTCCCCAGTCGTGGTGATTTATACATGGAACTAGGGTTCTATGCACTGCTCTACTACAGACACTTCTAGCATTGCCTTTGGACACTTGGTGGTTTGACTTGGGTCCTTGGCTCTTGGTATATGCCCAGTTCCTGGCATATGTACCCCCAGCTAACTCTTGCTGACCATCTGGATTTCTCTTGAAGCTCTGCCCTCTTGCCCCCTGTCTCGCTCTCACCACTAGAGAGGAATGATCTCCCTTCCTTACCCCCGTCCTTCCCACTTGGATACTTGCCAGCACAGGGCTGAAGCTCACTAAGCCTTTTGGATACAGTGCATTGCTTGATTGCCCCCTGCAAGGAGTCCAGACCTCATCACACACTCCCAGATCTTGCTTCCTCCTCCTCCCTGCCTGCCCAGGCTGTGGAGGACCCAGCATGCTCCTGCCCAAGGTCACCTGAATTAGGACAAAAATAAGAACCAGCTCTTTTGACACAGAACAAACATGATTGGAGATCTAAAGAAAGAGTCTTAGGTCTTCACATAGTATCAGATTTCAGGAGGCATTTGTGTTTTTGGTGAGATAACATCTTTACAAATAAAGCAGAAAACTTACCTTTTAGAAACGATTTTGGATGTGGGTCATTGCAGATAGTTGTGAAATAAAAAGCTATATTGTGGGTGGATTTGTCTGTAGGTTAAATCAAAGAATCATCTAGATATTATACTATCCTTTTAGACTTACTGTAAGCATCTGTGAAAATTATGAATTGGACTTTATTACGAGCATTTTCCCCAAGCCTTTATTTTGGTTCCAGTGTAAATGATAATTGACCTTTATTGGAAAAAGGACCCAGAAATATGATTTTAAATACAGCTTTATGTCAGCTTACAACAGAGTCCACATAGCTGTTAGAGACTTTCCTGCTACTGACAAAATAACACTTTGGAAAACGGAAGATGAAATCTAAAATTTTATTCACAGCACGTAACAAAGTAATTGTACAATTATTATGTACCAGTTGATGTCAGTGCACTGTAATTTTGGTGACACAAACATTGTCTTTGACATATTTGTTTATTTAAAAAAGAAAAAAAATGTTTACAAATAAATGTGTAATTTTTAACAAAGTCCATTCAGACAAACTAAATTCTAGAGTGACAGATGCACACTGGCCTATGCCAGTCCCTCAATCTGGAACATTTATTAACTATTTTATTCCTCTATGAGATTCCAGCTTGCAGAGAATACTAATATGTGCACTACTGGTTCCCCTAACACTTCAGGTTAACTTCAAAACACAGGGAAAGCCGTGTGCTGTGTCTCTTTTTTTTTTTCCTTCTCCCAAATCCACAAATAATCAGTTTTAAGAATTGAATACCATGTTTTCGAGTCATTGGTGTGGCTTATCTTGACACATTTGATTTTGAAAGTGAACTACACGCCTAATACCAGTGTTAACTACTAAATACTAAGTATTTAGTCAAACGGCTTAAGCAATCAGGCTCAGGACCCCCGGGGCTGAATTTAAGCTCTGGTATTCTCTATTGGACCATTCTTAACCTAAATTCCAGTTTCCTCATCTGTAAAATGGGATAACAATATTACTTTTTCAGAGGGGCTTGCTTAGAGAAATAAAAATGTGTGAAACGCTCAATATGGTGACCGTCGTATGACGTGCTCAATGTTAGCTGTTATCATAGTCACATGTGTAGTATAGCGAAAAGTAGTTGATTCTGATTTTGTACTAGCATCTCTGACAGTATGGATTCGGTGCTTAATCATTAGCAGGAAAGCTAATGATCCTAGTTTTGGTTAAACTGATTTTTTTTTCAAGGTTTTTGGCTTAAGTAGAGAGAGGTCAGAAGCATTCTTAATATTAAAGCTAAGTGGGTACCAGTTTGAAGTAACAGCTCATTCATGGACTTTTAAAAAAAAAAAATACAATTTGCTTTGATTTGCTTTGGTTCATGCATTTTTAAAACTCTTCCTTGTGGCGTGCAGTCATTAGGCTTTTATGCCTAAAGAACTGAATTCAGTTATAAGTAAAATTCATTTAATAGCGCAAGTATGATTCCATGTGGTTATTTATTCACAACATAAAATAGCCACATAATTCAACATATTTAATAGTGTCTGCTTGTGGAGCTGTGGGGAATTCTGCAGATCTTAGACAAGAAATGCTTGTTATAAAAGGCAGTATCCATAATGCTCATGATTCCTGATATCATCAATACGGCAAACCATAGTAGATGAAAATAGAAGTTTAATGTGTGCCTTATTATATGTCTCTATAGAACTCTTCAGTAGACTCCTCTATTTACAAGATGGCAGCGATTTACTGTATGGATGGGGGTGGCCACAAAACTTTGTGTCTTTTTTTTTGGAGAAGATATATGTGGAAGCCATCCTTCACTTTTCGGGGATAGGAACTGTTTAAAACCACATCTCTCCTTCTTCTTCCCCATGAGCTGCTGCTGCTCAGCTGTGTTCAAAGTAAGCCCTTGATTATTCTCAAGGGATACTGTCTTTGTGCAATTCAGAAATCATTAGTTTCGTATTCAGAAAAGGTAGAACTAGATATATATGTAGAATATTCTAATATAGTCCAATATAAAAATTTACCTAACATGTATCTGATACGTATAAACGGGCATTGCTTAATTAGCATTTTAAATTGGAATTTTAATAAATGCTATCAATCAGTGACCAATTTACATAGCATTTATCTGGGGGAGATGAGTATGCCAAATATCAGTCTTGAGATTCATCTTGACCCAAACAGTGATTTAGGATTTTAAAACCTTTCGTTCTTCCCGTTAGAGTGCTCCCCTTTCTGTCCTCTAATGTTCTAATTCAAATCCACATCTGCTAATGTGTGTCATTGAAAATCCAGGGGTACATTTCTGAAACATGGACAAGACCTGCAGGTTCTGAAAAATTCCAACTGTGAAATGTTTTACCTGTTTAATTCTTCTAAGAGTCTAACTGAACAACACCCTCTTCATATTCCAGCTTAAATAGTTATATAGTGTTTATTTGCAATTATTTCAGGCAACTGCTCCCCCCCACCAAAAGAGTCACACACATCACAGTGATCTGTGAAAATGATCACATTCAAAATATTATGACTTAGTAAGATATTTGCTTAAGAGCTTTTTGGTGCCCCACAAAATACCTATTGTTCTATTTTTTGACCCAGTTTTACTAAAAAGAGTTTCAAAACCCTGAAATAACTTTGAAATTTAGACTGTGTCAAAGAAATGTTTAGATCATTTCCGGGATATCTTACTAATGTCCTAATTAAAGGGTGAACATATTGACCATTCAGGGAAGAGCAGACATGATGGTTGTCATAATCATGTTGTAACAGAATGCTTGTGAGTCAGGATTTTAGAGGAGCCATTATTACTGAAAGGAGAGAACACTACAGGGTAGAGACTTGACTTCAATGTTGAGTAACATCAGACATTTCCATGTGTGATGATGGATGTGTTAGATGGTAATGAAAACAGAAGGAAAAGTATCCAGCAAGAGGCAGAAGAGCTGTATTCACATTACTGTATGTAGCATTAGATGTAAAAAAGTGACAAAAGTCAAGGTAAAAGGAGAATGTTAAAGAGGAAAAGGAAATTACTGTTTTCGAATCACGGATTGAGGTAAGAATACATTCATTACTGGATCTTATTGATAAATGGAGAACACTAATCCATTCTTAAAGTATTAATTTTTTGGCTTAAATCCGTATTTAGAAGACAAATGTGGAATACCAGCTAATAATATAAAGGTGTGCTGACTGATATGCATATTGTAATGTAAAGTGCTGCTAGTTTTCTTTGTTGCTTTATTTATAAAAATACTTTGAGGGGTTAGGAGGAATTGGAAGAAAACACGCTGAATCCCAAAACTCACGAACACACAGTCATTCAAGGCTCAGTTGAATGGAGGAAGAAGCTGAGGGGGATGGAATGTTCTAGAAAAAAAGAGAAATTAGAAGAAGGAGGGACGTTGGACTGGAGGCAATACAAAAATAATGATAAAAGTGGATCTGGAGGGGGAGGGGAGGAAAGGACAATTTTTAAATAACGTGATTGCTGCAATATCGAAGTAGCTTTCGTTTCGAAGTAAAGCTAGTTAGAACACCACATGAGCTATTCCAGGTCAGGGTCGTCCAGCCCTGGCGCATCATTCAGACTTAGCTCCGAAGACTGGAGCACATGCCTCCAGCCCCAGGGACCTCCTTCCCTTCCCGGAGTGCGGGCCTGGCCCTCCCTCCGTGGCGTCCGCGGGGGTCCGAAACTGCAGCCGGAGGAGGGGGGCGCGGCGCAGCCCCCGGCCTACTGCAGTGGGCGAGCCTCGGCGGCCCGGCCCCGGGGGCCGAGCGGGTCCCCGCCGCGGCCAGCAGCTGCACCCACGCGAGCAGCGCGCGCCCCGCCGGCGCTCGACTCCAGGCCCGTGCCCGACCCCTCCCGCCTCCGAGACACCCACCTTTCCCGAGCAGCGCGTCCTGCGAGCTAGAGCACTTAGTTTCGCGGAGGCCGGGGGAGTGTGGCCGTCACTCTCCCTTGGATTAAGTAAACAGCTCAGCTGGGTGATGCATGAATGGTGGCGGATCGGGGGTCGGATTCATTCATGTGCTGGACGAGGTTCTTTTGTGAGCACAGCAAAGTAGTGCTTGTAGAGAAAACCTATTTTGAAAAATCTACAGCAACCCGAAAACCCACATTAGAGAATACTGATGTCTTATGGCCTGCCTGTGAGTGAGTGTGTGTGTGTGTGTGTGCGCGCGTGTGTGTGTGGAATACCTCCTATCAGGGTCTTTAAAGCATGCCTGTAACCAGTTTTTGGTGCAGTTTTCACACTCTTCGTTTGGGGCAAGGCCGTTAAAATGCCCCGGCCCGTGTGGGTCTGTGTGTGTGCGTGCGTCCGTGCGTGTGTGTCCGTGCATGTCTGTGTGTGGGTCTGTGTGGAAGGAGGGGTCAGAAGGCGGCGGCCGGTCCGGGTCGCCTCGAGCCGCGGCGGCGGCTGGGCGCAGGGCTGGCGGGGCGGCGGCGGCCCGGCCCGGCGCGAAGGGGTTAAGCGCCGCCGCCGCCCCCTCCGCGGCCGGGTGTAAACAGAGGAGCCTCAGCCTATCATGTCTGGCTGCCGCTCGCAGCCGGAGCCCCGAGCCCGGCGCTGTAACATGATACGCTCCAGACCGAGGCAACTTGGCAGCGCCGGGCTCGGCTCCGCACGGCCACAGCGAGGGCGCGCCGCGGCAAGGTGGGTGAGCGGCGGCGGCGGCGGCCGGGGCCGGGGCCTGGGCAGACGGGCGGACGGGCGGAGCGCGGCTCCGAGCGCGGTTCCCCGCGCGGCTCTCGCGCGGCTCCTCGCGCCGCGGGGTCGCTCGCTCGCTCGCTCGCTCGCCCGCACTCGGGGCCGGCGACGGCGGCGGCGGCGGCGGCGGCCCCGCTTTTCTCCCTGGTGGTGTCGGAATGGGAGGAGGCTCGGCGCGGGTTAGAATCGCTGCAGAGGCAACATTAGCATCTGAAATGAGGTGGCTTTTTAACCCCTGAAGGACCAGATTTAAGGGTTTAGAGGAGGTAAAGGCTGAACTTTCTCGATTACTCTTCGTCACTCGGAGTGGTGCAGGTAGCCGCGGGGAGAATGGAGTCTTTTGTTCCCGGTATTTTTAATTAGGTGGGTTTTTTTTTTTAATGGGTAGTATACGGTCCTAATCCGTGAGGTAAATCTGTCTTTCCCTTGCATTCTGTGACTTTTGCGATGTATCTTGTTGAATTCGTTGGGAGCAAATGTGAGCAGTAGTGATTTTTGATAATTTATGTCTTGGGTAGGTTTTAAAATCTGCGCTGAGCTTAAATTAATCAGCCCTTTGGTTCCATTAACTAAAATCCATCATACTGATTGCTTAATGGGGAAAGAGGTGCAAAATAATCGTGCTAATTAAAAGAGCGGTTTTTCTCTTGCGGAATACTTAGTGTGTGATTTTTGCTAGGAGAGGGTTTTCTACAGCAGAGTCTCTAAAAGAAATCCAACTTTGCTGTGATGCTTCCATGCAGGTTACTCCTGGAAAAAGAGTTGGGGGTGCTGATCGGGGAAAAACGTGTGCACTGTCTATGAAAGTAAAAATCATTTTTTACCGTTTATGTGTGTAGTCCCATAAAATAAAACAAAGATCTGTGGCGGCTCTCAGAAGGAGAAGTCACATCTCCTGCCTTTCCGTGCTGGCGTCTCTATCTCTGGAGTATCTCAGAAATGATATGTACAGAATATATGTGCCTGTGTCACAAAGTCATTCTGTCTTCTGAAAGCCTAATATAATCAAATTCAGTGCCTTAAGATGGTGTAGTTGAAGATTTGATCCCTTTCCACTGAAGTGGAAATACTTTCAGTAATTGAAAGCAGATTCACGTCTGGAGTTGGACAAGCCAAGGTTTTCATTTTTAAAATAAACCTTTTGTTCTCTGGTTTTAAATGTTTCAGAGCTTCATCCAGAGACCTCTGTGTGCTAATTGTTAAAGTAGTCCTTAAGAAAGGACAGAAAATATCCCGAGAAGGCATTTTAGAAATACAGCTAACTTAGTAAGCCTCCCTCTTGGTGGGAGAATATTGTAGCGCAGCATAATACTGTCTGTGCCACACATTTTGGGTTTTTTTCCAGCGGATTCCCCGGCATTAAAATGCAGCTGTACTCTTCAAAACCCCCAAACCCCAAGCAACGTCCATCTGTCTTAAGAGGTTAAAAAACTTGTGAAATTTTGGTGTCACTTATTTTAGACGGTGATTTACACAATTTGGTGATAAATTTGACATCAAGTATGAATTATGTTTAATTTAAAGAGATGCTGATTATATAGTAACTGATACACTGAAACCTCTAAAAATCTGATTTCAGGTTGTTAACCTGGTTTCTTTCTCATCTTTGGAGGCTAAGTGTTAAAAGCTTTAAAAAATTGGCCATTAAAGACTGAAATTAGGGTACATTCTAGACAAAGAGGGAGTCACTTGATGTCTTATTAGCTGTGAACATAGACAGGAATGGTGATGGGGAAGAGTGTCACCTTCCTTCTCCAGCACATGGAATCTAGAAGGAATTGTGTGATCAGGAGGAAAAAGTTAGGAGAGTTGTACTTCTAACAATGGTAACTGAGATCAGAGCAAAATAGAAGGGAGTCTTCCAAATGTTTTTAATTACTAGTTTCTTGAACCTGTTGTGCTAATTATCAATAAGAGGTGAATGGACGTATTTACAGAGTGTAACATGGCAGTTCGATTTCTTCAAAACTACTTGGTAGCTTTCTATTTTACCTCGCTTCCTCGTCTTCCTGGCAGTTGATCGTTGGAGCATGTTAAAATAAACATAAAGTGAATAACTCGGTCATAATTTAAATGATATTCTTGTTAACATTTCTCATGTACAAGTCCTCTTTCGTAAAATCAGTATTTAAAAACTTCTGCAAATCTTTAAGTACCAAATAAAATCTGATTACGTGTTGGCTGTGTCGCATCACGTTTCCTAGATATCAACGGCCTAATGTGTGGCATTATAGAATTTAATTCCCCTTAAAGACTTAGAAAAATAAAAGTGACTTAATATGGACTCCTAATTTTCAGTGGAAGATCCTTGTCTAAACATTTAAACTAACCCTCTCTGTGACTTCTATCTACTATTATTAGTTTTTATGTCCTTGTTTTTTTTTCTTACTTGGAAAGGGGGTGCAGAAGATGTTCTGTCATCTGAAATAATACATTCAATTAATCATGGGACTCCTTTCTTTCATAACGTAGGAAAGTGGCAAAGGAGGCACTGTCTAGAATACAGTGATCTTGATAATTAATGCCATAAAATAGATTAAAATTCTGTATTCCAGGTATTCATTTCCTTAAAAGGGCCACCAGAACAGCGTTGCTAAGCACCCGTCACTACTGCAAGTAACAGAAAATGACCCAAATTAAAGAACCTGTTCTAAGCTGTATTCTTGCATTTTCTGAAGTGCATTTCAAAAGGTTTAACAAGACTCATTCAATTAATGGAGAAAAAAAGATCTATTTTCAGCTCTGATCAGCAATTAAGAGATTGGGCTTTGGAACATCAGTCTCTCTATGTTTATAATTTATTTTGTTTTTTGGGGCTTTAAACAATTGTGAATAAAGATTTTTAACCATCTTTCTAACGATCCAGATGTAAAAGCTAAATATAGGACATTACATTTGTTTTAAATCTTTATCTAAATAAGTAATTTTTATTGACTTTTCCTCATATTAAAAAAGTTTAAATTTTACACTAATATATTATTGCTTTACTATGGATTTCTTATTCTCTGTGCAAATATATACATGTATACGTGCATACCTACATGCATGGGTAGTTTAAAGTATGGCTGAAGTTACTCTGTCTTATCCTGGATGTGAGTGCTTTTGTGCCAAACTCTTGAGAAACAGGATACTCTTCCTTAAGGATGTTTGGATGTTGTGAATTTGGTACCATGGAAGAGATCGAGTGATATGTCCAAGTGAAAAAGTAAGTGATTACAGGCCATAATTTGTTTGTTTGTTGACCATCATGTAAGCTGTACCCTTCTGGGTTAGATGAGAACTTCTACATAGTTTTGGCTAAAAAACCTAAGTCACAACTGTGAGAGTGTTGAAAGAGTTAGATATTGCAACGACTTGGTGTTTAGCTAATCCAAGGGCAGTCACAAATAAAGGTGGTGAAACTTCTAGGCAGAGAGAAAGGAATGGAAGGATGGGCAGGTTAGAAGAGGAGGAGAGAAGAGCAAGGGGGTTAAGGTTCCCACAGTTTTAGATGAAGATTACTTAGCAAGATTTTGCTGTGTCACGTTGATTTGAAAGAGTCTCAAGCATATAAATATAGATGTTAAGTTATCAATCCTAAGTGCTGTTTTGGCTATAATCATATTGAAGTGATTCTATATCCTCAAATAGTCAATATTTTGAAGCAAAAATAACACTTAATTCTTTCTTCAAATAAGGTATTTTACATTAGACGTTCTTTACATTTATCCAACTGTTTGGCATTACAGATTTCTCTAGTTATAAATAATACAGAATAAATGAAAGTAATAGGACTGGTAATAGTTTGTCTTAAATATAAAGTTATTGTAATACTCAATAATGTCTAAGGCCTTTTAACCCGTGTGGTTTAGGTATTGGGAATGTATTGTTTTACGACATGTCAAAAAAAATTTTCCCCATAGAGAATAATAATTTGATGTGTACCAGTTATTTGAATATGTATGTTTTTAGCAGATTTGAAACGGTATATATTTTAATATATAAGAAATCAGTTGTCTTAAAATTTCTATGTTGATTTTAGTTACAAACCTTTCTGTTCCATTACAAGTCCTATGTATTTAAGTTTTGAAATATCTACTCTTAATTTTTAATACAGTAGGGTGAGAAGAACTACCTCTTTGGTATCCCAGAAACAGTTTATGGCATACGTATTACTGACGATAAATTCATTTCACAAGGGAAGAATGAAAACTGAAGAGTACACGCAGATATTTGAGCGTACATCACATCTAAATAATAGTAAGGTTTGAGAAACCACATACCACAGTATTTAAAAAAAAAAAAAAAAAGAGTTTCTCTCCTAAGAGTTATTTTCCTCTCAGCATTAAATACTGTTTCCCATAAACATCTTATTTTGTACATTTCCAAGGCAAAATGGATTAGAGAGCATACCAAAATGACTAATATAGAACTAATATGGAAAAGCACTTTAGGTTTTTTTATTTGTATAAATATATATAAGCATATATATCAGCCTAAAATTTTTAAAATTAAAATGACGTGTGGGAGTTTTCATGAATTTTTTTCATGTGAGTTTCTGCACAGTACCATAGTCTTACAACTGTTTTCTCCATAGTCTTCCAGCTATTTCCGGCAGAGAAAGAGAGAGAGGACCTGCTGTCTAGAGACCTGTAAAATGTAGCCTGGAACTCTTTTTGTGCTTTTTCTTTTAAAGAAAACAATGACCGTATATAACAAATTTAACATTGTTAACCTTTTATAATTATTTACCCATTATTTCATTTTACCTCCTGCTTAAAAGTTGTGCATTAGTGGAATAGACACCTGGCTGTGCTCTTAAAAGTTTGTCTTTCAATTCCTGTGATCGTAGGGGGCAGTACATCTCCTTAATTATCTTTGTTCAGGGAAATGCTGAAAGGCCAGGGTAGTTAAACAAGGCCATTTGGATTTGTGAGGTCGAAGCCAGATGCAAGCAAGGAAAGTGGTTAAATGCATTATCATCTTATTGAGCCCATCATCAGTAAAGTGACCTTGATGGAGGTGGAAAAAGCCATGTGGCTACTTTATAACAGCCACCCTGCTTGTTTTATCACTGGCAGATTCTTTGATACTGCTTTATCGTATTTCCTCTTTTTTCTGTTTTCAAATATTACTGCCTGCAATTGTGGATCATCAGAGTGAAGGGAAACATTAGTCACAAACTAATTAGAATTAGTTTCTTTTGCATGACAGATTTCCCTTCCCAAGTTTGCTTCATACATTGATATATCTGAAGATATTCCTTCATTAAAAATTAAGGCGATCAGGCTGACTGACCATTCTGTATTCACTTTTAAAGATCTTTTAATCATCATGATTAGTCTCTCTGCAAAGAAGCTGCTATCCTGCTACTTTTGAAACTGTTTTTAAGCTATTAAGAGGGGAGGCTTGCCAGCCTCAATTTTAGCACTGGGAATAATGTTTGTTTTAACAAGTGCCTATGTATGTTTACTTGAAGGTTATTCAACTTTTAATAGTTCTATTGCTGCCGTCTAGACTCATCACTTTGCTTAAAAAGTTAAAACAGAACCAAAAGATCTATAGTTTGTATTTCTGAACTTTATGGTCAATATATCCCTTGTGAGGTATTTTGTATCAACTCCATTAAAATGAAATTCTTGCTTCAATATTTGAACAAGTATTGTTCAATAATAGGAAGAGTTTTATTAAACACAGCACAAGATCTAACCTTTTTGGAAACCCCAGTTAGAGCAGTTAAGTGCTGCATACAAGATTTTTTGTTTTCCTAGGCAAAGCTGTCAGACCTTACTGATTGGAGTTTAACTTATGCTTTACTTTTTACTGACTTCTCTTTTCTTATTCAATCAGAACGAAGCACAGATCTTATCGTAAGAAAGAAAAAAAATTGGCCCATTATCAAAATACCTAGAATACTATTTCAAACCTTATCAGAGATATCGCCTTATCATCTTGCTATGAATTATGTAACAGTTAAATCTAAGGAACTCAAAATCGCCAAAAAGAGTTATGACAGGAGAGTCAGATTTTATGGATCCAGGGATTTAGTACTTTAAGGACTTTTTTGGTTTAAAAACAAACATACTGAATTGAAATACGTTTGAAAGGAATTACAAACTCCCCTGTCCCGCTGACTCTTCCCACTGTCAGGGCCGAAATTCAGGCTCTTTTCATCTGGTCCTTAGATTCTTTTGTTAGCCCTAAACCTGGTCTCCCCCGCCTCTGTCTCTTCTTTCATCCAGCTTCCAAACTGTCATTGTAGCTGTCATTCCGAATCGCAGCTCTGACCATGGCACAGCTCTGCATCACGTCTTCATTATGTTTTTCGGATCAAGTCCAGATTCTTTAGTGTGTTTCATCAGACTTCTTTTCATGACCCCACCTCTCCCTTCATTTCTCCTGTGGGTTCGTACCTCTCCATCCGTGCTTCAGCATTTTCCCTTAGTCCGTGCTACTTTGGCCCTTTCTTACCCTGTCACAGCTCTTTCAAGAGCCAACTTCTGTGGCATCTTGTGTCTGAAGACTTAACTGACCGCGTCCAGCCAAGCTGGCTTCTAAAACTTCCAGAGCACCTGGTGCATGTTTCCGTACCGCACGTAACACATCGTACTGTCATCATTTGTTAGGGTTCTCTCTCCCCCACTAGGGGGATGAGTTCTTTCAGGTCACAGCTGTGTCTTGTTCATCTTTACATACCAGCACTGACCGCAATGCTGAGAAAACAGTAGTCATTCAACAAAGGTTTGCCGACTACATATAGAACAAAGTATATTAATTATAATTTAACTTCTCGGTAACAGAAGATCATCATCGCAAACATCAGTTCTATTGTTGCATGTCCCAGTACAATAATTTAGCCAGGAGCTGTTGAGGGATAAGTAGTCCCAATCTAAGACACTGGATAACAATGCTTAATATTCCCATTATGTATCATTTTGGAGCCCTTACCATGCACAACGTTTTATCCGTATCATTTCATTTAATTCCCACAACCTCCTTTTAGAAGGGCTTTCTGCCTTTTACTGATCGGAAAATTGTTACACAGAGAGGTTAAGTTAATTCAAGGTTGCACAGGTCTCAAATGGCAAAACAGTGATCTGAATGAGGTATTGTGTGAGTCCAGACCTGTTTCAGATACCACAGTCCTTGTAAAAATTGTTAATTCCATGTGCAGCTCCAGGACAGGTGTAATTTTTAAGATGGGTTTTCCGTTTTCCTCTCCTGTCAGGCTGCCTACTTTCACTTCTCATTACCCTGCCATTAAACAGCCAAGGTTATTTTGTTGTTATTGTAATTTTTGCATAAAATAGGAATAGGAACCTTGTGAGCAAAGACTATTCTCAGAGCTATTTTTATTAGCTTTATTAATTTCGGTCTCTCAGAAAAGTCTTTTTGGCTTAGTACTTTCATTTCTTTGCATTTATGGTCAGGTGAGATTTTGGGGTAGCAGGGTACCGTAGGTGTTAGGTGTTTAGGTGAAGCAGAATGTTAATTTCCACAATTAAGGACTTTTAAAAGGAGCCAATAGTTCATTGGCTACATTTGAATAAGAAAAAAATGCTGACGTTGCTATGCATAGATACATTTGAAACTTAAACATATCGATAAAGATATCTGTGATTCTAATTTTTTTTTTAACTGGCAAACGTCATATCTAATGAGACTCTTCTAAATGACTAATGTGGGGAAGACGTGTTCTTTAAAATGATGAATTGAAGGAAGAACTAGTACACCTTCAGGGTTTTTGGCCCCGGAGGGTTAATAGATGGGGAATGTTGGAAAAGAAACGCCCTATTTCTGCTCTCTTGCCCCATCTTCATCGACTGTAGGAGCAAAAAGACCCGCCAAATTTTAAAAACCAGTTTTACTAACTTCTGTGAAAGTGAGTAGGGTTAGATGTTTTCAGAACTGAAGCGGAGCTCAAGATCCCCTCATCCAGACTCCACATTTTATAAAGTGGGGAAGCAAAGCCTAGTAATAGCCAACGTTTATCGCTGTTTACTAAGTGCTAGTCTCCGTGCTTTTAAACCTTTTATTTTATCTCATCTTCAGAACAACTCAGGGAGTTCAATGTTCCATTTTAAAGACGGGGAAATCGAGGCGTAGACAGGTGAGTAAGTTGCTGGTTAGAGGTAAAGCACACACCTGAGGCGAGCTCCTGCCTCCCTTGGAAATGACGGAAGGACACCAGGTCCCTCCCTTAAGAAGTAACTGGGCCCCAGAGCCCCTGACTTCCAGTCTGCTTTTTACATTAGAAACTATTGTTATGGCATATGTTAAAAGACCCAAGATGTAGCGGGCAAAGGTTTACCAAGTCAATATTCTTACTCTCTATTTTATAGATGAGAAGATTGAGGCTTAAGGAGATGAAGTAATTTGTGTAAGGTTATTCATTTACTTAAATACAAAGGCAGGTTGGTCCTAATTTCAAAGTTCCATCCTTCATGACTGAATTCTGCTTCCAGCTTAAGTCAGATTGGGTTTTGTCTCGACTTTAGTCTTGACTTTGCTTCCTGTGTAAGTTCTCTTTACTGTTGTAGGAGAGAAATATGGCTGTTTCCAACTTTCCGTAAATGTCGTAATCAATGAGTGTTGCAAATACTTCCATTTGTTCAAGGTAAAGCATTTATCAACAAGTACTTACTGAGGGAATATGTGTTTAGTATTGTACTGTGTTTTTAATATTATTTAGATTTTTTTTTTTTTAGTGAACCATAATCATAAATGATCATCTGTGCTATGGCTAATGTCCACTCCCTGATTAATATCCAGCAATGATTAGCATCATTGATTAGAAAACTAGTAGATTATGCCTTTATTGACACTTCTATTCCCTATTTAATGGTTTGTTTATTTAATTGATGGCTAATGCCTTCACTGTTAAAGGCTATTAACATATCAAAATGGTATTTATTGAACCTGGCAAAATGATAAATTATATTTGTATTTACTCCTTTGTGCCCAAGGCTAATCTACTGGTGGTCTCGTTTTTTTTCATAGTTTTCATAGCTAAGAACTTCTGCTTAGGAGTCAAACAAATTAGCATTTAAACTATGATCTGGTTGTGTGACCTTGGAAAAGGTGCCGGAGCCGGAATTGTACTTGTGAAAGGAGATAAACCAGATCAGTGGCTTCAAACTATGGATTCGAGTAGAGGTTCTGTAAAATTTCTTCAGTGGATTCAAAATTATTGGGGAAAACACTTAAAATGGTAGTAAAACATTATGCATGATAAAATATATAGTAAGTTCTTACGTATTGTGCTACAGGGTTAGCTTATTTCTCTGTACACGTCCTGCTTCTTCTGTGCATATGTTTGCATTTTTTGTGAAGGTGTCATTGGTTAGGGAATTTGGGGCTCTGCACTGGCTTTTTCTGTTAATTCAACTTGCTTAAGGAATAAGAAGAGAAGGCGTCCCCTGCAGAGGAGCTCTGGGGGAAGGGTACCCGGCTCACCAGCTTCCAGGGACGTGGCTAATGTACTGTGGGCCATGTATGCTTGCTAATTTGGTCTTAGTTGTAATAGGGATCCTGAAAGCGAAGGTGGTTGTCCTCATTATAAATAGGTTGTTACTCTTCCCATGTTCCCGTCGTAATATCTTAACCAAACTTCTTTGAAACTACTCTTTTGAAAGTGAGTTTATTTGCAAGACACAGGTAAGACTAGCTCTTGTCATTATAGGCATGTCTCATTTTGATCAAATACCAGTTTGACTAATTGAATTGTTTACTTTCTTCCCAGGGTCAACTGACCAACATTTGGGTATTTCATAAAATTAGATCTATATTCAGAAGAGAGAGTATTTACCACAGTTAAATGTATTCTGTGAGTCCTTTTCAAAAGAGGAAAAAAGGTGATAACCCCTGAGATGGCTGTTTGAAGGCAATAATACTCATCTGGGTGAAATGTGGTATTTTTAAGAGTTGAGTGGCATTACATTAGAGCCCCTTTTTACATGTCAGGATTAAGGGCTGAGCCCACAAATGGCGCCCTTAATGGGTAGAACAATTAAATTTCAAAATTCAGAAACTAAAGCTTTATAGTTGATTTTAATGTACAGTTGTTTATTTTAAATGATTCTGAGACTTTTTTAAACTACTAAGGTCTGTGAGTGTCTGATAATATGTTTGATTTCTTTAAAGTATATTTAAATTTCATGCATATTACATTTCATACAGAAAGCTAAGCTCAATCTTTCCTTTTATGCTTCCAGTTACGAATAGGGGATTCAGGTGCCAAGTCTTTCATAAATCGAAAAAAGTTATTTACTTTCATGCTCAGATATCAGTATAAACACCTGGTTTATTAAAATGCTTATTAATAATGTTTATTTCAGTAGTGCCTCAGTTTCTCAAGAGGTAGGCATTAGAATTGTAAACATAGAATATCTTCCCCCCTCCGCTGAGGCAGAACATGGGTAGAATTCAATATTAAAGATTTTTAAAGTATATTCATGGAGAAAGACAGCTGATAGTATCTTTACATTTAAAAGAACATCCCTTTGTATATATTTTGTAAAATTCTTTTCTGATCCCCCATTTCCAGGAATATGTCAATTAGCAATGCCAATATATCCACCTCTAAGTTCCTAGGGTAGACTTTAAACTCTAATGAGGTACCTCATTGGAAGGAGACCACTTGAAGATTTGATTAATCTCTGCGGTGTGGAAACAGAAACACCGGAGCAGAGATAAGTAGTTCCAGGCTCTGACACGACAATAGGTCACCATTGTGACCCTAGGACAGAGGACCTTAAGATTGAATAAAGGTAAATTTGATATAGTACATTAAATTATTTCCCTATTTCTTAAGTTCACCAAGAGCAAAATTATATACATACATATAAACATACACACACACACACACACACACACATACACACACACACACACACACACAGATAGATATATCTGTTCTATTTAGGAGAATTCCTCAGTTACACCTTTTTTTTTTTTTAGTCAGGCATAATCCAATCAAACGTCAATGTCTGAGTCCCTGATAGACGTCAGCCACGAAAGTAGGCCTGCTTTTCCTATAGGCTAACATATTTGAGGTGGCAAGTGAAACCCACAGGAAAATACTGAAGCTGTGGGCTTGGAAAGGATAAAGAGCAGTCACACGGAGCAGAGGTCTGTGGAAGGGCGGACGAAGGGAAGGGGGAGAGAGTTGGGAGCAGAGGCAGTGGTGTTTCGCTCTCTCTGTAACATTTGATTTCTTTCAAACAAAGCAAGAGATCTGAAGTTAACAACCTTTTATGACGGATTCTGTATGTGCTGTTTATTACACAACTCCTCCTTCCCTTAAATGCAGGGAAATTGTTAGTGAAATGGTTAGTGGTGAACCCGATTTCTCTATAGAATGAGATTTTTAACCCAGTAATTACTGAGTGTTAAGTCGCTGGTACTTTGTCACGATTACTGTATAGCGGTGTTTTTCTCTGTAAAATCAGAAATCAATATATAATATTTAACTGTCATGTATTTTAGGAATTTATTGATTTATTAAAGAAAATTACTTCATAAATTTTAAAAAAGTGGATTTCATCAGCATTTATTGAAAGCCTACTACTATGCTCTTTATCGTCCTATTCATAATCATGTAATTCCTCGTCCATTTAGACTAGCTTCTTTCCGTTTATTTATGTATATTCAGTCATCAGTCATAACGTAGTGATGCTACAAACCAGAAGTTTTTTTTGGGTTTACCTATTATAATGCAATCACAGTCATGTTTTATAATACCTTCCTCATTAGCTTCCCTGCCTTTAACTTTCCTCCTCAATCCCAAAAGACAAATTATCTTTCTCGGGGATCTTCTCTCTCTTCTGTCTCTCCTATTCAGAAAGTAGCACCATACTCATAGTGTCGTATCAAGAATATATCAAGCCCAGGGGCGCCTGGGAGGCACAGCGGTTAAGCGTCTGCCTTCGGCTCAGGGCGTCATCCCGGCGTTATGGGATCGAGCCCCACATCAGGCTCCTCTGCTGGGAGCCTGCTTCTTCCTCTCCCACTCCCCCTGCTTGTGTTCCCTCTCTAGCTGACTGTCTCTATCTCTGTCGAATGAATAAATAAATAAAATCTTAAAAAAAAAAAAAAAGAAAATATCAAGCCCGATGGACGAAGGGGTAAGATTATGGAAAGTGACAGAGAGGAGGCCTTCTAGGCAGAGGGAGGCACATGGGCAAAGTTGCAGAAGTTGGAATGTGGGAAGTATATTTGAAAAAATACCAGATAATCTACTTGGAAGCCTGAAGTTCATGAAAGAGAATTTTGGGAGAGAAGGCTAAAAAAAATCGGTGGAAGCCAGGACATGGAAGACCTTGAATCTCAGATAAAAGGATTCAGGTGTTCATCTGGGGTCCCCTGGGGATTTGACACAGAACACAGTGATAGAACAGAACATATTTGCGGGAAGATCTCTCTTGTCGTTGAATGGCAAAAAGAAGATAGCTGAAAGAGAGAAACCAGCTATGGATTTTTCCTAGCAGCGTTTTCAATTCATGGCTTTCTCTTAAATTCCTTCAATTTAACTGTTTATCAATGTAAGCTGCACAAAGGCAGGAACTTCTGTTAAATTTGATATCCTCAGAGCCTAGAACTCTGCCTGGCACTTGGTAGCACTCGGTGCTGAGTGAATCCTTATTGAATTGAATGAATGAGGACATGAAGATGCAAAAAGATTAAGTGACTTTATTGAGTTGACACGGCTGATAGTGAGATCCAGGACTAAAAATTGCGGCTGATGCCACGTTTGGTGTTCTTTTGAGTATGACATGCTAAGCTGTCATACAGGTCGTTTCCTCCCCGTAGCTTCTCCTTTCTTCCTTGTCAACTCATAAGTTCTCAACCATTCTTTCCAACAGATGATTGCAGACTACTCATGTCTTATGTACTCACTACAGCCTCCCCGGGCTCTTAATCGGTTGCCTTCATGTCCTGATATAATTGGTTAAGCTCTTTATTCTATTGCGTTCTTTGGATGGCAAACTCAAGGTCAGAGACTATGTCTTCTGTTTGGGGTTTTGTTTGTTTGCTGTTTTACTTTACAGCAGGCCTCCTCTCCCAGAACACATGTACTCAGAACACCTTTGTCTGAGCAGAGAAGCTTGTTGACTGACTGCTTAACCTTCACGTCTGTCTTTTAGTCCACTTTCTTGAGAAGTGACAAACACGCAGTTAAAATTACTTTTGTCAGGCTAGAAAAGGGCCACTTACATTTACTTGATATTTTTGTACCAACTGGAAAAAAACAGTGAAGTGAAATTTTTAAGGGTTTCTAGCTCTATAGGAAAGCAATTGTGAATTTAAAAAAAAAACAGGTTTATCATTTTGTCTCTTTAAAGCAAAAGGAAAGAAATTCACTGTGTTAGTCTGTCTGATGCTGTGAGACCACCTTAAAATAAGACGTCACATAAAGGACATTATTATATGAAGCCTTTTCAGAAACTGCGAGGTGACCCCCTATTGTCTGAACTTTACTCAGAGTATTAGTCATTGCATCCATTGCCGGCATATTGCTGTACTTTAGTTGAATAGTGCAATTGGTGGAGTACGTTAGCCCAAGTATCTCTTATTTGTGTAAGCCTTTTCCTGAAAAAAGTGCTATTCATTAAATGTAACAGAGGCTCTTACTGTGATTAATAAAATATTAAGGAATGAATGTTCTTAAATAGACCAAGAAATTGCCACTCTTTTATAAACATTTATAATTGTCAGCAAATCATTAACCTTTAGATTTAGAGATGTTTTCCTCACAGTTGAAAGGATAAAAGCCAGAAATACTGTACTCATGAAATAATGAGTTTCATAAAATATAAAATATTCATCTGTGATTCAGAGGAGTCCTGATATCATTACACTTGCCAGATTTAAAAATTTTAAAGAAAATTTTACAATAAATTTAATCTCAAAATGAGTTAAAAGTACTAAAATATGAACCAGGCTTATGCTGAACATGGCAATAGTGTGTAGTTCTAAGTGATACTGATTTAGAATTTTAAAAGTTATAAAATTACAGAATAAAAGCCTTTAAGCTTTTCATGCTATAGAAAGATGATTTCAAAGAAATAATACGTTTCGGATGGATTCTGTGAGAGAACCAAGATTCTGTTTTTACTTAATAATCTTACTACTTTATAATCATTTAATGTCATTTTGTATATAGGTAAGATTAATATATTTGTATTTTTTGTTTGTTGATTCGAAGCTTTTTGAATATATTCCTCCCTGCCCCCCCCCCCGTACTCCATATCATAAGTGTGTGTATTCTTTTGATACTTTCTCCCTGAATTTACCTGGTTTTCGGTCTCTGAACATCCCTTAGCATGTTCTAGAGACAGAATTTCTAGAGACAGAATTTTTAGAGGGTGGGGCAGGGGGAAAGCCATATTGATTAAAAACTCTTAGGAGAGTTGAGTAAAATATCTACATAACCCATTAAAGTTATTTTCTAATAGTTAAGTCTTTCTTAGGAAAGAGGTTGCTTATAGTAAAACAAATGTTTGAGGTGGTTTTATACAAACTAGTAAAATAAAACACTGAAATGTTTTGGGGGCAAATAAATGCCTTATGAACGTGTTAGGAAATTGGAAATCACTGTCCCCAGGTATTTATAACAGTAGTACACTGCTAGAGTAGTCACTCTAATTTAAGAAATACTTATGGGGTACCTACTATGTGTTTGGCATCAGTGCTTAATATAAGATAGAAGAAATTCACTCACAAGTATACTGTATAGTAAAAAAGTAAATAATAGTTCTTATAACCCTATAGTGCTTATAGTACATATTGTTAATACATATTGACCAGTTTCTTATAGAAATAAAATGGTTTTGTTTTTAAATTTTTACTGAGAATGTTCTCTTCTATTTCTTATAGGCCAGAGGGAGATCCAGATCTCATTTCTATATTGAACTTTACGAAACATAGACAAAACTAAATCATTACTGAAGGTCGAAACCAAAACATAATACCATTTTGAGTGATAGTGCTAGACTGTTAGGCTGATGGCTAAGTTCACATTTTAGTGTAAATCACGAAATAGACGAAAACAAAAAACGAGGCCCTGTACTGGCCCAAGAAAGATGTAATGCTTCATTGGTTGGGTTTTTAGGCTTCGAGGATGTATGGTGCCCCGGGGCTACTTTAACAAATGATTATAAACCAGGTGGCTTAAAACAATAGAAATGTATTCTCTCATAGTCCTGGAGGCTAGAAGTCCAACAGTCACAGTGCCCGCAGGCCGTGGTTGGCCTGAAGGCTTGAGGGGAGAGCCTTCCTTGCTTCTTCCAGCTTCCAGTGGCCCAGGCGTCGTTTGGCTATGGCTGAATCACGCCGGTGTCCGCGTCTGTCTTCACATGGTCGTCTTACCTCTGTCTGCTTATGTCCTCTCCTCACCTTGTTATGTATTCATGTAACCGCGACACCAGTCCTTGGTGGACTTAGGGCCCACCCCAGCGCAGTAAGCCTTCGTCTTACCTGTCTATATCCGCAGAGGCCTAATTTCCAACTAAGATCGCACGCTGAGGTTCTGGGTGGATGTGCGTTTTCAGCCTACTATTCAACCTACTACAGAGGGATAGAAAGTAGCATGGGAGAAGCAGGGAAAAAATGGTTTTCTTTGCTGGCCTCAGTTTTTTGCTTGCTCATTTCTTGGTGGGTTTAGATAAGTTACAATTGTGCCTTCATACCTTCGTGCTCTGACTCTTTTTAAAGATATTTTATCTGCTGGGCACCTGCGTGGCTCAGTCGGTTAAGCATCTGACTCTTGATTTCGACTCAGCTCATGATCTCAGGGGGTGAGATTGAGTCCTGCATCGGGCTCGTGCTCAGTGTGGAATCTGCTCGAGATTCCCTCTCGCTGCCCGTCATCCCCTCTCAAAATAAATAAATAAAATCTTAAAAAAAAAAAAGATATTTTATCTGCCAAAACTGACATTTGCCTCTTTTCTCCCAAGTTTCACATTATGGGAAACTATAATAAGAGAGCCATAGAATATTGAGTGCTTGCTGTTCAGTCATAGAGGAAATGAAAATTTAGTTTTTATGCTTCTTGTGTATTGTCAGAATTTGAAAATCTAAGAAGAAACAAAAAACTATTGAGACTGTCATACTATAGATACAGCACTCAGAACATATAAACTTTCTAGTTGTAAATTTAGCTTTATAGTGTATGGTGTGGTTATTAGTTATAATGAACATTATATGGGTATGGTCTTGTGCCTCCCAATTTCCCTCTATGTTTGAAACTTATAAACTATTTTTTAATGAAAAAAATAAGTGGTATAATAAATGAACTTTTTGATTATCAGCAAAGCTTATTTGTAATTTATTCAAAAAAATTACCCTTGGCTTTCCATTTAAGTTGCAACATGGAAATATCCATACATACCAGGAAATTGTTTTAAAATAGCAACCATATTTTAATAAACGCTTGAAATAGTTCTCTGTGAAAATGAATAGATATCTAGGTCAGGAATTTCAAGAGGTTTATCATCATCTTTCAAGACAATAAATGATACACTGAAGTCTAAAGTGTTATATTCCCAAGGAGTGATGGATGAGATCCTTTCTTGGGAGCGGCTGTTGGTTAATTAGATGGGAGAGACCCTTTCAGGGCAGTGGCGTAGGGAGGCTGCAGGTGAGGGAAGAGCCTTGGTGCTCACACTGTATATACCTGGCTTGTAATTCCGGGGCAGGTCAGCCCCGCCAGCAGGAGGATATAGAGATAGAGATAGAGATAAAATAGAACACTATGGAATATGGCTTAAACCCTTCTCTGTGAACTCACTCCCTGTAAATACCCAATCTTAGAGTGTTGGAGTGGTCTCTGCCCCTTTGGGGAGGTGAGGGGTGGAGAATAGGAAGGGGTTCTGAATCAGGAACTTCTCTACCAGTCAGATATTTTGCTGTGTTTGTCAATGGGGTTCACCTACTGAGATTTCTCATTTAGACATGAAAGCATATCTACTTACCTTGTTGGATAATCACTCAGCTTTCTCTTCAACTGGCGGGATATTTTTACTACATTTCCACATTTCTGAAGTACGTACATGTTTTCCCTAGGTGTGACTTGCCCACAACTTACCGTGAGCCCAGAGGCTGGTTGGGGGAGAGCCATAGGTAAATTACACACCTTTCCCTGTCTTTCTTGTCTACATGCCATTTACAATCGCAGTTGATTTTTATAAAACAATATGCATTTTAAACAAATATTTGACAGCTTTTCTAACATATATTTTACCATATGAAAGTGTATCTGAATCTTATTGCAGAATATTTTTCTATGGAGGATATTCCAAAAATGACTGGCCTGGGAAGATTTGGGTTGGGTACTCCTTCCTCACTCTGTTGCTCAGTTTACCTCCTCTGTTGTAGGAATTGACACCATCTTCCTTGAAATGAACTTGAGGTACGCTGCTGTCTAAGGAAGTCAGGGAGACCCAGGACTCACCTCATGAGTTCCTCAGGTCACACGGGAGAAAGAGGAAGGAGTGATGATCTGACTTATAAAACTTAAATTCCTAATAATATTATCAAGTCATTACATTGATTAAAAAAAATGTTTGCCAGTTTAAAATGTTTTGGAGCTCAGAGGCAACAAATAAAAGGCATAAAAATGTTTCACTGTCATTTATTTCATTAAATACCTAATTTCTCACACTTTGTTCAGAACCAAATTACTTTGTTAACTTGTTTTCCTTATAGTATTAAAATCCCCAGTGTATTTGACAGTGGTCTGATCTCTCTTCCCATGGGCCATGGAGCGTAAGGACGAGGTGTACCTCACCGGATATCAGAGACGTGAGTTCTAGTCTGTGCCCCACTGTCCGCTGCCTAACTTGGGCTGGATAACAAAATCTTAAATAACAACTCAAAAGACCTTTAAAAAAGGACTGGTTTGGAATAGAAGATCTCAGAGATTCTCTCAGCTCTGAAATTCTTTTATTGTACTTTAATTTAAACTGACACGTAACACCCCTCTTTTCAGGTGTACATTATCGTAAACTACAACTGTGTTCTTTCCCTGTACCTACATGGAAATTTTCCTGATAATGAAAATAACGCATTCCTTTTTTTTTTATGATCTTTTTCAGTTATGTTGGTTTGTTTAGGAATAAATAACCCAGTTTGATGTATTAATTTTATTAGATCCCCCTTCAGTCCTCTATTAGGCTTTGTAGCAACAAATTCTTTAATTATTTCCCAGGAGCGTTTAAGTGAATTGAAAACAAAATCTCGTGTGTGTGTGTGTGTGTGTGTGTGTGTTATAATTAGCATTAGTATTAACATTATCTCTTCTTTGTTTCCAGTAATAATAGTTACTAATTTATCTATGTTTTAAGCTACTGGACAATTACTTTGGGGAAAAAAAGTAATCTGTATATTTAAAATAAGTGATTTAAAGCGAAGATCCATAAATCAAAGATGATGAGATTATTTTAGTATTTCTTTTATACAGTTAGCCAGAAGAGTCAGCAAGTGATTTTTTTTTAAAGTTTGTGTTTATTTGTACAAATATCTGATTGAAACATTGTTTCTAATAATTTTTATTCTTGAATATGGATAAGCATCTGAGTTTCTGCATAAATGAATTCTTCAAACTAGAATAAAGAAACAAGCTGAGATTTTTATCTGTTTTGTTTAGTATTAAGCTCTGCTACCATATGCCCCAATTTCATAATTTTACAGTAGTAAAATAAAATTAAAACCTTAACTGCCACATTTTCGATTCACCTAATTCATATTTCATGTGTTACAGTTCAAAAGAATTATGTAACTCTAGATAGTGAAGGACTTACCGAGATCATGAGAAAATCAAGACCCAGAGAATTTAAGAAATTTGACTGTGGACATCTATAGATATTGGTGGAAAGAGACCCAGAAACCAGTTCTGGATTCTTACCTAGTATTCTTACCCTTGGACCAGTATTTTGTTAAAGTAATAGCATCGGCCTTAGAAAAAATAAAATAGCTATCTTTCTGTCTGTGTAATATATATGTAAAATCCTGCTTTATATTAAATATAAAGGAGTGATTTTAGTAATGTTTTTTTTTTCTTCTGTTGTGTCAGATATCCCCGGACATTTGGAAGAGTTCCTATAAATTTGAATTTTTTAATTACAAAATATCCAGCTGGGACCGGGCCATTTTTAGAAATGAGTAATAGAATCGTAGAGTTGGAATGAATCTCAAACGGCTGTGAATACTAACTTATCCCTTGGGTAAGGTCATCATTAAAAAGTATGGAAGTTTCTTATATACTATTGGAACTAGTTTCATGCTGGGCCCCTAATGTCATTTATCTGGCTATATTGTCCTAAGTGACTTATTTATTAACTAGTAGGAATAATATATTAATGCTATGTTATAAATTTGATAATCAAACCGTATTTAAACCAAACAGATGAAGGCAACCCCTAATGTATTTAAATCTCTATTTTAAAACTGTGCCTGGAACTCAAAAACGATTTCCTCAAAATACTGTAGGTTTCACAGGATAACCTGCAAAATCTTGTTTAACCCAGAGTATAACATAAGATGACCAATTCTTAAAAGAAGAAGAAGAAGAAGAACAACAACAACAACAACAACAACAACAACAACAACTATTCTATAATATTCATTCTCAGTCCTGAAGGCCAGGAACACAGTTCCTTTGGTTAAATATTTGGACTTGAACCTTACTTGCCGCTTCCTATAGTACACCATCTAGAAGATGTATATAGATCATTTCAGTGTGGGGAAATGAAAGGGAACAGCAAACCTTAATGACTGCAAAGAGGTGAAAGGGTCCTAGGACATTGAAAGGATCCTTGGCTAATCTTTGCCAGAAGTGAAAATAAAATACATTGATAACACTACCATACTTTAGAGCTTCTGCAAACACCAGGTGAGAGTTTGCCATTAGAGATTTCCTCTGGTGTATATCCATCCTGCAGGGGGCTCTCAAAACTCTTCACCATGAGAGTGGGTCAGTTCTGAGATTTTTTGAAGCTTGCGTTTCCTTAGAGAACTACCCTCAAAGCCAAACTCCCCTTGACCCCCAGGTAAGTTGCAGCACATTTGGTTGCAAAGCCCTGAAACTTTTCCATTTGAATAAGACAATTACAGTGTTTTAAGTAAATTAGATTTGGGGCCATATTTTGAGTCATGTAAATGACGATGGGTATTGTTCTTCTTGTGCAGAAATCCTCTAGTAACAGAATTTGCCAGATCTATCAATAAGAAGAAAATTATACTAGCCTTGAATTTTATTTGGGTTTCTTTCACTGACCATTTTCTTGTGGAAATTTTAATGAGCAGTGAAAATGACCAAAAGGTGGATAGCCGGAGGGAGGAAAATAAAGATAATCTAAAACATACTTAATTATCCTCAGTATAATAAAATCTTGACTATAATGGGGATAATGCAAGAACATTCAGACTATGTAAAAGCATTTTAAAGTGGCCTTCCACTGTTAGGAGAGCAAATATGCCACTGCATAGTGTCTGTTGGATGAGCTTTCTCGTATGTATAAAAATAAATCTATTATTACTTTTATATGTCTATTATTATAAATTAAGTAGATTACTCATAAAAATAAGTACTGAAGAACTAAAAATGAAATTGAGATAATCATAGATGAGTAGATAATTTAAGCAGTATTCCTAATGATAGCACAGTGCATCTTAGTCTGTGCAGAGCAGCAGAGGCAGAGGGAGAAGCAGACTCCCCTCTGAGCAGGGAGCCCGATGTGGGGCTCCATCCCAGGACCCAGAGATCATGACCTGAGCTGAAAGCAGATGCTTAACTGACTGAATTACACAGGCACCCCTTATTCCCCCAGTTTCTAAAAATTATATTCACAAGTCCACTTTTATTTTAAAACTTCATTAAATCATTATTACAGCCATACATCATTAAGATGGTTAAATTTCATTTTAGTGGAATACAGTTGTCAGGACTCTTCCTCTCTATCATTATTTCCAATTAAACTTGCCCGAAAAGTTTAGAGTAGTTTAATTACTAAAGATACTCAGGTTAGGGTGGGGGGCTGGTTTCCTTGAGTGAATTCCTTAATTTTAGAAATTTCGAGGGATTTTTTTGTCTTGCACATAAATTATAGAGTAGAGGCTAAGACCTCCATTCTTTCTAGAACCTTGAGCTTTTTATATTATTCCGCCTAAATATAATTGTAACTGCCTTTTTCTTATCCTAAGGTTTTTATATTTCTGTTTTCAGGGTTTTTTTCCGGATTAGACTAGAAGTAGGTCTCTGTTACATATTTTTTTCAAATCTTACCTCCCATAATTTATAATTGTTTTTCTTTTCTCTCTTTTCTAATTAGTAACCTCTGCTCAATCTAATTGATTCACCTTTGCTTGTTTTCCTTGAACATAATTATGGCTATTAATATGCTGGCGAGTACAGCTTTGTCCCTATTCCATGTGTAGGTGTTCTTTTTTAAATCATTATTCTGTGTACATTTTGCAACTGCAGATTTTATTTTTCTGGGTTTTTTCTAGGCAATTGAAATCAGATAATGTGACTTGGAGAATGTTAGCTTTTAAAAGATCAATTCAGATTTTCTTTGCATTTTTTACAGTGGTCTTCAAACTTTTGGCTTACACTTTCACTAAAAGATTTTGAAAAACTAAATATCCCCTTACACATTTTTTAGCTAAAATCTAATGTTTTTCATCACAAGTAATAACAGTTGCAAAGGAGTAATTTCCATGTGTGACAAATATTGATATTTTGAATAAAACTGCTTACATCATAATTTTTAATGTGCATTACTATTAATAAATGATAAATGTCCTAACAATTTTATGCTCACTATCATTTATTTATAAATTAAGAAACTGACAATTTGTTACTTTAAATATTTTATGTTCTCTTCAAGACATATTTTCATTCTACTTTCCCAAGAATATTTTATATTAATGCAATTTACTTTTATTTAAAAGTAATGTTATTTATTCTTGAAAGTTCTTTATTTGCAGCCATATATGTAAAGAAAAATTGGAGTTAAAATCATTTTCTAGAACCACAAGTTTCTAAGAGCTAGAAACAAAATTTCTGCTTTCAGTTTTTAATATAATCAGTACACACTTTGTCCAAAAACAAATGTGCATATTTGATTAAAAAAATGACCATAAAAATAAAATTCTATTGGAAATGTATCGCCTATTGAGATGGGATGTTAAAAGTGTTTGTAATGCTTTGTTTTATTGGGGTACACTTTAATTGTTCTTTGCTCTTCAGCTTGCTGCTCTATAGTATTTATTGGGCCATTGCCCCATGGTAAGGTTTTGGATAGTTGTCTTTTCTTTTTTTGAGTGTAGGTAAGAAATGAAAATTTCTTCTGCAGCTATCTTTTCAGGCAAATCAGTATCAAGGCCTGAAATTGATTCCTTTAAAGCTATTCAGGCATGCACAACTCTCAGAATGGCTTTTCTTACTCCCAGAATTACAGATACCACAACTTGAAGACCTTTTATCTAATATATGTTTCTACGAATGATTGTTTTGTTTTGTTTTTGGAAAAGGAGAAAGGGGCAGAGGGAGTGGGAGAGAGAGAATCTTAAGCAGGCTCCACACCCAGAGTGGAGCCTGATGCAGGGCTTGGTCTCACGATCCTGAGGTCATGACCTGAGCCAACATCAAGAGTCAGATGTTTAACTGACTGAGCCACCCAGGTGCCCCATGAATGATTGTATTTCTTAAAAAGCATATTCTTTATTTGTAGATATCAACATTTGCTCTGTATCTACTAAGGCGAATTCAAATTTATTAATTATTTAGATGACTGAGTGTGATTCCACTGGGGTACTGTTTAGCATTGTGGATGAAGCAGGTCTTCTTTTTGAGGACCCGCCCCTTGTGTTTTAAGATACCTAGTGTTTGTACCACTTGTCCATAGACACCAAACAGATTTTGTGGTGACCCAAACACCTCTCCTTCCCCACACCACCTTTCCCACATTCTCAGGCAAGAGGGACTATCCCTGATTGAAAATCACTGATTAAAATCCCCAGTATTCTTCTAAAGTCTGTTGGCTTTTTCATGTATTTAAAAGACCTGTTAAATTTTTGAAGTCTTCCACTATAGTTTTGTTTCTGTTCATTTTTTAATGAGTTTCTTACTTTCTGCTTTATTTGCTACAGAGTTCATGCCTACTCTGTCTTCATTGTAGATTGCAGCCTTAATAGATCCTTTTAATCCAAATTAATGCTTTTTTTGTATCAGAGATTATTACCTTATCTGATATTAATACTGTATCCCCTGCTTTCTTTTTGATTCAGCTTTCCTGGTTTATGTGTGCCTATAGCTTTACATTTAACCTTCCCATCGTAGCTGCTGCTTTGTACTGTTGGTCCTCACGAGGAGAATGGGTTGCAAGTCATGTTGTTCCATTTCTCTTAGACCTACCCCCATCTACACACCTCCCCTTCATTGGAGGTGACGTGAGCCCCATTTCATCAGGATTTCCCCTCTACGAGCTCTCTGACTCAGCAGAGGTTTCTCAGTATGGGCAGTGCAAATTCATTAGAAGAATCTTCCTTCTAAGTGGTCACAGCTATCGCAGAACTAGCTGAGATACCCACACAGGTTTTGTAATGTGATGGGCTCCTTCAGTGCTGGGTTATCTCCTGGCTTTATATCCGTTAGCCATTTCATTTGTCATTCTGAGAAGGAGAAGCAGGGAGCCCAATGTGGGACTTGATCTCAGGACCTGAGCTGAAGGCAGGCAGTTAACCCACTGAGCCACCCAGACACCCCTTCAATTACCATCTTATTTGAAAGTCAGTTACTGGAAAATTCTATTCTTTTAAAAATATATCAGTGATTTTTCAATGTAAGTAAATTCAGAGTCCTGGACAAAGGATGGAGAATAGGTATGTCTACCACTTATGTATATTACGTATTTAACACTGGTCCCTTTTTTGGCTCCACTCTTATGAAAGTTTAAGTATTCTGTAAAATTACTAGGCAGAAGCTTCAGAGAACAAATCACATTTATGGTAGAGGATATGTTTTTATATGTTTAACATTAGGCTGAAATGCCATAGCACCGGAGGAAATGCAGGAAGTATTTTGCAGTTCTTACAAGATTGATACTTTAGTGGCTTATATCATTAGAAACCCTAACATCTCTTCGTACATCCATATGCATACTTCTTTATTCTCTTCATAAATTGAACTTACGTAAATGACAAGTAGTAGCAAGCCCACACTCCAGGGTTTTATCTTCACTGACTAATTCATCAGACGTTTTACCTTTCTGTAGTCACAGATGGCTTAAATATCTGTCTCTATTGAACAATCACTCGTATATGTCCATCTCTGTCTTTATTAGATAAATAATAATTCAGTATCCCTCATGTGACTATGATAATTGAATTCCAAAAGAGAATTCAAGTTTTGTAGGTACTGTCCTATTCACAATTTGTGCTCCGTGTTCCTGTACATTTAAATATATTCCAGCATCAGTGGAATACATGGCATGGTACTATTTCATGTAAATTACTTGGACTGGATTCTGGAAGGAAGCCCTAGGTGGAACTGCTTTGCTTTCTAAAAATGGCATTTACCATTCCCAGCCAGGTCCTTGGTGGTATTACTTGACTCATTCCAAAATGACCTACACTTGATTAAGTGAAATCTCATCTAATAGCTGAAACTGCACAGGGATTTTTAGTGGGTGTTTAAAATGACTACATTTATGTAAAGCCACTTTAGTCTTTACCAAACCTTTATTTTCCCCCCATTTTCAGATTGAGAAAACAGGTTTCTTTTTTCAGTCCCCTGTCAGTAAAAAGAGATGACGTGGCAGTGGTTTCTTGTGTATGGTTTTAAGTTGAACTGTTTGGGCTTGGCAAGGAGAAAAAACTGATGAAGAAATAAAGTTTTTAAGACTGGCTTGTGGATGTCCTTGATGTCGGGAGAATGTTTGTTTGTAACATGAAATTTTTTTCAAGAATTAGAAAATGTTAATTTTTAAGGCAAAGGGTGGTGGTAAAAGCAAAAAATCTCAGCAGCCCATTGTATTTTTTAAGTTTTTGAAATTATGTGCACCTGTGCATGTGTGTGCTTAATTTCTTAGGTTTTTTTTTGTTGTTGTTGTTTTTTTTTTTTTTTTTTAAGATTTTATTTATTTATTTGACAGAGAGATAGCCAGCGAGAGAGGGAACACAAGCAGGGAGAGTGGGAGAGGAGGAAGCAGGCTCCTAGCGGAAGAGCCTGATGTGGGACTCGATCCCAGATCGCCGGGATCACGCCCTGAGCCGAAGGCAGACGCTTAACGACTGCGCTACCCAGGCGCCCTAATTTCTTAGGTTTTTATTGTGCTGATTTAATGCTCCCAATGTACTCCCTTCCTTAAGTAACCCCGTATCAACTGCAGAAGTGAACTTTCGGGTCTGACAGTGAAGCTGAACCACACTTCCCAGGACAGAGTGTGTAGTCTGGAAGATCAGATGTTTTAAATGTTACAAGAGCATATCGCTGATAGGAGAAGCTGAAGAGTACCAGCTTTCCAGTTGACTCCCAGTAGGTCATTACTGACAGTGGCTCAGGCAGCTGCTCAAATCGTCAGAAAGGTTACTAATGTCTCCTTCTGAAAGTTTAAGCTGTTTCAGATGGACGCCATTTCTAAAGCCACATTTCTTCAAACATCACATTTAGCAGCTTATGCGTTTAATTAGCGTAAGATTTGGTGGCGAAGATATTAGTAACATTTATTATGTTTATATATATTTTTTAATGTTTCCGATTATGAGATATAGTGACTGTTAGCTCAGTGAAACCATTTACATGATAGTTTGAGCACTCATTTTTCTTCATTACTCTTAAAGCCTTTTTAGATGTGACATATGCCAAATCTTAGAAAGTGAACGTAAGGTTGAAATTAAATTATTTTGCCAAAATTTATGTGAAGAGAGAGCAAAATTGTCCTTGATGCATCTCTGGTCTTTCAGCTACTCATTGCTCATTTCCTGTCATTATGTCCTCTTTGCTGTTCAGTTCAACTGGTAACTGATTTCTACTCTTTCTTCTCAAAGACTAATTGTAATTAAATTAGTTGCTATTGAGGTGTATTATCCTAATTTCTTAATTCTGGCCAACTTCTTAGAAAACTTACATCCGAAAAATAATCTGGTTTTTGAAAGCAGTCTTGCTCCGTTTCTGAACATACATTGGAACTCGGTTGTAATGCGTCTGTGTAGAACTGTTCAGAAGGTTCTCCACACCAGAGGACGGCCGCTATCTCTAGCGGGATGGGAATGAGACAGATATTTCTGTGAGATATTTTTTACTTTAAATATTAATTTCAAGGATTGTGCCATGGTTAATATTCTTTAAATTTTTTTTTTATTCATGTCCTCATCTGCTGTATATTATTGCTAGCATTGCTCAAGGCAGTGCTTTTAAAATGGTCTTTTTCATTCAGAATTTTCCATTTGATGAAAATCTTGAAGCACTTTACACTTGAACCTTTGAAATGACTCAATGGCTGTTAAAGATTGTGCCACCTCCCATGTAGAAAGAGCCTCGTGACCCTCCTGATGGTTTTCATGTTTGGGCCAAGAAGAAAGTGTGAAGACACTTTTCTTCCACATTTTCACATAACAAGACTTAAACATTTATTGAAATCCCTAGAAAGAAGGGCCTGGTGGCTGTGGTTTGTAGGCACTGTTGACATTGTGTAAAAACAAATAAACAAAAATCATCAAGCACACAATTTTGTTTCCCATGATCATGGGGCTCCTAAGGGTGAAAAACTGAGAAGGGGGGACATGCACCGGGCCTGTCCTTCCTGCCTCTGGGATCCGTCCTGTGGTAGCTCTTCTGTCAACGTTTAGAGATTTTTTTCTTTTTGGGGGGTTATTTCTCT